>NC_138297.1:18510000-19110000 GCF_965601325.2 Salmo salar | reverse complement strand
TCAGCAGAGAAATAACTGTGGCAACCCTGGACCTGTCAGTGGTAGGAGCTCCCATCTGGTGCGAAAAGTAGAGCGAGTACTGTAGTCGGAAGCCACAGCATTTACATGGTGTGCTGTCATATTTATCCGGGAGGGACATCGCTGACCTGCACAGTTTGCTGAATGGGCTGGTGTGCTAGGTTGACTGGTGGTAGTGTATCCTCCGCTAGTTGAAGGCAACGCCTCTCGGGTATGTTCGAGATGTTGAACACTGCGAAGAGCCTCTTCCATAGCCGTCCCCAATTGTGCCAGCTGGTCGTGGTGTTGACAAAGTAGGTATCCCTGCTCGTCGACCGTCTGCTGCTTCCATTTTGTGAGGCAGTATTCTGTAACCTAGATGCTGGGAGTCGAGAAGCAGGGGGTAAATTTAATATAGCAAGTAACATGGGCAAATACAACGTAGGAGTCACGTCTAGACATGAACAAAATAATACAATACTGTATTAATACTCCTAAGGGAGTGCCAGATAAAGGGGAGGTAATAAGTGAGGTAATGGAGTACAGGTTAGCATAGTGATGAATGCCAGGTGCGCGTAATGATGGTTCCCAGGACCGGTGGTTAGTAAACCGGCGACGTCAAACGCTGGAGGGGAGGAGCAGGAGCAGGAGTAGATGTGACAAAGGTAGAGGAGATGAGACAGAATCAAATGCTCTTTGTGGTAAACAGTAGCTTCTGGTGGTTTATGAAGCCAAAGTGGCTATAAGTTCTAAGTAAAAGACACAAAAACAAAAATTAAGGACGTGAAGCATAGAAAAGTACACATAGAACAGATCTACTGCTTTTAGACTGGCTTTCAACAAGAATGACAGATCTATAACTCACAGTTGTATGTGAAATTGGTGAGGTTGCCCAAAAAGTTATATATTGCAACCAGTGGTGATTTTAGCATGTAAATCTTGGTGGGGCAAACAAAACCCCAAAAATGTGGGATGCATGCCAGCAAAGCCAGTACAGAGCACAGCAGTAAACAAAACATGAATTGCACTATAACAGTGACTAACTGTGCCCAGAAATGCTACATAAAGCTGTCCCAACAACAGAGTCCCAACAGCAGTCCCAAAACCTTACCACTGATACACCAGGGTATCAGCGGAGCCTTGTCTGGCAGCGAAACAGTTCATTCAGCCTCATTTACTTATTTAAAAAAAACATACCTGATATGGCTGACTCGCTGAAACAAATGTGGTTTCTACTGACAATTGAGATGTACAAACTATGGCATAAGGGGACAACAAGCAGATAAGAGGCAATCCGTAATTTCGATTAAGACATAAATGAGCAAGCTAAGATGGACATAGTCAATATAAGTATTTGTTCAGCACTTTTAAAATGTATGTCGTGGAAATATTTGGTCAATCATATTTCACAAATACCGCAGCATGTGAGTTCAAATAGACTTTTTATTACTTCATAATAAAAGCCAAGCTGGATCATGAATACAACTGCCTTCCAGTCTTGGCACAGACTTCTTATACATTTGTCTCCTCCACTGTAGGTCTCTCATCAGGGTCTTCATTGATCATCCACTCAATGAGGTCTTTTATCACCTCGTCTGCCACATGTTCTAGTGTGTAAGTCCCCTTGATTATGTTTCCATTCTGTTCAAGTTCATCACCAAGTGGATCTTCAAAGGGGTGGTGTCCACCAGAAACAATGTAGTATACCAACATCCCAGCCACCTGAAATTACAACAATCATTCAGTCCATCGCTCTACAAACAGGAAATGTTCTGTTTTCTATCTTCACGTTGCTCAACCTGTATATCAGAGCTCCTCTTATATCCAGAGCCTTGTTTGTCTAACGTCTCCTTTGCCATCCAGCATTTTGTTCCTGCAGGGATTGTGTATAGAGTTGTTTGTTCCACTGTCAATCTGCAACTTATGCCAAAATCTGCCAATTTTGCATTTCCATTGATATCTGTAAAGGATAAACAATATCATGCTTTTCATAAGTATAGATACTAGAAAATGACTTTAAGACACTGCATATGGATTTTTAATCCATAATGATGAAAGCCATGTTTTAGATTTAGTGGGAGTGAAAGGCTTAACTGTGCAATACTATAGTATCTCTCACCTATCAAAACATTCTGAGGTTTGATATCCCGATGAAGGACTTTGGTAGCTGGACAATGAATGACACTTAAACTGCGGAGCACCTCTTGAGTGATTTTAATCAGGGCATGAGTGTCGTCCTTGGACAGGTGTGTATTAATGTATTCATCCAGAGTGTATTCACAGAGCTGAAGAGCAAGATAACCAAAAAAACTGTCTTCCGCAAAGTCCATGTATCTCACAATACAGGTACTGTCAAGCTCTGGAAGACATAAAAATCCTTCCTCATTCTTGAGAAACTGATAGTTTCACTTTATCATTGTGCCATTTGCGCTGTAATGGTGACATGTCAGTGGTGGGGTGGAACGGCTTCACACTAGAACATTCATCAAGGCCAGATTCCTCAACAGGAGTAGATGAAGTGTTACAGGTTCCAGTCCTTTCTTTGTATTTTGACATGTCTTGCTTCTCTTTCTTCTTCTTCTTCTTCTTTTTCTTCTTCTTGATTTTGGAGAAAATGCCGTCTTTGTAATCTTCACTTGCAGAGTTAGAAACAGTAAATTGTCTCTTTAAAGACATGTTTAGATTACCCAGTTTTTGTTTCAAGTTTTCATCCATCCCCATTCCTACAATTGTAAGCAATTCCCAGTGATGTAAAGATATTAGGGACATAATGAAATGAAAGCAGACCAGCAAGCAACACATAGGTGTAGACCTTTATGTTCAAGGTGTACTCTTTCTGCAAAAAAGGGACAATACCTTTGCATAATGTTGTAAGGAAGGACTTGCTCCAGCCATCTTTGTCTTTTGTCTTTTGTCTTCTGTATGATTACATACAGTATTGTAACAATTAACAGCAACTGTTGTACATCAGCATTTCGTTTCTCACTAGGAAGCAGCTCCACTAGTTTAGGAATTATGGTAAGTGATACCTTGTTGGGTATTTCTGTCATTGTGCACACTACTAAATGCAAGTTTCTTACTACTGTTGACTTCAGGATTCCCTGAGGAATTCTAGACAGACGTGTGCTTGCATCTTCAAGATAGATATCTAGTTTATTAGAGTCCCTCAGCCATGTAATGCTTCTCTGGCGGTATTCCTCATTGTCAAAACACAAATCAATCATAGTAAATGCTTTTTGAGGGTTCTCCTCTAGTAGGTGTTTGTTGAAGCAGTCAAATCTCAGTTGGGTATTTCTGCTGTACTATACTGAGTTGAAAATCTACGAAAGTTAGAATTTTGTAAAACAACGTATCTTTTGGTGCCAAGTGATGAATTATTTTGACTAGATTCGTATTAATATGCTCATCATTAGGCTGTATAACAGGTCTTATTTGCGCAAAAGCACCAGCATGAATAAGTATCCTCACAATATCCTCTCTATCATGTTTCACTGCCATGTCAAGTGGTGTAAGCCCAAGTGGGCCTATGGCATTCAGTTCGGCTTTTGCTACGATCAATCTCCTCACTGTATTGACAGGTGCTTTGGACATTAAGGCATAATGCAGAGGAGTCAAAAGATTGGATGATGGTTGGTTGGGGTTAGCACCCTCTTGTAGAAGGTACGTACATATTTCTTCATTTGCAGATGCAACAGCAGCAATTAAAGGGGTTACGATATCTTTCCACTCAGCACAATGGTAAAATCCATTAATGTCCTTGCCTCTAATCTGTTTCTTCATTGTTAGAACATAATACGTATGTGAATAATACAATGTAAATCCAAGGCAGAGTTTATAAGACAAATGCTAAAATATAGCTGATTATTTTACCTTATGCTAGCTATTACTGCCATCACAGTTTGACAGCTTAAGTCAGGTGCATACCAAATAACTTTATTCTCTTCCAAGGGTGGCATGGTTAAATAATTAAACCGGCAATTACTGCAGTTTGTAGCATTACAGTTGGCACCAGAACATCCGTGCTCATAACATGTACTTTTCTGATACACAAAAAATACAATGTTTTTAGTAAAGCTTATGACATGATTGTGTAAAATGTAGGATTTGTATTTATTCACTTAATAACTCGCCTGATAATCAAGAAGTTGGAAAACAAGTTACAGTCACAACAATGACATCTCCTGAAATATAAAAACATGTGTTAATGTAAGTATTGCATGTCAGTCTTCTTTCCAATAAAGACAAACAATTGCATTAATAAGGCTATTCTAGTCACTTACCTCGCTCTCTCACTATTACTGCTATAATCTATAACTTGGAAAGAGCAACATTCACTGCAATTTACCCCCAAAATCTACCTTACAACCTTACATTTCTCTTAAAGCACCTCTAAAAGTACTTTGTGGTTAAAAAAAAACCTCCTCTTTCAATCTATAGCTCCACTATAGTGTCCACTCTACTGATGAGGAACAGACATCAACTACCAGTTCTTCCTGATACCCAACTCCTGGTATGGCAGGTAACTTGAACGCTCTAACCAACACCTCTGGGTCGTTCCAGGAAATGAGTGCCTTTTGCGTCCCTTTGGTATTATAAGTAGAAATAGTGCACCAATATTGAATTTGAAAAGCCTGTTATATTAAATGACGTGCCTTTTAATATAGACCACATGGAGAATTCAATCAATCACATTTTTCATTTCAGTAAAGACTTGCTAAAGTGCCAAAATTCAGCATTTTGACATGTCACGCCATGCACACTGTGACTTCTAGGAAGATTTTAACACACTTAACCACAAAATATCTCAAAGCCATTGTATTTTGTTGAATTGACAAAGTAATTTTTGAAGATTATTATTTATTTCATGTAATTAGTGATTCATTTATGTCTGTCCCTCATTTTAAGGTCAACCCTGTTACGTGAACGGAACTCGAGTTTTAATAACATTTTTCAATAGAAACATTGAACACCTAATGGTGTAAAAGCAGGTGAGCTGGTTCTACTATTTTTGGCATTTTTCTGCAGTTTTGTGGTGGGAAACTGAGCGGGTCGAGAATAATCCGCCAACCCTTTACCACATAGAACAACAGGCTTTTTTTTTTCTTCTAACAATTATCATTTTGGGGTGAAGCTATTGCCACTACTGTTGCACAAAACAAGCTTCCATTTCCCCTGTCACAAGAGAATTTATGGCTGATTTAAGATGAAATCATCAACCTGTTACAGGCAACCGTTACTTTATTTGGCACTTCATAGGTACTTTTTTTATTTAACCTCTTGAGATGGCAAAAAATGTTTTTTATGAAGTTGAACATGTGCTCTTCATGACAGAATGTAAACATTTGGTGAAATCACAATTATTATCATTTTTACACTTCTTAAATGGCACCGAATTGGTGGAACGACGCTTTTAAAAATCATTGTCATGTCAACAATCACACAGAGGAGTTGGCTAACCCAAAAACATCAGCTGACAGCCTAACCCCATTTCCCTCCCATATTGTCACAAGGTGAGCTTCCTGCTAGATGAACTGATAGTGGGAAGAATTGTGAATGTTAGGCAGGTTGGGTTATTCAGGGCATGCAGGACTGGCCCTAGCCTTTTGGGGGCCCAAAGCAACAACAAAAAATTGGAGCCACCCCACCACCTAGGCAAAATATTTGAGTTGCCCCCATATGGAGCAATTTCAGTGCCAACAGAAATTGTATTCGAATTCCATAAATATGAATTTATATTAGGATATTGAATTTGAATGTAATATTTTGTTATTTGCCCTCGGGGGTGCCAACACACTCAGCCAACATATTACTACTTTACTCAAACATTTTCTAAATTATTCTCTCTACACAAGTGGATTATTTATCTTAAGGCTTTTCTACTATATTACAAATATTGTATATTAAAAAAAAAAAACAATTATAGATTAACTTCATTGGAATATATCTACCACTTTTTTTAAATTTCAAAAAATTAGATCAATTTACCACAAAATATTTTGTTGAAATATCGCCAGAAATTGTGATGACAGAAGAATCTAAGGGCTAGTTACCCCCAGTACTCTAAAATTGAACAAGGCGGAATCAGGAAATTAATCCCACTCTCCATTGCTATTCAATAAAGATCCCGCATTCATTCCGCTTTGATCAAACTTTTCTTTGCCTTGGTGTGTGAATCTGGGCCAGCGATAGGCTGCTTTGTTTTTTGTAGAGGAGCCGATACACAATTCCCCAAAAATTAGACGTGCCGCTACGGCTTTCCGGACAGCTCTGGCCCATCTAGCCTATATTCTAGACAACCACACTGAATCACAAACGTAGTAAGTACATTTTTCCAGTGCTAGTAGGAAATACAAGTGCAAGTTTTTGAAAATTTAATTTAGTTCAATTTTGTTTGGTCTGGGCCAGGAGGTCACAGCCACGGAAGACAAGACATAAGAGGGTTCTGCCAGAGACTCAGACACAGCAGAGACTTTCACCCAAAACACCAAAAGTGGTACCGATCCACTTTCCCAGTGTATCGAGAGGGCTTTTATTTTGAAGGTAAAAAACCGGAAGTTTAGTTTTTGTGACGTACACGTACAGCTGTACACACTATTGTTGACATGTACGATTATATCTCCGTTAGCTCTGACAGTCCAAATAGTGTACTTTCAAAACATTACAGGTAGTTAGTTTAACTACTTAAAAATAGTTATTTGTAAGTCAACCTCGTGCATTATCAGGTACGAACATGACAATTCGGTAAAAGTGATCCTTTTTTTTTTATCAGCTACAAATTTGTATCTAACTTATTCTCCTACTCAAATGACATAGCTGGCTAGTTAGCGAGGTAATTTTGCAGTTTTGGCTAACGTTATCTATAAACATGAGCAATCTTGTATTCTGGAGTCAAGGTAGCTCCGAAGTGGATTGGTGCGAAGGAAATTATCTTATTTACCCTGGAATTGCGGAGTTCTACAATACGGTAAAGATGTCACTGGTTGATCACATTTTAACTTATTTTGGGGGGGGCTTTAGGCCTAATGTCATGTCTAATGTTAGAGATATGTTCATCTGCTCATAATACATTTCCTCCCCTATATTTTGTTCTTTGCAGATCAGCAACATACTGTTTTTTATTTTGCCACCTATTTTGATGTGTCTGTTTCGACAATATGCTACACATTTCAACAGTGGGATTTATCTGATCTGGGCTTTGCTGGTTGTGGTTGGTAAGTCTACTGCACTAACTTTTAAATGACACTCGCAGAATTTAGCAGGGACGTGAACCAGAATGTGGCTTTACAGGAGACGTTGATATGGCGAATCTCCTTTAAGCACAGGAAGCAGCCATTCAACATGCCATTCACTAGCTGACTCAAGTTGAGTGGCAACTAGTGTTTGCAGACTGGAGGTCCGACGTCACATAAAATTATGTTTTAAAAAAAAAGAAAAACCTACTGATTTCAGCGCCTAAAGAATAGCCCGCAATTACACATAACAATGTCATGTGTGTAATTGCTGGCTATTCCTTGGGTGCTGAAATCAATAGTTTTTATAAAATCCAAATGCTATTTGACGTCGGATCTCCAGTCTGGCCACACTAGTCGCTGCTCAACTCCATTGTAAATCGTGGAGTTGTTTAATCGTCTAGCCATTCACCAACTTTTTAATCGTTATAATGTCAAAATACCTGCGTTACTCACCAAAGTTTCTATGAGCAACTATCATAATTTACTGCCTTCACGGCCTATATGTACTTCCAAAAAAAAGTCTAAATAAATCATTTACAAGCAACAGAAAAATTGCCTCGAGGCACCTCCATATTTGGTGAGTAACAAACTTATTTAGTCATTTTAATGCTTGAAAAGCTGGTGAATGGCTGCTTCCTGGGCTTAAAGGAGTATTGCCATATCAACATCTCCTGTAAAGCCAGATTCTGGTTCAGCAGGTATGCATATTTTGGTGTCACTCCCAAATCCTACACAAGAGTTGCCTCTCCTCAGTAGTCTGGAAAAACCCAACCCTAAGCCGGAACATTGTGGGAGGCAACCAGGATGTCTAGATAGACGATCTCCTCAGCATCTAGCCTAAGCCTCTAGATGGCAGATTGTGTATTCTACTCACATTGTACTCTCTGTAAACATTGTTTCTTCTCCCAGGCATTGGATCCACTTACTTCCATGCCACCCTTAGCTTCCTGGGCCAGATGCTGGACGAGCTGGCCATCCTGTGGGTGCTCATGTGTGCCATCGGCATGTGGTTCCCAAAGAGATACCTGCCCAAGAGCTTCCGCAGAAACAGGCAAGTGACACACACACATACACACCGGTGGAGGCTCCTCAGAGGAGGAAGGGGAGGACCATCCTACTCAGTGAATTTCATAAAAATTTAAACAGTGAAACATTAAAAAAGTGATCCTTTTTAGTTAAAACTATAGTAAATATGTTCACATGTCACCAAATAACTGGGGTTAGCGATGAAGGTCTACAGTAGCCTTCTAGGGTAGCACTACGGTGTAGCAAAGGACAGCTATTTTCTGTCCTCTGGGTGCATTGACTTCAATACAAAACCAAGAAGGTCCCCTTCCATAGACTACCACAGTAATTATGATAACTTCCGGAGGATGTCCTCCAATGTTAACTGACATGTTAGCCATCCAATCAAGGTATCAGAGAATGAATCTAGTACTGAAAGCATAAGCTACAGCTAGCACTGCAGGTGCATAACGTGTGGTGAGTAGTGGACTTAAAGACAAACACAGTAGTGGAACAGTTTTGAACATTTCATTTCTGCAAAAAATTAAGGAGAAGCAGTAGAGAGAAAGAGCCATCTATATTTTGTTGTATTTTTTAAAATTATTTTTAGTTTACCTTTCACTTATTAAGCTAGCTAATGCAGCTAATTTAGCCTACTCAACAACCTGACTCAAAAAGAGAGGAATGCTATTTATGTTAGCTAGCTGGCTAAGGCTATCCAACACTGCAACTCTTCCAAGTCAAGGTAAGCTTTCGGTTTTATTCATTTATTGCCACTGGGGCCCGCCGGTGTAACTGCTAAAATACTTGCTGTACACTGTACTGTGTGTTTGTACACATATTGGATTGTGGGTTTACTAACGTGTTAGTTCTAGTAGCTAGGTTGACTATGACGTTAGCTAATATGGTGACAACGATGTAGGCTGTTTAGCGGTCATGGTAGGAAGGTTTGGCTTGGAGAGGTTTTTTTTTTCTTCTTCACAACAGACAGCTGTTGGTGTTGTGCACTGAAGTTCACAGCGAAGGAAAAAGGTGAGAGGAGACAGTACCTTATTTACATAAGTATTCAGACCCTTTGCTATGAGACTTGAAATTGAGCTCAGGTGCATCCTGTTTCCATTGATCATCCTTGAGATGTTTCTACAACTTGATTTGAGTCCACCTCTGGTAAATTAAATTGATCAATCAATCAAATGTATTTATAAAGCTCTTTTTACATTAGCCGATGTCACAAAGTGCTGTACAGAAACCCAGCCTAAAACCCCAAACAGCAAGCAATGCAGATGTAGAAGCACGGTGGCTAGGAAAAACTCCCTAGAAAGGCCAGAACCTAGGAAGAAACCTAGAGAGGAACCAGGCTCTGAGGGGTGGCCAGTCCTCTTCTGGCTGTGTCGGGTGGAGATTATAACAGAACATGGCCAAGTTGTTCAAACGTTCATAGATGACCAGCAGGGTCAGATAATAATAATCACAGTGGTTGTAGAGGGTGCAACAGGACAGCACGTCCAGTGAAATGGTCAGGGTTCCATAGCCGCAGGCAGAACAGTTGAAACTGGAGCAGCAGCATGACCAGATGGACTGGGGACAGCAAGGAGTCATCAGGCCAGGTAGTCCTGAGGCATGGTCCTAGGGCTCAGGTCCTCCAAGAGGAAGAGAGAGAGAATTAGAGGGAGCATACATAAATTCACACAGGACACCAGATGAGACGGAGAAATACTCCAGATATAACAGACTGACCCTAGCCCCCTGACACATAAACTATTGCAGCATAAATACTGGAGGCTGAGAGAGGAGCGGTCGGGAGACACTGTGGCCCTGTCTGATGATACCCCCGGACAGGGCCAAACAGGCAGGATTAAACCCCACCCACTTTGCCAAAGCACAGCCCCCACACCACTAGAGGGATATCTTCAACCACCAACTTACTACCCTGAGACAAGGCCGAGTGTAGCCCACGAAGACCTCCCCCATGGCACGAACCCGAGGGGGGCGCCAACCCGAACAGGAAGATCACGTCAGTGACTCAACCCAATCAAGTCACGCATGGAAGAGCACCAGTAAGCCAGTGACTCAGCCCCCCCAGTGGAGAGAGGGGAACCGGCCAGGCAGAGACTGCAAGGGCGGTTTGTCGCTCCAGTGCCTTTCCATTCACCTTCACACCCCTGGGCCAGACTACACTCAATCATAGGACCTACTGAAGAGATGAGTCTTCAGTAAAGACTTAAAGGTCGAGACCGAGTCTGCGTCTCTCACATGGATAGGCAGACCATTCCATAAAAATTGAGCTCTATAGGAGAAAGCCCTGACTCCATCTGTTTGCTTAAAAATTCTAGGGACAGTAAGGAGGCCTGCGTCTTGTGACCGTAGCGTATGTGTAGGTATGTACGGCAGGACCAAATCGGAAAGATGGGTAGGAGCAAGCCCATGTAATGCTTTGTAGGTTAGCAGTAAAACCTTGAAATCAGCCCTAGCCTTAACAGGAAGCCAGTGTAGAGAGGCTAGCACTGGAGTAATATGATCAAATCTTTTGGTTCTAGTCAAGATTCTAGCAGCTGTGTTTAGCACTAACTGAAGTTTATTTAGTGCTTTATCCGGGTAGCCGGAAAGTAGAGCATTGCAGTAGTCTAATCTAGAAGTGACAAAAGCATGGATTAATTTTTCTGCATCATTTTTGGACAGAAAGTTTCTGATTTTTTGCAATGTCATAAAGATGGAAAAAAGCTGTGCTTGAAATATTCTTGATATTTTCGTCAAAAGAGAGATCAGGGTCCAGAATAACGCCGAGGTCCAGTTTTATTTGAGATGACTGTTCAACCATCAAGATGATTGAGGAACACTGAAATTTACAGTTGATTTGTCAGAAGACAAACCATCCACAGAGACAAACTGATATCTTTCTGACAGATAAGATCTAAACCAGGCCAGAACTTGTCCATGTAGACCAATTTGGGTTTCCAATCTCTCCAAAAGAATGTGGTGATCGATGGTATCAAAAGCAGCACTAAGGTCTAGGAGCACAAGGACAGATGTAGAGCTTTGGTCTGACGCCATTAAAAGGTCATTTACCACCTTCACGAGTGCAGTCTCAGTGCTATGATGGGGTCTAAAAAAAGACAGAAGCGTTTCATATACATTGTTTGTCTTCAGGAAGACAGTGAGTTGCTGCGCAACAGCTTTTTCAATTTTTTTTGAGAGGAATGGAAGATTCGATATAGGCTGATAGTTTTTTATATTTTCTGGGTCAAGGTTTGGCTTTTTCAGGATTACTGCCACTTTTAGAGAGTTTGGTACACATCCGGTGGATAGAGAGCCGTTTATTATATTCAACATAGGAGGGCCAAGCACAAGAAGCAGCTCTTTCAGTAGTTTAGTTGGAATAGGGTTCATTATGCAGCTTGACAGTTTAGAGGCTAAGAGTATTTTCATCAATGTGTCAAGAGATATAGGATTAAAAAACTTGAGTGTTTCCCTTGATCATAGGCCCTAGATCATATGGACCCAGATTCACAAAACACTTCTTACCCAAAAACTTAAGTCTTAAGAAAAAAAAAAAAAGAAGTTGATAAGATAGTTTGTAAATGCAATTCCTCCACAATATCTTAAGATTTCTTGATTTTCCTACAAACTTGTCAAATATCTTGTTAGAATCTTCTTAAAATGTTTGTTGCTAGGTTACCGACAATCATGTTAGCTATTTCCTACAGAGATTACTGTTCTAAAACATGTTCTTGGGTTTAAAATAATCAATACTGAAACTTTCAGATGTTCAATTGCTTTCATGCACTTATTCTCTCAATGCCTGAGTTTAAAACAAGGATTTAGCTATCATGGAATTAAGAACAAATCTAAGAACGTTATTTTCAAGAATCTAATTTCTTGTTAACTTTTGCTAAAGGAGAAACAAACTAAATAGCTTAACAACATTTCCAAGATTAGCTCTCTTCATAAATCTATAGTTAAGGAAAAAATTGCAGTTAAGAAGAAATGTATTTTGTGGTTTTGTGAATCTGGGCCATGGTCACTAGTGTAACCAGGAGCAGAGGCCTCATTTAACACAGTAAACTCATCAGGCTTAAGCCATGTTTTAGTCAGGCCAATCACATCAAGATTATGATCAGTGATTAGTTCATTGACAAAACTGCATTGGAAGTGAGGGATCTAACATTAAGCAGCCCTATTTTGAGATGTGAGATATCACAATCTCTTTCAATAATGACAGGAATGGAGGACGTCTTTATTCCAGTGAGATTGCTAAGGCGAACACCGTCATGTTTAGGTTTGCCGAACCTAGATCGAAGCACAGACACGGTCTCAATGGGGATAGCTGAGCTGACTACACTGACTGCTAGTGGCAGACTCCACTAAGCTGGCGGGGTGGCTAACAGCTTGCTGCCTGGCCTGCACCCTTCTCATTTTGGAGATAGAGGAGTTAGAGCCCAGTCTATGTTCATAGATAAGATGAGAGCACCCCTCCAACTAGGATGGAGTCCGTCACTCCTCAGCAGGCCAGGCTTGGTCCTGTTTGTGGGTGATTCCCAGAAAGAGGGCCAATTATCTACAAATTCTATCTTTTGGGAGGGGCAGGAAACAGTTTTCAACCAGCGATTGAGTTGTGAGACTGCTGTAGAGCTCATCACTCCCCCTAACTGGGAAGGGGCCAGAGACAATTTCTCGATGTGACACATCTTTCTAGCTGATTTACACACTGAAGCTATGTTGCGAGGGGATTTTTACCACTATCTGTACTTATTGGTGGTGTTGTGTCTTTGCTATGCCGGATTAAGTGATATGACATGCTATTCTATAAAATCATTTCTACTGTAATTAATATTACCTGATGAAACTAATCATGTAAATGTAATTAACTAGAAAGTCGGGGCACCACGAAAGAATGTTTATAGAGCTGTTATCTTCCGAATAAACTCTTAAAGACCTGGTAATCTTTTACCTCAATAGCAGTCAATATTTAATCGTCACCTTATTCAGTCTCATCTGAAAGTTGTAAATTCTTCACGAATCTTCACGAACCCTGGCTAACAAGTTGAATCAGCAATACACAATTTGGTTTATTTATTTACTAAATACCTAAATAATCACACAGAATTACATATACACAGAATGGATCATACATTGAATACTAATTATGTCATACAAGAAAACGTCCCCCGTGGACGGAATCGTTATGACGGCTGGTTCCACAAAGAGAGGTGGTTGGGCTTGAATGAAAGCGCGGGAAGACTGAGTAACAAAGGGAGAAGCTATGCTATCGTAAATACAGAATCTTATGCATTCTATATAACCGCCCATTTGGAAAAGGAATATTTACTCCCTTGTGCTCTGAAGAATGTCTCTGGTGGTAAACTGGATACGTATTAGTATCGTGGTTGTGTGTTAGCCTGGATACGTCGTCCGTCCTTTCCTAGCCCACGTTTACAGCAGCTGCTGCTAACTCAACGGCTAGGAGGTATCACTTCTGGAGTGAATAAGAGTTCAAAGTTCATACCAAGTTGCCATACTTTTAAGCTCATGCTATATTCTGGCTGGTATAGCCAAATTCATCTTTTCGGCATGTCGATCGTCACCTTCACGTTGAACACGATGCTAATTTTGTTAGGTTATTATCTTAGCCCTTTTAACGTAAGGACCGTCATCCTCCTGTCCTCGGAACACAAAGTTACATTTTCGTACAGGGGCTTATATAGTGGTAGGAGATAGGGGCATGTTTCATAGTTTACAACCAATGTCTGATCACATGGGCGGGGCCACTGAGTTGAGCCTAGTTCACTTATGAAAACCAATTCTCTCATTTAGAAGCTAAAATTACATTGAATATTTTCACAAATAGTTTCATATTTAAACATTTTTAAATTGCACAACAATTCCATGTGAATCTGATAACTAGAATGTGTAGACTTTCCAAGATACTGTTTATGTCGTCCTATCATCAGTAATGTCTCAGACGCCAACTGATCTGACATCATATTCATTAAATACCAACGCATATTTTCAACTGGTTGAATTACCGAAATATGATTCCGTTCCCCACCTTTTGATGTCACCAGACTCTCTCTCTACGTTAACAAAGGGCTTTCCAAGAGCCACTCTGTAGAGAGAGAAAAGGGGCAAGGTATCAATGGGGGGGTCATAAACCTCACCAACGGCCAACGTCATGAGTGGCACAGACGCAGTTTCATCCTTTCCTAAACTTAAATTACACTTGCCTAACGATTGCGTCTGAAGCTGGGCTTCCAGCACGGCTATCCTCGCCATAAGGTGATCGTTCTCCTGTATTTTATGAGTATAGCAACTGCAATTAGAAGGCATAATGTTAATGTTACTACTTAGCTTTGGCTTGTGGAGGTTGTGTAGAACCATGTCCGGGTAAAGCGTCCAGGGTGAAAAAGTTGAATGAAAAAAGTAGAGCGATGGGGAAAATAAAAAATATAAGACGGTAATTTAAAAAGTAAAACCCGTAAAGTTGGCAGGTAGCAAAGAAACGTTGGCAACAAACCGCACAGCAGCACGTAAACACGTCTACAAGTTGTGACCGGAAATGACGACAGAACAATCATGTGTGTCTGTGAGTCGGAGATGTACGTAGTCAGACATGATTTGGAAAGGCACACTCCTGTCTATATAAGGTCCCACAGTTGACAGTGCATGTCAGAGCAAAGACCAAGCCATGAGGTAGAAGGAATTGTCCGTAGAGCTCCGAGACAGGATTGTGTAGGATTGACAACCATCTTTATTTTATTTAACCTTTATTTAACTCAGTTAAGAACAAATTCTTCTTTACAATGAAGGCCTACACTGGCCAAACCCGGACGACGCTGGGCCAATTGTGCACCGCCCTATGGGACTACCAATCACAGCCGGTTGTGATACAGCCTGGATACGAACCAGGGTGTCTGTAGTGATGCCCCTTGCGCTGAGATGCAGTGCCTTAGACCGCTGCGCCACTCGGGAGCCCATCTCTCTAGCACTCTACCAATCAAGCTTTTGGTAGAGTGGC
The DNA here is from genome assembly GCF_965601325.2 of Salmo salar. Taxonomy (NCBI): domain Eukaryota; kingdom Metazoa; phylum Chordata; class Actinopteri; order Salmoniformes; family Salmonidae; genus Salmo; species Salmo salar. The sequence goes on along the minus strand of NC_138297.1, from coordinate 19,094,754 downwards.
CAGACAGAAGCCACTTCAGTAAAAGGCACATGACAGCCTACTTGGAGTTTGCCAAAATAAAGGACTCTGACCATGAGAAACAAGATTCTCTGGTCTGCTGAAACCAAGATTGAACTCTTTGGCCTGAATGCCAAGCATCACATCTGGAGGAAACCTGGCACCATCCCTACTGTAAAGCATGGTGGTGGCAGCATCATGCTGTGGGGATATTTTTCAGTGGCAGGGACTGGGAGACTAGTCTGGATCGAGGGAAAGATGAACGGAGCAAAGTACAGAGAGATCCTTGAAGAAAACCTGCTTGAGAGCGCTCAGGACCTCAGCCTGGGGCAAAGGTTCACCTTCCAACTGGACAACGACCTTAAGCACACAGCCAAGACAACGCAGGAGTGGCTTCGGGACAAGTCTCTGAATGTCATTGAGTGACCCAGCCAGAGCCCGGACTTGAACCCGATCAAACATCTCTGGAGAGACATGAAAATAGCTGTACAGCGATGCTCCCCATCCAACCTGACAGAGCTTGAGAGGATCTGTAGAGAAGAATGGGAGACTCCCCAAATACAGGTATGCCAAGCTTGTAGAGTCATACCCAAGAAGACTCCAGGCTGTAATCGCTGCCAAAGGTGCTTCAACAAAGTACTGAGTAAAGGGTCTGAATACTTACAGTATGTAAATGAGATATTTCCAGTTTTTTAAATGTTTATACATTTTCCAAAATGTATAGAAAACAGTTGTTGCTTGGTCATTATGGGGTATTGTTTGTAGATTGATGAGGGGGAAAAACAATTTCATCCATTTTAGAATAAGGCTTAACATAACAAAATGTTGAAAAAGTCTAGGGGTCTGAATACTTTCCAAATGCACTGTATTTTCCTTCTTTATTATTTTCCCCTAACCCTACCACCCCTCACCTAATTGGAGTAAACTAATGGACAACAATACTTAGGCTCCTACTTCCAGCTTATACCTACTGCATACATTTTACGGACAGTAGATTTTACAATAGTTATCTTTTGTTTGTTTTTTAGGCCCAGCCTTCAGCTACCCTCAACCCCTCCCATCTATCTCTGAAGACCATCCAGTTTTGATTTCTAACTGCCATATAGATTTCCACTGTGCTGTGATGTTTCAAAAGTTCTCAACCTATTCTCATAGTTTCTACAGATTGTAAATGAAAGATAAACACCTTTGCTAAGAGTATTATCATATTATTGATTGATTGACTATGACTTATCAAATCACCCAGCAGTGCTATTTGCAGAGTTGGCTCCAAGACAATATTGAGTTTTTTCAGCTATTCCTGAACCTGTGACCAAAAACAAGCTACGTATGGGCAGTACAAAAACAAGTGATCTAATGATTCTGTCTCTTAGCAGCTAAATCTGCAGAGCTGGGATAGTTGTGCATATATATTACATTCTATTGGTTGCAAGTATTTTGTGTAATTTAAATTGAAAAACTCTTATGTTTTGAATCCGGAGTCATTTTATGTATCAGTTCACAAACCATGTGCCATGGAATCGGTACATCGAAATTCTCCTCCCAACTATTTTGCAACCTGTATGATGCAGCTGTCAATTTTTTGGTCCTTTTTTGGTCAGATCTACTGTTACCCAACATTAGCGAGCTAGCTAAATGCATGATGTCCTCAATAACAAAGCAGGTAGCTAGCTTCCAATAAGCCTGTATAGTCCAGTCAACAACCCACTTGCCCACCTGATCAAGGTCTAGCTGTGTTAAACATTACAGTAGTATTGACATGGGCATCAGATCGTACTGTGTTAGCCAGTTAGCTTACAGCAAACAAGGTTAGTAAGCTAAATGCATGGTAATGCCCACAATAATAAAGTCACTATTGCAGGCAGATCGTGTGCACTATGCATTAAATGGTATTCAATATGGTTTGCAGTGAGGGACTTCAGATGCCAAACCTAGGAGAGGCTGGGTTATAAAAATGAGGATTCAGTCAATGCAAGCTAGCTAGGTGTCTGTTCTGAAAGCATTAGCTACAGACATCTAGGGTTGTTAAGTGTCCACTCCTATTAAATCAATTGCATCTAGTTGTGACTTGCCAAATGATGCTGCCAATGCCCATAGTAAAATCATGCTCTGTAGCAAGCTGTTCAGCTAGCTAGCAAAATATGAATCAATGATGGTTGAGTTGCTGTGGTTTTGGTCTATCTGGATAGCTAGCTCACCTTGCACAGTATATCTATTTTTTTAACATTTATTGTTCATGCCATGTTACCTTGCTAGTCTCGAACAGGATAGCCTTCTAAAAAGGCACTTCTTTTCATTTATTTTTTATTATTGTTAAAGTGAAAACATTCTCAATGAGGCTACTAACATGCATTGTAATCTGGGCTGCCTGTCAGACGAACCATTCAAGTGATGTCATTGATGACACGTTATCAAGATGGCGGCACACAGTAGTCAGATGAGGCAATATTTTTTTTTTACATAAATATGAGTTTTAAGGGTAGGAACATGCTTCTTTATCACATTTGGTTATCAAAATTACCTTAACTTCAGTTCATCTTAAAACGGTACCGACCGCCGTTGATACACACAGTCATGCTTGCAAAACGGCATACATTCAAGTGAAGTGAGTTAACAAATAAAGGGTGTTTGATTATTCCCATTCTGATCTATTTATGTATGTTGAGTGACAGCTCAACTTTTTCTCTCCCCCAGGATAAGGTTCAAAGTGGTCATTGGTATCCTCTCAGGAATCACCACAGGGCTGGCGTTCGTCAAACCTGCCATCAACGCCATCTCTCTAATGAGCCTGGGCATCCCCTGCACAGCCTTGCTCATAACCGAGATCAAGAGGTCAGGACAAATTCAGCATTGTCACTTCATTAAATTTTATGTCAGAAATTGTGCAGTGGGCCAGTTAAAAAAACTAATAGCTGGACATAGTTTGGACAAGCCTGCAATCAACATTTCAATTCTGAAACGCTCTGTAAATGTGCATCTGTTGTCTGTAGGTGTGAGAACCTGCGTGTGTTTAAGCTGGGTCTGCTCACTGGGATGTGGTGGACACTGGCACTGCTCTGCTGGATCAGTGACAGGATCTTCTGTGATATGTGGTCCTCTGTCAACTTCCCCTATTTGCACTGTGCATGGTATGTCCAATTTTAGTACTATTACATGGAAAGTGTCATGCCAGGGGTCTTAAACGTTTTCTGCCTGCCACATGATTTTATCCGCCCCCACTTGTGTGATTAACCCCTGATGAACCCCTCTCTGTTTCCGTAGGCACATACTCATCTGCCTGGCTTCCTACCTTGGGTGCGTGTGCTTTGCCTACTTCGACGCAGCCTCTGAGGCCCCAGAGCAGGGCCCCGTGGTCAAGTTCTGGCCCAGTGAAAAGTGGGCCTTCATTGGGGTGCCCTACGTCACTCTTCTGTGTGTCCAGAAGAAGCACTCTGTCAAAGTGACATAACCAGTGTACTGTCAGTCTTACCGATGAACTAGCATACTTAGAATCATTTTTTTTAAAACAAGATATGCAAAACTCACAGGGTTGTGGAAAGCTTTCACTGCCACATTTCTTTAAAATAAGCTTTCTAAGAATTCTGATAATGGATCTTTAGAGAGATGGCAATTTTTTTCTTTTTAACAGTGTTCAATGATAGGAATATCTTGGGATCAAGTGTCCTGATCATTTCCTAGCTATATAAAACTCAATGATAATCTAGAGGGAAGAACTACATAGATAAGGGTAACCTTACCCTAATAGTTGCAGTCTCTCTCTCTCACTCCGTATCCAGTTTTGTCACATAAGTCAGCTAGCATTAGTATCAGTGCTGCTAGCTCCAGATGATCAATTTTCACAATTCACTATCAACTCCCCATGCACACCACAGTTTGTCAAAAAATGAAGACAGGATTGTATTGATCCCTATTGACTGAATTGTTCAATGTCTCTGGAGTCAGTGATTTTTATAGTTTTATCCATGGCATTGTTATACTTACCTATTTGACTTATACGCAGAGTGTACAAAACATTAAGAACACCTGCCCTTTCCATGACATAGACTGACCAGGTGAAAGCTATGATCACTTATTGATGTCACTTGTTAAATCCACTTCAATCAGTGTAGATGAAAGGGTGGAGAGAGGTTAAAGAAGGATTTTTAAGCCTTGAGACAATTGAGACATGGATTGTGTATGTATTCCATTCAGAGGGTGAATGGGCAAAACAAAATATTTAAGTGCCTTTGAACGGGGTATGGTAGTAGGTGCCAGGTGCACTGGTTTGTTTCAAGAACTGCAATGATGCTGTGTTTCACCCTCAACAGTTTCCCATGTGTATCAACAATGGTCCACCGCCCAAAGGACATCCAGCCAACTTGACACAACTGTGGGAATCATTGGAGTCAACATGGGCCAGCATTCCTGTGGAATGCTTTCAACACCTTGTAGAGTCCATGCCCCGACGAATTGAGGCTGTTCTCGTGGCAAAAGGGAGGGTGCAACTCAATATTAGAAAGGTGTTCCTAATGTTAGGATACTCAGTGTATAGTAAACATATATCCTATATCAGGGTTTCCCAAACTCGGTCCTGGGCCCCACGGTGCACGTTTAGTTTTTTTGACCTAGCGCTACACATCTGATTCAAATAACCAACTCATCATCAAGCTCTGATTATTTGAATCAGCTGTGTAGTACTAAGGCAAAAACCAAAACATGCACCCAGGGTGGGCCCCAGCACCGAGTTTGGGAAACCCTGGCCTATCTTATTAGTGTGTGTGTGTGTGTGTGTGTGTGTGTGTGTGTGTGTGTGTGTGTGTGGGGGGGGGCACGCATATATAGGTAACATAACCATTACATTTTCAGTGTTATTTTAGCCAGTATTATTACTGTTAAATGTTAAATTTCTTTTTTCAAGGGAAATGTGCAGTATCTATAGTATTCTAAAGTATTTCATCTCAGTGTTGTCTGGTTACTGTGATAAGTTGCATGCACCTAGTTAAATGTTCACTGAAGAAGAGTTTATGCAAGAATTTGTGCTCCAAAAGTATTTTGCAAGGTAGGCCATTCTGAGAAGAGAATAAAATCAGTATTATCATGTTTAGTATGGGACATGAAGTACTCTCCCTGACAACAGCCATCATAGGCGTTATGGCAGTGGCCAAACACATGCCAGTGCCAATGTGGTGAAAATATGTTACTTTTCAGAAAGTGCCTTTTATTTTCCTAATATAACAGATTCATCATTTTGTAGGTTAATATAATGTGTGTTTGTAAACAAAGATGGAAGAATTTCTCATGACTTTTTACATTTACATTTTATTTTGTGTAATAAAACTGTTCAACATTTACTAAACCCTTTGTCAATGGAGTGCTTTGTCCCTTGAGGAATAACTATATGAAGGATTTTTACTTTGTTTGGAAATAACTGTACGTTGTGGAAATATCAGATAGAAATAAATTATGTAGAACGAAAACGCCTCTCTGACAGGTGGAACAAGGAATCACGTCCGATCTATTTATTAATATTTCTATCAGCAACGTGGCCTGGGTCTTAGCCTTTGGGAGAACCTGTGGAGAGGAGGGGGTTAATGGCCAATGTGATTATCTAGATCTTGTGATCCAGAGCTGTCCGATGAATGCGTGCCTTTTATGTGCAGTGAGCAGACTGCATCTCAGCTGGTAGAACTGCCTGAAAACCACCTCACTACACATCTTGGTGAGTTGGGTCAAATGAATGATTATTTGTATATAGATATGTTTATAATGTGCTGTATGTTTTGTTTTTGAATGCTCTTTAAGTTGACCTGTTTAATATTAATGGTCCTATGTATCTCTGACAAGTTTAAGAGACAGCTCTGCTTTCTTTGTATTATCCTTGAGCGATGTAGACTGTTTTTTTAAGAGTTGCTGACCATACAAGCATAGTTTTTTTTACATGTTTTCGATGGCAGGATTTATAGATGTTTGTAGCACCAGACGGATCTGCCTTGATTACCTTCAGTTGACATTAAATGCACAAAACATTTACCAGACACTCTTATCCAGAGTGATTTACAGGAGAAAGTAGGGTTTAAGTGCCTTGCTCAAGGGCACATTGACAGAGTTTTCACCTAGTTGGCTTGGGTATTCAAACCAGCGACTTTTCGGTTACTGGCACAAGGCTTTTAATCACTAGGCTACCTGCCGCTGAGTAAATTACATGCACAGGCATTTGGTCTGGTTTTCTAACTAACACAGTGGATCATTCATAGTGTTTTTTTTTTACCTCCAATACCTCAGCCTGGATCTAAGGATGAAATGACTACAATAGCACATGAGAACAGGCACTGCTGTTGACCTACTGTATGCTACAAATAAAGGTCATTATTATAAAGGTGAACTGAATGAAAACTGAATCACCTCGGTGATGGTAAACTACTGTATTGTATTCCTCTAGCCAGAACATGTTTGGATTCTGTTAGTGTAGTTTTTTGACCGATGCTGTTCTTCGCTCATGTCAACATTCCAAAGTTCAAGATGTACCAACACATCTCAAAGGTGAAAAAGTAGGGGAAATTGTTGAGGTATTCAATGATGGTCCTGAAGGGCTACTGCAGCTGCTGCTTTACATTCAATCCTGCTGATCAGGGACTAAATACTAATTGAAATCATTTCAAATACTTTAGCTGTACTTGATTGAGCTTGCCTGTTGCAATGGAACCAATAGAAATCTCCCAAAAGTGCAAACCCCAACCACATTGCACTCCAGGCAGGCTGAAGCAAACGCTGAAAGTATTTGAAAGATTTCAAATAGTATTTTAACCCAGGTTTGCCTGGGTAATAACTCTTTTGTCAGTCAGTTATACAGTGAGGGAAAAAAGTATTTTATCCCCTGCTGATTTTGTATGTTTGCCCACTGACAAAGAAATGATCAGTCTATAATTTTAATGGTAGGTTTATTTGAACAGTGAGAGACGGAATAACAACAAAAAAATCCAGAAAAACACATGTCAAAAATGTTATAAAATGATTTGCATTTTAATGAGAGAAATAAGTATTTGACCCCTCTGCAAAACATGACTTAGTACTTGGTTGCAAAACCCTTGTTGGCAATCACAGAGGTCAGACGTTTCTTGTAGTTGGCCACCAGGTTTGCACACATCTCAGTAGGGATTTTGTCTCACTTCTCTTTGCAGATCTTCTCCAAGTCATTAAGGTTTCGAGGCTGACGTTTGGTAACTCGAACCTTCAGCTCCCTCCACAGATTTTCTATGGGATTAAGGTCTGGAGACTGGCTAGGCAACTCCAGGACCTTAAATGTGCTTCTTCTTGAGCCACTCCTTTGTTGCCTTGGCCGTGTGTTTTGGGTCATTGTCATGCTGGAATACCCATCCACGACCCATTTTCAATGCCCTGGCTGAGGGAAGGGGGTTCTCACCCAAGATTTGACAGTACATGGCTCCGTCCATCGTCCCTTTGATGTGGTGAAGTTGTCCTGTCCCCTTAGCAGAAAAACACCCCCAAAGAATAATGTTTCCACCTCCATGTTTGACGGTGGAGATGGTGTTCTTGGGGTCATAGGCAGCATTCCTCCTCCTCCAAACACGGCGAGTTGAGTTGATGCCAAAGAGCTCCATTTTGGTCTCATCTGACCACAACACTTTTACCCAGTTGTCCTCTGAATCATTCAAATGTTCATTGGCAAACTTCAGACGGGCATGTATATGTGCTTTCTTGAGCAGGGAGACCTTGCGGGCACTGCAGGATTTCAGTCCTTCACGGCGTAGTGTGTTACCTACTGTTTTCTTGGTGACTATGGTCCCAGCTGCCTTGAGATCATTGACAAGATCCTCCCGTGTAGTTCTGGGCTGATTCCTCACCGTTCTCATGATCATTGCAACTCCACGAGTTGAGATCTTGCATGGAGCCCCAGGCTGAGGGATATTGACAGTTCTTTTGTGTTTCTTCCATTTGCGAATAATCACACCAACTGTTGTCACCTTCTCACCAAGCTGCTTGGCGATGGTCTTGTAGCCCATTCCAGCCTTGCGCAGGTCTACAATTACATTTGAGTCATTTAGCAGACGCTCTTATCCAGAGCGACTTACAGTAGTGAATGCATACATTTCATTAAAAAAATTCTCCGTACTGGTCCCCCGTGGGAATCAAACCCACAACCCTGGCGTTGCAAACACCATGCTCTACCAACTGAGCTACACGGGACTATACAATCTTGTCCCTGACATCCTTGGAGAGCTCTTTGGTCTTGGCCATGGTGGAGAGTTTGGAATCTGATTGATTGATGGCTTCTGTGGACAGGTGTCTTTTATACAGGTAACAAACTGAGATTAGGAGCACTCCATTTAAGAGTGTGCTCCTAATCTCAGCTCGTTACCTGTATAAAAGACACCTGGGAGCCAGAAATCTTTCTGATTGAGAGGGGGTCAAATACTTATTTCCCTAATTGAAATGCAAATCAATTTATAACATTTTTGACATGCGTTTTTCTGGATTTTTTTGTTGTTATTCTGTCTCTCACTGTTCAAATAAACCTACCATTAAAATTATAGACTGATCATTTCTTTGTCAGTGGGCAAATGTACAAAATCAGCAGGGGATCAAATACTTTTTTCCCTCACTGTATGACCTGTACTATTCAGAAAACGTTTGGGTACGGAATGAGCATTTTGGCTTGTTTATGTTTAACTCCTAGAAAAGGGTTTTTGATAGTAAGTACTCTCAATAACTAAACCATTATGCCCTTGTTGTTTTGATTTGTGGGTGGATTTCAGGGATTACGGCGCAATGTATCTGAATACCCTGGTAATCTGGCTAGTTGACACCGAGGAGTGAGGTGTTCAGAGGCTCGGCTTCTTAGCCATGGAGACAGAGGGGCCGCCTGCTGCACCAGGCCAGTATAGCCAGCCCGGTCAGCCAGGCCCGGTGCTGGGGCTTCGGAGTCTCTCCTTTGCCTACCAGGGCTTGCTAGAGATCCCCTACGAAGTCATACTAGCCCAGCAACACACCCTGGAAGTGTTGGACCTTAGCTACAACCTGCTGGAGGAGTATCCTTCTGTTATGAGCCCTGTACACAGACAGTAATACACACATACACACATATTACACGCAGTCGTCACACACACACACACACACACACACACACACACACACACACACACACACACACACACACACACACACACACACACACACACACACACACACACACACACACACACACACACACACACACACACACACACACACACACACACCTTGTAGTCATGTACATACACTCACCAGAGATGGAAAATCACACTGTTGAAGACACATACATACACAAGCAACACAAACACATCTCTCTCTGACACAAAGAAATACGAAACGTGCAACAGGGTTGGGGTCAATTCAACATAAATGCCAGTCAATTTAGGAAGTATGCTGAAATTCCAATTCCATTTCTCGTCAATGCTTTTCAATAAGAAGAATTGTAATTTGTTAAATTTTCTGAATTGACTGGAATTTAAATGGAATTGACCTCAATCCTGACATGCTATGTACACGCCGCACATTCACACAAACAATCTCTCCTTCACTCCGCTGCCAACGGAGCCCAGCTCTCCTGGGTGAACTGGAGCAGCTCAGCACTCTGATCCTGGACTGCAACAGCTACTCGTCCCACGTCAAGTTCCCCTACATGCCTAGTGTCACCACCGTGTGGATCAACAAGAACAAGATCAGCAACCTACCCATCTTCGTGGAGGAGATCCGCAGCAAGTTTCCCAACATCAAGTAAGAATGGCTTTTACTGAGGGCATTGTGTGTGTGTGTGTGTGTGTGTGTGTGTATGTATGTGTGTGTGTGTGTGTGTGTGTGTGTGTGTGTGTGTGTGTGTGTGTGTGTGCGTGTGTGTGTGTGTTTGCTTGGGTGTCATTTTGTTTCTGTTAAAGCCAACTTCTTTGGGGTTCAGTATGGTGCAACATTGTGGAGCATGGTAATGGCATGGTAATACAATGTACAAAAAACATGACACCATACCACAAAGACCACTTTAAGTGTCGTTGTTCGACCTCTGGATATTTCTACTTCATTTAGGATCCTCAGCATGATGAACAACGAGGCAGCACCCAGCTACTTCAATGGAGGGAGTCTGCCCCAGTACATAGACTACAGGTGAGCTAGAGTGAACACAGCTGATACACTAAAGCTGCAGCTGTGTATTTAAAAAGAATGAGATGACAATGGTGTATTGTGACACGGTAATAGGAGCAGGATATGATTCTATAACTCTAAATAAGTTACAGAGTCGGTGCCTGAAGGAATCAGATGTTGTATGTTAGACATCTTGCTGTAATGTTTTTTGTCCCCGATCCATGACAGCTTCATTAAAAAAATGTTTAACCTTTATTTAACTAGGCAAGTAAGTTAAGAACAAATTCTTATTTACAATGACGGCCTACCCCAGCCAAACCCTCCCCTTACCTGGACAACACTGGGCCAATTGTGCAGAGCCCGATCCAGGCCGGTTGCGATACCACACGGGATCGAACCAGGGTCTTTAGTGACGCCTCTAGCACTGAGATGCAGTGCCTTAGAGCGCTGCGCCACTCGGGAGGCCCCAAAAATCATGAATCAGTCATAAGCTAATGTACAACGTGACACACTGTCGAATAATTTTCAGTGCTGTTAAATATTAGTTTATATACCATATTTGTCTTCCTGCCCCTCATCAGCGTGTTCTGACATTATTCCAGTACTGATGTAATTTAAGCTCAAACTGCAACACAATGATGTCATTCAAAGCACTGAAATGACCAACCTGTTCCTCCTCTGGCACACACAGGCAGTATGTGATCAGTCAGATCCCAAGCCTGACGATCCTGGATGACACTGAGGTTCTGGGGAAAGAGAGGGCGCAGGCTGAGAAGACCTATAGGATGCAGAGGACCAGGGAAGGCAGCAAAAGGAGGAAGGAGCTCCATCGTTGAACCCTCCTTAATACCGCTACCTATATAACTGATCTGAAGACGTATCAAGATGAGCAAATCATTCATTCTAGCGATAGATGATTAGTTCAAGCAAGCTAGCACCAGTTGTAAATATATTATCAACATGTTATTTGTTCAAATGAAAATGGGATACCTTTTGTTATGATTTTCTATGGACATGGTGAATTTCCCTTATCATTAAAGAAATGAAGAGAAGATATTCCATTTCAATGGTGAATGAAGATGTTTTGCAAAAGTAAATAATTCCATGTCACACTCAAACGTCATTTTGTCATTACTTGTATGTTACATATGTCCCTTTGGCAAGAAAATAGCTTATTTAGGCCTATGAGATATCAAATTACCAGTGTACTGACCGATCTGTTAATATGACCTTTGAAAAGTCCTAACTCAGAGAGTGAGTGACAACGTGGAATTAACATGACAAGCATGGTTGAGAAATGGATTGTTTCCTCCTACAGAGTGTCCAATTATCTATTTGAAAAAGTTAGTTTAAATCTTTATCTTGTGGCATTAAAGATGAAGTGATACACAGCACTGTTCTGTTGTGTTTTTAAATGGTTGTTAGACCTACCATGTGATATTATACAATCTATTGTGTATTGTGTAGGTAACAAATTCTGTCAGACAATAGCTATCAAGCTATAAAGGTGACCTATAATCTTTTAATGCACATTATAAAAACGGTTTGCTGGTATGCCCTCACCCGTCTGAGCGGTTGGCTGTGAATGCCCTCACTCACTAGTACAATTATGCTGACTGTGATTTGGGTTCTGACCCTCCACAGGATGTCCAGTCAGAACAATGCTGATGCTTCTCTTTTTAGGGATTTATTTCCTTTTCCTCTTGATCAACACACACACACACTTTTCGTCATATAACATGAATCTTGACTGGGAGTGAATCTTGGTGGAATAGTATTTGTGTTACTCTGAATGAATTTGATGCACCCACCACTTTCAGGTATTCTTGTTACTGTCCACAATACAAATAGTCCTCAGAAATGTGTGTCTTCTTTCTTCGGACAACGATAACACTGACCTGAGTGGGTGGGTGCAGTGTCCAGATGCGCCTTTCCATGTGCTCTGATTGGTTGGGAATGGCAGGGCTATGATGGGTGATGGATAACTAAGGTAGGCTAAACAGCCAAACTAATGCCACTCAAGGGAAACTGAAGGGACTGTGAGGGAAATGTAGGTAGAGAGGAGGGGAGCAGGTCGGTCTTTTTTTACACACATTAATGAAGAATCAGTAGGGCCTAGGCTTGTTTACACATTCACATGTATTGGATTCTAAGCAGCGATAGGTCAGAAAAAACACCTGCCTATCAATATTATTTGAAGAATATGCTAACAACCATATTATGAACCATTCAGAAGAAAAAAAAAAATGTCAGTCACTCACTCCCTCACTGCTAGGACTTATCAAAGTGGACTTAGGTCTTGGAGCTTTGGACCAATGATTCATATATACACTAGATGACTGTAGGGGGGAGCTGTGTTGAAGCCAACTCCCCCACCGTTGTAAAAAATATTTTGGAAAATATAGAAATGCATATATTAATGTCTACATTAGTTTTTGCCACATTTATTATATTACAAACACCATAATGCATATTTTTGCATTATATTATGTGAGCTAAACAATATAAAAATGTATATATATATTTTCCTTATAGTATCATTTTTAGAGATTACTAATGTTACTCTCTCAACTACAGCATCAACATACTTAAATACATTTAATTGAAATACTGTAGAATTCCATTCATTCCTATAGAGGACTGCGCCTACTGGGGAGTGCCAATATGGCCGACCGGTGGCTTCAAAGCCTCTCAATGGCCAACGCATAGTATTAGCATGCAGGTTTTATATACATCATTGGCTTGGACCCCTAATCTTGCTGATTCTGCTTATTTCACAATATCACTGGAACAAGCTGCAAAAAACACTCAAACTAGACATTTGTATCTTGATCTCTTCATTCAAAGACTCAATCATGGACACTCTTACTGACAGTTGTGGCTGCTTCACGTGATGTATTGTTGCCTTTGCACTGTTGTCTGTGCCCAATCATTTTTGTACCATGTTTTGTGCACCTACCATGTTGTGCTGCTGCCATGTTGTGTTGCTACCATGTTGTTGTCATGTGGTGTTGCTACCATGTTGTGCTGTCATGTGTGCTGCCATGCTATGTTGTTGTCTTAGGTCTCGTTATGTAGTGTTGTGGTGTCTCACTTGTCTTGATGTGTGTTTTGTCCTATATTTTTATTTTGAATCCCAGCCCCTGTCCCCGCAGGAGACCTTTTGCATTTTGGTAGGCCGTCATTGTAAATAAGAATTTGTTCTTAACTGACTTGACTAGTGTCAAAGTTGCGTCAATTCGTTTCTGGTATCAGAACAAAATAGTCAGCACATATTAACTTCTGATTTATTTGTACTTTAATTAATGCAAACACGTGTATGGTAAATATGTCGTTCGTATACGGTCTCTCTGTGACACCTCGCAGGGCAGACAGAGAAGAGAGCGACACATCCTATTGTTCTCTCTTATATACTCTGTCAGAGATAGTTCCCGCTCAATGCTGGCCTGTCAGAGGGAGGAGGAGCGTGGTTTAAACTTGCTCCTCCTATCGTCAGCGTGCAGGCTGGTCCCAGCCTCGTGACGCACTTCCTGTCGCCGGGTGTAGTTCTTCTTGTCTTCAGCAGTTGATTTATCCGTAGTTTATATACTTAATATTGTAGCATAGCTTCCCAGGTATATTATATAAGTTATGCAAGCAAATATCCAGTTCAACCCTAACACTAGTTAAATAAAGGTTAAATAATAATATATATTTTTAAATCACGTGAACAGAAGCACTTGCTGAGGTGGTCCAACCAATGATGCACATAAACCCTGGATGACTATCAGGGGGTGCTGTATTGAAGCCATCTTGGTACTCTTCCTAGAAATGCATTTATTAATGTCTACATTCATTTTTGACACGTTTATTCTATTACAGACACTTTAATACATACATTTAAATGATATTATGTAAGCTAAACATTTCTTTTAAATATTACAAATATATAAAACATTTTCCTTCAAGTATTTTTTAGAGAGTACTAATGTTCCTGTCCCCACTACAACAACAAAAATACTTAAATACATGTAATTTTGTCCTTTAAATATTTAATTGAAATACTGTAGAATTCCATTCATTAATTCCTATGGCGGACTGCTCCTACTAGGGAGTGTCATATGACCGACCCGTGCCTTCAAAGCCTTTCAATGGCCAGTACATAGCGTTAGCAATTCAGGGTTTATATACGTCATTGGGTCCGACTAGCTAGCTACCCGAACAAAAAAAACAACAACATTAGCTTCGCTTCAACTGTAAAGAGAAGAAGTGGTATGTGTGACTGTTTTTTGCAATTATTTGTAATCTTCACCATGCTTTCAAAGTAAATTTACTGTATTTAATTTATTAAGGGCAAGTGCTGTGACTCAGCAAACTGGTTAGTAACCGGTGACGTTGCTTGCTATTCAAAGCTAGCAAGATACGCTAGCCAGCTAGCTAAGTCAACTAACGAGCTACAGTAACTAACTAGTTTAGCCAGGCGTAGGTATAGTTATAGTTAGCCGCTGTTAGAAATCCCTAAATGTCTCTCTCGCTCTCTCTATTATCATGTTTAACACAAGAACCGCACAAAGCCTGTTGTTGTTAGCAGTGTCTGGTGTGGGAGACTGTCAGTTCAGGACCCAGTCTTGGTCCCAATGGGTTGTTGAGTTTAGTCGGATACTATTTCCTGATTGCCTCAAAGCTAGTTTTATCAACTTCCCAGTCTAGTATGACTGTCTTAGATATCGTGTAACAAATAACAGGCCTAACATCCCCCTGTAAAATCCAACCCATAATATAATCTCATTCTATTTCCCATTCTAATATAATAAAAATGACAGGTTCCAGACACTACTAGGATATATCTTGGGCTAACCATTTAGTCAACAACGTCAACATTTACACGAACATTTAACATACGCTTACTTGAGAAAATGTATGCCCCGGGAGTTCTGCACAATGGAGAATGTAGTTATATTTCAAAATCTGGGTATTTGTTAATGGATACTGTAACAGGGCAGTACTTGGAAAGTTGCGAGAGTACATTGCGGCACATGGCTTTCTTAGGTCATCATGAGTTGACTGTTTTTTTTAACGTTCCCTTCAATTCCATTTGTCCTCAAAGTCACAAGGGTGCTATAAAGATGCACTTTCTTATCAGAGGTCCCCTTTGACACAGATAAATATGGGGACACGTATTAACCTTGGGTACCCTTACATCACAAACACTGTTTGACATCTGATTGCACGTTCATAGAGGCTGATGTTGTTTGCGGATTTCACTGTCTGTTCAATCTTGGCAGAGAATCTTCATTTTTAGGCAATAGGCTTATGCTAATACTTCTAGCCTATTCCTATCAAGCCCGATTTGTAGGCTATTTGGTTGCATTTTCCTGAGTATAAAAAGGATGTTAGATAGGGATTGGTAGTGAATTAGTTCAAAGCACAGTTTGAACAATGCTCAAGTTCTTTCCACTTATTGAGTGATTAGCGTAATTTAATACGCAGCAGAGGATAGTAGTATTCCAGAACTATTGTATTTTGGAACACCGTACTAGGCTAATTCACAGGTCTGTTATACCCAGCATTTAGCCGGAATCGTACTTCCCTGTCTGTCCGTGCTGAAACATCCTTGACCTAACAGGTTCTCCCATTAAAAAGCAGTAAGTAGCGATTTTTCAACTACACACAGGGGAGGAACAAGAAAATTCCAGAATACTGGAATTCTTTGCATTTGGTTGTTAAAAATAAAAAAAATTACAAAGTACCTGCGCAATGGGGCAACCACAGAGCAGGCTCAACTTTCGCGACTGCTCAGGTCACTTGTCCTGGGCAATAGGGCAACCCTTAATGTCAATCCCTAAGAAGTTGCCACTGTTTTAGTTTTTGACGCTGAACCTTGAATTGTTTCCTCCAGGTAACCCCAGGTGTATGTGTGAGAGAGGGAGAAAGTCTACAGCCATGAGTAATCCTTTTGCACACATAGTTGAGGCTCTGGACCCAAACAACCCCGACCACAAGTTCTACAACCTCTCAAAGCTTGGAGACCCCAGATATGGTAGGATCTCAAAGTACCATAACCCCTTTGGCAATTGTTGGTGAGCATGGTTGGTGTACTAGGCTAAATTCAGGAAATGTACTGACATTTAGTTAATTTGAGTAAATGCTCAAACTAGATTTATTCTGATTCATGAATTACATTTCAGTTAATTGCACTGTCACTGTTTTTGAACTTCAACCCTGATGTTTGATATGAAATGCTTCCCTCCTCCTACAGACCGCCTGCCATTCTCCATCCGTGTGCTGCTTGAGTCGGCTGTGAGGAACTGTGATGGGTTCCTGGTGAAGCGGTCAGACGTGGAGAGCATCCTGAACTGGAAGCGGACCCAGAATCAAAGCGTAGAGGTGCCGTTCAGACCTGCCAGGGTCATCCTGCAGGATTTCACGTGAGTTAGACCACATGGTGTATCAATTCTGCAGGTGTGCTCATGAGAAATCTTTAATGGTAAAATATGCTGTGGCAATATCTGTATTGTAAACTGGGAAAAGCTGATGGGCAGGTATCTAAATTGAGGTGGCTTTTCTTTCCCTTTTTAAAGGGGTTGCTTTGAATAGTGAATGGATTTATATTTTAACTTGTGTCCTGTCTCTCTTTCCCCTTGCAGTGGAGTGCCTGCAGTAGTGGACTTTGCTGCGATGCGCGACGCTGTGAAGAAGCTGGGGGGAGATCCAGAGAAGATCAACCCAGTATGTCCAGCGGACCTTGTCATTGATCATTCCATCCAGGTGGACTTCAACAGGAAGTAAGTCTGGGGGTCAGATTTGTGTGTGGGGGGGGTCAATTAACCTCTATGGGCTAGGTGGGACGCAAGCGTCCCACCTACTCAACAGCCAGTGGAATCCCGTGGCGCGATATTCAAATACCTTAGAAATGCTATTACTTCAATTTCTCAAACATATGACTATTTTACACCATTTTAAAGACAAGACTCTCGTTAATCTAACCGCACTGTCCGATTTCAAAAAGGCTTTACAACGAAAGCAAAACATTAGATTATGTCAGCAGAGTACCCAGCCAGAAATAATCAGACACCCATTTTTCAAGCTAGCATATAATGTCACAAAAACCAAAACCACAGCTAAATGCAGCACTAACCTTTGATGATCTTCATCAGATGACACTCCTAGGACATTATGTTATACAATACATGCATGTTTTGTTCAATCAAGTTCATATTTATATCAAAAAACAGCTTTTTACATTAGCATGTGACTAGCATGTGACTAGCATTCCCACCGAACACTTCCGGTGAATTTACTAAATTACTCACGATAAACGTTCACAAAAAACATAATTATTTTAAGAATTATAGATACAGAACTCCTTTATGCAATCGCGGTGTCCGATTTTTCAAATAGCTTTTTGGTGAAAGCACATTTTGCAATATTCTGAGTAGATAGCCCGGCCATCACAGGCTAGCTATTTTGACACCCACCAAGTGTGGTACTCACCAAACTCAGATTTACTATAAGAAAAATTGGATTACCTTTGCTGTTCTTCGTCAGAATGCACTCCCAGGACTTCTACTTCAATAACAAATGTTGGTTTGGTTCCAAATAATCCATAGTTATATCCAAATAGCGGCGTTTTGTTTGTGCGTTCAAGACACTATCCGAAGGGTAAAGAAGGGTGACGCGCCCGGCGCGTTTCGTGACAAAACAAAATCAAAATATTCCATTACCGTACTTCGAAGCATGTCAAACGCTGTTTAAATTCAATTTTTATGCGATTTTTCTCGTAAAAAAGCGATAATATTCTGACCGGGAAACCCTGTTTTCGTTCAAAGACAGAAAATGTAAACATGGTGGAGTCTCGTGCACGAGCGCCCCAGTCTCATTGTTCTCAGATCGACCACTATCCAAATGCGCTACTGTTTTTCAGCCATGGCCTGCAAAGTCATCATTCAACGTTCTGGCGCCTTCTGAGCGCCAGAAAATGTCACGTTATGCCAGAGATCCCCTGTTTTGGATAGAGATGATCAAGAAATAGTCAGAGAGAGCGCTTCCTGTTTGGAATCTTCTCAGGTTTTGGCCTGCCAAATGAGTTCTGTTATACTCACAGACACCATTCAAACAGTTTTAGAAACGTTAGGGTATTTTCTATCCAAATCAAACAATTATATGCATATTCTAGTTACTGGGCAGGAGTAGTAACCAGATTAAATCGGGTACGTTTTTTATCCGGCCGTGCAAATACTGCCCCCTATCCCCAACAGGTTAAAGTAGGGCTGAACATCATAATTAAGTGAATTTCCATTAAGGAGGAATTGTTGTGAATTAGAAGTTTATGAATACTGGTCATTTCAGTGAAATACTGCTACACAGGCTAATTGCTGGAGAAATTATTATACCTTTTACTACATATTTATGAAGCTAACACAGGCTGATGTGTAAGCACAGAATGGAATGTCCTGTAGGGTGAGCTTGTTTGTTGGACTTTGCTCTTAAGAGACTTAGTGGAGCCTGTAAATTTCGACATTTCTGTTGACCACCAGTCGTCATAATGTTGCATTACGCTGAAATAATGACATCTACATTGTGACCATGCTGAGTCTCCAAGCTGACATTGTTGCAAATGTTAACTGCTATTTTTGTCCCGAGAGGTGTAAACCTATAAAGCAAAATATTCCAAATTCCCAACGCTGATACACTGTTTCTTACAGATTTGTAATTTTGTGCTCATTCTACTCTCAAGTAAACATATTAGGAGATGTACATTATGACATTTGTGTAATTTTCACCTGGAACTTAAAAGAAAGCTTTTGGCTTGAGTTTTATTTTGGTATTTGTTTCAGTAGTCAATTGTTGATATAGTTCCAAAATGTTTAGTATGTCAGCAATAAAGTTTTCAAGATATGTACTGTAACTTTCAAAATACAGAAATCAGGCCCCAATGATGCATTTTGCATCATATGATGCAAAACTCATCCAGCGGGCCAGATTCTGTATTCTGAAAGTTACATATCTTGATTGCTGAAATACTCCTCAACTCCTTTCCTAGATGTTTTACTTTTATGAGAACAGATTACGACGGATGTGTTTTTAAGAAATTCAGATTGAGTCAATTGACATTTTATTTTTCCCAGGTCTGACAGCCTCCAGAAAAACCAGGACTTGGAGTTTGACAGAAACAGAGAGCGATTTGAGTTCTTAAAGGTATCCAAACCCTTTGTCCACCATTCAAAACCTGTAGTTTAACTCATAAGCCTTTCATAAAGGGCCACACAATTTATAACACACATGGCCCTCTTTTAATCATAGCAATATCATGTATAAAACCCACAAGCCTCCCTAAACTATTGATCTTGATCCCGCTCCCGTTCCACAGTGGGGCTCCAAAGCATTCCAGAACATGCGTATCATTCCCCCCGGTTCGGGGATAGTGCACCAGGTCAACCTTGAGTACCTGGCCAGGGTGGTGTTTGACCAGGACGGCTACTACTACCCCGACAGCCTGGTGGGCACCGACTCCCACACCACCATGATCGACGGCCTGGGCGTGCTGGGCTGGGGTAATTACTAGATTGGATTATGTACACTGTTAAAAAGATAAATGGGATTGACTCAAATCATTGCTAATGGTGTTAAAGGGATAGTTCACCCAAAGTACAATATTACTGCAGTTACAAATTACTAGATTTTTTTATTTTTTTTCCCCCAAGTGGACAGTACTTAGCTACCAATAAACCAAACCCCAAAATGTAGTTGAGAAAATATGAGCTATCTAGCCATGCTACTGGAATGTGCCCAGAGCTGGAATGAATCCTGTCGGACATGTTTGTTGTAGGTGTGGGCGGGATCGAGGCGGAGGCCGTCATGCTGGGCCAGCCAATCAGCATGGTGCTCCCCGAAGTCATCGGCTACAGGCTACAGGGCACCCCCAACAAGTTCATCACCTCAACCGACATCGTCCTCACCGTCACTAAGGTAACTGGTTACGCGGTTGCACGACTGCCACTGTTTTATCGATGGACATCTCTTTTAGACAAATCTGTCTAATCAGTGTAGCTCAAGGCATGAACTGATTCAACAAAGTAGCCCTATCAATGCTATTGGTTTGGAGAATTGTGTTGATTTGATAAGGGGATAAATAAAGTTGTATTGACTGAGATTAGTTGTAGATAAACAGTGGCAGCAATTTAATTTCACCAGTGTATGTCACATAGAAACACTGTTTGTCTGAGTGTCCCATTCTCTCCCTCTGTGCCCACAGCACCTGCGCCAGGTTGGCGTCGTGGGGAAGTTTGTGGAGTTCTTTGGGCCAGGTGTGGCACAGCTGTCCATAGCCGATCGAGCCACCATCGCCAACATGTGCCCGGAGTATGGCGCCACTGCAGCTTTTTTCCCTGTAGACCACATCAGTCTTCAGTACCTGGAGCAGACAGGTGAGATATCCACACCAATGCACATGAGCACCACTTGTCTATATTTACAATGGGCGTTTCTGATTCCGATGGAAAGCAATACAGATATTACATTGGCCTCTTTTTAAATTGCAAACTTTCAAACAGCCTTTGAATGTTACACCACCTACTTAGCGGAGTAATTTTTCTCCTTTTGTAACTGCAAAAACCTTTCTGAATACATTTTAAATGTAAAACGGGGCTGATAATAGTAGTATTAAAAACCTGAGGGAACTGTAGATGCAACTGGCAAAGTGTAATTTACTTCATGTCTGGATTCTTCATTTTCTTTCCTCTTTCCCCTGCTCACTCTGCCCAGGGAGAGATGCTGAGAAACTGGATTACATCACCAGGTATCTGAAAGCAGTAGCCATGTTCAGAGACTACAGTAACTCCTCCCAGGACCCTGACTTCACCCAGGTACTCTATTCCACAGTGGATCCTTCTCAAACACTTTTAGTCATTTAGAAATTAGGACTTGTAGTTTCTGGATGTATTTGATTAAAGATTGTCAGGCATGCTAGACTAGCTATGGTGACTTTTGGAAGTCATTCAGTTTTGAAAATGATTTGACAAGTGGATGACTGGAATGTATTTGTAAAATGATTGGCAAGTCTCCCTTTTTAATCTCCTCCTTTTGTTTTCGGTCTCATTGTGATTTTCCCTCTGTGCCGCCTCCTCTCTCCATCCTATGCAGGTGCATGAGCTGGACCTGAGCACTGTGGTTCCGTGCTGCAGTGGTCCCAAGAGGCCTCAGGACAGGGTGGCTGTGTCGGACATGAAGACTGACTTTGAGGCCTGCCTGGCAGCTAAGGTAATGACGACACCTGCTTAACACTGACTTTTTTGGTATCTACATGCTAATAGCATCCTGTTATCTCAAATCCTTCCCTTTTTTCTTTTATATTTGCATGTGTGTATGAGGTGTGCACAGTTAGAAAACCTATAGGTCATATATAGGTGAGCCCACTAGCTTTTCTAACTCCGTGGACGTGTGCCATTGCAGCAAGGCTTCAAGGGTTTCCAGGTGACTCCGGAGCTTCACCACGTAAAGGTTCCATTCCAATACAATGACAAGGAGTACAGCCTCTCCCACGGCTCAGTGGTCATTGCTGCCATCACCAGCTGTACCAACACCAGCAACCCCTCTGTAATGCTGGGGGCTGGTACGTATCCCTCGCTCCATACCTCATATCCTGCGCTTTCTGGGTTGTGTTCGTTAGTCACCAAGCAGACGAAATTGACGGAAACAGAGGGACTACCTGGACTCCAAAAATAAATGTTATTTTTTTCTTTTCTGCTGCAAAAACGTTTGCAAAGTTTTCCGTTACGTGCCCCAATGAACACACCCCAGCTATCAGCGGCTGTAATTTGACTAATATCTGGGAAGTTGCTCAGTCAATAAGGTTGAATTGGCTCTGCGTTGCTTTTCAGGTCTCCTGGCGAAGAAGGCCATCGAGGCTGGTCTGAGCATGAAGCCCTACATCAAGACCAGCCTGTCGCCCGGCAGCGGAGTGGTCACCTACTACCTAAAGGAGAGTGGCGTCATGGACTACCTCTTCCAGCTTGGGTAAGGCACTCATTCCTGAAGACTAATTGTCTGGAGAATGAGGGGTTCATCTCAAGTCTTTCCTAGCTTCTTTATCCTCCTTCATTTCAGGATGACGGTGTGTGACGTATTTAAGCAGTAAGGCCCGAGGTGGTGTGGTATATGGCCAGTAGACCACGGCTAAGGGCTGTTCTTATGCGCATCACTGTGGTATATTGGCCATATACCACAAACTGCTGAGGTGCCTTATTGCTATTATAAACTGCTTACCAACGTGATAAAAAATGTTTTATATCATACTCATGATATACGATGGCTTTCAGCATTCAGGTCTCGAACCACCCAGTTTATAATTTCCTTTTTGTCGATATATAATGTTATTTTTCCCCCGTCAGGTTTGAAGTGGTGGGTTATGGCTGCATGACATGTATAGGCAACAGTGGGCCCCTCCCAGAGCCTGTGGTGGAGGCCATTACTCAGGTAACTACTAACTTTTAATATTCTAATATTAGGGCATGCAATGGAAAACATAATGTTTTGGGGGGGTCCATGGAATCCCCCCCCCCCCCCGCCCCCCCTTTTCAGTCCATTTTCTTATTTTGGGTGCCTAATGAACACGACACTGCATGGTCAATGGCTACAGCTCCTCACACGTTCCTCTACCTTCAGGGAGATCTGGTAGCCGCTGGGATCCTATCAGGTAACAGGAACTTTGAGGGGCGTGTCCACCCCAACACACGAGCCAATTACCTGGCCTCTCCCCCGCTGGTCATTGCCTACGCTATCGCCGGAACCGTGAGGATTGACTTTGATACAGAGCCCATTGGTGAGCGTCCTCAAACCAACGCCGTGAATTGGCAATGGTTCTGTAGTTTTTCTATATAGCATTCATACCAGCTGAGGCTGTAATGGGTGGAATTAAATTAATCTAGTGGTATCGTTCCATTCATTCAATTCCACCCATTACAATGAGCCAAGTCCTCCAATTTTAAAGTGACACCAGCCTTCACTGGTTCACACATACACTGTTCCTGGAGCTCTCAAGACGTTTCAGCAGATTGGGCTGTCGGTGCTGATACTGGTTTCTGTTGTTTCTCTCTCGCCGCCTCTGGTTTCATGGTGAAGCTCTGAACAACGAAGGGAAGGAGGTTTTCCTCAGGGACATCTGGCCCACACGGGAGGAGATCCAGGCTGTGGAGAGACAGTTTGTCATTCCTGCTATGTTCAAAGAGGTTTATGAGAAGATTGAGGTAAACTCAACTCTTTGGATATACATTTTATATGATTTTTTCCCCTGGTTTGATTGTGTTGACAAGTTGATTAGTGGGGGGGTTAAGTAATGCCTCAACATTTCAGCCTCTAGAAGGCCATAAAGTGTAAAAATGTGTGTCAATAGGTTACCTTTTCAAGGTATTGTTTAGTACATTAGTGTAAAGAGCTGTTGTCTTTGTAGTTTTGATATGGGACTGTTCTACCTTGCTCCGCCCTGTCAGAAAGTGAATGAACGCTGGAACGCTCTCAACGCCCCCTCAGACAAGCTGTACACCTGGGACCCCAAGTCCACCTACATCAAGTCTCCACCCTTCTTCGATGGACTGGTACAACACACTAACCTAATGGTGTCGCTGTAATGTCTGAGTTCTTTCCAATCGGCTTTCAGGTTTCGTTAAAGGGATAGTTCAGAGAAAGTACATATTTATATATTTGTTTCCAAGTAGTCTATGGACAAGGAGAGACTGCAATCCACAACTAGACACTTTTACCAACTGCTAATATTATAAAGACATTGTCATTCATGCAATTCCGCGGAACTATCCCCTTAACCTTTCGGTGATTTATTCAGACCAAGGAACTACAGACCCCCAAGTCCATAACTAATGCCTACGTGCTGCTGAACTTCGGTGACTCTGTGACCACGGACCACATCTCTCCTGCTGGGAACATCGCCCGAACCAGTCCTGCAGCACGATACCTGACCAGCAGAGGGTGAGCGATGGGAGGCAGTCACTATTTCACATTACTAATAGTATTTTTCATACTACTGAGCTGTACTGCACTTGCCTGGTAATACACCCCCCATGGCTGGAACCGTGCTGGAAAGACCATGCGGAATGAAAATATCCCAACCAGCAGAGTATACGTTTCTGGTCCGCACGATGGTGTGAAATTTAACGCTGGCTTTTTTAGTATGTTTATGATAGAGTGAAGTTATATGAAGGGTCAAAGGTTTAATCTCTATTTCTTATCCTTTGCCCTGGCAGTTTAAACCCACGTGACTTCAACTCGTACGGATCTCGGCGTGGCAACGATGCTGTGATGGCCCGGGGCACGTTCGCCAACATCCGTCTCTTCAACAAGTTCCTGAACAAGCAGGCTCCGCGCACCCTGCACTTACCTTCTGATGAAACAGTAAGGCCCTGTAATAATTCTCAATAATAATCTCTTATAATGTAAAAAATCTCCAGATAATGTTAGACACCAGATTATGTAAAAAGTTATTACATTATCAGATGAGTAACATTTTTTTTAGCTTATGTAATAACTTACAATAAATGTATGTTTAGAGTTTGTTCTTGTATTTTGACCGCATATTGCAGTTTCCTTATTGTATGGCTGTTATATGTACTCTGGTTGTCCACATGAATCGATGTGTATATATTCGGTGTATTCTTGGCTTGTCTGTTTCTCTACAGCTAGATGTGTTTGATGCTGCTGAGCGCTACCAGCAGGCTGGCCTCCCCCTCATGATCCTGGCTGGGAAGGAGTACGGCTCGGGCAGCTCGAGAGACTGGGCCGCTAAAGGTCCCTTCCTCCTGGTCTGTCTCTCCTCTTATCATAACTGTGTTTTGATATGTTATCTGTTATACATTATTACGTTATCTTTTTTTACATGACCTTTTGATAATGTATGATGTTGTAGATTAGAAGAATGTATGGGGAAAAAAAGGGATTTGAATGTCATTGCCTGTATGATACTTTCCATTAGCCAAGATAAGATTCTGGTGGGCTGTGTGGATTTGTTATTTCACTTTATTGAACAAACATACAATTCAAAGTAGGGACAATGTACACAGAAGCCATAAACACCAGGTGGCGCCATGAGAAAGACGGTAAAGAAAAGACACAATTAGATGATGCAAGACTCTTGAATAATAATAATTTATTCAACTTGTATAGCACTTTTCAAGGAATCTCAAAGCACACACAAAATACAAGTCATTTAGAAAACCGTCATTAGAAAGTTCATGGCTTGAGTGGTCATCTGAGGGAGGTGGTCAAGCTGGGAGAGAAAGTCCAGAGGCAGGCAGGAAGCGCGGTCTCATCAAGGTGTCTCACTGTTTCTGGCTTCGCCGTAGTATAACTTAGTCAGATGAAGTTTTAGCTATGGCATTGCAGTCCATGGACTGTAGTAAGTAGGTAGCTAGCTACTCCTTCGCTATTACCAAAATGAAGCACCCACTTGGATGATGCCATGGCAGTCATGTATAATTAAGAGTTTCTCGGCAGGTGGGCTGCAGGGATACCTCCCTGATACCCCTCTTCTGTGCCCCTCTCCCAGGGAATCAAGGCGGTGCTAGCAGAGAGCTATGAGCGAATCCACCGCAGTAACCTGGTGGGCATGGGGGTGATTCCTCTGGAGTACCTGGCTGGGGACACAGCAGACAGCCTGGGGCTGACAGGACGCGAGCGCTACACCGTGGTCATCCCTGAGCCACTCACACCCAGGATGGTTGTTGACATTAAGGTTGGTCTGCCTGGTGATGGAATGGGAAATACTGGACTGAGGAAGGGTTACCGATCATTCATATGGTCAATTTTGCAGGAGTTTCTAGATCCTTTTCATGACACAGCTAACAAATGGAACTTAGTAGTTCCTGTTCACTTTCTGTACTGTATATTGTGATTCTGTGGCAATACTTTGTATATAGTAATGTGCTCATATTTTACTATTATTTTGTAGTGTTAAATAAAAGTATACTTAGCGGGGTAGCTTACTCCTGGAGCATACGGCATCAACAGCAGTTAATCCTAATATCCTACCGCTCTCTTTTTCCCATCCGTCACAGCTCGACACGGGCAAAACATTCCAGGTGAGGATGAGGTTTGACACGGACGTGGAGCTGACATACTTCCACAACGGAGGCATCCTGAACTACATGATCCGCAAGATGTCTGAGAACTAGAGAGCACGCCGTCGGGACCAAGTCATGCTGAACACGAAAATCCTCTGTGTAGACGGCGATACAGAACGTGCTGAGTCCCCCTCTCTGTTTCTGTTCGATTTTTAACATTTGGTTTACATAATCTTGTGGTTTTAGTGCATTAATTGGTTCTATACTTGATCCATTGCAGGTTGGAATGAGTCAGAAGTACCCCACAGCACATTTAACACTGGTATGATGTACACCTGGGTTCAAATGGTCTTTGCTTTCTTAATCAAGCCCAGCTAAAGTGTTAGAAAGAAAACAAATATTTCTAACCCAGGTTTCGTATGATGTGACGACAGTACAGTAACCACCCTACCTCTTTGTTGCCAAACCAGTGGTTCACCCCACCCTCATCCCTCCCACCGTCCATGCTAACATTAGCTAACCATGCACACAAACCTAGTCTGCCCTGGTTGGCTGTCTTGTCCAGTTATTACCATCGTTGGTTTAAAGCTGCCATCTGTTCGGACCAGGGTTGTATTTGTTGATTTCATGTCTTATTATGTCATTTTACAAACTGCTGCTGTGGTGGAGCAGACATAGGCTGCTTCTGAAATGGAGCCCTATTCCCTTCATAGTGCACTACTTGTGACCAAAATGTGTGCACTATATAGGGAATAAGGTGTTAACCCCAGACACTGTAATAGGTTGGCTTCAACTCCTGACAACAAGGGTGTTGTCTTTGTATTATGAAAAAGAGACCAGCATAGTTTAGAGTACCTAAGTTTAGTTGCCTTAAATGGTAAAGTTGACCCTCGCCTTTTATGAGAGGAACATTATATTGTGCGTGTGCCTCGTTTCTTTTAAATCCATTTAAATGCTGCCTCTGCACTAAAGTATGTTTTTACTAGATCACTAATTTCAGTCTTGTCTCTGTTTCATAAATCCACTTTTCTTTCTTAACCTGTTGATGTTGGCAACCCGACTTATGATTTTGTCAGAGAGTACTTACTCCTGTTGGTGAGTAGGGTTGCAACATTTTAGTACGTTTCCAGAAATCCCTGTTAGAATCCTCCAACCAGGGTTTCTGGGAATTTTGCAACCCTACTGGTGAGTGGCTGAACTTAATTCCCAGTTGCCGGTGTGACAGGGAGGCTTATAAATCAAATTAATATAATCATGAATTCCAAACTGCATGAAATTTCTTAGCTGAAGCGAGAATTCATATTTTCTCTAAGCACTTGGGGTTTAATGGACCAAATAGTTTCTATCAATAAGAATGAAGTCCTACTTTGAGATTCTTTTCAGAAGGTACTTGTTTGTGGTATGGATAAAATGTATTTTTCCCCCACGGTTAGCAGGAGTCTGCTACAAGGCCACACCGGGGCTAGTCTTCATCCTTCCTGTTTCTTTCCGCAAATAACTGGACATATCCACCATATTGCTGTCCCCTATCATGTATTTTCAGTGATTGCATAATGTTATCAACAATCCTGTTATGAAATGGCTCAGGGGCAGAGTAAGACTACGTTTGTCAAATTTAATACACATTCATTTATGACAGGAATGTTCTCCAAAAGAAAAGGAGAGCTGCAATAATTGAATAACCACGTTTCGACAGACAAGCTGTCTTCATCAAAGTATGTTCTCCGCTAGCCAGCACCTCGCCTAAACAGGTGCGGTTCTTTCGTCTCTAATAAACTTGAACTTCTACATAACTCAAATGCAGCACTGTTGTCAAAATAATTGTGCATTAGCATACTGTAGCCTATTAATGTATTTAAAGAAATGCAATGAGACACTGGATTTTGAATATAACATTTTATAAGAATTGCACACAACACACAATTACATTTAACAATAAAATACATCCTGTACAATAACAGGCGCAAATATCAATGTAATTTTAGTAACCCTAACCCACAACTGCAAATAAAAAACATCCAGTCAGTGGTAGTCCTGTGGGTGAAAACAGCTGATTGATGAGAGAGGTAAGAATCAGGCAGGCCACAAACAGACATAACGGCGCAGAACAGCATCTCAGAACGCACTCCTTGTCATGGATGGGCTATTGCAGCAGACGTCCACACCGAGTTCCACTCCTATCAGCTAAAAACAAGAAGCGGCGGCTCCAGTGGACAATTGAGGAGTGGTTAAACACCACCTGGTCCGACGAATCCCGGTTGCTGATGGCAAAGTTAGGATTTGGCGTAAGCAGCGTGAGTCCATGGACCCATCCTGCCCAGTGTCAACAGTACAGGCTGTTGCGTACCACAGCTTTGCTGACCAGGTGCATCCCTTCATGTCTACAGGGGGGGTCTGAGTGTATATGACGTTGAGAGCTTCAGCGGTGCATCTGTGACATGTTTGCCGACTTGAGTTTGCAACTGATGTTTAATGCACTACTACTACTTGAACTCTTTAATTGAAGCTGACCTCTTCATTAATCTATTGCTGTAGTACCATATTAACTTATTTGGGTACCTTTAGGTCATCTGTTGATTAGCTGTATGAAGTCAGCTCCATTTCCTGTTGCAATAGCAGTAGAAAGAAACATAGTTCTGTTTCATATCTTGAATCCAACGTAGAGATCCCTCTTGGCTCACGTCTTGACGTATCACACGTAGCGATGTCCCCTGCCTGTCTTAGTCTCTGATCTGCCGACTGGTTCTCCTCAACACCAGAACACACCTCCTGGTGCTCTTCCTCCAGTTGGTGTAGGTGACGGGCTCTCCACTCACCCACCCTCAGCGTCCCCTACTCTCACTGTTGTTCAGTCCTGAGATATGGAGAGGACAGTGAGTGAGGTGAGTTAGACGCACGCACACACATGCATGTTGAGTCACTTTTCAGCCAATGGAGATAGGTCAAATAAGTATCCTGTTCTATCTAGAATGGTTTCCGTCCACTTAAGTCCAACAGCCAGTCCATATCAGCCTTGGAGAAAATGCCCACCGGATTGGCTTGGTGACCTAAACCACAGGAAAAATAAGAAACTTTAGTTTCCTACAACAGAAAGGCACATTCTATCAAAATAGGTTACATGTTCCCTTCCTGTTCTCACCTCTCCCTGCATTCCCTGATGACAGCACTCCATGTCGCCCTGCGCTCAGTGCTACGGATTATGGAAGTGGCAGTAAACGTGATAAGTCCAGCCCTTACAACACGTCTGCGCACTGACCATCTGTGTTGGTGAGGAGGAATGGCCAACCAATGAGGTTACTGAAACATGAAACAACTGACATACAGGGTCGGTTTCCCTGATACATATCAAGCTTAGTCCAGGAAACTGGCCCAGAATGTTGAGATATGATTCCCGGGTAACCCATACTCAACCCTGAAATAGTCTACGTATGATATTCACATCACAATTGGGTGAATTATAGGGGTCAATGGAGGCTGGTGGGAGGGGATATAGGAGGACAGGCTCATTGTAACGGCTGAAATTGAGTACAGTAAATGGAATGTAGTCAAACGTGGTTTCCATATGTTTGATATCGTTCCATTGATTCCATTCCAGCCATTACAGTGAGCCCGCTCCTCCCACCAGCCTCCACTAATGGGGGTACATTATTTGCTATTGTTTCAGGCACTATCCATCTCAGGTTGATTACCTAATTAGTGGGAGCCCAAGGCTTCCAGGAGACCCCGTTGCAGCATAGGAGCCGGCCTGAGCTCTGGGCTCCCGAGTGGCGCAGCGGTCTAAGGCACTGCATCGCCATGCTAGATGCGTCACTACAGACCCTGGTTTGATCCCGGTCTATATCACAACCAGCTGTGATTGGGAGTCCCATAGGGTGACGCCCAATTGGCCCAGCATCTTCCGGGTTAGGGGAGGGTTTGGCTTGGGTAGGCAGTCATTGTAAATAAGAATTTGTTCTTAACTGACTTGCCTAGTTAAATAAAGGTTAAATTAAAAAAATGTCAATACTTAGTAAAGTAAATGTGATAAAAAAAATACTAATTTAGACAAACACATTGTTACGCCAGCATGACTGTACTTCTGCCCAAAAGTCTCACCTTTTCCTGAGCCCTGGAGGTGCTGCCCAGCACGGCCTCCTCAGGGTACACCAGTCAATTCAAATGTCTCCTACACCTCATCCAGTTGGTCTTGGGTAGTCTCCATCTACCAGCTCCTTTTGGACACGCCTTCATAAAGAGCAGAGGTTTTAGTTTCTAATCTAATCTATGACGGTAGTTCAACATCCCACGACAAAGCCATACACACCAGGATCAAACTGGAAGGGCTCAGAATGGAATCCTCTCCAGCTGTCGCTGTGACTTCTCTCACCTAAGATATTAAGAAAAAGAGATTCCAAAAGTGACATTCATCTCACTATAAATCATTTAATGTGCCATCTATTACTCGATATCACTCGATTCCCTAGATGACAGGACTTGGTATAAGAATCACAGACTGTTAAAAGGGATAGATCAGAAACCTTGATGGTGATGTACGAGGACTCTGCCACGTTGCCTTTCCGTAGGATGTCCAGTGAGACAGCGCCCTGGTTCTCATATGCCTGGTACACAGCCAGCTCCATGCGAGACCACTTCAATTCCAGTCTGCAGCAGGGAGCCATGAGGGACAAAAAATTGTTTTACACACCAACCAAGGATTGTGCATTGTCTTTCCAAGTTGGTTCAGTGTGATGGTATCTTCTTTCATTACAAGAACACAGTACATACAGTGGGGCAAAAAACGTATTTAGTCAGCCACCAATTGTGCAAGTTCTCCTACTTAAAAAGATGAGAGGCCTGTAATTTTCATCATATGTACACGTCAACTATGACAGACAAAATGAGAAAAGAAATCCTGAAAATCACATTGTAGGATTTTTTCTGAATTTATTTGCAAATTATGGTGGAAAATAAGTATTGTTAAGGAGCCTTTTGCTCCTAGACTTGGAGCTCCGGTACTGCTTGCCGTGCAGTTGCAGAGAGAAGAGTCTATGACTTGGGTGCCTGGAGTCTTGGACAATTTTTTGGCCCTTCCTCTGACACCGCCTAGTATATAGGTCGTCCGGAAAAGCTGGTGGTCCAATGCATGGTTCAGTGTTGCTTGCCTCGAAGCGAGCATAGAAGGCATTTAGCTCGTCTGGTAGGCTCGTGTCGCTGGGCAGCTCACGGCTGGTCTTCCCTTTGTAATCTGTGATCGTTTGCAAGCCCTGCCACATCCGTCGAGCATCACGGCCGGCATAGTAAGATTAGATCCTAGTCCTGTTTTGACACTTTGCCTGTTTGATGGCTCTTTGGAGGTCATAGCGGGATTTCTTATAAGCGACCGGATTAGTGTCCCGCTCCTTGAAAGCGGCAGCTCTTGCCTCTAGCTCAGTGTGCATGTTGCCTATAATTCATGGCTTCTGGTTGGGGTACGTGCGGTAATTGTGGGGATGACATTGTCGATGCACTTAATGAAGCCTGTGACTGATGTGGTAAAATTAATGTTATTGGATGAATCCTGTAACATATTCCAAATTTGGTAACTGGGTCTTCCTTTCCTGTGGCGGTCCTCATGAGAGACAGTTTCATCATAGCGTTTGATGGTTTTTGCGACTGCACTTGAAGAAACCTTCATGTCTTAAAGTAATTATGGACTGTCGTTTCTTTTTGCTTATTTGAGCTGTTCTTGCCATAATATGGACTTGGTCTTTTACCAAATTGGGCTATCTTCTGTATACCACCCCTACCTTGCCACTAAACAACTGATTGGCTCAAACGTATTAAGAAGGAAAGAAATTCCACAAATTAACTTTTTACAAGGCACACCTGTTAATTGAAATGCATTCCAGGTGACTATCGCATGAAGCTGGTTGAGAGAATGCCAAGAGTGTGCAAAGCTGTCATCAAGGCAAAGGGTGGCTACTTTGAAGAATCTAAAATTGAGTTTGAGTTTATTTTATTTTTACAGGGACAGTGCACATTAGTCAATGTTTCTAAATATAAAATATATTTTGATTTGTTTAACACTTTGGTTAGTACATGATTCCATATGTGTTATTTCATAGTCTGGATGTCTTCACTATTATTCTACAATGTAGAAAATAGTAAAAATAAAGAAAAACCCTTGAATGAGATAGTGTCCAAACTTTTGACTGGTACTTTATATCCATGTCCTCGTTCATCCACAACTCCCGTTGATAGGATAGTCATGGTTTGTTCTCCAGTGACTGCACGTTTGCTAGTAGGACAGAGGGCAATGGCGGTCTATTTACTCACCGACGAAGTCTTGTCATGGTGCCGGCTCGCCTGCCTCTCTTTCTCCGCCGCTTCCTCTTTCGATTCCCGGGGACTAGGGCCTGGTCCAGAGTAAGCAGAACATCCAGCACTGCCAACTCATTTAAGCAGACATTTCCGTCCAAATAGAGGGTAGTGATCGCTGTTCTAATGTCCAGAAGCAGTTTCCAGTCATAGCAAATGATGGCGGAAACATTATGCACAAAAAAAGTTAAGACCAGCTCAAAACAAACATAGCAGAATTGGTTAGGAGCCCGTAAGACAGCTGCTATCCCATGCAGCGTCATAGTTGAGATTCCACTGTTTACAGTTACAGTATTTACAATGAGGATCTGAGATGCTGGGTAAATAGTTCACCAAGAGGGTGGCACTGGGGACAACATGTCACTTACTTCATTGTTGCAGAGTGGACGTTCATTGCATGCTTTCACCTGTGATCTGATCTGCTATTGATGCATTTCTGAGTCTCGGATCACGATGCCAGGTGAAAACTTGCTTTTGCTTGATGTTCCATGACTTTCTAAACTTAAAGGGATAGTTCACCCAAATTCCATATTGCTTTCCTTTCCCTGTAAGCAGTCTATGGGCAGGGTAAGAAAACCAAATGTGTCATTTTGTAATTTCAGTGAACTATTCCTTTAAGATCAATGACCTTTTAGTATTCATCTAATAATTCAACCGTGTCCAACTCAGGTAATGTAGCAGATGGGTGATAAACTAGCCTGATCACAGCCCAATTCGGATATGTTTCCCACTAATTGGTCTATTGACCAATCACGTCAGATCTTTTCACATTAGATCTTTTTCAGAGCAGATCTGATTGGTCAAAAGATCAGGATTGGGCTGCATGTGTAAATGCAGCCATTTCTATTTAAATTCTACTTTCTCACCAACTCCATCATTAATAAAGGCTGAATGAAATATTCAATTTGTACATCTTTTTATTGCAGCACATGCAATCCAACAGTCCACCAGTCAGAAATCACTTGAACAGAGACTAGTAATAATGTAAGGGGAAAGGGGATACTGGTGCGGCTTAAAACACAGGAAATGAGATCAGATCACTGCAGTTCTTTTAAAACCAGCTGGCAGCACTCGCCAACCTTGGCCGGGTCGGTGACGGAGGTGTACTTGGCGATCTGTGACGTGACCCCCAGGGACTTGGCCAGATCCTGGGCCGTCTGGTCGGAGGCCACTGTGGTCCCCAGGGCCACTAGGAGCCTAAACACTGCCTCCTTGTCCTGCACCGACTCCAGCGCCGCGCTGGCCACCGATAGACACTGGGCCTTGGCTTCCAGGTCAGGCTGGCCGTGGAGGGAGCCGGCGTAGTTGAGGACGAGAGTGGCCAGGGCGATGTGAATGTTTTTGTTGCACACGGAGCACAGGTCGGCAGCGTGCGACAGGACAGCCTCCCGTTGGGCCAATAGGAGGGCTCGGCCACGCCAGCCACTAAAGCAGTTGCAGAGCGTCCGCAGCGCCAGCATTTGATTGGCTGGCCGGGCCTGCGGCTTCATCAGGCTCAGCAGGTGGTTGCAGAGCGCAACGCCATCGTCCGCGTCGCCGCCACACAAGCTCTCGTTGACCTGTGGGTGGCGCACCGCCAGCCTCAGGATGTCCAGGATGGGGAAGACGATGTCTGGAGGACAGGAGAGAGAAGAGGTGATCACAGGTCAATGAAGTGATAGTAGGCTCACAAGGGACATCACCATATGTTTAAATACTGGAATGTGCAATAGTTTCACATGCTTGAAAAGGCTGACGGGGCTTTTTATTCTTGAAAACACAAACTGAAGTCAAACAATAAAATGCTTATCAGAACCCCAGTCTAGTGAGATAAACCTTAGTCCTGCCCAAGGCTATAGTAAAACAATTTGTGCCCTCAGGCTTGGAGAAGCAAAAGTAATTCCACTACCCAAGAATAGTAGAGCCCCCTTTACTGGCTTAAATAGCCCACCAATCAGCCTGTTACCAACCCTTTGGAAACATTTGAAAAAAATAGTTTTGACCAGATACAATGCTATTTTACTGTAAACAAATTCACAACAGACTTTCAGCACGCTTATAGGGAAGGACATTCAATAAGCACGGCACTTACACAAATGACTGATGATTGGCTGAGAGAAATTGATGATAAAGGTTTGTGGGAGCTGTTTTGTTAGACTTCAGTGTGGCTTTAGACATTATCGATCATAGTCTGCTGATGGGAAAACATATGTGCTATGGCTTTACACCCCTGCTATAATGTGGATAAAGAGTTACCTGTCTAACAGAACAAAGGGTGTTCTTTAATGGACGCCTCTACAACATAATCCAGGTAGAATCAGGAATTCCCCAGGGCAGCTGTCTAGGCCTCTTACTTTTTTCAATCTTTACTAATAACATGCCACTGACTGACTAAAGCCAGAGTGTCTATGTACGCGGATGACTCAACATGATACACGTCAGCTCCTACAGAGAGTGAAATCACTGCATCAGTTAACAAAGATCTGCAGTTAGTTTCAGAATGGGTGACAAGGAATAAGTTATTCCTAAATATTACAAAAACTAAAAACATTGTATTTGGGACACAATCATTCATTAAACCCTGAACCTCAACTACATTTTATAATAAATTATGTGGAAATTGAGCAAGTTGAGGGGACTAAACGGCTTGAAGTAACCCTGGATTGTAAACTGTCATGGTCAAAACATATTGATACAACAGTAGCTAAGATGGGGAGAAGTCTGTCTGTAATAAAGCGCTGGTCCTTCAGGCCACAGCTTTGTCGCACCTGGACTGCTGTTCAGTCGTGTGGTCAGGTGTCACAAAGAGGCACCTCTGAAAATTACAATTGGCTCAGAACAGAGCAGCACGGCTGGCCCTTAAATGTACATGGAGAGCTAACATTAATAATATGCATGTAATCTCTTATGGCTCAAAGTGGAGGAGAGATTGACTTCATCACTTCTTGTTATTTAAGAAGTGTTGATATGTTGAATGCACCGAGGTGCCGGTTTAAAGTACTAGCAAACAGCTCGAACACCCATGCTTACCCCACAAGACATGCCACCAGAGGTCTCTTCACAGTCCCCAAGTCCAGAACAGACTATGGGAGGTGCACAGTACTACATAGTGCCATGACTACATGGAACTCTATCCCACACCAGGTAACTGATGCAAGCAGTAGAATCAGATTTAAAGAACAGATAAAAATACACCTTATGGAACAGGACACACACACACACTCGATGAAACAAATCTAATGTTATTTGTCACATGCGCCGAATACAGTGAAATGCTTACTTACAAGCCCTTAACCAACAATGCCTTAAGAAGTTAAGAAAAATGTGTTGAGTAAAAAATAGAAAATAAAAGTAACAAATAATTAAAGAGCAGCAGTAAAATAACAGTAGTGAGGCTATATACAGGGGGTACCGGTACAGAGTCAATGTGCGGGGCACCAGTTAGTCGACGTAATATGTACATGTAGGTAAAACAGGCATTCCACACACATGGATTTTGTATTGTAGATATGTGATAGTAGAGTAGTTGCCTGAGAGAACAGAACGTGTTGTGAAAAGTGTTATGAAATGGAATGTCATGTAATATTTGAAATTGTATATAACTGCCTTAATGTTGCTGGACCCCAGGCATTACATTACATGGCCAGGCACGACTCCAACACCATCATTAAGTTTGCAGACGACACAACAGTGGTAGGCCTGATCACCGACAACGATGAGACAGCCTATAGGAAGGAGGTCAGAGACCAGGCAGTGTGGTGCCAGGACAACAACCTATCCCTCAACGTAACCAAGACTAAGGAGATGATTGTGGACTACAGGAAAAGGAGGACCGAGCACACCCCCCATTCTCATCGACGGGGCTGTAGTTGAGCAGGTTGAGAGCTTCAAGATCCTTGGTGTCCACA
Organism: Salmo salar; assembly: GCF_965601325.2. Taxonomy (NCBI): domain Eukaryota; kingdom Metazoa; phylum Chordata; class Actinopteri; order Salmoniformes; family Salmonidae; genus Salmo; species Salmo salar. The sequence continues at coordinate 19,058,375 of NC_138297.1, read as the reverse complement.
TCACCAACAAACTATAATGGTCCAAACACACCAAGACAGTCGTGAAGAGGGCACGACAAAGCCTATTCCCCCTCAGGAGACTGAAAAGATTTGGCATGGGTCCTGAGATCCTCAAAAGGTTCTACAGCTGCAACATCGAGAGCATCCTGACTGGTTGCATCACTGCCTGGTACGGCAATTGCTCGGCCTCTGACCGCAAGGCACTACTTTGGGTAGTGCGTACGGCCCAGTACATCACTGGGGCAAAGCTGCCTGCCATCCAGGACCTCTACACCTGGCGGTGTCAAAGGCCCTAAAAATTGTCAGAGACCCCAGCCACCCCAGTCATAGACTGTTCTTCTGTACTACCACATGGCAAGCGGTACCGAAGTGCCAAGTCTAGGACAAAAAGGCTTCTCAACAGTTTTTACCCCCAAGCCATAAGACTCCTGAACAGGTAATCAAATGGCTACCTGGACTATTTGCATTGTGTGCCGCCGCCCCCCCCCCCCCCCCCCCCAAACCCCTCATTTTACGCTGCTGCTACTCTGTTTATCTTATATGCATAGTCACTTTAACCATACATTCATGTACATACTACCCCAATTGGGCCGACCAACCAGTGCTCCCGCACATTGGCTAACCGGGCTATCTGCATTGTGTCCCGCCACCCACCTCTTTTACGCTACAGCTACTCTCTGTTCATCATATATGCATAGTCACTTTAACCATATCTATATGTACATACTACCTCAATCAGCCTGACTAACCGGTGTCTGTATATAGCCTCGCTACTGTATATAGCCTGTCTTTTTACTGTTGTTTTATTTCTTTACTTACCTATTGTTCACCTAATACCTTTTTTGCACTGTTGGTTAGAGCCTGTAAGTAAGCATTTCACTTTAAGGTCTACACCTGTATTCAGCGCAAGTGACAAATAAACTTTGATTTGAAGACTAGCTGCTGCCTTGGCAGTAACTAAATGGGGATCCTTAATTAATACAAAACCCATGTTTGTTAGCCTACCTTCTGGCCAGTGAGAGGTCTTCCAGAGAAGACTGATCTGCTCGGTGGTGGGCTGCTCTGAGGCACAGGGGTCACATACAGATACCAGCAGCTTCTCCAGGCTCCCCAGCACCTCCTCAGACAGCCTGTATTCCCCAGGGGCCCCACTGTTCAGCTCCCTCAGCTTGGCTGGTGGTGGAAGGGCAAAGGGCAACGTTAACATAGATAGAGGCAATTGAGTATGTTAGGACACTGTAATATCCGGTATGTATTTTCTGTAGTGAGGTTTTCATAGAGCTATGCACATTATTTCAGTTCAGCCACAGTGCTGGTTGATCAGTTATGTACGCTGAATAAATAGATGATTTCTGCTAGTAGGAAAATATGGAATAAAATTCAAAGGTATCATGTTTTGGTCAGTGCTTAGTTACCCATTATCTGTGTGGCGTTGGCCTGCTCGAAGGTCACCCCGTCCGTTTTGGGGAAGTAGATGTTGGTGGAGGTCTGCCTCGAGGCAGCTGAGGAGTAGGCACCCCCACCTGGGAAGAGAAGAGGACAGGCAAATGTTACACCTCAAACAAACAAAATACTAGAGACTAGATTTCATCTGCTTTAGCAGTGTTATTGGGTTGTCTTTTATTATGAGTGAATTTTTTTTTTTTTAAACAGGATTGTGTGTCAATGCAACCTTTGATTGAACCCGAGACATTGCTATAGTGACTGTTACCTGTGAAGGGGTCTGCCACGCCCACCGGCGCCCCTGTGGGAGTCCCCGATCCTGGGATGTACCGCCCAGTGCCTGGGGAAAGCGCCGTAATAATGTATTAGCATAGCCATAGAATGAAAATGGCATATAATGCATTAGAACAGCATGTTCTCAACAAACTGAAATCTACAAGAAAAGGACAATTGTTTTTATTTACCTGTGAAGGGGTCAGCCCCAAAACCTGCTCTATTGTCGGCAGCTACAGGGATGTATCGGCCTGAGCCTGATGGTGAACATAACAAAAGCAGGGTAAATATACAGTTAGTCTGGTATTCCAAACACATTTTGTATTTACTTGCTGTGATCCCATCTATTCCAATTGTTTACGGTAACGTTGCACAATGTTTGTTAGAGGAAATTCCACTGTAAGAGATTTTTCACTTTAAAATGTATGTCAAACAAAAAAACAATGATTGCAAATTTAAACAAACCATACAACTCTTTGCACAAGGATGACTTAACAATTCCCAAAGAACATTATACAAAAACACATTAAGAAGAGTGCAGATGACGGAATGACGGTTTGTGCTGCCGGTGCCGTCATTCTGTTACCGGACATTGCATCTGCACTGTTCTTCAAGTCAATGCGTTTGTGAAATTTTCAGTGAACCTTTTTAGAAAGTTGTTCTTGAGCAAAAACTTGTGTGGTTTGTTTAACTTTGCAAATCACTGGTTTTTGTTTGACATGCATTTGAAAGTGAAAATTCTGAGTCACTCTGTTACAGTGGAATTGCCCTTCGAAGAGAAATATGCTGCCCCAGGTGTAGCCTATAGAGTGAAGATGGCTCAATGGCTTCACCAGTGAATGGATTGATACTACCGGGCTAGGCCGGTCTATTTCAAACATTATGGGAACTTGGTCCACTGCATGTTTTCTTTAGAAGAAAACATTGCCCTAAGTGTAGCCTATGGCGCTGGTTGATCCAGTGGCTTTACCGGTGAATGGGTCGGCAGCGCTGGGCGGGGCGGCTCCCAAGGTGTGTCCTTTGGTGTTCTCGACGATGAAGTTGGCCACCTGGTCCAGGAACATGGGGCTGAGCTCGTTCTTCTGCAGGAAGTTGTGAGCCGTCAGCCAGGGGTCGTCCGTCACGTTGTAGGGCAGCTTCATGGACGGGCCACCCTCGTTGATGTCGATGGTGAAGACAAAGTCGTACTCCTGGGAAATCATTCGGAAGATGGGTTGAGTGATTCACTGTCTAACAGCTCGCCTCAGTGAAGATCAAATGCTCTTGTTGTGGATTATTTGCCGTGCGTCTGTACTTTGTTCACCAGAGTCGTCTTGTAGTGAGCGCACAATTTTCCTCTGAGGACAATAAAGTCTCTCTCTACCCGTATGTCCATCTATTGTTATCATCATTGACCTAACGTTGGGGTGCACCTATGGCTGTTGCGGTGACCTTATTACCGCCATTCCGGCGGTCACAAGTCATGAAGGAAGTCAAATTCCAAGTGACCGTTTCGTCACGGTAATTAGGCTTCTCCAAGCTATAATGCTGCTAATGGTAATTACCAAACTTGCTAACTGCCTGGTACTCAGCACTCTTTTGTTCCTCTAGTCACTCTGACATCAATGCAAATGTAATTGAAAATCTAATCAAACACTTCATGAGAAGCTCATGTAACGCAATATTTCTATAGGCCACACAATTGAGTGCGAAAACAGAGTGATGGCCTCTATTAAAAAGAGGAGGATCCCATCAGCTTTCTATAGTGCAGGTGTAGTATATTTATTTCTCAACTTTCCTAATATTAAGCACATTGCTTCTCTTAACAACAGGAGTATAGCCTACCTGGCTGGCATGAAAATGAACCATGGGAAAAGCGTCCTCCATTCACTATTTAAGTGCATAGATGACATGTATTGTTTTCCGCTGCCCGTTTCGAGACAGGTGCATGATAAAGGTACATTCTAAATCAAAACAAATTTCACACATATTTTATTTAGTATATGTAATGACAAGACTAAATCAAGAATAGTCTGATGGGTGACAATATTAGCCTATCACTTGTGAATGATGTCCAGCTTAAGGTAAGAAACAATGCATTTTTTGGTGACTTTTTCTAATCATAGTCGCACACCTCATGTAGCCTAGCCCATAGACCTATTTGTTTTGATAAGGTTAGTATCACAACTAAAGTGGCCAAATAACTTTTTAAAATGAAGCACATTCATCTGCTTTACAAGGGGTGTAGAGCCTAACTGGCATTCATAAGCATCGCGTGAGTTAAGTTTGGGGAAGATAATTTTCAACATAAAAATGCACCTCTATAATAAAAGCATTACATGCATAATCGCATTTGTGGTCACTTTTGATAATGGTGTTTTCCGCTAATGGAACATTCACACTTTTAGCCTACTACCATGTGCGCATTGCTGTGCTTATAATGTGAACAAATTGCCTAATAGTTTGATCGACATTTAAAGCTAAACGTTCTGATCTGTTGCGTTAGACACATTGCGTAAACATTTTTTGGGATGCTAGTGGTTGTATTCATTTGGGATCTATCACATCTCACAACTGTCCCAGACTATGTTTGGAATATTTATTTCTCGCACAGAATAGAATGTCAACTTATGTACTATGGGGGACAGTACATTTAGATACACTAGTGCTTTTGCTGTTCGTTAGGCCTACTCATCTTGTTGGCTGACAAAGTAAATGTCGACAGTTCTTCCAATATCTTCAATATGCACCTCAGAATTGGATAAGGACGTGCGCAGTTGCGTCCCCGATGTGTCTATCTTCACTTGTAGCCTGTGAGAAAGACCCGATCATGTGATGGAGAGCCATATGAGTGAGAGGTGCTTCGGGGCGCACAGCACTCAGGGAGAAGGGAACAACACAGCACTCCAGGCCAAGGGCACAACGGCCACTGGCCACAAAAAGCGCAGATTGTTTTAGGGTGCATTACGGCCACACAAAGGGGATGCTGCCATGAAATTTGAGGCATTATCAAGTGCTTCTCAAATTCTGAATGAGAGACCGATGAAGTGTGTACAGCCTGCGCAAAAAAAGAAAGCAGAACTCATACCTTTCAAACTACTTTTTTCCCAAATCATCAGTGTCGCATCATGCAGCCTTAGAATGTATTAAAAATCTAAACATATAGCCCAACGTTTGTAGAACAACTAAAGTCACATTAATAACTCTAAATTAAGCATATAGGAGTACCTATTTCCTTGTTAACCACTCAACACAGAATAGCTGCATGTTTGCACTCCCTCAAATCGTTCGGAGAAAATATCCTTTCCATTTTATTCATATTGGTTCAATTGCATTCTTCATACTATAAAATAATATAAACAAATGCCACGAAATTAAAAGCAAATCTTGTCTCCTAAATGAACTAGTGTAGCCCACAGCCATATGGCATAGCCAGATCATGGCCTAACATAAGAACAACTCACAGTATGCTATTCTGTTCTTCTGAAATACTACAATTTCTTCATATCATGCTTCTTTAGACCTGTCTAAAATAAATAATGAATTTATTGTAAAGGTGTAGGCTATATTAAATGGATTTGTTAGACTTTTAAAAATGTAGATGTTCCAAAGGTCTGCATCAGTGGGGAAGCCAGGAGATGCTAAATGTGTTCATGTTAATTAATGGTCAATTACCGTGAGACCGACAGTTATTTGCTTGACAATCCCCGGCTGACAGAATTTAGTGACCGCACCTTCCCCTCATAGTTGACTTTCTTGGAGGTCTGCTGGTTGGACCCTCCCACCACATCTCCTATCTTCATCCAGCGGCTGTCGGCCACGCTCCACTGGTACGCCTCCACCTTCTGGCCCTCTTTGATCAGCCGCGTCTGTCCGTCCCGATTCCCTGGGAGACAGACACACATCTTAATGAGTGTGCATACTTTACACACTCCAATACAACAAGAGGGGGTTTCTGAATTACTCCACTTTTTATGTGCTTCTGTGGTTTATAGTTTCAGGTTCTACTAAAGATTGGTGATTGGTGAAATACGTTTATCATTCATGAAAGATGTCAGTGATCAGGGGCTGTAGATGCAAAAAAACAATAACAGCCAAACAGTGATGTTGGGCATGTAAAGTCCTAATCGTTTTTCTGTTAATTGAATATATAGATATCAATACACATATAGTGTAATGAAATGGATTAATATAATGGAATATGTACGTAATATAATTACCAGGCTCATCAAGGTGATCCCTTCCTGGAAGATCCTCCATCTTGATGTCCCCCAGGTCCCCGGTCTTGGGGTCGATGGTGGTCTTGGAGAGCTCATCCTCGAAAGCTTGGAGGTCCTGAGGGCTGGCCATGCGGTCTTCCACCTCAGTGAACACTCTGATGAGGCCGTCACTGTTAGGCGAATAACACAAATCGGTGACACAAAAGCAAGGTAATAGCAGCAACATTGCTCTCCTCACTCTTTCCATCTAACTGTTTCTCTTAATTTACTTTGAACTACTCACTGACTAATTAATAATAATAATATACAGTGCATTCAGAAAGTATTCAGACCCCTTGACTTTTTCCACATTTTGTTACGTTACAGCCTTATTCTAAAATGGATTCAATACTTTCCCCCCCTCATCAATCTACACACAATACCCCATAATGACAAAGCAAAAACAGGTTTTTAGAAACGTTGGGTAATTTATATATGGGAAAAAAAAACAGAAATATCACATTGACATAAGTATTCAGACCCTTCACTCTGTACTTTGTTGAAACACCTTTGGCAGCGATTACAGCCTCGAGTCTTCTTGGGTATGTCTCTACAAGCTTGGCACACCTGTATTTGGGGAGTTTCTCCCATTCTTCTCTGCAAATCCTCTCAAGCTCTGTCAGGTTGGATGGGGAGCGTTGCTGCACAGCTATTTTCAGGTCTCTCCAGAGATGTTAGATCAGGTTCAAGTCCGTGCTCTGGCTGGGCCACTTAAGGACATTGAGACTTGTCCCGAAGCCACTGACGAGTCATCTTGGCTGTGTGCTTAGAGTCGTTGTCCTGTTGGGATGTGAACCTGGAGCAGGTTTTCATCAAGGATCTCTGTACTTTGCTCAGTTCATCTTTCGTTCGACTCTGACAAGTCTCTTCCAGTCCCTGCCGCTGAAAAACATCCACACAGCATGATGCTGCCACCACCGTAGGGATCGTGCCAGGTTTCCTCCAGACGTGATGCTTGGCATTCAGGCCAAAGAGTTCAATCTTGGTTTCATCAGACAAGAGAATCTTGTTTCTCATGGTCTGAGAGTCCTTTAGGTACCTTTTGGCAAACTCCAAGCGGGCTGTCATGTGCCTTTTACTGAGGAGTAGCTTCCGCCTGGAAACTCTACCATAAAGGCCTGATTGGTGGAGTGCTGCAGAGATGGTTGTCCTTCTGGAAGGTTCTCCCATCTCCACAGAGGAACTCTGGAGCTCTGTCAGAGTGACCATCGGGTTCTTGATCACCTCCCTGACCAAGGCCCTTCTCCCCTGAATTCTCAGTTTGGCCAGGAGGCCAGCTCTAGGAAGAGTCTTGGTGGTTCCAAACTTCTTCCATTAAGAAGGATGAGGCCACTGTTTGTGGTGACCTTAAATGCTGCAGAAATGTTTTGGTACCCTTTCCCAGATCTGTGCCTCGACATAATCCTGTCTCGGAGCTCTACGGACAATTCCTTCGACCTCATGGCTTGGTTTTTGTTCTGACATGCATTGTCAACTGTGGTACCTTATATAGACAGGTGTGTGCCTTTCCAAATCATGTCCAATCAATTTAATTTACAACAGGTGGAATCCAATCAAGATACAGAAACATCTCAAAGATGATCAATGGAAACAGGATGCACCAGAGCTCAATTCTGAGTCTCATAGCAAAGGGTCTGAATACTTATGTAAATAAGGCATTTCTAAAAACCTGTTTTTGCTATGTCATTATGGGGTATTGTTTGTAGATTGATGAGGAAAATGTTTCATGTAATCAATTTTAGAATAAGGCTGTAACGTAACAAAACGTGGGAAAAGTCAAGGGGTCTGAATACTTTCCAAAGGCACTGTATATACGTATATGTATGTGTGTGTATATAAATATATACAGTACCAGTCAAAAGTCTGGACACCTACTCATTCAAGGGTCTTTATTTTTACTATTTTCTACATTGTAGAATAATAGTTAAGACATGAAAACTATGAAAAAACAAATATGGAATCATGTAGTAACCCAAAAAGTTTTCAACAAATCAAAATATATTTTAGATTATTCAAAGTAGTCACCGCCTTGATGACAGCTTTTCACACTCTTGGCATGCTCTCAACCAGCTTCACCTGGAATGCTTTTCCAACAGCCTTGAAGGAGTTCCCACATATGCTGAGCACTGGTTGGCAGATTTTCCTTCACTCTGCGGTCCAACTCATCCCAAACCATCTCAATTTGGTTGAGGTCAGGTGATTGCGGAGGCCAGGTCATCTGATGCAGCACTCCATCACTCTCCTTCTTGGTAAAATAGCCCTTACACAGCCTGGAGGTGTATTGGGTCATTGTCCTGTTGAAAAACAAATTATAGTCGCACTAAGCGCAAACCAGATGGGATGGCGTATCGCTGCAGAATGCTGTGGTAGCCATGTTGGCTAAGTGTGCCTTGAATTCTAAATAAATCACAGTGTCACCAGCCAAGCACCCCCACACCTCCTCCTCCATGGTTCACGGTGGGAACTACACATGCTGTGATAATTCGTTTACCTACACTGCGTCTCACAAAGACAAAAAATTTGGACTCCAGACCAAAGGACAGATTTCCACTGGTCTAATGTCCATTGCTCATGTTTCTTGGCCCAAGCAAGTCTCTTCTTATTATTGGTGTCCTTTAGTAGTGGTTTCTTTGCAGCAATTCGACCATGAAGGTCTGATTCACGCAGCCTCCTCTGAACAGTTGATGTCGAGATGTGTCTGTTGAACTCTGAAGCATTTATTTGGGCTGCAATTTCTGAAGCTGGTAACTCTAATGAACTTATCCTCTGCGGCAGAGTTATCTCTGGGTCTTCCTTTCCTGTGGCGGTCCTCATGAGAGCCAGTTTCATCATAGCGCTTGATGGTATTTGCGACTGCACTTGAATTTTCCATATTGACTGACCTTCATGTCTTAAAGTAATTATGGACTGTCATTTCTCTTTTCTTATATGAGCTGTTCTTGCCATAATATAGACTTGGTCTTTTACCAAATAGGGCTATCTTCTGTATACCACCACTACCTTGTCACAACACAACTGATTGGCTCAAACGCATTAAGAAGGAAAGAAATTCCACAAATGAACTTTTAACAAGGCATACCTGTTAATTGAAATGCATTCCAGGTGACAACCTCATGAAGCTGGTTGAGAGAATGCCAAGAGTGTGCAAAGCTGTCATCAAGGCACAGGGTGGCTACTTTGAAGAAACTCAAATATACATTTTTGTTTAACACTTTTTTGGTTATGACATGATTCCACATGTGTTAATTCATAGTTTTGATGTCTTCACTACTGTTCTACAAAGTAGAAAATAATACAAATAAAGAAAAACCCTGGAATGAGTAGGTGTGTCCAAACTTTTGACTGGTACTGAATATTTATCTCTGATAGAGGTGATGCAGTTGTTTTCATGTATTATACTGCTAAGTCTCATGTCCTTTGACAGTGAGATAGAAATAGTTGGACAGTGGATTATCAGTGGGGTTTGGGGTTTACCTGGCTCCCACAGCTATATCCCCGTTGGGCAGGATACAGCAGCACCACACTGACTGGGCTGGGAGACGGATGGTCTGTTGGCACTCGCCCTGCTTCCATATCCTCAAGGTCCGGTCCTCTCCTGTGCTCACAAAATCTGAGAGGGGAGGAGAGCACCAACAGATTGTCTTGAAAAATGTCTTGACGGAAACTTCAACAAAGTAAATGTGCAGAGGCAATATCGTGTGTGCAGGAGTAATCTTTTCTATTATGAAAACATAATGGTGCCGGGGGAGATGGCTGCCGTTTAACGGGCGCTCAACCAATTGTGCGTGTTTTTTCGCATTATTTGTAACTTATTTTGTACATAATGTTTCTGCCACCGTCTCTTATGACATCCCTGTCATTCACATGAGAAATAGAGACGGAGATATCGGGAACATAATTTGGGGTGCCTTGTGAGGATCTGACGGCAAGTGGGTAATCTGCCTCTACCATCAGTCCTATTAGCCAACGTACAATCATTGGATAACAAAATAGCCGAACTACGATCACGAATATCCTGCCAACGGGACATTAAAAACGGTAATATCTTATGTTTCACCAAGTCGTGGCTGAACGACAACATGGATAAAATACAGGTGCCGGCATTTATGCTAAATCGGCAAGATAGAACAGCTGCCTCTGGTAAGACAAGGGATGGCAGTCTGTGTATATGTGTAAACAACAGCTGGTGCACAAAATCTAAAATTAATGAAGTCTCAAGGTTTTGCTCGCCTGAGGTAGAGTATCTCATGATAAGCTGTAGATCACACCATTTACCAAAAGAGTGCTGGCACTAAATCTGCACTCAATGAGCTGTATAAGGCCATAATCAAACAGGAAAACGCTCATCCAGAGGCGGCGCTCCTAGTGGCCGGGGACTTTAATGCAGGGAAACTTAAATCTATTTTACCTAATTTTTACCAGCATATTAAAATGTGCAACCAGAGGGGGAAAAAACCCTCTAGACCACCTTCACTCCACACACAGAGATGCGTACAAAGCTCACCCTAGCCCTCCATTTGGGAAATTTGACCATAATTCTATCCTCCTGATTCCTGCTTACAAGCAAAAACTAATGCAGGAAGCACAAGTGACTCGGTCAATAAAGAAGTGGTGAGATGGCACAGATGCTAAGCTACAGGACTGTTTTGCTGGCACAGACTGGAATATGTTCCAGAATTCTTCCGATGGCAGTACACCACATAAGACACTGGCTTCATCAATAAGTGCATCGATGATGTCGTCCCCACAGGGACCGTAAGTACATACCCCAACCAGAAGCCATGGATTACAGGCAACATCCACACTGAGCTAAAGGGTAGAGCTGCCGCTTTCAAGGAGCGGAACTCTAACACGGACGCTTATAAGAAATCCCACTATGCCCTCAGACGAACCACCAAACAGGCAAAGCATCAATACAAGACGAAGATTGAATCGTACTACACCGGCTCAGACGCTTGTCGGATGTGGCAGGGCTTGCAAACTATTACAGACTACAAAGGGAAGCACAGCCGCGAGCTGCCCAGTGACACGAGCCTACCAGACGAGCTAAATTACTTCTATGCTCGCTTCGAGGCAAGCAACACTGAAGCATGCATGAGAGCATCAGCTGTTCCGGACGACTGTGTGATCACGCTCTCCGTCGATGTGAGTAAGACCTTTAAAAACAGGTCAACATTCACCAGGCTGCAGGGCCAGACGGATTACCAGGACGTGTACTCCGAGCATCCGCTGAACAACTAGCAAGTGTCTTCACTGACATTTTCAACCTGTCCCTGACTGAGTCTGTAATACCAACATGTTTCAAGCAGACCACCATAGTCCCTGTGCCCAAGAACACTAAGATAACCTGCCTGAATGACTACCAACCCGTAGCACTCACGTCTGTAGCCATGAACTGCTTTGAAAAGCTGGTCATGGCTCACAACAACACCATTATCCCAGAAACCCTAGACCCACTCCAATTTGCATACCGCCCCAACAGATCCACAGATGATGCAATCTCTATAGCACTCCACACTGCCCTTTCCCACCTGGACAAAAAGAACACCTACGTGAGAATGTTATTCATTGACTACAGCGCAGCGTTCAACACCATAGAGCCCTCAAAGCTCATCACTAAGCTAAGGACCATGGGACTAAACACCTACCTCAGCAACTGGATCCTGGACTTTCTGATGGGTCGCCCCCAGGTGGTAAGGGTAGGTAAAAAACACACCGCTTAAGGGAAAAAAAACACATCTGCCACACTGATCCTCAACACGGGGGCCCCTCAGGGGTACGTGCTCAGTTCCCTCCTGTACTCCCTGTTCACCCATGACCGCATGGTCAGGCACGACTCCAACACCATCATCAAGTTTGCCGAACGACACAATCAAGTTCACAATCAAGTTCACCGACATCATCAAGTTCACCGACAACGATGAGACAGTCTATAGGGAGGTGGTCAGAGACCTGTCCATGTGGTGCCAGGATAACAACCTCTCCATCAACGTGATCAAGACAATGGAGATGATTGTGGACTACAGGAAAAGGAGGACAGAGCAGGCACCCATTCTCATCAACAGGGCTGTAGTGGAGCAGGTTGAGAGCTTCAAGTTCCTTGTTGTCCACATCACCAACAAACTATCATGGTCCAAACACACCAAGACAGTCGTGAAGAGGGCACGACAAAGCCTATTCCCCCTCAGGAGACTGAAAAGATTTGGAATGGGTCCCCAGATCCTCAAAATGTTCTACAGCTGCACCGAGAGCATTCTGATTGGTTTCATCACTGCCTTGTATGTCAACTGCTCAGCCTCTGGCAGCATGGCACTACAGAGGGGAGTGCGTCCGGCCCAGTACATCACTGGGGCCAAGCTTCCTGCCATCCCGGACCTCTATACCCGGCGGTGTCAGAGGAAGGCCCTAACAATTGTCAACTTAACTATTTTTTACTTCACACTTATTTTTCTTAAAACTGCATTGATGGGTAACGGCTTGTAAGTAAGCATTTCACTGTAAGGTTGTATTCGCCGCATGTGACAAATAACATTTGATTTGAAGCACAAACAGACTGTCACACTTTCCTCGGGCATAGTGGTTCTACAAACAGACTGTCACACTTTCCTAGGCCATAGTGGTTCTACAAACAGACTGTCACACTTTCCTAGGCCATAGTGGTTCTACAAACAGGGCACAGGTAGATTGTCTGGGATCAGTCGTCCATACTGTACCTTGTCCGTTGGGGAAGACGGCCAGGCTGTAGATGTAGTTGGTATGGCTGTAGTATACCTGCACACATTCCCCAGTCACCAGCCATCTCCTGATACTGGTGTCGTTGCTGCAGGAGAAGAACTCCAGGTCGCTGACCACCGCTAGCCCCCTGACACAGTCCTCGTGACCTGGGACAGACGAACGCATTCAGTGATGTCTGGCCTCAGTACTGCCACAATATTTATGAAGGGAACGGTGGTTTGTCGGTGCATTAATCTCTCACCTGTAAATGTCTTCTCACAACGCCCAGCCTTCCACAGCTTGATGGTCTTGTCAGCTGATCCTGACAGCATGAGGCCTTGTTCAGGTAATATGACCACTGCCCACACTGCTGCTGTGTGCCCCTGAAATACAAAAGAGCCCAACTAGCCATATTCACTCACCTGGGTTGTGTTCAGTACAGAGAAAATGCTGCGAAACTTATCCAATAAGAACACAGATTTTCATTTTATGTCGCAAAACGTTTTTTTTGCTAAATTGAGCCCTACTGAACATGTCTCATACACTTTACCTGTAAGGTCATCATGCACTTCTCGTTGAGCCAGACTTTTGCTGTGGTGTCCCATGAACCACTCAGTAGGGTTCCAAACTTTCCAGAGGACAGAGTGCACACTGTGGACATACATATCATGGATAGTTTCTAGTTATTCACAACGAAAGCGTCATCAGACCAAGTTGGTATTTGAAGTAAAGTAATCACGTTCAATTAGGTGTTGCACAATAACGCATCAACTGTTTATCAACTCTACCTGTGTTTTTGTGTCCCTTGAGGGTGAACAATGGTTGTGGTTGGTCCAGTGTGAAAACACATATGTTGTGGTCATTTCCACCAGTGGCTATGAGTCCCCGAGGATATGTGTCACTTGGAGCGATGATGCATACACAGGATACAAAATTTTGATGACCTGTCATGCAATGCATTTCTGTGAACCCCCTGTCTGGGCTGAAGAGAGACAAAACATATGTTATATGAAATTAAATTGTATTACATTTAAAACACAGACCCGGGCGGTGTCAAATTCTTAACAGGCTCTGGCTATTTCTAATGATTGATTAGCTATAGAAAAGCGTAGCTAGCTATAAAGGAAACGTTAATAACGTTAGCTAACTAGCTAGCTAACAATAGCCATAAGGTCTAGCGATAAATATCGTCCTTCAAGTTTTAGAAACCTTGTGTCACCTACAGTTGGCGTGATATGAATGGGGGACTGTCCGATGTTGAAAAAAACACTGCATAATACTTGCTGAGAGAATGACAACGCTAATTTTGCTAGCTAGCATTGTTGCAATAGCATATACTTGGTTTGCCTTTACATAATGTTTATGGTGAATTGAGAGGGGCATCGTGTGGCTAGGGTTCCTAACTGATTATCTTTACGACATTAAAATGGTGAGAACCACATTATTGTCTGTTGAGCTAAGCTAGCTCGCGGTACCTTGCGTTTGGTACCCATACTCGTCCGGTTCGGTCTCGGGAAACAGACACAAAGGCTCCGTCAGGGAAAAAAGCAGCTGAAAGACCTCTCACATCCATTTCATGACCAGGTATAGAGCAGCTTAACTTATATGAGTTAGGTGATGCCATTTTATCCCCAATATCACAATGTAATTTCTGAGCTGAGAAGTGACGTTTCTTGACAACAAGAAAGCGGCCGGCAAGTAAGGCGGAAGTAGCAATGCAAAACGAACCTTGACCTCAGATTGCATGATGGGTCAATTACATTTAGTTTTTGAAATTATATATTTTTTTCTGCTTTTGACGATTGAATATAATTTTTACGAATACAAATAACAGAATAATGTTTTTGGGGCTGGCAAAAAATACATCTACAAAAAGTTCGAACGCAAGTCCAATAGGTGGCAGCAGAACTCATATTGTTGACGGCATATTATTCATCACAGTGTTGCTGCACCTCCACGGAAGTAGCCACTAAAGAACTGAACTGTTGTGCTCATGGAAAAAGAGCGATCGTAAGTGGGTATCCCTCTGAAGTTTAGCAATACACATCCCCAGCTTGATAGGTAGGTGAAGTAACTAAAGTAATGTGATATCTACATTTGAGCTGTTACTGCTATGCTAACTAGTTATCACCAGGTCTGACGTTAGTTATTTGCAAATCAAGTTACATTTCTAGGAAGACCAAGCCCAGCTAGTTAGCTAGCTAACGCGTTAGCTACCTGTCAGAATAATTAGCTAGCAAGGTACAGTAGATAGCCCAACATGTTTAATGTTTCCACATTCTAGTATCTACCTGTCTCCTTGACATTATCTACTTTCAGAAAATATGTTGCTGGCTACTAAAGTGTCAGTATGTAAGGTACAATCAGAATGTTTAACTTGTGTAGTTGTGGGTGTGTGTATCTAATGAGACGTGTTGTTTGGGGTGTACCCTATCTTAATAACTCATGTACACACCTCAGATGAAAGTCAGAAGAAGTGTATGAGAAAGTGAGATAAAATTGACTGTAAACTCAATGGTTATTGAGAACAGCCTTAACAGGTGCAACCTAACCTATTGATTAACTCTGATCATAAGCTCTAATTTAGCTATCTTTTTTTCCCCAGGGAGGTTATGACACATTGTCCGTCTGTGTCCCAAAGTGACAGGAGCCATGAAGCTTCGGCTGCACTTTGTGATGGACCCCATGGGCTGGTTCTGCGTCAGTATGGTGTTCGCCATCTGGCTCTACAACTCCTTCTTCGTCCCCAAGTTGGTGCTACTGCCCCATTTCTACGAGGGGAATATCCCTTGGGCCTTGGTTGTCAGTGAGTATTAATCCCATAGACCAGGTGTTTAGTTAGGTCTGCTTCATCATTGACTTTGACTGCTATAGTCATCCTGTACCTCTCCTCCTAGGTTACTACTTAGTATCAGCCCTCTGTATGGTTGCGCTTTTTAGAGCTTCTACAGCCGACCCTGGCCGACTACCACCCGACCCCCACATCCCTCACTCAGGTAATTTGACATTCCACAGCCTCTGTCACAAATACTGATATATAATGTATACTGAGTACAAAACATTAAGAACACCTTCTCTGTTCATGACACAGCTTTCACCTGGTCTGTCTATGATCCCTTATTGATGTCCTCCTCAATCAGTGTAGATGAAGGGGAGGAGACAGGTTAAAGAAGGATTTTAAAGGCTTGAGACAATTGAGACATGGATTGTGTGTGTGTGTGTGTGTGTGTGTGTGTGTGTGTGCCATTAAAAGGGTGAATGGGCAAGACAAATGGTTTAAGGGTCTTTGAACGGGGTATGGTAGTAGGTGCAAGAACGTTATGTCTAGAACTGGAAAGCTGCTGGGTTTTTCACGCTGAACAGTTTCCTGTGTGTCTCAAGAATGGCCCACCACCCAAGGACATCTGGGGACGGGGGGGGTACAACTAAATATTAGGAAGGTGTCCTTAATGTTTTGTATACTCTTGATAAGGTCCACTGATATAAAGTTTGTTGCCTGGGTCACGGCAAAAGTATAGATTTTGACATGGTTACTTTGTTTCAGAGCGAGAGCAGTGGGAAATGTGTACCAAGTGCAACATGAAGAGACCAAAAAGGTCCCACCACTGTAGTCGTTGTGGCCATTGTGTACGTAGAATGGACCACCACTGTCCATGGTAAGGCTTCAGAAACTTCTATCACTCCCATAGGACATTCAGCTAAACAAGACGGCTCGTTCTGGGGGGACATTTAGAATTTTCTGTTGCATTAAAAGAGCTGACGGTGATATTGTCAGGGTGTCTTTCACTGAACTGGCCAAGAGAGGGGGACAACTGCACCTCTTCTTTAGCAGCACCCCCAGGATTGCCACATATTTAAAAAATGGATTGACAGTTCATTGAATGGTTTAGGCCTACATATCTGTTTATCTTCATGGGTAAATGTGCTTGATATTTGCCAAGCTTGTAACCTAGGCATTTGAGCAGTCCTGTAAAATGTATTTTTCTCCCTCTTGTCTCCTGGCAGGATCAATAATTGTGTAGGGGAGGACAATCACTGGCTCTTCTTGCAGCTCTGTTTTTACACACAGGTCCTCAGTTTGTTCACCCTGGCTCTGGACTTCTGCCAGTTCTATTACTTCCAGCCCTTGACCACATTGGACCAGGTAAAGTCAAGAATGAAAAGTGAGGCCTTTAACGCTAAACTAGAATGACCATTACTGGACAGCTTGGTTTTTGTAATAGCAATCACAAGGAAGAATTTCGTCATCAATGATTTGGATGACTTTCTAATTCAATTCAAGATTTGTCCATATTTCCTTGGAAAGTGTGTAATCAAGCTCTTACAGATATCTGCCTGCCACACTCCTAAAACCACTCTGCCTTCTATGCCTTGATGAACATTTTAATGAGATGTACATGAACACATTTGCAGCTACAAGCTGAATTGCAGCATACATAGGCCTACGTAGGCAAATAAATAAAACAAAGATATTTTTTAAGTTACTGGTATTTCAGATTTCATAAAACCTTTTTCACAGTTAAGCAGCATTGAGCAGTCTCACAAAGTAGGGCAGGCATAGGGCTGTAGTAATATGTGTCAGTGAGAGTAGGGAAGGTCCCGTTTGATTGGATCGGGTAGATCTGCAACAGAAATGGCCTCGTCTGAGAAAACCATGTGCTGTTTTCCTGGGATTTTGCAAGCTTCTGAGCAAAGAATCTGCAGAGATGGGACTCCAAGGTTTGTAAACCCAGGTCTTTACATTCAGAGTAGGAGGTGTAGATAGGCGGTATGCTGAATGTGTGAAAGGAGTACGGGAGTATGTACATGGTGCTGTGAAGTTGACTTTGGCCTCTCCTGGTTGTACTCTCACAGGAGGCATTCATGGCACGTCATGAGCTCGCCCTGATACGAGTGTCTGCGATCATGGGTCTGGTGATGTTCGGAGGCATGAGCAACCTCTTCTATACTCAGATGGCTGGCGTCCTGACAGTGAGTCAAATCTCTCTCCTGTTTATTTGGATCTCCATTAGCTTTTGCAGAAGCAGCAGCTACTCTTCCTACTGTCTCTTGTTAGAGATTGTGGTCAGAAAATTGTAGTCAAGTAAATATCAACGTATTTGTTATATATCAAAGTAACATGTTATGCACTGTTTATACTGCCCATTTCATGCAACCCAGTTCTTTTCTAATTCTGATGTATGCCAATCTGCCTCAATTCCATTCCCTGGGTATGCTACTCAATCCATATTCTTAGCTATTGTTACTGGAGTAGTGGGAATATTAGGATGTGTTTGTGAACTTGACCATGCCCTTGACTGTCATGACTCCTTACCAGATGAGCCCTCACCTTTAACCTCTGTGAGTGGATTGACAGGATGTAATGCACCAAGGTGTAATAGACTTAACAGCTTACATGTGAGCCCAGCCGCGTAAAACCGTCTTATCTGGACCGCTAAGTCGTTATTTCTATTAGTGTCCCTCTGGGTAAACGTGGGTCCTTCTCGTAGCCACACAAACTTTTTCTACTTGATGACATTAAGGGATTGTGGCCTTGAAGGCCTAGTTAGTTTTGTACTTGTCTTGTTGCACAGACCCATGAACAAGCTTAGTAACAGATTTGGTGATTGTCCAGGTCTCAATGTATGGGTGCATGCCACCAGAAGCCATAGGTTATTTTCAGACAACAAATCATATGGTAAGGAAGGGAATTGCAGGATGTTGATCAGTTGTTTGTTGTTCACGGAGAAAAACAACCTTTCAGGAATACGTTAAGATGATAACAGCATGTTAACAATTGACAATAACTATGGATAGTCATGTGCTAGTTAGGCTATTTTCTTGTTGATTAAACACGTAGAAATGTCCTTTTCGGAAAACAACTTAATTTGGAAACCTGGGCCTCACAGCACGGGTGGGCGGGTGCATTAATGTCTCCTAATTAGCATGTGGTGTGTTATCTGTCACACTTTGTGTGTAAGGCGTCCATTTGAAGAGATTTTCCTGGCTAATTAGTACACATGCAAATATATATTCCAGGACAGCCTGTGATCATGCAAACTACATTTTACATTTTAGTAATTTAGCGGACGCTCTTATCCAGAACGACTTACAGGAGCAATTAGGGTTCAGTTCCTTGTTCAAGGGCACATCGGTAGATTTTTCACCTAGTCGGCTCTGGGATTTGAATCAGCAACCTTTTGGTCACTGGCCCAACGCTCTTAGCCACCCTACTCAAAGATGTGAAATCTATCAATATTTAAACTATGTTCCTCTTGTGTTACCGTCTAACAGGACACCACCACCATTGAGAAAATGGCTCACTTCTCAAATGAAATGTAAGTAGCATGGGGTTGTTCCTTTGTGCTGCCTTTGATACAAGGGACAAGAAAATAATTTGCCTGGCTCTGTGGACAGCCTCTTCAGGTTGCGATTTTACTTATCTGATTGGAAACAATTTGTCCAGCTAGTTGACAGGTCATTGCAGTACCAGTAAGTTGAGAATTTGGTGTTCCACAAGGTTCAGTGTTGGTACCTCTGTTTTTCCATTTTGGGTCCATTCAGCCTTGAGATCTGTGCACACGCTTGTGAACATTATTTTCTCTTTCACAGAGGCGGGTCTGGTGGTTGGTCAAAGAAATCCTGGCAGCGGACTCTGGCCGAGGTGTTTGGCACTACCTGGAAAATCCTGTGGTTCATCCCGTTGAGGAGCAGGCAACCACTGACCTTTCCCCACCACTTCCGCAGTCATGTGTAGATAAGTGGAGCTCTGTCCCACTTCAGTCCAGACGGTAGGCTGCCATCTCTGACAGAGAATACACTGTGCACACTCTCAGCGCCCCCCACCTGCCTTCACCTCTCTGTTTTGTGCCATCTAAGCTGGTTGGTAGTATTGGTTGGCCAGTGGATACCTTTTCGTCTTTTCCTATAGGAATCACATTGAAAGTGCTTGAACTGGGTCACAAACTTCTGCGACAGTCGAGAGACATTTTACTAAGTGCAACCTAATGCCCTCCCTTATACTTACTAGGGGCTCCATTGTGCTCTGTTGTCACATTGAGGGAACCACTTTAAGGGGAAATTGCTTTTTAAAGGGAACTTTGACCAAGGGAAATCACAAAGAACTACAAGTTGATTGTAGGTCCATGTAGACCTTCAAACGACACAAAATGCTAACTCTAACTCAGTAGCCAATAGACAGCCAATTAAAAAATATATATAATTTGTGCCTTCTTCTTGGGACTTATGGTGCATTCATGTGTCATAAATCAACAGTGTTTCTGCTGTTGTCTGGTGGGCTGTGGGCTGTTGTTTTCAAGATAAAAAATGACATTTTTAGTCCGTCTCCCAAGTGGTTTGTATACTTGCCTTTTACAGAAGGCTATACAAGTAATTATTTTGGTTAGAAGTTGGATATCAAGTGGTGGGCAAATTGGTTTGTGGATTGCTATAAGAAAGAGTAGTTCCATGATTGAACTGCATTCCATAATGATATTGTAAAAGAGTTCCTTTGCTTGACTTTTTTAGCCATATTTAAAAAAAAAAAAAAAATTGTTATGATGCTCCTATCAAAACGAAATGCCACTATTAACACCTGATTTGAACAATGTTATAATGTCTTGTACAGAAGGTAAACTTAAAGTTGCCATGAAACTCATTATGTGTCGCATCTTTGATATTTGCTCCATAAACCTTTTTATGAATGGTTTGAAGTAGAATTTACTCAGCTGGCTAAATAAAGTTATATTAACTTCTATTATTAATATATTATGCACTGAAACACAAGTTTTAGTGTACCACAGATCAGGGGTGCAACTTCCACTGGGGACGGAGGGGGGGACGGGCATACCACCCCCCAGACACATTCTGAAGTTGAATTTTTGCCCCCCCCCCCCCATTTTATAATTGGAATGTGATACAAAACAAGGCAACGGTGGGCTTTAGGACCGTGCGGATGCCACCGAGCGTTCGGGTCGGTTGTTTGGAGTGTTTATCAGACTTGATTAAAAAATATATATATAATAATGTCCCCCCCCACTTCTAAAACCCAACGTTGCGCCCATGCCACAGATATATGGTAGAGACCGGCAATGAAGGAGACCTTCGCTTGCAACATGACTGTCTGTCATGCATCATTTTGTCATAAACTAGCATGACGTCTAATAATATCTATAATGTCAGCCTTATGACAGTGTTACGCAGGCCTTATGACTGTTACGCAGGCCTTATGACTGTTATGCAGGCCTTATGACTGTTCCGCAGGCCTTATGACTGTTCCGCAGGCCTTATGGCAGTTCCGCAGGCCTTATGGCAGTTACGCAGGCTTTATGATAGTATTATGCGGGCCTTATGACAGGGTTCAAGTAAAGTGTTACCCAAATATCTTACTGTCAAAGTTGGTAGTTGAATTTCTTAGCCGTCACAACTCAGTTGCACTGTTTGTTTCTGTAGTTCAGTTGGTAGAGCATGGCACTTGCAATGCCAGGATAATGGGTACAATTGCCGGGACACCCGTACGTAAAATGTATGCAAGCATGACTGTTAGTCGCTTTGGATTAGGTGTCTGCTAAATGGTATATATTTTATTTATTATATAGTACAAATAAATAAATTAAAAAGTACAAATTTGTGCACTATTCACACACTGTACCTTACAAAATTGGTTGATAGATAGCTACTTACGTATCGAGCTACAGGGCTGTAACAACCAACCATCACAACAGTGGTAACCATGTCTTTATCTCCCACTAAAATAAAGATAAAATAAAAATAAACTTTCATTACCATCAATTAGACAAACATCACAGAGTCGTTGTTCATCCATTTTAAAAACATTTTTGCTTGTTACTTTTTCAAACCTCCATACTGCCTAAAGCCAAATGATTTAACCTTACCAATGACTAAGACTAAAAATGTCACAATGTCACAATGAACTGTATCAACATTAATTTCAGGGTATACCAAATAGTTGTATTTATATTTATCTGCTGTTGTACACTTGGTTGTAACATTGTTCATAAATCCTCCTCCTACTACTACTAAATATTCACTGATATACTGTACCTCTGTATTTTTTTGTACACATTCCACTTTATTTTTCTACTCAAGTTTTATTTTGTTTTTATGTACATGTTTTCACAACTGTTGAGTCGATTACTTTTGATAATTTGAATGTATGATACTAACTTTGAGTTTTCTGAACCTAGTGTGACTTAATTAACCCTATCAGACCCGAGACCCCTTATGTTATCAGGGCTAAAAGTAGAACACAAAACAATTTGACATAAATAGTTGCATTCATAAGATTCATTGATAAAAAGCAAAAATCTGATAAAAATGAATTTATATGAACGATGTAAGTACAGAAATTGTTTGCTCACTGGGAAATGAATATCCAACTCGTCAGTGACAACTCTTTGGAGTTTGATAGCAACTATGAGCTTGTTACAGTAGTATAGGCACTATGTCCTGGGATTTCCTATGATCTTCTATGTTGAAGAACCCCTTAGCTTCTAACGACTCTTGTGTAGCATGTGGGCGTCACAGAGCAAAACATTTTACACGTGCGTGTTCGTAAGAGTTTCGGCTTTTCATAGGCAGCTTTCAATAGTTTTTATAGCTCAAACCATTCGGACTCATTTTTGTAAAAAGAACCGGTCCGAGCCCCCTCGGGATCTGCCCTTGTCTCACAACACAGCTCTAGTCAGCCTCTGTTAATCACACAGACTAATGGTATCTACGGATGCAGAAGAAATAGATTCATCCAATAGTGAAAGCCAGAAGTCTGTCGCTCAAACCCACTATGTTTTAAAAGGGGCTAGAAGTCCAAAACGCCCCGGCATTACGGTGGGACTCATTAGGTGAATGGAGTCTCAGAACACTGTTTATGTTAGTATCTAGACATCGATTGATGTTGAATTGTTTTCATGTTAATTGTGAGGACAGCTGCTTGTCTGTCATATTTGTAGTTTCTCTGATTGTTCCTAAATGGTAGTGGACACTGAATTCTTTCTTTTTTATAACAATATTGTCTTCAATTTTAATTTCCTGGTTGGTATTGTGTTGATTTGTATGTTTTATACTTCATACTTTCTTCATTATATAGGATGCATCATATATAGGATAAGGGGAATGTTAATGTTGCATTAATGCAAAGTACATGTTTTTCGTTTACACTTGAAGTATCTGTCAATCATCGCACATCACCAATAGGAGTTCTACCAACAACTGTCTTGAACCATAGATGTATTTAAAAACAATCTTTGTTAAAACTACATCAACCGTTGCTTACAGAATCACCAACCTACTTTGGCGTCTAAAAAGGACCTTTTGTGAGGATCTGTATCCTCACTATGTCCCACAGGGCTCAGTGCTGAGTCCCCTGCTGTTCTCCATGTACAGTGCCTTCAGAAAGTATCACACCCCTTGACCTTTTCCACATTTTGTCGTGTTACAAAGTGGGATTCAAATTGATTTAATTGTCTATATTTTTTGTCAACGATCTACACAAAATAGTCTGTCAAAGTGGGAAAAAAATTATACCATTTGTAAAAAATAAAAATAGATATATAATAGAAAATAAAGATAAAACCGTAATATCTTGCTTAGATAAGTATTCAACCCCCTGAGTCAATACATGTTTGAATCACCTTTGGCATTGATTACAGCTGTGAGTCTTTCTGGGTAAGTCTCTTAGAGCTTTCCACACCTTGATTCTGCAACATTTGCCCATTTTTATTATTTTCAAAATTCTTTAAGCTCTGTCAAATTAGTTATTGATCATTGCTTGACAACCATTTTCAGGTCTTGCCATAGATTTTCCTGCAGATTTAAGTCAAAACTGTAACTCAGCCACTCAGGAACATTCACTGTCTTCTTGGTAAGCAACTCCAGAGTAGATTTTGGCTTGTGTTTTAGATTATTGTCCTGCAAAAAGGTGAATTCATTTCCCAGTGTCTGGTGGAAAGCAGACTGAACCAGGTTTTCCTCTAGGATTTTGCCTGTGCTTAGCTCCATCCCATTTATTTTTTACATTGAAAAACTTCCCAGTCCTTAACAATTACAAGCATACCCATAACATGATGCAGCCACCATTATGCTTGAACATATGGATACTGGTTCTCGGTAATGCGTTGTATTGGATTTGCCCCAAACATAACACTTTGTGTTCAGGACAAAAAGTTAATTGCTTTGCCAAATGTTTTGCACTGTTACTTTAGTGCCTTGTTCAAACCAGATGCATGTTTTGGAATATTTTTCATTCTGAGCAGGCTTCCTTCTTTTCACTCTGTCAATTAGATTAGTATTGTGGAGTAACTACAATGTTCTTGATCCATCCTCAGTTTTCTCCTATCACAGCCATTAAACTCTGTAGCTGTTTTAATGTCACCATTGGCCTCTTGGTGAAATACCTGAGCGGTTTCGTTCATCTCCAGCAACTGATTAAGGAAGGACACCTGTATCTTTGTAGTGACTGGGTGTATTGATATACCATCCAAAGTGTAATTAATAACTTCATCATGCTCAATGTCTGTATTATTTTTTTTGTTCTTTTTACCCATCTACCAATAGGTGCCCTTCTTTGTGAGGCATTGGTAAACCTCCCTGGTCTTTGTGGTTGAATCTGTGTTTGAAATGTACTGCTTGACTGAGGGACCCTACAGATAATTGTATGTGTGGGCTACAGAGATGAGGTAGTCAATTACATTTTTTTTTAAATAATGTTAACCACTTATTACACACAATGAGTCCATGTGTCTTATGTCCCTTGTTAAGCCCATTTTTACTCCTGAACTTATTTAGGCTTGCCATAACAAAGGGGTTGAATACTTATTGACTGAAGACATTTCAGCTTTTGATTTTTAATTCATTTGTAAATTAATTTGTAAACATTTCAAGAAACAGAATTCCACTTTGACATACACTAGTGTGTAGGCCAGTGACACAAAATCTAAATCTAATCCATTTTTAAAACCAGGCTGTAACACAACAAAATGTGGAAAAAGTAGGGGGTGTGAATAGTTTCTGAAGTCACTGTAGGGGCCAATTCTGACCCAACTCTCCCCTCTAACTTAATCACTTGTGATGGTGTGTTGTCTTATAGCACTATGTCATGTAATGTACCAGTACTGCTGTAATCATTGGACTTCCTACTACTGCACTCCATTATGTGCCTTGATGTTGGGATTTTGCACTTTTTATTTTATTTGGGTAAGGAAATTGGCATTAACATTTGCCATTGACATGGATCTACTTACAATGTTTTATTTTGTTGTTTAACCTCCTTATTAGCATCAACTTTAAATAACTTGCTCTAGATAAGAGTACCTCTTGCTTAATGACTAAAATGTAGGAAAAGGAGGAGGAAGGAGAGTCCACGTTAAGTCTATTGTAGTTTTAAATCTAATTGAATTGCCATAGATGAGTCACGCATGTTCAAAGATAAATGTTTACACATTGTTTGCTGCTCTTTTATATTTAAAAAGAAAGCTGTAATATTACACGGTTAGAGATTTCAGCTTGAAGGACCAAAGTTATGCTGACTCGTACGTTTTGCTATTTGATTCTCATTAGGCCTTTTTTTTGCGGCAACAACTTTTCTTTCTCAGTGTAATTAGGGAGAATGCGTGTGTTGTGCATATAGCATTTCTATATTCCGGACTGTTGTGTAATGAATTTTACTCTAACTGGACATCAAGACATAGACTTGGGGATGTATTAGAATTTATAGAGGCTTGAAGCGTAATAACCTTTGTCCCCAGGAGGTTGCAATAAGATGGAATTTAATTTAACTGTATCTCAATTACTCTACTCAATGCTGATGTCTCCATACGCAACATAATATATATATATATATTTAAAGGAAATGTCTCGTAGATGTTGATGGGCCACCTATATGCCATTACAGTTTTTTATTGCACTCATTAAACATATACTGAACAAAAATATAAATGCAACAATTTCAATGATTTTACTGAGTTACAGTTCATATAAGGAAATCAGTCAATTGAAGTTAATTAATTAGGCCCTAATCTATGGATTTCACATGACTGGGCCGGGGCGCAGCCATGGGTAGGCCTGGGAGGGCATAGGCCCACCCACTTGGGAGCCAGGCCCAACCAATCAGAATGAGTTTTTCCCACAAAAGGGCTTTATTACAGACAGAAATACTCCTCAGTTTCATCAGTTGTCCAGTTGACTGGTCTCAGACAATCCCGCAGGTGAAGAAGCCGGATGTTGATGTACTGGGCTGGCGTGGTTACACATGATCTGCGGCTGTGAGGCCGGTTGGACGTACTACCAAATTCTCTAGAGAAATTAACATTCAGTTCTTTGGCAACAGCTCTGGTGGACATTCCTGCAGTCAGCATACCAACTGCACGCTCCCTAAAAACTTGAGACATCTGTGGATTTGTGTTGTGTGACAAAACTGCACATTTTAGAGTGGCCTTTTATTATCCCAAAAGGTTTTTAAAGAAATTGTTCAGTTCAGATATCATTTGGGAACATGTAAGGAGAGAAATAATGTGAAGTTAATGTACACATTTATCTGGGTTATAATATATACATTTTATTTTACCATATGTTTTAATCATGGGGAATATAAATGCTGCCAAGAGTTATTATCATGTATTAAATAAATGGTGTAACAAAGTTCTGAAATGGGTTTTATTGTTGTTTCTTACGGGATAATTTCTGTACGGCAGGGGTGGTCGACTGCTCCTCCTGGAGAGCTACTGGGTGTGCAGGCTTTCACTCCAACCCTGCTAAAACACACCCGCTTCTACTAATCACTTACTCAATCAGGTGTTGGAATAGGGTTGGAGCAAAAGCCTGCACACCCAAAGACTTTGAGGAAGGATAAACTTAACAGACCTTTCGTCTTGGTCACACAATGTGTTTCCAGTCTCTGCTGGCAAGCCCGATAATGCCCTCTCATGGCCATTAACCCCTGTACATTCAGTAGAACAGGCTGGCCATTAACCCCTGTACGTTCAGTAGAACAGGCTGGCCATTAACCCCTGTACATTCAGTAAAACAGGCTGGCCATTAACCCCTGTACATTCAGTAAAACAGGCTGGCCATTAACCCCTGTACATTCAGTAAAACAGGCTGGCCATTAACCCCTGTACATTCAGTAAAACAGGCTGGCCATTAACCCCTGTACATTCAGTAGAACAGGCTGGCCATTAACCCCTGTACATTCAGTAGAACAGGCTGGCCAATAACCCCTATACGTTCAGTAAAACAGGCTGGCCAATAACCCCTGTACATTCAGTAAAACAGGCTGGCCATTAACCCCTGTACGTTCAGTAGAACAGGCTGGCCATTAACCCCTGTATGTTCAGTAGAACAGGCTGGCCATTAACCCCTGTACATTCAGTAAAACAGGCTGGCCATTAACCCCTGTACGTTCAGTAGAACAGGCTGGCCAATAACCCCTGTACGTTCAGTAGAACAGGCTGGCCAATAACCCCTGTACGTTCAGTAGAACAGGCTGGCCAATAACCCCTGTACGTTCAGTAGAACAGGCTGGCCATTAACCCCTGTATGTTCAGTAAAACAGGCTGGCCATTAATCTCTGTACGTTCAGTAAAACAGGCTGGCCATTAACCCCTGTACATTCAGTAAAACAGGCTGGCCATTAACCCCTGTACGTTCAGTAGAACAGGCTGGCCATTAACCCCTGTACGTTCAGTAGAACAGGCTGGCCATTAACCCCTGTACGTTCAGTAGAACAGGCTGGCCATTAACCCCTGTACGTTCAGTAAAACAGGCTGGCCATTAACCCCTGTACATTCAGTAAAACAGGCTGGCCATTAACCCCTGTACATTCAGTAAAACAGGCTGGCCATTAACCCCTGTATGTTCAGTAAAACAGGCTGGCCATTAACCCCTGTACGTTCAGTAGAACAGGCTGACCATTAACCCCTGTATGTTCAGTAAAACAGGCTGGCCATTAACCCCTGTACGTTCAGTAAAACAGGCTGGCCATTAACCCCTGTACATTCAGTAAAACAGGCTGGCCATTAACCCCTGTATGTTCAGTAAAACAGGCTGGCCATTAACCCCTGTATGTTCAGTAAAACAGGCTGTCCATTAACCCCTGTACATTCAGTAAAACAAGCTGGCCATTAACCCCTGTATGTTCAGTAAAACAGGCTGGCCATTAACCCCTGTACGTTCAGTAAAACAGGCTGGCCATTAACCCCTGTATGTTCAGTAAAACAGGCTGGCCATTAACCCCTGTACATTCAGTAAAACAGGCTGGCCATTAACCCCTGTATGTTCAGTAAAACAGGCTGGCCATTAACCCCTGTATGTTCAGTAGAACAGGCTGGCCATTAACCCCTGTATGTTCAGTTAAACAGGCTGGCCATTAACCCCTGTATGTTCAGTAAAACAGGCTGGCCATTAACCCCTGTATGTTCAGTAAAACAGGCTGGCCATTAACCCCTGTATGTTCAGTAAAACAGGCTGGCCATTAACCCCTGTACATTCAGTAAAACAGGCTGGCCATTAACCCCTGTACATTCAGTAAAACAGGCTGGCCATTAACCCCTGTATGTTCAGTAAAACAGGCTGGCCATTAACCCCTGTATGTTCAGTAAAACAGGCTGGCCATTAACCCCTGTACGTTCAAGCTCTTAAATGTCTATGTCATTATGACCTTCCTGGTTATTTAAATGAAGTATACATGAAAATAGAGCATGTAATTCTCTATGGAGCTGTTATGTCACATTTATGTAGTGGTTAAAGGTGTGTGATGTAGTTATGACTGACTATTCGCTGTTTGAATTACTTAATACGTAAGATGACCATGGTGTAACTATGGTGTCCTAAAATTCAATAAAATAATATGTGGGTCCTCCTACATTGTCCATTGTCCCTATCCCCCAGGTCCAAACAACTCAATGAAGTGTTCATAATGTGTGCATGATCCGTGGAGTTAATTTATGCCGCCATTGTTGTCTTCCAGACGATGAAAACTGGCAACGTGTATGGCACACGTTCCTCGCAAACTCTGATGACTCGTGCCTTTTGGATGCCCCAAGCAAAACTGGCATAGAGGCAATTTCTGTCTTTTAAATTGACAAAGTTCAAATGTTTCATACTTAGTGTATGGGTACTGTGGGGCTATTCTCTAATCCAGTGACATTACAATTTACCTTCATGTTTTATTTCTTCTGACTAAATCTTACCTTTTTGTTTATTTCTAAATGTTTTATTTACTTTAGGAAATAACAGGTGCAAACTTTGTACCTAGTGCAAAAATGTAGTAAATCTGGGCTAATATGGTTTGTGTCACAGTGGAATTTAGAACAACGCATAAATACACTTCCAGTCTGGGACCAACCTAAGACTTTACATTTACGTCATTTAGTAGACGCTCTTATCCAGAGCGATTTAGTGAGTACTGGTCCCCCATGGGAATCAAACCCACAACCCTGGCATTGCAAGCGCCATGCTCTACCAACTGAGCCACTTGGGATCAGACAAATCCATTTGTATTCAGATAATGACATGGATTTTTTAAAAGGAACCAATTAAACTTTGGTGTAACATTGGTATTGAAACATACCCTATATAACCATGCTTAGACATGTCCACATACGTTATGTATGTCTGAGTGAATTGACAAAGTCACTGATGAAGATGAGATGGGCCTACTTCTTACCCATCACGAGTGGTCGATGCCAATGGCATATTTCTTTATGTTCTACCTAGAGTCCACGTTAAATGATTTCCTTATTCTTTGGCCCTGCTTCGTCAAGTGGACTAATTAAACAAGTGGGCCACCTGTTACCAGTACAGGAGAGGACATCTGGCTGAACAAAGGAAACAATTACAGGCTTGATATAAACATAACTAAAGCGTGGAGGATGCAAGCCATGTCTACGTAGAGCTTTATTAGGAGTATGATTGGAGGCATTACTGCCACAAACGGCTCTGCTCCATTTCACCAAACCTAGACTAGGATTAAGTATGTGATAGACATGTTGTCAAACATCTTTACATTTTTTTCGATTGGTAATTAATCGCAGACAGTCTTTTTTTAACTTCAGGTTTCTTTGTTTCCATGTGGGTCCTGTTTAATCCAAGCCTATATGACAAATGCTGAGCAGCACTCTGTCTGCTTTCCACATAATTATGGCATAGAAACTGCTGGTGATACTTTGCATATAGATTTTATGATGGGCTCTTTATTTCCGTTGGTAAACAAAAAAACTTCCAAAACATGTACTACACATAAAAATGTATTTGCCAGTTTAAATGATCTACAATATGCATCTAGTAAGTGTGTTGGAATTGCCTTAGGACATTCATTATATTTCCAACAATGTTTTATTAATTCTAACACAGTTACAGTGGGCTCCAAAATTACTGGCACCCCTGACTGGCAATGCACAAATAATACTTAAACAAATATAAACAATATAATTATAGAGATAAACTCAAAATACCAACATGTGAGAAATACTGTACTTTATTAATGTTTCAATGGAACCAACCAAAATAATTTATTGATTTAATTAAAAATCAATGTCCTCCAAAGCAAGGTTTCACAATTAATGGCACCCTTAAAGATTATTGTAAATAACATCTACCAAAATTAAACCACAAATTAAATTCCACTTATTTAAGCATTGTAGAATGAGGGGAGGTTCATTGTATTTCATTTTCTATTCCAGTAGGAGGCGCCAGTGTTCTTGATTGTGATAACTATACCGTGAGTTTGGCACAACAGTAGCTTGGGACTGACAAATCCTAATTCAAGTGTCAACATCAAACAGACATGAAAGCACAGTGCAGAAATCCACTATGTGGAATGACACAATTCCGTCAAAAGCAGGCTATGGTCTGTATCCCATTGTGAGGTTTGACACTGTTAGGAATACATTTCTAAATAAACTGGACCTCAGAATTGGTTTAGAATTTCAAGTAACCTAATTCTTATTGCCTGATACCTCTGGCTCCCCACCCCTGTATCTACAAAAAGCTCAGTGAAAGACCTGAAGAAATGTAACCACTCTCAAATTCATAGACTGGGCTATGGATACAAGGACTGGCCATCCATGATATCAACATTATAGTTTTAAGCATGTATTGTGGTTATATAATGTTTGTTTACGAGTACATTCTTTACAAACATTGGAGTAAAAACAGCTTTTGGGTTCTGGGTTCTGATGAGGCACGACAGTTGAACTAAACTCGTGAGGCATTCATAAAGTATATTCTTCAAGAATCAATGGGTACATATCATAAATTTATATGTCCATAAATTGATGTAGCAACTGTATATTGCCACTTTAAATGTCGGCAAATATATAGCATATGGCCTTTCTTAACTATGCCAGTTACAGGAAACTGTTGAAACCGTGGTATGTCACGGTGCCGCATGGTTCTGATGTAATTTGGATAAACAGTGGACTGGTTCCAAAACTCTGACACACCTGAGGTCATTACAATTTCCGCACGACCCTCCACATAAACGAGATAACAACATTTTCCAACACCACAACCGACTAGTCATCCAGATCCACCATTTAGGAACTACTGGAACAGCGCAGAGGGCAGCCTGTCAACGACTCTTCGCTCCAACTCCACAGTAATATACATGTACTGGCCCAAACTACCATTTTGTGTCAAACAAATAGTAAACAATGTTTCATTATTAATCCTGAGAGAGTAAAAAGCGATTATGCGTAAAAGTATTCTCGACAACTTCGCCAATGGCACGTAAACCTGTTTTTCATTGCACGCGGAGGAACATCGTGTTGTTAACCTTTTCCTTTACACGGAAGTTACGGCTCATTATTGGACTATATAGCAATGATATAAATATGGTGTAAATTAGAACAATTATCCCTACAAATGTGCACTTTTTCGTTCGCAGAAAACTAGACATTGTTGTAAACGCCTTGCCTCTGTAATCTCCTATAGAATTGCTCTATACATTACGAATGAAGTTCATTGCCACACAAGGGGGCAGGGGAGGTTAACGCAGTATGTGTGCCAATACATTTTCTTTGGGCGCTCCTCCGACCAATGAAAAGCATTTGCATATCTGTTAACGGGTCTTGTCCAGTTGTCATTGACATAATTCTATTCCTGCTCAACCAGACCGGGTTGCAGTGAAGAGCAAGTCAACAGTAGGAAAAGGCGATGTTGTAACAGTTGTAAAATGACACATTATTGTAATAATAATCCACGTTCACGTACCATTGCACTGTATTGCATGGATTTAAAGGGGGATCCTGGAACCTGGGTGAAACACAAGCCGGTGCCTTCACATTTCTCACGTTCAACTTTGTGCTATTCAGGCTTTTTTTCTTGATAGTGCTTGCAAAAAAAAAACGGAAGAGAATTCTTGGCAGAAAT
Organism: Salmo salar; assembly: GCF_965601325.2. Lineage (NCBI taxonomy): Eukaryota > Metazoa > Chordata > Actinopteri > Salmoniformes > Salmonidae > Salmo > Salmo salar. The sequence goes on along the minus strand of NC_138297.1, from coordinate 19,026,345 downwards.
GCGCGTAAAATCAAGTCGCCCCCCCAAAAAATCTTCCTTCCTCTTCAAGTCTTACTTTTGGATAGGTTTTGGGTTGTTCAGTTGTTGTTGAATGCGATCCAGAAGAGGCTGAGTTTTCGGAACTGGGCAGGTCTACGCCACACTTTCCCTATCTGACTGCCTTCTCTGTGCCGCTCTGCGCAGCCAAAGAGAGCTCCGCACTAGAACTTGGATTCTCGCCTCTCATTGGTCAGTGCCGCGGCGGCCTCACGACTCCGCTTGTAGACCCTTCACTTCCGCTCGCTACTCAGTGTTTGTTGCAATACATCACAGGCTGCAAACTGCTGGACTGGCAGAAGTTGTGGTTAGTCAGTGGTTATCGATGTGAGTTAATTTATGTTATCTGTGGTTACAAGGAAACCAAATATTTGTTTGTTTGTTAATATGTCAATTAGACATATAATCATAACACAATGTTATTATATTATAGGCTATAGCCTACTGGCCACTAATAATAATAATAATACTCTTTATGAAACTGCTTTTAATAGGCATACTATTATTAGCATATTACCATGATTATTATACCAGGTACTTTTTTGGTTTTTACAGCCCATCATTTATAATAGTTTTCAAATTGTACTAAAGGCTACCAACAGTGAGGCTACTGTCGTTTATTGATTTGAACTAGGCTTAAATAACTACTCTTGGTGAAGTATTTCCTTAATATGCAAATCATTCATATTCTATATGAGGCAATTGCATCATTATTCTCTGGACCAATACAGTAGGGAAGGTCAGGCTTGGGTGACTCCAAATGATAATGGATAATGGACTGTGACAGGATTTATACAGTCCACAGACTCTGCATTTTGTTTTATACATTGTAGTTCAATGTTTTATAATTAAATAATTTAATTTAATTAGAAATGCTTAATGAATGATAGGCTAAGTGAATATAGCCCCAAAGGACGGACATAAATACAAATGCCCAACAGAACATGGATATGGCCTAGAGAGGTCACTGAATCTAACCGTCTAATATAATAAAGCTGATTAGAAAGTTATTTATTTGTTCTATATAACTTGTATAACTCCGAAATGAAAACAAATATGTATATGCTATATAATTTAAGTGTTTTGCACAGACCTTCAATCAATGCAACAATATTCCATTTGCCAATTAACATTGATTGTTCAGAAATACCGCTATAAGAGCAAATAAGGCTGCTTTATTCAATTACTTCTTGATATTGTCCTTGATATAGTCCCTGACATGCATGCAGGGGAAGAATGCACTCTGCAAAAACTCAGAGGCAAATTAACTAAACTAGCGCTATATGTTAAAACATGTGCTCTCAAAATGTATCCCTATCTGGCAAACACATGTTTTACGCAGCCTAGCTACGATAAATAGGTTACCGGTAATAAAGAACTTTTACCATTGTCCTTATCTGATTTCACCGCCTAAGCTTTTTTTTTTTTAAAAGCAGTCCTTCCCTTCTTATGAAGAGGGAACCGGAGTATAAATCGACACCTACCCATTGGTACACTGACTCCGCTGAGAGTGAACTTGAGAACATTTTCATGAGAGAACATATTTCATGAGGAAAAATGTGAGTTTTCATACTGCCTCTTTCACAGTAGGCAACTCTATTAGAAATGCTGTGTGTTTTGACACTATCTAGACAACTTTTTATTAGGAGTATTTTTGGCACGCAATTATTTCTCGATAAATGCAAGAATAAGGTGCGACAAAATCTAAGACGTAGCCGAAATAACATTTTCACATCTTCACATTAATTTATGTTTTTTACCCATTTTACGCACGCATTACGCACAACGTGCCCACAGTTTTTACATGTATTTTTTTGTTTGCATTAAATGCGGTGTATATGGTCTTCTTTGCTATAGCCTACTGTATGCAAATGTAAAACATCGTTTTCAATGATAATATATATTGTGCTTATGTCAACCCATATGTATTTGGTCACGCCTTACAAAACGCTCCAGTGGACGGCGACATGAAGATTTCAGTGACTCAAAGTCACTGAACCTTGTTCTATTGGCCGTTGGACATATGTTGGCAATATAGATGTGATTAATATGTTGCCTTTTGATCAAAGTGCATGCTGAGTTTAACCATGTAATGTCGTTGCATAATATTTTGATAAGGATTATTCACTAAGACTTCATAAAACAATCCTACATTCGAATGTCCATTGTTCATTTGAAACCATCAACTCCAAGTCGCATTCGACAGCTACTATCAGGGCCTTTCTATTGTACATTTTCGGTAAATTATATTGTTTTCAAACACTGTACACTCACTGTACTCTAACAACACTCATACAAAACAAGATAAAGGTCCATGCAAAAAGACAACACTTCACAAAGTGTTATTTTTGCCGAACATGTTGCTTGTAATTCTCCCGTGTTATATTTTGCGCCCTCAATGTTACAATAGATACATCTACGCATTGGTGCCCATCTTTAGACCTTTCGTGTGTTCGTGTGTGTGTGTGTGTGAATTTGAATTCATGAAAGACAGAGAAAAAGTTACCAGGAGGACTGGTGTATATCGATATAATGCTAAAAATATAGGTGGAGTATATTGAGAAATACATTGATGAATCAACAGAATTGTATAGCAAGTAGGCCTAGCACAGAGATAGAAAGCATGGAAATTAGGTCAGCAGTTGCAGTTGCAGTTGCTGGGGAGATTTGGACCAGATTCATGGATTGGAGGAGAGAAAGGAGAGGGGAAAGAGAGCCCTGCTGGTGTCAAACTTGGCCTGTAGACTATACAAGGAGCCAAATAGTGTGCCAGACAACAACACTGACTTGGAGAACAGACAAGGAAGATTGCGAAAGAGTCATAAGTGTATCAGACAAGAAAATGAATCATGTTAAACCTGTTTTTTTAGGAATGTGAAAATTAAAATCATAATTCAATTGATTAATTGACCACCATTTTCAGCAGTGATTTTTCTGATCATTGACAGACTTGATGGTTAAAAACACTATCGACTGCAACCCTATCCGATTTTAAATATCTGTCTTATCTTTGTGAATATCGTCCCCCAGTGGTGTGGTGTGGGATTACATCGCACATACTTTCTGAAATAGTCTATTGCAGTGGCGAAGAAAAACGTAAGAAAAGGTCTCTCTCATAGTCTCTCATTTTAACTTTGTATTGATGTTGAACTGCAAACCCAGTGTGGATATTACATCATCAAAAGCCTTCCCTAACCCTAACAAGACTACTAAACTGACAAAAAAAATGAATTATTGGTATATGGATAAGTTCTCACTTTACAATACATAAACTTTATACCATAGTAATAACATGCTACTGCCTATGTAAGTACAGTGTAATGACAGTGGATGTACATTTTATTAAAGGTGTGCCATCAAGGCAAATCAAGTTACTTTTGTTGCAATTTCAACATGTATTGTAAGTAGAGGGGGCCATTGTATATATTGTGGAGTGAGTGAGAAATGCATTTTAGAAGTTTATTATACGCTATATTGGGCATTTCTATTGGATTTTCTGTTACATATGCCTGTATACTGTAAAGGAAAATGAACGATCCGGTGAAAGCTGTATGTAAAACAGAGTACGAATAATGTCTCGAGTCCTTACTGTATCCGTGAGGGGAATTTTCCATTGCGATTCTTTTTGAACGGGGCGCTGGTCCAAAGTCTTCCGCTCATAAAATCATAACTCATAGAGGGGGGGGGGGTCGTTTTATGCTGTGTTTTCTGAGGGAAACGAAAAGGTGGGCTAGTGGAAATGGAATGCGTTTGTTGGAGGAGGAGGAGGAGGAGTATAGACTATGACTGTGTAATTAAGTGAGAGAAAACATATTGGGGAAGGATTTGTTAGTATCGTGCAGACTGAGGGTGTACAGGTCGGTAGTATAGGCTATCAAGTTTGAACAAGAAGTGTGTGGAATCTGAAATTCAGCGCTTTCTGTACTTTTCACAATGCTTTCATGAATTAACTTCTCACATTATAAAGCGCACTGTTCCAGAAAAGCGGGTTTTCTTTTTAACTTCATTCACCGGCTCGGATTGAGATAGCCATATAGGGATTCAATGTGCTGCTTTGGAAAAGAATAGCCTGTCTGCCGTATCGTCTCCATGATCGTCTCCATTTAAACTGAGAACAGAGGATTTTTTTGGACCTCCACAATCTAACTGATGTTCTTGTATAACACCTTTGCGCGTATAACTTCTCCACAATCTTGCATGGTGTTTTACGGGCAAGGAGGAATGGCGCGATAAAGTGGTAGCCTATACCTGGCATTCAGAAGAATCAATCGAAGTACCTATTTTGTGTACACTGCTGGCTCACGATGTACTCTCCGATTTGTCTTACTCAGGTATATGGAATGATTTTAAGTTTTGATTTCTTATTATCGATTATGTGCCTTTATTATATACGCTAGTGCCGCGCAATTTATTGAGTCGCCCTATCTTAGTTATAAGATATCTTAGTTATAAGATAGTCACTTGCACTACCAGACGACTATCGACAAAACAATGCTTTGAAAATGGTCGTGTTTTGTATAAAACTATAGTTCATATACTGCTTATCTTTTGTAGCAGCCATTGGTTTTGTGTAACTTTTGGTATGGATATGATTTTCACCTGGTCTTACGCGTGTTGATTAAAAGTGCACGAAATAGGTTGTGTTATAGGATGACAAGTTCATTTTGAGTTAGAAAGAACATGTGTGTTACCAGTGAGAGAGAACCCCCCCCCCCCCCCCCCCCCCAAAGAGTATATGTGTAGTACCACCATGTGTATTCGACATAAACTACAGTAAAAGTCATCTTCCAAAATGCCGTGATCATAATCATGCTATCAGATGAAATTATACAAAACTGCATTCCTTTGTCCCGTGTCTCATGTGTAATCTGAAACAAATCAACAGATTACCCTTTAACCAAATTATATTATTATTATTATATATATTTAGATGACCCCAATTTGGTTATGGCCAGGTAATATTATAAAATCAAAATAATCATTGTGCGTATCAGGAGAGAGTTTCACTCAGTTGAGCTGCATGGGAGCCACTTGCAGTGAATGAAGATGAAAACAATGATAGTGGTTAGACAGAGTAGCATGGCTTTTGGCTGACTCAATTCGACTGTTTATATTTTACTTGGCATAAGTAAGTGATTGACTGAGATGTGGTTTAGTTTGTGCTTAAGAGGATTGGGCTTTTATGGCCTCAACTGAAGTTCACTGCACAAGGCCCTTGCCAACTCATTTGTCTTACACAGCATCACATGCAATTCCAAGGCTTACCTTAGAAATGTTGCGTAGCTAAACCTTAATTCTAGTGCAAACTCGGCTTACTTTCTTATATGAAGGGAAGCAGTTTCTGAGTTTTAATTGGTTGCTGTGTAATTACAATTTATTCAAATGTAGCAAATCGGACATTTTATGCCATTATGGTCCCTTTGTAAGTAAAGCTAATTCATGTAATGAATTATATATCTTTCTGTTACTGTTATTGGCAATATTGTTAAAAAACTAACTTCACTTTTATAACAACTAATGTCTTGCTTAAAATGTACTATCACTTCACAGCAATATTGACTATATTACATTTTTTTTCTTCTAAAGACTCAAAAAACGTAGCTTTTAATCTTTCAGAAACTCGCCTTCTAAAGCAAAAGGGCTATAACAACATCAGTTCATACTGTTAAAAATGTAATGAGTTGTTATTAACGACCGATTTTGCTTCAGTGTTTTAGTTAAGCGCCCAAAGTCGCGTTTTATTGGCACGTGACAGTGCAGAGCAACGATGTGGCTTTCTCTGAGCAACACCATGCGAGTAGCATGAGAGCCTAGATACAGGAGGGAGTGGATCTCTGTGGTTTTCCCAGAGGCGTCTGCCTGCCTACACAAAGAACAATATGTGGTTTAACTCCTCCAAAGCCCTTTTCAAAAGAGCTGTCTCACAGTTTTTGAGTTTGAAATGTTAATGACTTAAACATTCTGATGTTTACATTTTTGCTGTTTATTCAGCCCAAAAAGGTATAATATTTACATTTTACATTTATGTCATTTAGCAGACGCTCTTATCCAGAGCGACTTACAAATTGGTGCATTCACCTTATGATATGGGATTGCTTTGTTATTTATTGTTTATGTTAAAAGTGTATTAAAACACTTTAGGCTGGCCATAGATTTATCTAAACTTAAACTTATTTGCAATAAAGTTGGTTTTATACATAGGAATTTGAATCATTAAACATCTAATTCTTTTCATAATAATTTGTCTTAGTCAAAATGACATGCTCCTTGGCATTGCACTTTGCAGTCAAACAAGCTACCTATAGACAGGCCTACATTTATGAGGAAAAACAAATCTAACCTACCTACCTAAAGTGGATTTAGAAAGGATTTAATTTCTGCTTAGCACAGGGCATTTCAATCCCCCCTTATTAAAGGAGCAGAGGAACTAGAAAGAATGTGGAGGTTGTGCCAAGATGCCATTTTCATTGTCAACCTTGGTTAGATTTAGGAATGACTCAGAGTAAGTGCCATGCGTCTATGAAAACACATTAAGGGACATGACACGGGACTGCAAACCTAGTCCCAAACCAATGTTAATACCGGCCTATGAGCATTTTTGACTACACTCCAGTCCCCCCTTCTAGACTATCGTTTCTCCACTTCCAGCGAAGGGCAAATACATGTTGGAATGTGGACGGTTTGATAAGAGAAATGCAAGTGTGAGGGAGCATGATCCTCTTACCAACTACCCAGCAGTCTTAGTCAGAGCATGTTCGGGGGAAACGGGAACAGCACCAGACTACATTCTAATATGGGCTTCCCAGCAGTCTTAATCATAGCATGTTCGGGGGAAACGGGAACAGTACCAGACTACATTCTAATCTGGGCATCCCAGCAGTCTTAATCAGAGCATGTTCGGAGGAAATGGGAACAGCACCAGACTACATTCTAATGTGGGCTTCCCAGCAGTCTTAGTCAGAGCATGTGCGGGGGAAACGGGAACAGCACCAGACTACATTCTAATGTGGGCTTCCCAGCAGTCTTAATCAGAGCTTGTTTGGGGGAGACGGGAACAGCACCAGACTACATTCTAATGTGGGCTTCCCAGCAGTCTTAGTCAGAGCTTGTGCGGGGGAAACGGGAACAGCACCAGACTACATTCTAATGTGGGCTTCCCAGCAGTCTTAGTCAGAGCATGTGCGGGGGAAACGGGAACAGCACCAGACTACATTCTAATGTGGGCTTCCCAGAAGTCTTAGTCAGAGCATGTTGCGAGGGAAACGGGCACAGCACCAGACTACATTCTAATGTGGGCTTCCCAGCAGTCTTAGTCAGAGCATCTGCGGGGGAAACGGGAACAGCACCAGACTACATTCTAATGTGGGCTTCCCAGCAGTCTTAGTCAGAGCATGTGTGGGGGAAACGGGAACAGCACCAGACTCCATTCTAATGTGGGCTTCCCAGCAGTCTTAATCAGAGCTTGTTTGGGGGAGACGGGAACAGCACCAGACTACATTCTAATGTGGGCTTCCCAGCAGTCTTAGTCAGAACATGTGCGGGGGAAACAGGAACAGCACCAGACTACATTCTAATGTGGGCTTCCCAGCAGTCTTAGTCAGAGCATGTGCGGGGGAAACGGGAACAGCACCAGACTACATTCTAATGTGGGCTTCCCAGCAGTCTTAATCAGAGCTTGTTTGGGGGAGACGGGAACAGCACCAGACTACATTCTAATGTGGGCTTCCCAGCAGTCTTAGTCAGAACATGTGCGGGGGAAACGGGAACAGCACCAGACTACATTCTAATGTGGGCTTCCCAGCTGTCTTAGTCAGAGCATGTGTGGGGGAAACGGGAACAGCACCAGACTACATTCTAATGTGGGCTTCCCAGCAGTCTTAGTCAGAGCATGTGTGGGGGAAACGGGAACAGCACCAGACTACATTCTAATGTGGGCTTCCCAGCAGTCTTAGTCAGAGCATGTGCGGGGGAAACGGGAACAGCACCAGACTACATTCTAATGTGGGCTTTGCTGTATTGTGGTGTTGGCGGTTGTAATAAACACAGTGGCATCCTCATGTCTTCGGCAACCTAGATTGTTATTTCTGGGATGTAACCCCAGCCGTATTTAAGATGGTAAAACTGGTGTTAAGGATGGTGTTTCTCCTGTTTTTTCTGAACAGATTTGTGCTGTAAACTCTCAGACCAGATAGACTTGACTGTCTTATAGGAGTCAATATGTGACAGTTATGACATTGTGGTTTGTCTCCAGTACAGAATTGTTTTCATTTTGTTGTTATAATTTTACTGTATTTTAACCACAAAATGCCTAACGTCAACTTTTGTATATAAGGTATTCTGTACCAAGTTGAATGTGTGTATTGTCTATTTATTTTTTGTTCAGGGTGACTTCTGGCTTATCGAATGGGAACTTTTGGGGGAAAAAGTCACTTGACATGACTTCTCTGTTTCTTTTCTTCTGTCTTCCCTTCCCCCTTGCCTTTCAGGATGAATTTCATCCCTTCATCGAGGCACTTCTCCCTCACGTCCGTGCCATCGCCTACACGTGGTTCAACCTCCAGGCGAGGAAACGCAAGTACTTCAAGAAGCATGAGAAGCGGATGTCTAAGGATGAGGAGCGTGCGGTCAAGGACGAACTTCTCAGCGAGAAGCCCGAGATCAAGCAGAAGTGGGCCTCGAGGCTCCTCGCCAAGCTCCGCAAGGACATTCGCCAGGAGTACCGCGAGGACTTTGTGCTCAGCGTGACGGGCAAGAAGCACCCGTGCTGCGTCCTCTCCAACCCTGACCAGAAGGGCAAGATCCGCCGGATCGACTGTTTGCGGCAGGCCGACAAGGTGTGGCGCCTAGATCTGGTGATGGTCATCCTGTTCAAAGGCATCCCGTTGGAAAGTACGGACGGAGAGCGCCTCGTCAAGTCGCCGCATTGCACCAACCCAGCACTTTGCGTCCAGCCACATCACATTACAGTGTCGGTCAAGGAGCTCGACTTGTTTCTAGCATACTATGTCCAGGACCAAGGTAGGTTGAATTACTGTGTGAATCACTGGTTGGGCGGGTGGAGTTAGGGGTTGGCCAAGGTCGTTGGTCATATCTGCTGCCATCTTGGCCGCCTCATTGGAGGGTGGTTGGAGTCTCTCACCTATGGTGGCTTCAGAAGGAGGCTGGCCTTTCGTGAAAGAAAAAAAAGTCTAATGTGCAATCAGGCTTTTACATTTTTTATACAATACAATATAACCAGTATAAAAACCATAATATACCATCACACATAATTTGCGCACACAGACAATAGAAGACAAGATAGTGTGTGTTGCGTTGCTTTTCTCTTCTGATTGGTCTGATACCAGTGCAGTTGTGAATGCTGTGTTGTTTAGACACACACAAGTTCTCTTTACAAAGACTTACGTGTTCACAAAATGTATTGTACACTTTTGGATGATTGAACATAATAGAAATTAGAACATAATTTGATGTGACGGATAAGAATTTATGGTTTTAAAAAGGGATTTAGGGAAAGAGAGAAATGCAATTTTTTTTTTTTTATGGATGTAAAGTATTTATTTTTTCCTGACAAATGTTGATATCAGTCTTGATTTTTGATTAGATATTTAATCTAGTTTTTGTAACAAGGAGTTCCTACATTAGATTTTTACTGATAAATGTAGTTTGGATACAGATGTAAAATTAACAAATGTGTTACTTCAAACTCGGCATATAGTCAATTAATGAAATTGACCAAATTTCACAAATAGTGCATAAATACAGTAGATTACATTGGCAAAATATACATTACATGATTTGTTGGGTAAGAAAATGTAAATGTATTGGATTTTTAAAATAGAATGAAAACTTGTAATACAGAAATGAACTTAATGCCTATAAACTCAAACGTAGTCATAGCATTTCTTGATGTTATGATAGTGGTCTTTATATTGTTGTAAGAAGGTGAAACTAGCAAGAACAGTCATTTTCTCAGACCAAATATATATCATTTTACAAGACGTTGCTATACCGCACTGCAAATATATATTCTGGCAAATTCTGGTTGTTTTCTTATTCATTCTCTTAGGTATTTGCTACTTGTAACTTTTCTGTACTACATTAACGTCTATTTCCTTAACATTTTGTTTGATTTTATATTACAAGTGTGCATTTTAAAGTTATTTCAAACTCCCTGTCCAACCAGGGCCACAATAAATCCTCTAACGGTAACGCCAACACATGCAGAAAGATACCCAGCGTAATACATTGGCTGTTGGAGAAGAAACGCAGACAGTTTAGCTAGCTCATTGTCATGAAAGGCAGAGCCTCCATTTTGTGTTTGATAAGTACCAGGGGAAGCAGAAGGCTCAGCAGAGAGACAATAATGGTTGCCACTGGCACCATGGTTGGCATCAGACCCTCTTTTGTGTCTTTTGTGGGGCGCTGCTGATTCTCATGTCTAGTTTGCATCTGCCAGTGTTGAATAGTATCAGAGAGCACACCTCAAAATGTCTCGAATGTGGTCCGCTGATATGTAAGGAATAATAATTTCCAAAGCATACTGCACACCATAGGTTGTGGTAATTTAATTGAATGATTTATATATATTTTTAAAGTCTAAATGTTGCATTTGCCACTTGCGATGTGTATACATTTGGTTGCCAAGTTGGGGAATCTTAATATTTGAAAATATGTTTTTCCGTTATTAATATTTTTCCCAAGTGATGAAGGGTAATCATCTTTTCCTGTATTGGCAGCTTTACCATATTAATTTTTTTGAGTAGCTTAGACACCACATATCGAATCTTCATTTGCAACAGGACGGACATTTTGTTAGCCGTTTCTTTTGAACAAGACTTTCAAAGATTTTCCAACAGTTTTTTTTAACAGCCCCGAAAAGTAGGACACGTTTTCGAGTACAGCGCAAGGGCGGTCTTTGGCATACCGTTACCAGTGCCCAGGGCGGTCTTTGGCATACCGTTACCAGTGCCCAGGGCGGTCTTTGGCATACCGTTACCAGTGCCCAGGGCGGTCTTTGGCATACCGTTACCAGTGCCCAGGGCGGTCTTTGGCATACCGTTACCAGTGCCCAGGGCGGTCTTTGGCATACCGTTACCAGTGCCCAGGGCGGTCTTTGCCATACCGTTACCAGTGCCCAGGGCGGCCTTTGGCATACCGTTACCAGTGCCCAGCTTTCTAGACAATCTCGCCACATTGTGGTAGCGCGCAAGGCGGGTGCCATTTTGTTTGCGCTCTGCCAGGCAGGCAGGGATAACGCCAGTAATGGTTGTTAGAGTTTCCGAGGTTGGCATCAAACCCTCTTTGTCTGCTTCAGCGTGCCTTTGATTCGTTGGTTGGCCTCCGCAATGCAGTGGGAACGCTGGGAAGTTTCTGACAGTGGCAGAATGTGGACCGCCATGCTTTTGTTGTTCTGCAACAAACAAACAAAACACAAAGAAGAAAGTAACAAGCTGCTGCCCCACTTCAACAGAATATGGCGTTTCCGTTAGTCGTTAGGAAAAAAGGATGTCATATGCTCCATGGTTTATTTGATTTAGATTGTATGCCATTCAGACTTTAGTGTTTTCCTAGGTGAATTATACAATGACATATTCTTGAATATGTATCTGCATTCAAATCGGTTTAAACAGTAACCCTCTGAAATGTTGTGGTGCCAGCTGCTTCTTAATGGCTTCTTATGTAATGTTAATGAAATGCTACTTTGTGTATATAAACATGAGTTGGAGCTATAATGAACATTGCGGGCTAATGCCCAAAGAAAGGTCGCTGGCTCAGTGAGTTGGGTGAATCTAGAGAGGCTTCTCAACCCGTTGTTGTCGTGCATAGACGCGCTTAGCTGGGCAAAATCTGCCCTAGCAGCACCCATGTGCATGCCCAGATGAATGCCAACGGGAGGGGGTTGGGGGCAGGGAGTGGGCAAGCCATTGTGCCAACCTGCCAGTCTTTCTCAATGGAAACTCACTGGCATGGGCATAATACCCTTCGCCATGCGCTGCTGCTAGATGCTAAAACTAGTAACCACCTTGTGTTCATCAGACATTTCTGGTTCGTATTGTAATTTCAAAGATTTTTGGTATCATATTTTGCATATCAAATTCCAGGGCTAGAGAGAATATTTTTTTTATAATAACCAGTCTGATTTGTCAGGACATGTTTGGAGATAGGGCCTCTGTTCATTCAGTTTCATTTCACTAGTCATCACTGTTTCACAAGCATACATTTTGCTTATCATATATGAACTGTCGAGGATAAACTGTAGACTTACTTCTTCAAATATTCAGAATAAGAGAGCATTTCATTTATTCAACCCAAAGCTCGTGATTTCCATGAGATTTCTTATAAATCTCTGGGTCCCTTTAGCAGCTAAACAGTGATTGGGATGACTAATGAAAAAAAAATAATATACAAATCGTGCTCTGAATGCCAGATTTCTAAGAGGATTCAGTAGATTCTGCATTATTTAGGTAGTATTTATCTCTTATCCGGCCTGGAATACCCTTTTCTACTCTGTGTTTAGCTCTGTTCTAGACTAGGAGGAACATTATTGATGAAATATACTCAGAGCCTCAAAAGACCAGTTATTTAATATGATTGAAGTGTCTCATACGTGAAGGGGCTGTCTGAGTGCTTCTCTTTTAGATAACTGGCTGAGGTCCTTCCAAAGTTTTTACCTACTAATGAGTACTGATGTCTGTAGAACTGGTGTCCCAAACTTGTCCCATTTTGCTTTGGATGTAGATCCTTTCCACAATAATTATTTTTCTTGTTGAAAATCTTCCCACACTATTTTGTTTTTACTTTGAAGAAAATCAGTGATTTGCGAGTCCATGTTGAAGATAAAAACAGTTTAACTCATAGCCAGTAAAATAACAGGCTTGGTGGATCCAAGGGTCAATTCCCTTCCCTGTTATCCTGGTGCTGAAAGTTAACGCGGCCGTAAAAACATTGTTATGTTTTCATTCTTTAAATCTTCCCCCATTTATTCCTTCCACATTTTTTTTTTGACAATCTTGATTGGTCCTGGATCTAATACAGTCTGCCATGTTAAAACGACGGCTCTGTTTTACGAGAGCCAGACATCGCTTATAGTCCTGGTGTCTTGACCTCGGCTAAGAGATGTGGCGGCTGTCCTCTGAAGTTTAATTGAGCAAAAAAGATCTATGAAAATACACGGTTGGCCCCAAAGCGTGTGGGTGGACTGGGGGGGCTTTTGGCCTAAGGGGGTGGCGGGGGACTACCTGTAAGGCCCTCTGCTCTTTGACCCCGATAATTGGGGTCAGCCGTCGTGCTTCACAGACCACCAGTGGTCTCCTGACCACCATTTCTCAGTCTGCGCTCGTCCTCCTGTCCGTCTGTCAGATTTTGACTCAGTTAGTGGGAGAGTCAACAAAAGACAGGTGTTCCCTCCCAGGTTGGCGTGGTGTCAATGTTGGTCGGTTGTCTTCTCTGGTCCTTGGCCGGCTGGTCACGCTGCACTGTGTGGGGTAGCGGTTGGAGCTGTGTGCCTCTGGGTTTCCAGCTGGCTGCATTTGAGGCATGGTCAAGGGCAGTGAGTTTGATCTCAGGACCTCCGGGTCACAGTTTGACCTCAGGACCTCCCTCCCTCCCTCTTTTCCTTCCACCTTCTCCCTTTTCCTCCTTTTCTCCCTCCTTGCTCTCCTCCCTCTTCTCCTCCTCCTCCCTCCATTCTTTCTTCTCCTTGCCAGGAGTTACCCCTGTGGGTCGGCACACCGCCCACCCCTCTCTGACTCTCCGTCAAGTCACCCCCAGACTCCTGTGACAGCTGCTTCAGGCCCAGGGCTCATAGCCAGAAAAGGATGGCTGGGAGGATGCCAGTAGCGGGAAACCAAATCGTTGCAGACCCACTGCGTTAAGCACACCACCATTCCATGTCTTTTGTTGTGGTTAGGATGACAAATAGCTATTTTGTTAGTACAGTCCAGTAGTCTGCTTATTCCAGTAGTCTCCGTCGGTGGAGTCAATATAGGAATGGTTGTCCTTTGGAGGAAACGTGTTTTTATGTGCAGTGTCACGATGTTGAACGTAAAAGAGAGATGGTTGGTTCACATTTCTTTTTTTAAACAACAATACAATTATCCGTAGTTCCAATGTAACAGAGGAAACTTCGTCCTGAATTTAGCCAAGAAATTCTGCGAAGGCTTTGTTCATTGTGAACCACAACCCTGTGCTGCTCAGTAGCATGCTGTCGGGCCTGCAGTGAATACCTCACTCGAAGCCATAACCTATCGATCACATTACATCTAATCCACTTAGAACAAGTCCCTCCCAGCTCTGCTGCCCACTTTATTGATTTGCTCTTCCTGCTAAATGTCCCTCCCCCATATCTCTTCCCTCTGCTAATCTTCTCTTCTACCCTGTTGCTGTGTAAATGATGTGGTGTTACTCTAGGCTATTCGGCTAAAGCTCTCTCTTTGATTTCTTTCTTTCTTGATTGATTTCATAATTTCTTTCTTACATTTTAGCAATTTAGCAGATGCTCTTATCCAGAGTGACTTACAGGAGCAATTAAGTTTAAGTGCATTGCTCAAGGGCACATGGGCAGTCTGCACGGGAATTAACCGCTAGGCTACTGGTCGACCCTCTTTCCTTTCTCCCATGTTTAGGATCTTTCCCTGCTCTGCCTTTGCTTTCTTCTACAATCATTTCTTCCCTCCAGCTCTCTCTTCGATGCTAACCCCGGTGCTCTGAAACCAGGCCTCTACAACTCAGTATGAGCCGCATGTCATTAGTAGAAGGGTTTTATTCCGGCAAATACCTCCAGGCTTAAACAGCCCATGTTACCTCCTTAGCCCTCCTCAAGGCTTAAACAGCCCATGTTACCTCCTTAGCCCTCCTCAAGGCTTAAACAGCCCATGTTACCTCCTTAGCCCTCTTTTGTGTGCACTGTGTACATAAATCTCCATGGAAACAAGACTACTCTGTGTAGAGGTCACAGCCCTATGTGGATGCCTGCTTCTCAGCCAACGTTATCACTCCTTTTCACTTTAAAAAAACATTTGGTCTGTAACTCCTTTAGCGCCTCTTTAGGCCTTTTGTCTGCTTGAGAAAGGAGTTCATATATTTTTATAGAAGTTTCCACAGTTTTGTAGGCTACCGATCCATTTTTCTGTGGGTTCAGCTCATAGAAATAGAATTAGAACATGATTATATATTTATATATATTTATATATATATATATATTTATTTTACAGTATCCTTATGTTTCAGCGCCATCAGACTTTCCCAGACTTTGTGAGAATAGCCTAATACATTTCAACCCCTCTGAGACCACTTGACAGGAGTGCTGGTGTCACCCCCTCCTCCCAGCTAGTCCCGTCCTGTCCGCCAGCCCTTCTAAATGAAGACAAATGGGGTACATTCACCCCCTGTCCCAAACCACACACTGTACACTACCTTACTGTCCTGGCTTACAAAGACCCTGCTGCAGCCTCCACTACTAGCATCCAACGAACTGCTGTCTACTCTACTCTGCTCTACTCTGCTCTACTCTACTCTGTTCTACTCTGCTCTACACTGCTCTGCTCTACTCTACTCTGTTCTATTCTACTCTACTCTGTTCTACTCTGCTCTACACTGCTCTGCTCTACTCTACTCTGTTCTATTCTACTCTACTCTGTTCTACTCTGCTCTACTCTTCTTTAATCTGCTCCGCTCTACTCAGCTCTACTCTACACTGCTCTGCTCTGATCTACTCAGTTCTACTCTGCTCTACTCTACTCTGTTCTGCTCTACTCTGTTCTTTTCTGCTCCACTCTGTTCTGCTATACTCTACTCTGCTCTACTCTGCTCCACTCTGTTCTGCTATACTCTACTCGGCTCTACTCTACTCTAATCTACTCTGTTCTGCTCTACTCTGTTTTACTCTACTCTGTTTTATTCTGCTCTACTGTACTCTGTTCTTCTCTACTCTACTCTGCTCTACTCTACTCTGTGCTACTCTACTCTGTTCTACTTTGTTCTACTCTGATCTACTCGCCTCTGTTCTACTCTATTCTGCTCTACTCTGCTCTACTCTACTTCTGTTCTATTCTATTCTACTGTGCTCTGTTCTACTCTACTCTGTTCTACTCTACTCTCTTTTACTCTACTCTACTTTACTCTACTCTACTCTACTCCGCTCCTCTCATCCCATCTCTTCTGTCCTCTCCTCTTTCCTCCTCTCTTCAAGCAGCCAGGCTGCCTGCCAGGCCCTATCTGACAGCAGGGATTATGGATTTGAGCAAAAGATCAGGAGGGAAAGACAGAGGAAGATGAAAAGAGAGAAGGAGATATGTAGATGAACATTGGGAAGCGGCAAGATGAAGAACTGTACATCATTGAATTCTGGCCAGATAAGGCCTTGATTCACATACAGAGGACAATAGAAGCATGGAAGAAGCATTCCTTTAATGTCCTCTGTGTCTTTCAGATCCAGAGAGTGCAAAACCAATGTGCATCCTTCATCAAGCTAAAGCACATGAATGACCGCCAAGGAAAAATAAGAAAGGGGTGGAGGTGGGGGAGGGGGGCCAGGAGTGAGGGCCAGACAATCGGGGGAGGTTGCCAGGGAGATGGTAACTTCTCTGTACCCCCTCCCGCGCTCCCCATTAGACTCTTTTCATTCGGGACAGGCCCGATCAGAGGTCGAGAGTGATGGTAGTCTCTTCTTTTGTCTGCAAGTACAGTACTCCCTGTCATTCTACAATGAGTTGCCAGGTTTGAGACGGATAAAGAAAAGGCAACCCATTACAATGTTTGTGTGTGTGTGTGTGTGTGTGTGTGTGTGTGTGTGTGTGTGTGTGTGTGTGTGTGTGTGTGTGCGTGTGTGTGTGTGTGCATGTGCATGCCTCTGTGTGCCTACACGCGTGTTTGCACATGTGTGTGTGTTGGGGTAGGCGTGTATACTGCATGTTGTTTGCAGGGTGAATCCCCGGTGGAACACTGGATAATGTCATCCTGTGGGTCAAAGAGGCGGCTGGGGCTTGGGAATGGGTGTTTGGTATGAGTTAGTGCCCCATTGAGTTGTCAAAGCCTGTAGAGGCCCACTTTTCATTCTTCACATCTGTCTGTGGCACTAAAACCACTCTCCTGACATTAGGATTGAACTAAAACCACTCTCTTGACATTAAGATTGAACTAAAACCACTCTCCTGACATTAAGATTGAACTGAAACCACTTTCCTGACATTAAGATTGAACTTAAACCACTCTCCTGACATTAGGATTGAACTAAAACCACTCTTCTGACATTAAGATTGAACTAAAACCACTCTCCTGACATTAAGATTGAACTAAAACCACTCTCCTGACATTAAGATTGAACTAAAACCACTCTCCTGACATTAAGATTGAACTAAAACCACTCTCCTGACATTAGGATTGAACTAAAACCACTCTCCTGACATTAAGATTGAACTAAAACCACTCTCTTGACATTAGGATTGAACTAAAGCCACTCTCCTGACATTAGGCTTGAACTAAAACGACTCTCCTGACATTAGGATTGAACTAAAACCACTCTCCTGACATTAGGATTGAACTAAAACCACTCTCCTGACATTAAGATTGAACTAAAACCACTCTCTTGACATTAAGATTGAACTAAAACCACTCTCCTGACATTAGGCTTGAACTAAAACCACTCTCCTGACATTAGGATTGAACTAAAACCACTCTCCTGACATTAAGATTGAACTAAAACCACTCTCTTGACATTAAGATTGAACTGAAACCACTCTCCTGACATTAAGATTGAACTAAAACAACTCTCCTGACATTAGGGTTGAACTAAAACCACTCTCCTGACATTAGGCTTGAACTAAAACCACTCTCCTGACATTAGGATTGAACTAAAACCACTCTCCTGACATTAGGATTGAACTAAAACCACTCTCCTGACATTAGGCTTGAACTAAAACCACTCTCCTGACATTAAGATTGAACTAAAACCACTCTCTTGACATTAAGATTGAACTAAAACCACTCTCCTGACATTAGGCTTGAACTAAAACCACTCTCCTGACATTAGGATTGAACTAAAACCACTCTCCTGACATTAGGATTGAACTAAAACCACTCTCCTGACATTAAGATTGAACCAAAACCACTCTCTTGACATTAAGATTGAACCAAAACCACTCTCTTGACATTAAGATTGAACTAAAACCACTCTCCTGACATTAGGATTGAACCAAAACCACTCTCTTGACATTAAGATTGAACTAAAACCACTCTCTTGACATTAAGATTGAACTAAAACCACTCTCCTGACATTAAGATTGAACTAAAACCACTCTCCTGACATTAAGATTGAACTAAAACCACTCTCCTGACATTAAGATTGAACTAAAACCACTCTCCTGACATTGAGATTGAACTAAAACCACTCTCCTGACATTAAGATTGAACTAAAACCACTCTCCTGACATTAAGATTGAACTAAAACCACTCTCCTGACATTAAGATTGAACTAAAACCACTCTCCTGACATTAAGATTGAACAATAAACTCAGCAGACAGGTGTAGCTGTGTATTTTGACCGGTGTGTGATTACCCAACATCCCATCGACATTGATGCCATTAGAATCCTAATTCAAAGCAGTAGGAAGAGACATAAAACTTGAACAAATCTTCTCATGTGTAAAACGCAACCATACCGTATATATCCACTTATTCTTTTTTGAGACAAGATTTTTCATTACAATGGAAATTCATCAAAAAGACTCTCATATTCATGATATTCAACAAACCTGTTCTACACGATTGAAACGATGAATATATTGAGAAGATGTCAGATAATCTATGATTGGGCTGCAGATTTCCCTGAAAGTGGTGGTGTCCTAGCGGCATGTGGACTTCCTGTGGGGTGGAACAAGCAGAAAATCAATCAGTCTAACGACAGGTGTCAGAGTGTGTCTGGACAGCTACTTTACCCCTGTGATAATCACATCCTGTTTTCACACAGCGAGAGACATGCACGCACGCACGCACGCTCGCACACACACACACACACACACACACACACACACACACACACACACACACACACACACACACACACACACACACACACACACACACACACACACTGAACGAGAGAGAGATTTTCCAGTTGGCAGTTAAGCCTACAGGAAGCGAGAGATCGGAGCAGAGGAGGGAGAAATTCAGAAAGTCCGAAAGATAACATTTGACCAAGTATTCCAATGGTTTATTTGATGAAAACGACTCTTTCAAGTGTAACCAAGAATACCAACAGAGAATAGATACCTGAGGTCAGGCATGCTATACATGATTAGTCAAATAAACCCAAGGAAAAAAACATCTGATCTGTCATCAGATCTAAGTTCAGTCTAAACACCCACTTTTGCCTCCTCCACAACATGAGTGATTGTGTATATGATAAATATTTAATAGACCCTAACAAAGCCCCATTATCAGCACTGATAGGTCCTGATAGGTCACTGAGAGATGATGAAACGCGGTTCTACCGCTCTCTGTGTTTTGACAAGCCAAGTGGAATGGCGTCAGAGCGAGGTGATTAAAGCAGCCGTCACTATGCTAACAGAGTTCTCTAATGAAAGCTGTGATTTTATGAGGAGGAATGAGGCCTCGTTACGATAGGCTGCTCGGATTCTGTCTGAAATGCTATACGCCCTGGCACTGGATAACTGGAATTCTTCTCAAATTGGCTTCCCTCTTCCCTGCCTTGTCTTTTCCCCTGGCATGGAACTCCAGCAGTTTTTTTGGGTGAAGACTGTGCTGGTTTCGAGAAATACCTTTAACCACACACATGGATATCCACGTGTACGCACCATGCATGCACGCACTTGTGTGTGTTTGAAGGGGTCTATTTAACCCATCGAGTGTTTGTCGAAGAGTCTGCCATCTTTTTTTTTGTGTCGTCCTGTCCAGTAGGAGAAGCCATTCCTCTAGGTTGAATCAGACATGAATGTCCCAAAGAATAGCTTATTGTGGGCTTAAGTGCTGGTGCACGTTAATACACTCAGCTTCAGTTGAAGGAGATGTTTGGTTGGAAACACTGATGGAGGTCAAACTGGTTCTTAACAGCAGGCTAACTCAAGGTGCCCACTTGGCCAGTCCAATGGCATTCAGTAACCCTTCAATGGCTGGCAAATGCTACAGTAACAGCCTGAGCTATACAGGATGGAGAAGAAACATTCAAGTGGATTTTGCCCATTGTGATGACCAAGTTGGTCTATCTATATCTCAACCTGTCAGAGTAGAGAGAATTCATTTTACCATGTCATGGAAGTAAATGGTTTTGCATGGTTTGTGTTGATGACCACGGTGTGCCTCAGAATCACAGGAGAGGAGAGCAGGTCGAGGCAATTCCCCGCCATTTCTCCCAGAGACTATACATGTGATATAGCCCTCTGAGCTAAAGCCTAAGCATCAACTGTGGGAGCTAACACAGGTATCCAGTTACTCAGCACGCGATCGGGGTTCATCGAACCACCTCGATGTTATGACAAAACAACGTTGATAAACAACGAAAAGGAAGGAAGGAAAATCACCATTCCCTACATTTTTAAACTTGATCTGCTTATTCCGAAGTCTGTTTCTTAAACTAGTAGTCCGCCAGGCTTTTTTTTTCTCATAGCTCTGTCTCTGGTTCAAAACTTGGGCCTGCCATGTGTATCTTGTTAAGGGCAGTTATGACAAATGGCAGCAGCTGTACAAACTAATCTCTCTGTAGCTTTCACACATGGCGCCCAATTAACAATGGTCCACTGTAGGGCCCTAATCCACGCTGCAGCCACTCTGCGCTGCAGCCAATCCACACTGCAGTCTGCAGCCACCCTCTGGCCCGGGAGACTCCACGCTCAGCCTGCTGAGTACCATGGACTGGATGATGTAGACGCCACCTCTGGCTGCAGAGTTGGGGGACTTTAGCCCGCTGAGTTTAAGCCTAGGCATTAACACAGGAAGCTAACACAAGTTGACTGTGTTGTGTTTCTTGTGGATGGGAATGTTAATGTGTACTCTACGTTCTTTAGGTGATTTCTTTTGTTCTTGTGACTTAAAAAAAAAGGTGTTCTAAGCTTTGCTCTCAGTCGCGCTCTACACAGACACATGGAAGTGTAGGTACATGTGAACGCATGAAATCACACACACAGCTGCAGTTGATAGATGTGGCAAACTGATCTTTGGCGGCGGAGTGGGAGGGCAGCTAGGGGGCGGGGTGATAAAAGTTCCCTGTCAGGGCTACATTTCCAGTAGTTCTACAATGATAAACGGCAGCTTTCTCCAGGCTTCAGACAGTTGAATACTCTTTGTGTCAAATATCCAACCTCCAACCCCCTACTTCTGAAACTATTACCGCGTCAGAATGTCCCTAGACGCCACTGAGTGTTTACAAACGTTACGTTCATTCCAGGCTACTGGGGGCACTGTTATGGGAAAATATCTAGTTTGAATGGGAACCGTTGGATCCACTGTTAACTTTCAGTAATGGCTACTGACATGAGATGTCTTGTCCCTGCATTGGTGTTGATCAGTCCTTGTTACTAGGCATACATTGCAACGGGTTCCTTTCCCAACTCAACTCCAGCTGCACCTCGTCATCCGTCTATGATTACACACCACTTCACTCTTATTTCTTCTTAGTCATCATACCATAGAAATACAGAAAAACTGTTTTTATTATACACAGTTACGCACGACAGCGTTGTCCAAGTTTGTGATCTCTTAGTAGTCATTCGAGAGAAAGCCAACAAGCAGAAGCTTTCACAACTTGGCACCGTGTGAGGGCCTGGGCAAGTGCAGACATCGCTCTCCGCCCTTCCAAATGACACAGAGTAACTAGTGGAATGTTAGGGGAATGAAATGGAGAGAGCTGGATAAAGAAGAAATGAAAAGGAGTTTTGGGTGTGAGGACTGACAGTGGCAGAGGGTTTAAAGGCCAGTGCCAACTCCTATGAATGGGGAAAACCACTAAAGAGAAAAAATTCTAGTTTCGACTTTTTTCACTCCAAGAATAATCAACCCCGTCCGTGCAGCTCTTCTGGCCGTGGCACTTAGCCCGTTGGACAAAGCCACATGTCACCGTAGCAGGCTAGCAGCAACACCCCGTTTCCACCGTGGAGACAGAGAAGGGGAGGGAGCGGTGTTTACAACGCCGATTCAGCTGGCTACTTTATGAAGGATGTATGGGGGCGGGGGACTGAATAGTATTTGACTGTAAGAACGTTCATTCAAATTCATGTTCTCAAGACCTTGTTGAAGTTGAAAGAAAGCTCAAGTTGTGTGCTGAGTAAGACTAATATGTTAGGTAATGTAAGATTGCCTGCCGGTTTGATGTAATAATGTTGACGGGGGGGGGGGGGGGGGGGTGGGGGTGTAGGGAAAGAGATAGCTAGAGGAACCGTTTTCCAGGAGAATGTACAGTATGTGTATGCGATTGAGTATCCTAAGAGAGCTTAAAGTTAGCTGGGCCGTATAGTGGAACAATATGTATAAATCTCTGGACATGTTATTGGTACCACAGCATACCGGGACTGAGTGGTGCGAGGTGGGGGGGGGGGGGGGGAGTTCAGAGCAGGAGAGTTCCATATCACATCCATATCACATGCGCCCTGTCACGTACGCCCATGTCACCTTGTTATAGAGATAGGGTGAACGGTCTGAAGGGAAACACGACGTGTAGACCTACTGCGCTGAACAATCCTGCGCTCTGTGGGCTTGAAAGCGCTTGTAATGTCCATGGAACGTGAAACAAGTTGACATCCTAGCTGGATCTGTAGCTGCTTTGCTGGTCGTATATGGAGAACTCGTTAAACCTATTTGTTGTGGTGAACTTATTTCTTCTCAATCGAAAAAGCAGCTCATCTCGTCTTCCTTTCAGTGTCAGAACGGCCAGGATTTATACCAGGGGAAAATACCTGGGAAACAATGCTGGTCCCATTTAAAGATAATCATATATAGATCACCCCTGAGACGTGAAAGAGACGAAAGACCCCGTGTGGCCGCGCTGACCTTTAAGAAAAGACCTAGAAACCCGCCCACCACCTCTCTTCCTCCTCCTCCTCCTCCTCCTCTCTCCTCCTACCGTCTATATGGGGAGATCTCAGTCCTGTTGTGGCTGCGCTGACCTTTAAGAAAAGACTTGTTGCTGCTAGAGCAGAAACCCCCCCACCCACCCCTCTCATCCTGGGGGGGGGTATGTGTGTGTGGATTGGTGTGGCGGGTGTGTGTGAATTGTAGGGGTGCGACGGTGTGTGTGTCTCTGGGTGTGTCTATTGTTGGGGTGTGACAGTGTGTGTGTCTCTGGGTGTGTGTGTGTATTGTTGGGGTGTGACAGTGTGTGTCTCCGGGTGTATGTGTATGGTCGGTGTGCGGTGGGGGCGGGGCTGAAAAGAGGAAGCCGTCACCTGCCAGACTAGAGGAATGTTAATGCCGTGGCCCTGGTAATGGGATTTAGTGCACACCTTCTGTGAGGAGGCGATCAGGATCTCTCCCTCTTATTGTTCCCCACCCCAGACTGGGACCCCTCAATAGAAGGCTGGGACCCCTCAATATAAGACTTGTCTGTGTTTATACAACCACTCACATCTTAATAAAGACTGTTTACAATGCGTGTGTGTGTGTGAGAGAGAGAGAGAGAGAGAGAGAGAGAGAGAGAGAGAGAGAGAGAGAGAGAGAGAGAGAGAGAGAGAGAGAGAGAGAGAGAGAGAGAGAGAGAGAGAGAGAGAGAGAGAGAGAGAGAGAGAGAGAGAGAGAGAGAGAGAGACAGTGAATTATTCATTTGGGTGATCTATCTTTTATACTCAAAACTTTGAAAACTTTGTCAGAATATGTTTCTGTAAAGAAACTGTTTCTGGTCAGTCAATTACTAATATACTAATACTCGTAGTAAAAGTAAATATTTTCAACTGGCAATCTGTGGATTCTATTTGATTAGATAGATTAAAATTGTATGTTAGACATCACAGCATAGTTGAATGATATATAGCGTGTAGAAATCCGAAGAGGGGCCAGCAGAGAGAGGTGGGATGAGCTGAGGGAAGCTGAGGGTTGGGATGTGGAACTGGAGACAAGTGGGAGTGGAGTTGCTGGACGGGGGATAGAATGACGTCAAAGATAAAAGCTAAAAATAAAGTTCAAATAAACAAACAGACAGAAAAGTGTGTTTGAATGACACTGAGGGGCAGCGCTGTTACATCTAATGCCTGTTTGCCTGAGGCTGATTCCACGCAGGTGCGTGTACGCGTGTACACATGCATACACACACGCTCGCATTCAAACGCACACATGTGCACACACATACACACATGTAAATATTGCCACACATGCACTGAAACTTATCCAGTTGCCCGTGCTGTTATGATTACTGTAGTCCTTGACGTCTTTTGTTTTTGCATTGTTGTTTTCTGTTGTTTTTCTCTGTTTTTCTCTTTTGTTGTTGTTGTTGGTGCGTTGGGGGACGGTGGCTCGGGGGGGGAGTTTGGGGGTGGGGAATGGAGGGAGAGGTGGGGGGTCTCGGTTGGTTGAGGGGCAGCTCTCGGGGAACTGTGGGGGGGATCTTGGAGGGTTGGTGGCCTGGTGGTTAGGAGCTTGGGCTGGTGGCCGACAGGTCGCTGGTTCGGGTCCCCGATTTGACTTGGTGGGAGATCTGTCAACGTTCCCTTGGGCGGGGAGCTTGACCCCGTTTGCTCCTGTTGATCGCTCTGGATGGAGTCTGCTAGATGACGGAATGTAATGTAATGCAGGTAGATGGTGTGTTTTTAATATTCGATAAAAAAATTATAATCTTACTGGGATTTAATGTTTGTTATAAAACATCTATGTCTATTTGAATGTCAGAAGTCAGATAGGAACTTACAGTATGCTAACTGGTAACATTATGGGAAGTTATGTCTCTCTGTTTTGCGTCTGGGCAAGAAGCAGAATCAAGCCTAGCCACCCTTGACATACTCGTTCCCCTCGCTTCCCCGCTCCCCTTTTCTGGGCCTCCCTCGCTATTTCCACTGAGCGATGGCTTGAGCTGGTTAAAACGTCTCCCTGCTGAAGTGACCTAAATTCCTTCGTATTCACCTCAGAAGACCCCTGCCTCAGCAGCCACCCACACTTTTTTCCCTCTTCCCATGTGAGTTTGGCTTGGAGCTAATGTATGGTTTGTTTGTGTGTAAAAGTTCCTTCCTGTACATAAGGAAACCATGTTAACCCCCACCCACATCAACAGAGCTAGCTGCACAAACAATGACAGAGGTCTTTTTTTATGCCTTAGGCAGGACGACTTGTTGTGGCTAGATAAACAGTTCTTTAATTGAGTTTAATCTGTGTTAAAACGAGGCATTTGGAACAATTACCTCATGTGGGTTTACCAACAGCTGTTCTGTGTTTTCTTAACAAGTACCCAAAATAAAGAACACTTGTCCTTTAAGAGTTGGCTTCTCTAGGTGAGTGAAAATGAACTAAAGCTTTATGGAAACCCAAACTGTTCACTTTAATTTAGATAACACGTCAGGATGACCTCTTTTAGTGATAGTATTTCTCATGTCCTTTTCAACCAGTTTGAACCAGTTTTCAAAGGAGTATAGGCTATATAAAAATGAAATGGAAACACTTCTCACCGCTAGAGATCTTCTCTTTAGCACACATTTCAAAGTTGCTGGCTTGGTTGTAGCCTAACCGTGTATAATGCACCGCCAGCGGTGTGCTATTGCATAAACAATGGTCTGCGCATAGCCACCTTTGGGCTAGCAGAGCTGTCCATGGGTTTGAACCTGCGCCAAGCAGATGTTGTTGGAACTGGCCCCGGAGCCAAACATAGGGACCAATCAGTGACTTCGGCATCGGGAGGAGAACACTCATTGGAGGAGAGTACTTTTTGAATGCTATTTTGTACCGTATAAGGGAACTCCAAAAATATATTTATGCATGCACGCACGTACGTACTCACACACACACACACACACACACACACACACACACACACACACACACACACACACACACACACACACACACACACACACACACACACACACACACACACACACACACACACACACACACACACACACACACACACACACACACAGGTTCCAGGATTCAGAATACATTCCCAGAAACATACACTACAAATACAGTTTGCATCTGTAACAACTAGGGCAGGCGTGTGTTGGCGTGTGTGTATGTATGTCCCTTTGGTTTAGTATTCATAATGAGGTGTTTCCTAATGTGGACTCTATCTCCTGCGCTCCGCTCATTAACCACCTGTGTAAACATGGGTGGTATTGCGAAACCAACAGTTCCAGGGAAAGATTCTTCCCTTCCCGGGCCTGTTGTCATTATGAGATCAGTAAATGTCTCACTTTCTCTCTCTTCTCTCTCTCTAGCTCTCTCTCGTTCTCTTTCTCTCTCTCTCGTTTTTTTCTCCTTCCAGAGTAGAACAATGTGGCCACTTGATGAAGTGATAGGCCCCTATAGGAGGTAGTAGACCAAGGTCAGTAGTTAGTTACCTGAACCTTCTCTGTAGTTGGAGTGTACTACTCTAGTGTGTATACTGTGCACGTTGGGAGGGGTGGTTTCCTTGACTGTCAGAGTGTGACCTGTTTTTCTGGTACAGATGGGGTCCAATGGTGTATTGAACAAGTCCTCTGCCCTTCGGTCTCTCAGAGTTTGAGGTGGAGCCGCTGGACAACAGCGAATCAAACGCAACTTTTAAAGTACCAAATAGTACAGTACTATCCAAGTCTCTAACTGTACAAGAAAGTCACTCTTTCATTTATTTACCTGTCTAGTAAAAGGACAGAATGTACCTCAGTATTTGTGCTGTATAGTTCACACGTGGTTTGTAGGGAACTGTTCAACCTGCTGGTTGGCCTGCCTCACACCGCGTTCTATACCATCGGCCCTCGCCGATCGTTTTACCCCGGCCCAGGCACAAAGCGTGCTCAGAGAAGTAAGGAGAGTGCACATGTCTCGTATGGTGGATGTCGAGGAAGTGGCTAAGTCGTCGCGCTGTGGCAGCCGCGCTCCGCAGCTCCGCTCTCTCTCCCAGAGGCACTGTTGCCTGGGTCGTATCTGGAACTCTTTAACACCATCTCCAGAGAGGAGGCACAAAATGGCCGCTTTGTGTCCCGAGGTGTGTGTCCAGACAAAGCCTGATAGGCTCGTCCTTGTTGGATTTCCTATGTAACCTGTACTGTACTGTAGTTCCCCAAAATAACCTTCCCTGTAGGTCAGACAGAAATATACTGTAGTAACAGCAGTGTTATCTCTAATATTATCACTAATAACTAAATGAATGGTCATAACAGGTAATGTTTCAAGATAAACTTTGTTGCGGATAACGACAGCAATTATAAGCTTGTTTGAGAAGTCATATAATTTGAAGCTAGTATTAAATGAGGATACTCATACTCAGTTGAAGAAGCTAGTATTAAATGAGGATACTCATACTCAGTTGAAGAAGCTAGTATTAAATGAGGATACTCATACTCAGTTGAAGAAGCTAGTATTAAATGAGGATACTCATACTCAGTTGAAGAAGCTAGTATTAAATGAGGATACTCATACTCAGTTGAAGAAGCTAGTATTACATGAGGATACTCATACTCAGTTGAAGAAGCTAGTATTAAATGAGGATACTCATACTCAGTTGAAGAAGCTAGTATTAAATGAGGATACTCATACTCAGTTGAAGAAGCTAGTATTAAATGAGGATACTCATACTCAGTTGAAGAAGCTAGTATTAAATGAGGATACTCATACTCAGTTGAAGAAGCTAGTATTAAATGAGGATACTCATACTCAGTTGAAGAAGCTAGTATTACATGAGGATACTCATACTCAGTTGAAGAAGCTAGTATTAAATTAGTATACTCAAAATTATTCAATGAGCGTTAGTGTTTGTATTTATGAATGTTTCAATAATAAGTTAGATCTTAAGTAGGAACGGTAGTAAAAGTGAAATAAAACAAAACATTTGTGTCTTTTTAAACCCAGTCAATGTGGTCACTGTGTACTTGTTCCACACTCTGCGGTGGCAATGGGCCTGGTCCTGGCTCGGGGATCCATTTGTCATGGTGTCCATAATGAAAGCCATACCCCCATCCATGTTACTGTGCCACTATTGTGGAGGCCTGCCGGCTGGAGGCTGTCTGTGTCCCCCGTGCTCCCCTCACTGGATGGATGGGGACACCATGACTACACAGACCATATGTGTTGGCAGACCACAAAACGCTGAAGCCATTAACCAAGGCCACGGTGGTGAAATTGAAAGCAGAAGTAGCGGTGGTGGTGGTAGCTGTTTGGGCTGTGTGTGTGTGTTTGTTTATGTGTGTGTGTGTGTGTTTGTTTATGTGTGTGTGTGTGTGTGTGTGTGTGTGTGTGTGTGTGCGTGCGTGCGTGTGTGTGTGTGTCTGGGGACTGAGGAAACCCATTCAGATGGTACTGTTCAGTCAGTGACTGTGTGTTACTAGGCTGCTGACAGGAGTGGAGTGAATGGTAGGGGATGATGTCAGCAGCTTGTCATTGATCGGCTCCTCCCTTTGACCTCTCTCTCTCTCTTTCTCTCTCTCGGCAGGGTGCATGCGACACTTGTCTGCTGCTCTGTTTTTAGTTTGTGTGTGTGTGTGTGTGTTTCAGATTTGCGAGGTACTGACAGCATCAGTTGTAGTTTGCGTTCTTGTTTACAGCTCTTGTTTGTGTTAAGGGAGGTTGTTGTTTCAGGTACACACAAAGTAACACATGCATATAGTGGGAATAAATACTTTCGATTGTATGGAGTTCTGGATGCAGTTACTGTGACTTGGACTTTATCCTGTAGGTTAGTTGCCAATTGCCACAGTTGTCTATACTCCCAAACAATGTATACTTCAATACTTCCTTGTAATAGGTCATCTTTTACCAGTTCAGCCTCGTCTTTTTCCAGACAATATTTGACTTGCATGTACACGTAATCAGGAAATGAACCAGCATACCAGGCTGAAAGTCACCTTCTGTTAGCTTACCTTCCCCTCTTCTCTCACTGTACACAGTACATACGTGTAGTATCAAGCTCTGCCACTGTTACCTGTTTTCTGCCATTCCTCAAACTCTGTGTGTTCGAGAGAAAGATCACATTTGATCAGTACCATGGAGTCATCTTTAGCGGAGTTTGTTGATTAGCCGCTCAGTGAAAAACACAATGTAGCCTATAAACACTGACGGAAAAACAAAATGGCCGTATTCTGTCAATCATTTTGATGGCATGATTACAGCAGCGGTTCTCTTGTTGTCCTTTGAGTTTGTTGAAGAGAGAGGCAGAAGGTATTCACTGTACACTATCTTACATTAGCCATGTTAGCTGTTCTTTACTCCCTCGTTCAACTTTCCCTCAAAGCCTTCCTAGGTTATAACCAGGGGAGAACCCTGCTACATTGATTGTATTAGTTCAGGGTATTGTGCTACATACAGCATACTTCATGCATTGTGATTGTTGACCTTTTGCATGAAGCGCTCCGATGATTTGATATAACACCCAAAAATATACCATTCAGTTGCACTCCAAACTCCTGGACATTTTGCTCTTGAAGAAGTTGTTCTAGGAATTGTTTGCATGTCATACTGTCCGTGGCAGGAGGGGATGCATTGTGTGTGTGTGTGTGTGTGTGTGTGTGTGTGTGTGTGTGTGTGTGTGTGTGTGTGTGTGTGTGTGTGTGTGTGTGTGTGTGCGCGTACGTCTTTGTCTTAGAGTGTGTTTGTCTCTGTATTCTTTGCTAATTCCTTTTCCGTTGAATCCATCCAGGTGGCTTGCTGCTTCCTCATCTATGTCTGGTGTTCTACTTTGAAGGGACACTGTCCCCTACAACATTAACTTCCTCGTCGATGCCTTAGTAAATCACACACCCGCCAAAGCCAGATAGAGATCCTGTACAGACATAACTCTGTCAGAGGGGAAAGCACGGCGGTAAGACTTATTTCTCCAGCTCCTGTCTACAGACTGAGTGCTCTTCATTCGCTACCTTGAGTGCTCAGAGAGAGAGAGCTTAGAGAGAGAGAGAGAGCTTAGAGAGAGAGAGAGAGAGCTTAGAGAGAGACAGAGAGAGAGAGAGAGAGAGAGAGAGAGAGAGAGAGAGAGAGAGAGAGAGAGAGAGAGAGAGAGAGAGATTTAAGGGCAGCATGATGCTTAATCACTTTTGACTGGACACCATATTAAAACTGGCCCCGGCAGGGAGGACTTAGTGACTGGAGAGCGAAGGCGTGTATGCATGCACAAACACACAAATGCACACGCACGCACTCACAGAAGGAGTGTAGTTTGGTTGTGGTGTGAGGGAGTATAACGCAGCTTATGGTAGACTGAAGAGGGGAAACAGTTACATGGGCCTCCTGCTCCCACAGGCTTTGTGCAGGCTTGGAGAAAAACTACAGATGAACAGCAAAGGCTTCTGGTACAGAGTTCATGGGCTCCACTCGAAATTAAATAGTGTTTAAGGGAAAGCTTTCTGAAGTACTTTTTTTTGCCCATTGGCTTTGGTGGATCTACCTACTGTAGAATACTTCACTGCATATTCTTGATAGTCATGGTTTATTTAGTGAGAGAAAAGTCTTGCCTTTCCGTCCGAAAACTCTTGTCCTTTCCCACGAGCCAGGGCTTTGACAGAGTCTTTTCCCCACCACTTTCCTTCCTTCCCACACAACCTCTCCCTCCATCAAGCACTGATGACATGTGTTTACATACTTCATAGAGCACTGAGAGAGGAGATAAACCACTGCTGATGCTTATCCCCCAGCCACAATGTGGAAACCCCAGATATAACATAAACCAAGCGTTGCAGCAGTCCTTTTATGTCTGAAGTGCCAGTGGTTTGTGTTTGGCTGGTACCTTGATAGACAGGCTTATGGATGGGGTGGCTTGGCATTGTTTGATATTGTTGTGCCAGGGATGGGCCACTCCAGTCCTCGGGGGCCGGAGTGGTGTCACACCTTTCCCCCATCCCTAGCAAACACAGTTGATTAAACTAATTGCGTTCTAAGCTGAAGATCATGATTATGGGAGTCATGTGTGTTAGCTGGGGCTGGGGTAAAAGTATAGTACTAATCAGACCCCTAAGTACTGGAGTTGCCCGTCCGTATATGTAGGCTAACCTTGTTAAGAACATGTTGCTTTTAGCAGAAAAGGGTGCCCGGGTGGACAATACCATTTTTCCCCCTGTTTTATTTCACCTTTATTTATACAGGTAAGTCAATTAAGAACAAATTCTTATTTACAATGACAACCTGTCAGGGAGCGAGCGCAGCAAATGATTCACCGCACTTTTGATTGTAAATAGAAGGGTTGTCTCCTTGGTAGAAATGCTTGATAGATATATAGATATACTGTGACTTAGACATGGTCAGTGTTTCGGAAGGAACATATACGACACTGCAGAGGTTTTGATATGAAAGTTGATTAATGATTCACACACGTTGTAAATATAAAGAATGTCCCTCATACAGTATGCGCTGGGAATAACCCAAGGCCTACTTAAAGGGAAGTATTTCTTTACTGGGGTTGCTCCTACAGTCAAGTTGTTAGTTTCCATAGCGCCGTGGGGTTTGTGCATGTTGTCACTCTGCAGGCCCTTAGCAGTAAATGTGTCATGGCGAAATATCACCTACCGGTCCTAAAAATACACCTCTCACACGTGCATTTCTCATTCTCATAGCCCCCTGTTTAGATCACAGTTTCTTCTTAGGCCACTCCAGACCAGTTCTGCACAGCTGTGGATGAGATTCGACTGTTAAAACCATCAAGACATCGAATGTCGAAAACATTTTCTGGTCGGG
Source organism: Salmo salar (assembly GCF_965601325.2). Taxonomy (NCBI): domain Eukaryota; kingdom Metazoa; phylum Chordata; class Actinopteri; order Salmoniformes; family Salmonidae; genus Salmo; species Salmo salar. Next base: position 18,994,530 of record NC_138297.1, on the reverse strand, counting down.
AAACATCATCCCCCAGGAAAACCCACTGTTTTTGGATGCGGCATCAAATGTTTTTTTTTGCCGTTGTTCCGTTGTTATTTTTATTTACTGAATGTTTTCAACCTTTCCAAGGCTATGCAATACATTCCCATACATAGGCCTACGGTCTATAGCTAAGGCAGGTCCAATTCCCCACAAATCTTGCGCAGCATACCAACACTTCCCTGTTTTAATGAAGTGCAGTGTCAGAAGCGTCGTTTTGAACAGACCAAGGTGCAGCGTGAATAGTGCTCATTCTTGATACTTTAATGAGAAACACTTTACAAAATAACAAGCGACCAACAGTTCCGTCAGGTACAATAACTAAACGGAAAATAACCACCCACAAAACCCAAAGGAAAACAGGCTGCCTAAGTATGGCTTCCAATCAGAGACAACGAAAGACACCTGCCTCTGATTGGAAACCATACTCGGCCAAACATGGAAAACGAAACATAGAAAATGAAAACTAGAACAAATTCACCTAGACCCCAAAAAACCCAAAACACACAAAACAACCCTCCTGCCACGCCCAGACCATACTACTATGGCAAATGACCCTTTTCACTGGTCAGGACGTGACATGCAGATGAGAATAAGTGTAAACTGTGTGGCTGTACACCCCCATAAAAGTCAACCAGATTATACTGCAGCTGACAAGGACAAATCAGGTAAATTAGGTAACATTGTTTATCGCTTCAACATTTCCCAGCAAACTGCGTTGGTTTGTAATATAACAAACCGAATTTAACTCTGTGTGCTAAATCTGTATTCCATCAGTGCTTTATTAGTAGGCATTATCTCAAATGGTCACATTTTTGGTTTGCTATTCAAATGTAAATGTCTTGCCTCAGCTCTCATCTTATACCTTCTTGATGATATAAGAAACGAACTTGTTTACCATCTCTCCCCACACCAGTGACGAGTTAGCCTAATAAATAACAGCCTAATCGACTAAGTCTGTGAGCTCATGCCTCTTAATTTGTTTGCTGCTTTCTCCACAAACGAAGAGATCCTCAAGTGATGCTCTAAACCATGGCGTCAACAACCCCAACTGACTGTCTAATACTCTGTCAGATTCCCCACCGACCTCTTGATGATTCTTTCTATAGCCTTTCTTTGTGTTTGATGGGCTATATTTTCTCATATCGTTCTCCAAAGACTCCAGATATGGCGGCCATTTTAAGTGTGCAGCAACGTTAGCTGTCTGACTCGGGTTTAGTTGACTATTTATTTAGCCACATGGGAAAAGCTGAGCCCAACTTTCATTATGAGTGACCCACTTCTTTATACAGTATGTTCATTTGTTTTTTCAACACTCAAATGATGCACTGTCTAGAGATGACGACGGTTGTCCTGTAATGCTCCTTAGCATTTCATGCTAGTTTGTGGCTACTGAATGTTTAGCAGTGAGACCCAAAGCATTGGGTGTTTAAGGTATCTGTATCTATATCAAATCAAATTGTATTAGTCACATGCGCCGAATACAACAGGTGCTTCCTCCACAAACCTTACCGTGAAATGCTTTCTTACAAGTCCTCAACCAACAATGCAGTTCAAGAAATAGAGGTAAGAAAATATTGAATAAATAAACGAAAGTAAAAAGTAAGAAATAGCGAGGCTATATACAGGGGGGTACTGGTACCGAGTCAATGGAAGGAAAATGTGTTGTTGTGCCCTCTTCACGACTGTCTTGGTGTGTTTGGACCATTATAGTTATTTGGTGATGTGGGCACCAAGGAACTTAAAACTCTCGACCCGCTCCACTACAGCCCCGTCGATGTTAATGGGGACCTGTTTGGCCTACCTTTTCCTGTAGTCCACGATCAGCTCCTTTGTCTTGCTCACATTGATGGAGAGGTTGTTGTCCTGGCACCACACGTCCAGGTCTGTGACATCCTCCCTATAGGCTGTCTCATTGTTGTCGGTGATCAGGCCTACCACTGTTGTGCCGTGAGCAAACTTAATGATGGTGTTGGAGTGGTGTTTGGCCACGCAGTCGTGGGTGCACAGAGAGTACAGGAGGGGACTAAGCACCCACCCCTGAGGGGCCCCAGTGTTGAGGATCAGTTTGGCAGATGTGTTGTTGCCTACCCTTACCACCTGGGGGCGGCCCGTCAGGAAGTCCAGGATCCAGTTGCAGAGGGAGGTGTTTAGTCCCAGGGTCCTTATCCTTAGCTTAGTGATGAGCTTTGTGGGCACTATGGTGTTGAACGCTGAGCTGTAGTCAATGAACAGCATTCTCACGTAGGTGTTCCTTTTGTCCAGGTGGGAAAGGGCAGTGTGGAGTGCGATTGAGATAGCGTATATCAGTAGAACTATGATGCCGAAAGGCTGCTTTGACTTGTCTGATGTTTTGAAGACCACACCTATAGTAAAGCATGAAAAGAGCTCCTTTTAAAGGACCAGTGCAGTTAAAATTCAGTTTTCCCTGTGTTTTATATCATCTGTGATAATACAGTTATGAATTGTTGATATGTTCAAAACCAATGTACCATTTAGGAGCAAAGAAAGTTAAATTGGTGGGCCTTTGGCTTTGGTGACACTCCCTTATCCTGAAAATCTTTCCAGAGGCTCTGGCCTCCATATACTATCTCTGTTAGGATCTGTTGCCTCTTCCTGAAAAGCTTTCCAGAGGCTCTGGCCTCCATATACTATCTCTGTTAGGATCTGTTGCCTCTTCCTGAAAATCTTTCCAGAGGCTCTGGCCTCCATATGATATCTCTGTTAGGATCTGTTGCCTCTTCCTGAAAAGCTTTCCAGAGGCTCTGGCCTCCATATACTATCTCTGTTAGGATCTGTTGCGTCTTCCTTCCTTCGTGGACACAGGTTTTCTTGTTTAAGTATCGAAGAGGTGAAGTTCAAACGTCACCACGAACCATATCGACTTCAATTAGCCAATATCCCTGTCATCTTCTCCTTTCTCTCCAGACAGAGGCATTTACTGGCAGTTGTTGTGTTTATGGTTTCCCCTGTTGAAAATGTGCATAAAGAGCATCGGTGGATGAAACAAGACGTGATTTAGTGGCCTCATCACAATGCAGTGTGGTGGTGCGGCTCTGGCGGCCAGCTTCCTACCTTTGTGTGGACGAAGCCCAGGGGTGCGGCTAGAGGATACATGGCCCAGGTCCCGGGCTCTGAGGAGGGGAAGGAAGCTCGATGTCAAAGGCGCTCAGCGGTCTCTCCCCTCTATTATCTGGGCCAGAGACACTCGTTCCGCCATAGTCCAACAACACTAGGGCTTTCCTTTGCATGGTTGAAGACGAGACTAATTTAATTTTTTACTTTTTATATCTTAATGTTTACATCTCGATAAGACTTAGGAAAAAAACGGGAAAAACGTTTCTTTGTGTCGAATCGTCAGGCCCTAATCGCTCAACTCCTCCTCATACTGCTTCTTCCCCGCACAACAGGCCCTCCTCCTGTAACCTTGAGAGGAGAGAAGCCTGCGAAGGCCCCAAGTTCAACGAGTGCATGAGGCATATTTTCACTGAGCGTGCCTGGGCCGCCCCCCTCCAAGGCCCCCCTCCCGCCCCCTCCTTCCATACATACTTTGTTTCCCCTCCTCCTAAAGAGGGCTCCCAGTAGACAGGAAATACATTATGTGTTAAAAGAATTCCATATGGTGACATACGATCTGTATAATTCTGATAACGGTTCTGTTCTTTGCATGTAAGGTACCACTCCCGTATATAGTAGCTTACATAACAACCTTTTTACATAACCATTTATTTCTTAACACTGAGCTGCGCTGTCCTTTCTACTCAGCGTTGCTTACTGTATTTGCTGTTACAGTATGGCCGCCCAGAGTGGATTGGCCCGTTGCTGGCGTGTGTTTGCAGGAGTCCTGGGGTGTTCCAGGTGAGCCATGCCAAAGCTCAAGTGGCTTGGATCCGGCCCCAGCACCGCACTGCAAATGGGAAGTGTTTCGGCAGGGCTGCCAACCAGCCAGGGTGGGGACTAGGACTACTGTGCATGCTTGCTGTCAGAAGAAAGATAGTGTTTTCACTTGACTTTCTCTCAGGAAAAAAACTTATCTTCACTACTTTCCAAGGGCGGTCATTTTTGTGTGTGTGTGTGGGGGGGGGGGGTGTAGTTGTACACTACAGTAGGTGAGCTATTGCCAAGAACGGGATTACAGCATCTGATGAGCCAATGGTAGCTATTTGATAGCTATTTCCCAGTTCCCATGATGCAATGCATTGGGCTGTCCAGCTCTACTCCAGTGTAGATAACGTTTTACAGCCACCTGGAACGAAGCCTCTCCAAACTCTCTCCGAAAGGAAGATCCCTTTGCCCCCTTGGCCTTAACATGTTTTAAGCTCAATAGATTTATGGTGGGAGAACCCCATTCATTTGGTCCATGTTAACATTGTACATACTTGCGGAAGCTATCTTAATTGAAAAGCACATTCAATGCGTAGCCTACATATTTCATTCAAACTGAATGTAATGAGCTTATCAGCGTACGGTATTTTCCTACATACAATAGCTTGATTGTTTAGTTGTCATGGTGAATTATTTACAATCTCTTATGGAACAAATTGAGTTATGTGACCACCACTTCTCTCACCTGTATAGATGTTTTTGTGCAAAACATTGTGAAGTATTTGAGTCCTTTTCATGATTCATTTGATAATTGTCTTCTTTCACTCCAAGTTACTTTAATACAGTGCAGATGTAGCAGGTGTGACAGAGAAAATCATTTGAACTCTAAATGAAAGAAGTAAAGGGAACTACCGTAGCAGAAAAGTATCTCGATACCAGAGAGCCGACGGTATCTGCTAGTCTGTTGATAGAACGACATGATGACACTGTGGTTAAACGGTTGTGCTTGCTAGGCCGTCTGGTCGTGACAGAGTGGGGGGGATTTCCCCAGACGATGGAAAATTGCCCGAGGCTGAAATGATGAATGAATTTGATGCTAGGTTGTAAAAAATAGGATTTGATGGTTCTCGCCCTTTGCAGTGTTGTTAGGGTGAGGAGACAAGGTGTTGTGAGTACACTACAGAGCACAAAAAAACTACAATAGAAACAATATTTGGGTTCCGAGGGGCTCGCTAGATTGCGATGGGGAGGGGTGATGAGGGAATCAGACCCAGGAGAGCACAGATCTACTCAAACAGTGACACCCAGGGCAGCCTTTCCCCCTTGCCTTCTTGCCCCTCTCGGTCATGTTGCTCAGGTCCCTGTCTGCATGGCACTGAAGGTTACAGAAAGCACCTCCGTCTCCAAACAGCTAAGCTGCCCACGACAGCTGAAACAGAGCAGTACTAATTGCTAGCCAATTGTTAGTTTTTGTCAGGTCCGCAATCTGGAGGCCACGCACTGCAAGTCTGTGTGAGTGGACGAGACTGCCAAATATCAGAGCCACCAGCTAGCACCTCCACCCGATCCATGTAGCCGTCCAATGAGCAGCCCACTTCCAAAATGAACACCTCCCCCTGGCCTCCCCCGAAAACAACAATATCTGGCGTATTTGGCACACAGAAAAACACATCATCATCAACATCAAACCAGCCTCACTTTACACAACAATGTTTATGCATGTGTGCTGTTTGTGAGACCACTTGTATGACCTCGCTAGCCATCAGGTCAACAAGGTGGTCATGTCTAGCAATGTACACACACACACAGACAGACACACACAACCCCCCACACAACCCCACACACACAACCCCCCCCCCACACACACATACACACACACACACACACACACACAACCTCCCCCACACACACAGACACACACACACACGCATACCCACACACAACCCCCCCACACAACCCCCCCCCCACACACATACACACACACACACACACACACACAACCTCCCCCACACACACACACACACACACACACACAACCTCCCCCACACACACAGACACACACACACACACACGCATACCCACACACAACCCCCCCACACACACACACACACACAACCTCCCCCACACACACAGACACACACACACACACACGCATACCCACACGCATAACCCCCCCCCACAAACACCATGCACACACACATACATACACACACACACACACACACACACACCCCACACACACACACATACACACACACAACCCCTCCCCCCCACACATACACACACACAACCCCTCCTCTCCCCCACGCACACATATATACACACACAACCCCCCCCACAAACACTATGCACACACACATACATACACACAGACAACCCCCCCCCCCCCCCCCCCCCCCCCCCCCACACACACACACACAAACACACATACATACACAGCTGGGTGTAAAGACCCCCATCATCAGGCTGGGTGGACTATCCTAGCAAACTGGAGGAAGTGGAGGAAAGAGCACCGGGGAAGGAGGGGAGGGAAAGGGGGGAGGAAAGGGGGGAAGTGGCGAAAGAGGGGAATTCCTGATTTTTCAAATGATGGAAAAAATGACTGTGATATTTAGGCTCAGCTCTGCCGTTCCATGTTACTGTAAAATAGATATTTAGGCCTAGTTCTACTGTTTCATGTTACTGTAAAATAGATATTTAGGCCTAGTTCTACTGTTTCATGTTACTGTAAAATAGATATTTAGGCCTAGTTCTACTGTTTCATGTTACTGTAAAATAGATATTTAGGCCTAGTTCTACTGTTTCATGTTACTGTAAAATAGATATTTAGGCGTAGTTCTACTGTTTCATGTTACTGTAAAATAGATATTTAGGCCTAGTTCTACTGTTTCATGTTACTGTAAAATAGATATTTAGGCCTAGTTCTACTGTTTCATGTTACTGTAAAATAGATATTTAGGCCTAGTTCTACTGTTTCATGTTACTGTAAAATGGCGGCCTGCTTTTGCTATCATCCGTGTGAATATTTTTGAGAGATTATAAAGTTGGGAGCCTCGTAGGAAAGAGTGAAACAGCATTATGAGGACACATCCAACCCAAACAGTTAACCTCTCAAGGCACCACTATAGAATCTTAATAATGGACACCTTTCAAGGCCCTGGAAAATTATGTCACATGACAGGTATCTTTGTTTTAGGTATCATCCCTGTATTTTGACAATGTCCCCCAGAAAATGTGCTGCAAAACAAAACACTTTCACATATTTCTCATTTTGACTCATGAAGGAGGAGGACTGGGCTTGCCATGCCAGGCTGTGATGAGGCCTACCCTGGGTTAGGCCTAATATGTATATCCTTATATTATTTTCCTATAGATACAGTAGATCATTTACAATCACAACACAGCCATATCCCTGTAGCATTCATGCAACCCCAATTCTTAAATACCATTGTTTACGGCTTTTCAAACATACAGAATAAATTTAGCGGTTGGTTCCCTTCTCCCAGACGGTTGCCCATGTAAGCTGCCCTGGCAGACCTCGGGACCACTGGGACGATTTGATTCCTTTAGTTGTTGCCAGGAGCTTCAAACAAACTCTTCACACACACTCCTAACACTCCTTGTGAGGAGGAACTTGTGGGTTGGAGGAGTGTGTGTGTGTGTGCGTGCGTGTGCGTGTGTGTCTGCGCGTGCGTGCGTTTTTCTAGGGATGGAGGTGGGGCACTGCTACCCATATCTTAAAGTTGTTTGGTGGTGTGTGTGTGTGTGTTTGATTATTGATTGTCGGTGCATTTGGGAGCTCCCCAAGGCGATAGCGCCATGAGGGGTGGAGGAGGGGTTTTATGCTGCCTCTGGAACCCTGCCAGATCACTCTGACCTTGTGGTGGGCAACACCATCGTTGCCCCTCCTGAGATATGTGAGGGTGTGTACTGCTCCAACCACTCAGCTCTGCTCTGCTGAGACAGACTGCTCCGAGTCCGCATGACCCTACAGCCAAAACTAAAGAGCCCATCTCAAAGTCCTGCAGTATGAGGACTGCAGCTTGCTTCTGTTACTCACAAATGGCGCTGAACACCTCCGACCAACACGTCTTTAAGCTTTGCAACACAAGTTCCCCCCAGCCCTAACCCCCCGCTAAAACCTTGTTCCAGGTGTGTTACCGTTACTTGGGAACCACCCAATCCCCCTCCCTTACAGCCCCTCTGCCTATATCACCGTGGCTGGCATTGGTTTAACCCGGCCCTGGCATGGGGTTCATAACGTCTTGCTAGCTCCGATGTTTGGGCTCATTAGCAGGAAAGGAAGGGTTTTACTGCCCATGCGGCATGCAGACGTTTTTATGACACCTACTCCACAGCCTGTCGTCCTCTTGTAGCCGAGCAGGGTACTAGGATCGTTGAGAGGTTTTAACAGTCTTTACCTGAGGACATTACTGGGCGTATGGTTTGTGTAGGGGGTGGAAACATTGGAAACCAGACTCCAGCCCTCTGTTGACATACCACAAGACACTGCTCTGGACCGTTTACATTTGTGATGTTCCAGCACTGCATTTAGTTGATCCATCTCCATGGGATGCCCATCTCCGAGGTAATGTGCCATCATCAAAATGTCCTGTTAGCTTTCAGCCAATACAATACTTATCCATATCTCAATCACATGCTGGGAACACTGAAGATGGAACACTGAAGCACAGTGAAAAACAAATGAATAAGGGAACATTTAGTCTTCATTTGCACCTGCTGGTATTTTTCCCATATTGAAGTTTTGTCATGGCAGTAAAGAATTGCCTTGCCGACATCTGCTGGCAGTGCTGGTAGTCTGTTTTTATGTTTGTAATGACACATTAAACACCACTCCGTTCCAAACATGGTTACTACTGCCAGCAAAGCCGTCTGAATGAGTGCACAGCTTTGTTCCATTGTCTGTCTTGGACCAAGGCCACTCCGCCTTGCCTTAGATGTGGAATTATATGAGCCAATAATTCATCCAACGTCGTAATTAAGGTGTGTGAGGTCGTTGGCGTTGTGTGTATGGATATGTGTTTACATCTGTGTCATTGGCACAGGGTGAGGGTGGCAGAGGGCAGAGTTCCTTCGTGGCCTCTCGCCCAGCTGGAGAGAGGCCATGCTTGCCCTCTGAGAGGCACCCTCTTGCCCTGGCACTGCCCACCTCTCCTGCAAGTGGGGATTCCGTTCTCCAAGTCATCAGCCAAAGGCTCGTGGTAGTAAGCATTGGCTAGTGGGAGTCACAGGCATCCGTCGCTGTCTGGAGTTCAGAGTTATAAAGATATGGAATGCTCCATTCAAAATGAAGTCTGCAAGTATTTTTTGACACTGTACTGTTAGTAGCCATTCGCAGGCCAAGTGTCTGAGTTCTGAATTGTGTTGGTTATATTTTCATCCGAGAGGAACATTTACAGTAGCTAACTTTAATTTACAGTAGTTAACTTTAATTTACAGTAGCTAACTTTAATTTACAGTAGTTAACTATGCTCCAACATTATGCCAATAAATCAACTCTACTACAGTGCCTTCAGAAAGTATTCAGACCCTTTGACTTTTTCCCCAAAATGTTGTGTTACAGCTGGAATTTCAAATGGATTCAATTTCGATTTTTTTGTCACTGGCCTACTGTTACGATCTTTGGAAAAGAGCGGACCAAGGACACGCACTTCAGGGCGAGTGCGAGGAGCAGGCACAGGACGTACTGGACTGGGGACACGTACTTCAGGGCGAGTGCGAGGAGCAGGCACAGGACGTATGGGACTGGGGACACGCACTTCAGGGCGAGTGCGAGGAGCAGGCACAGGACGTACCGGACTGGGGAGGCGCACTGGAGGCCTGATGCATGGAGCGAACACAGGTTTCACCAGACTGCTAACCGGATCTTCTGGTCGAATGTTGAGCAGAACGCACTTGCACAACATCTCTCTCATCTCTCTCTCTCTCCCAACCTCCATCGCCTCCCTGACAGTCTCTGGCTCTTCCCTCAGCTCAGCCGCCAGCTCCATGTGCCCCCCCCAAAAAAAAAAAATCTTGGGGTTGCTGTGGCCGTGGTCTGACTACACGCTCCTCCAGAGTTTGCCATTTGGGCTCTGGCACTCTCCTCGGCTCGACCGGCCACCCCTTGTGCCCAAAGGTGCTTCTACAAAGTATTGACTCAGGGGTGTGAATACTTATGTAAATGAGATATTTATGTATTTGAATTTCAATACATTTACCAAAACTTCTAGAACTCGGTTGCCATGAAGTGCTTTGAAAGGCTGGTCATGGCTCACATCACCAGCATCATCATGGATACCCTAGACCCACTCCAATTCGCATACCGCCCCAACAGATCCACAGATGACGCTATCTCAATCTCACTCCACACTGCTCTTTCCCACCTGGACATGTGAGAATGCTGTTCATTGACTACAGCTCAGCGTTCAACACCATAGTGCCCACGAAGCTCATCAGTAAGCTAAGGACTCTGGGACTAAACACCTCACTCTGCAACTGGATCCTGGTCTTCCTGACGGGCCGCCATCAGGTGGTAAGGGTAGCCAACAACACATCTGCCAAACTGATCCTCAACACTGGAGCCCTTCAGGAGTGTGTGCTTAGTCCCCTCCTGTACTCCCTGTTCACCCACGACGGCGTGGCCAAACACGACTCCAACACCATCATTAAGTTTGCTGATGACACAACAGTGGTTCGGCCCCCCGTCCCCCATTTGTTTTTACACTGCTGCTACTCGCTGTTTATCATCTATGCATAGTCACTTTACCCCTAACTCTTTTTTGAACTGCATTGTTGATTAAGGGCTTGTAAGTAAGCATTTCATGGTAAGGTCTACTACACATGTTGAATTCGGCGCATGTGACAAATACATTTTGAAGATCTAGTACAACGCTGTGAACTACTCCCTTCACAGAACAGTGCAAACTGTCTCTATCCAGAATAGAAAGAGGAGTGGGAGGCCCCGGTGCACAACTGAGCAAGAGGACAAGTACATTAGAGTGTCTAGTTTGAGAAACAGACGCCTCACAAGTCCTCAACTGACAGCTTCATTAAATAGTACCCGCAAAACACCAGTCTCAAACTTAACAGTGAAGAGGCGACTCCAGGATGCTGGCCTTCTAGGCAGAGTTGCAAAGAAAAATCCATCTCTCAGACTGGCCAATAAAAATAAAAGATTAAGATGGGCAAAAGAACACAGACACTGGACAGAGGAACTCTGCCTAGAAGGCCAGCATCCCGGAGTCGCCTCTTCACTGTTGACGTTGAGACTGGTGTTTTGCGAGTATTAATACTAAATTGACACCAGTTCTCACAACATACGTTTAAAAAAAAAATTGGTCTGGTACTCATTTGGTTATGATGAGATAACATTATTGAACAATCCCCCCGGAGTTTTGCTAAAACATAGACTTCCTGGAATGTTGTTAGAAGGAATGTTCACATAACACTGTTACGAAAGAGAGGTTAGAGAAAATTAGCTGGCTAACCAACCAGAAACATTTTGGAACAAAAACTTTTTTGCCATCTAGTGTGTCAAAGCTGAAGATCTACCCGACTACCACCCGTCATTTTCCTGGGAGAGTGGGGGATTTTCCTAGAAATCACTTTACACCCACCCTCTCTCTCTCTCTCTCTCTCTCTCTCTCTCTCTCTCTCTCTCTCCTTTTCCCAGTCCAGACAACATGCAGCAGGTTTGAACCCTCCACTGTGGGGCTCCCATTCCACTCATCAGCAGGGGACCTGTGCATTTGTCTCATAATTATCAGACAGGGGGTGTGGGGGGGTGTTGAATGGAGGGGGGATGAAAGGATGAAAGAGCAGAATCACACAGCCACTCTGTCAAAGTTCTGTTTGTCTGGGTGGGTTTTCTTTGCCATGGCGTTGTGTTAGCAGCAGCCCCTTTCCAAAAACTCCAACCCCCCTGGCCCATGCAGTCCAACACTGGAACGCCGCCTCTATTGATCCAATCCCGCCACGCATTACCACGCACCACCACCGTCCTGCACACACACACACACACACACACACACCCCAACCCCCCGCTGCTTCATTCACAACTACAAAACACCACCCTCGTAGCAGGCTTCAGCTTCTCTTTTTCTACCTCTCTCTCTCTCTCTCTCTCTCTCTCTCTCTCTCTCTCTCTCTCTCTCTCTCTCTCTCTCTCTCTCTCTCTGTCTCTCTGTCCCTCTCTCTGTCTCTCTCTCTCTCTCTCTCTCTCTCTCTCTCTCTGTCTCTCTCTCTGTCTCTCTCTCTCTCTCTCTCTCTCTCTCTCTCTCTCTCTCTCTCTCTACTCTCTCTCTCTCTCTCTCTCTCTCTCTCTCGCTCTCTCCATCTGTCTGTCCGTCCGTCTGTCTCTCTCTCTCTCTCCCTTTCCCTCCTCATTCCTCCTCTTCCTCTCATTTCACCTCTACCCCCCTTACTTCTTCATCCTCTTCACTATTTGTTAGGAGTTAATGGACTGTTTTGGCTAGCCTCCAGACGGTGAGTGTCACCTCATTAGCCCACGCGGCCCCAGGACTGGTGAGAGGACGAGACAGAGAGAGGTAGGAGGAGAGGGGGCTACGGTGGAATGTCATTGGTCCTCGCCCACAAAACCCCTCTCCACCACCACCACCACCATGAATGAGGAACACGCATGCATAATTAAACTATAGTCTCACCATTCCCTCCTTCCCTCCGCTATGTATAAAAGTGGACCCTTGGACCAGCCAAAGATGGCTCCTCCTGGTTCTGTAGAAAGTGGCATCAACCTCCTCACCTCTCAACCCATTATTCCACTCCAGGACAGGCAGCATGGGCAGCGGGCAAATGCAAATGCCACCTCAGACATAAATGAAGTGACAACAGAGCAAATTGTGTGTCCGATGCATACCAAAATGAATCTGTTGTTTTAACGCTCGTGCTGATGGGTACATTGTTGGGACATCATATGTTTATGTTTGTTTTAGCTAACAGCCTAGAACCAACATATTGTGAAATGTGTTTGTGCTCTTCGGTGCAGTTTTGTTTGAGAGAGAGGTTAAGGTTAGGCTGCCTTTATGCTGGCTTTACAGTAAGTCAAGTTGGTAAATGTTCTGTTAATCATTAGAATATTAAGCTCCATTATGTAAGTTGTAAGTGAATGCCTGATCTAGTTGTAGAATATCTATATAGAAAAGTACTAGTGTAAGTGAATGGCTGATCTAGTTGTAGAATGTCTATATAGAAAAGTACTAGTGTTAAGTGAATGGCTGATCTAGTTGTAGAATGTCTATATAGAAAAGTACTAGTGTAAGTGAATGCCTGATCTAGTTGTAGAATGTCTATATAGAAAAGTACTAGTGTTAAGTGAATGGCTGATCTAGTTGTAGAATGTCTATATAGAAAGGTATTAGTGTAAGTGAATGGCTGATCTAGTTGTAGAATGTCTATATAGAAAAGTACTAGTGTAAGTGAATGGCTGATCTAGTTGTATAATGTCTATATAGAAAAGTACTAGTGTAAGTGAATGGCTGATCTAGTTGTAGAATGTCTATATAGAAAAGTACTAGTGTAAGTGAATGGCTGATCTAGTTGTATAATGTCTATATAGAAAAGTACTAGTGTAAGTGAATGGCTGATCTAGTTGTAGAATGTCTATATAGAAAAGTACTAGTGTAAGTGAATGGCTGATCTAGTTGTAGAATGTCTATGACAGAACCTTAGTAGTAGGATTGGGATGTGAAGTCATGTTACTGTAAGCCATGTCATTGTCAGGTTACGTCTTGCATGGCTGGAGGCGTTGTCATGGAACAGGGTACAACGTGTGTATACGTGTGTGTGTGTGTGTGTGTGTGTGTGTGTGTGTGTGTGTGTGTGTGTGTGTGTGTGTGTGTGTGTGTGTGTGTGTGTGTGTGTTTGTCTATGTACGTGCACATGTCTATCACTTAACAGGCTTTCTGTGTTTATTATAAGTTTGGAGTGTGTTTATCTACGTGTAATTTCATAGTGTTTGTGTGTGTATGCATGTGTGTATCATGCATATGTCAGCAGTCCACATGCATGTGCGTGTGCATACGTGAATGAGTAAATGTGGGCATGCACGCACATACGTGTATATACCCACACTCTCCTCTCTGTACCCTGTCTCTCCTCTCTGTACCCTGTCTCTCCTCTCTGTACCCTGTCTCTCCTCTCTGTACCCTGTCTCTCCTCTCTATCTCTCATCTCTTTTTATTCCCAAGTCCCTTTCTCTCTCTCTCTCTCTCTCTCTCTCTCTCTCTCTCTCTCTCTCTCTCTCTCTCTCTCTCTCTCTCTCTTTTTCTCCTGGCCTAGCCTGTCCTCATTAATGATGTGTCAGGCGATTCATCCATTCTTCCCGTACCTCTCTGGAATGAATGTGGGCGATGCCACACTGTTTGTTGACCTGAATGAGAAGTCTGTTTTCTCGGACACTGTAAAAGCGCTCCTCTTTTCACCCCCGTGAGAGTTCATGGACCAGACAGCATTGAGTCCCGAAACAAGTGAAAGAGAAAGGAGACCTGCTCTCCAGTGTCATTAGCATGCATGTCTCTTCTTCCCCAGAGGGCGCGCATACACACACACACACACACACACACACACACACACACACACACACACACACACACACACACACACACACACACGCACACACACACACACACAGACCATAGTTGTCTGTGAATGCTTTCGTTCTGTGTTACAGGCTGAAAGTTGTATGGACCCTGCTTTTCCTCCCCGTCCCCCTCCTCCCCCTCCTCCTCCTCCCCTCCCCCCCATCCTCCTCTCCTCCCCCCTCCTCCCCCTCCCTCCTCCTCCCCTCCCCTCCCCCCCTCCTCCTCCTCCTCCTCCCCTCCTCCTCCCCTCCCCCTCCTCCTCCTCTACTGATTGTTCTGGTCTGACCCTGTCTGTCTGACACTTGATTCCTACGTCTCAAAACCTGACAGTCCCACTGTCTCACTGTGTGTGTGTGTGTGTGTGTGTGTGTGTGTGTGTGTGTGTGTGTGTGTGTGTGTGTGTGTGTGTGTGTGTGTGTGTGTGTGTGTGTGTGTGTGTGTGTGTGTGTGTGCCACTCTTATCCAATTAAACAAGTCTGTGGTGTCTCTCAGTGGAATAAAAAAGGCTAAATGTCATTGTTCCTTCAGTCTTTTCAACTTTACCCTCCTTGTCCCCCCCCCCTAAAACTCCCACAAGCCTTAACTGTGTTCCTAGACAGAATTTTTTTGTTACCATGTCTGCAGTCGATATAAAGAAAATGTAGCTGCGTTTGTGTGGGCTTGTTTCATCACCCATGCTGTCTAGGTCAGCGCTTCCCAACATTTTCTGTTCCGGAGTCAAAAGCTCTTGATGACCACCATTCGCATTTTTAACATCAAATATCTTGGCGGTCAAAGTTAGTCAATTTTCCGCCAGTGAATGTAACAAATTAAAGGCATATTATTGTTTATTATTGTAAACAATGTGCATTGTGAAGTAAGTTTCAATTGCTTATAATACCATTAATACTGCCGAGTGCTATTACTTTTCTGGGTAGATTTCCTCGCCCTATCTTTTGTTTGGCATGTTTGGGTTGCGGCTGTCTCCGATTAAAGGCCAATTTGTTTAGTCAACAAAATGAGGGCAGGGAGAGGGAGAGAAGGGGCGAGAAAAGAGAGGGAGAGGGAGAGAAGGGCCGAGAAAGAGAGGGAGAGGGAGAGAAGGGGCGAGAAAGAGTGGGAGAGGGAGAGAAGGGCCGAGAAAGAGAGGGAGAGAGGGGGAGAGAGAAGGAGCGAGAAAGAGAGGGAGAGGAAGAAAGAGAAGGGACGAGAAAGAGAGGGAGAGGGAGAGAGAGAAAGGGACGAGAAAGAGAGGGGAGAGGGAGAGAGAGAAAGGGAAAGAAAGAGAGGGAGAGGGAGAGAGAGAAAGGGAAAGAAAGAGAGGGAGAGGGAGAGAGAGAAAGGGAAAGAAAGAGAGGGAGAGGGAGAGAGAGAGAAAGGGAAAGAAAGAGAGGGAGTGGGAGTGACAGAGAGATTGAGAGAGAGGAGGCCACTAAGATGAGAGAAAAAGTGACAGGAAAAAAAAACAGGAAAAGAGTGGAGGATGGAAAGATACCGGGTTAGATGTAGACAAAGATTTAGAAGTGGAAAGGAAAATGTATACTATTCAATACAATACTGTCTAGATAAGAATTGATACAGATCCTGATACAGAGAGAGAGATAAATGTAGTCAGACAAGAGAAGAGACAAAAGATAAGAGATACTCTTACAGACCCAGAGACAGAGATAAATGTAGTGATAGAGCAACATTTGAGAGCGAACTGGGATCTGCCGGTTTTGGAACCGGGCCCCGCAATGATGAGGTCATCATGGCTAAGCCGTGAATGATAGAAACCAGGAGCAGAGGAAGACACGGGGAAAAAATCCTGTTAACACCCACACACACACACACACACACATCCACATACGCACACACATACGCACACACGCACACAGACGCACACGCACACACACACACACGCACACACAGACACACACACGCATATACACACACACACAGACACACACGCACTTGCGCACGCGCACATGTGCACACGCACACACACACACACACACACACACACACACACACACACACACACACACACACACACACACACACACACACACACACACACACACACACACACACACACACACACACACATAGACAAACACACACACACACAGACAGACACACAGACACACACACACACAGACAGACACACACACACACAGACAGACACACAGACACACACACACATACATACACAGACACTACGGCTATGTACCCTAGGACATACAGATAGACATACAGATAGACAGGCAGATTGACAGCTTGCCTACCCCCCTAACGGCTTGCTCCTCAGCCAAAGTAATGCAGAACAGGGATGGAAAGTGTGGCCATGTTAAATATTTACACTGCACACAGCTGTATTGTTGAAACATTACGGCCTGAGCGGTGCTGTAATTAGGATATATTTCTACTCCTTTCTCTCCTCTCTCTTCTCCCGCCCTCTCTCCCTCAGCCGCAGAGATGCATCTTGGCTCGGGACCCATGCCTCTGGCAGCCACAGCTTTACATGTGCACAGACCCCAGCTGCACCACTCTAAAATGGCTGCCAGACGGCTTCTCTCTTCCCTCTGAAATGTCGACGGTGGTATGCATCTGCGGCGAGCATGTGTGTGTGTGTGCGTGCGTGTGCTGTGGGATGTGGGATGTGTGTGTATGTGAGAGTGTGTGTGTGCTGTGGGATGTGTGTGTATGTGAGAGTGTGTGTGTGCTGTGGGATGTGTGTGTATGTGAGAGTGTGCGTGTTTGTGGGATCAAATGGATGCACCGCAGCGAGTGAGAAAGAAAGTTTGTAAAAGTATGTGACTGGTTTATATACACAGTGTGGTTAAGGGGATGAGGGTAGGGGCTGGACTTAGGGTTTCTTCTTGGGAAGGTATGGGTATCATGCGAAACAAGAAGAAGGTGGGTGCAAAAGAGTGCAAGAGTGTTTATAATATCCAGGCAGGTGATGCATTAGGGCAGAGAGAGAGAGAGAGAGAGAGAGAAAGAGAGCGAGTGAGAGAGAGGAGAGAGAGAGAGAGAGAGAGAGAGAGAGAGAGAGAGAGAGAGAGAGAGAGAGAGCGGTAAAAGAAGCATTCACAATATGAAATAATCCACATTGTGCCATTACACATAATTTCTATAATTGTTTGTGGTATGATCATTATTGTGTCAAAACGGAAGGTATGAAACAAACTCAGTACATGTCAATACCCAACAATCCCAACCTGTCACTCCTCAGTCCTCCTCACTCAAGTCACAGCCAAGATTCTCAAATCCTATGTTTAGCTTTCCTTTCTCCTCCTCCTTCGGGGGCCCAGTTTGTTTGTTTAAACAAGTGACAGGGACGGAGAGGTGCCAAGAAATGTTGTTTTTGGAGCGAGGCTGCGTGTCCCTGGTATGTTGTGTTGTGATCAGGGCCTTGCCAAACTCTCAGGGCAGAGTCAGAGACCTACCTCACAGACCAAGACCACACTGTTTATTCACGGGTTAGTGGAGTTTATTTTAAGACGAATGGGTTGGTCTTGGATTGGTCTCCATTTGGATGGTTTGATGCACCTTTGGATGCAGATAGGAGGTATTTTCTGTGACGGGAAGTCTTCACCCTTCTTTTCATTTCTGTCTCAGACAGTTTATTTATTGCATGCAGACTTAAATTTGCACAGCATACAATTGTACAACACAGGCACACACGCAAGAATAACTGGGTTCTTGTGATGTATGGGATGCCAGAGGTTTTCCAGCTCTCAGATTATAGAGCTCCCTCATGCCTCTGAGAGGGGTTGACAGACAGAAGATGCCATATGCCTGGATCCTCTCTCAACTCTTCCAGGTAACTCCAGTTGGACTGTAGGGAAGCAGAGAGAAGATGCTGCTTCTACTTTAGCTGGCTGGCTTCTTTAATTATCATGACCAGCTGGTCTTTTGCCTGTTCTTTCACAATGGTCTGTTCCATGTTAGACAAACCAGCTTCCCACCTTCTCTCTCTCACAAAGGTCTGTGTAATCTGAGGGAAATATGTATTTCTAATATGGTCATACATTTGTCAGGAGGTTAGGAAGTGCAGCTCAGTTTCCACCTCATTTTGTGGGCCGTGTGCACATAGTCTGTCTTCTCTTGAGAGCCAGGTCTGCCTACGGCGGCCTTTCTCAATAGCAAGGCTATGCTCACTGAGTCTTTACATAGTCAAAGCTTTCATTAAGTTTGGGTCAGTCACAGTGGTCAGGTATTCTGCCACTGTGTACTCTCTGTTTAGGGCCAAATAGCATTCTAGTTTGCTCTGTTTTTTTGTTAATTCTTTCCAATGTGTCAAGTAATTATCTTTTTGTATTCTCATGATTTGGTTGGGTCTAATTATGTTCTCTCTCTCTCTCTCTCTCTCTCTCTCTCTCTCTCTCTCTCTCTCTCTCTCTCTCTCTCTCTCTCTCATCTTTAACACTGTCTCACACTCCCTCTTTCTCTCATCTCTCTGTCTCCCTCCTCGCCTGTCTCTCTGTCTCTCTCTTTCTCTCTCCTGGGAGAGGGCAATAGTTGGCAGTTGTAACTAGACTGATGGATGGGTCTGAAAGTGGCATGAGGGTGGGAAGTGCCAGGGTGGCAGGGAGGAAGAATGTGGGAGGATCCTCTTGCCATCACATTACTGTAGGGACGTTGTTCCACACGAACCATTGGCACAAAAGCCCTTGACTGTGGCATGTAACATACACTGAACAAAAATATAAACTCAACATGCAACAATTTCAAAGATTTCACAGAGTTACAGTTCATATATACGGATTTCACATGACTGGTCAGGGGTGCGACTGGTCAGGGGTGCTGCCATGGGTTGGCCTGGGAGGGCATAGGCCTACCCACTTGGGAGCCAGGGCCCAGCCAATCAAAATACGTTTTTCCCCACAAAAGGGCTTTATTCAATACAGAAATACTCCTCAGCACCCCTTCCCCCCTCAGACGATCCTGCAGGTGAAGAAGACAGATGTGGAGGTCCTGAGCTGGCGTGGTTATACGTGGCCTGTGGTTGTGAGGCCGGTTGGACATGTTACCAAATTCTCTAAAACAACATTGGAGTTGACTTATTCTCTCAATTCTCTGGCAAAAGCTCTGGTAGACATTCCTGCAGTCAGCATGTCAACTGCGCGCTCCCTCAAAACTTGAAACATCTGTGGCATTGTGTTGTGTGATAAAACTGCACATTTTAGAGTAGCCTTTTATTGTCCCCGGCACAAGGTGCACCTGTGTAATGACCATGCGGTTTAATCAGCTTCTTGATATGCCACACCTGTCAGGTGGGTGGGTTAGCTTGGCAAATGCTCATTAACAGGGATGTAAACAAACTTGTGCACCAAATGTGAGAGAAATAATATTTTTTTGCACATGGAACATTTCTGGGAGCTTTTTATTTCAGCTCATGAAACATGTAACATGTAACTTTACATGTTGCTTATATATTTTTGTTCTGTATAGAAATATAATTGTATCTCATTAGAAAATATTTTAAATGACAAATGTGCACACATGATGTGCCTGAGAAGTCAACAGCACCATACTGTTTTTGCTGAAATCATGTGAATTTCCATCTAGAGAGTCATTTATTTTCAGAAAAATTGTGTCTTACAAGCTAACAAACCAGACACGCTAACAAAGTAGCCAGCTTAGGCATCGAAAAGAGAGCAAGCTATCAACAACAGACTTCCCTTGTGTCCTCTGTATCCTGTAAAGAGAGCTCAAAGTTGTGACTATTCACGGTTAAACATAAGGGTGGATTTTTTCACTTAACGTATGGTGGTGTTGTTCCCGCCCTACTTTGTCATTGTTGAGCCGCGGCCAAGAACATTCCGTTTTTGCAGTGCTGTTTAATGGTCAAATTTAGAGGGGGTGGGGAGCGAATAAATCTCTCAACGTTTTGTCTTCACATTTTTTCTTCTCTCTCTCTCTATTCCTCTCTCTCTCTCTCTCTCTATCTCTCTCTCTCTCTCTCTCTCTCTCTCCTTTTTTTACCTCTGAAATGGAGCTTATGAGAGAGGGAAGTCTCAGCAGCAGGAAAAGGAGTGTTGTTGCAAGGCGAGGCTATCTGAGTTCACCGTCTCCCGCCTCTGTTCCTCACTCCGCATTTAAGGCGTAGATCATATCACAACCCTGTGGTTCTCATTGTGCATAGCTCATACATCAAGCACAGGAGGAACACGTGGGGGGTGGCTGTGGTACAGTAAAACATTATGGAACTCAAGTCAAACACAGCCTAGCCATTCAATGTTGTACTGTTTACTGCACTGTTGGAGCTAGGAACACAAGGATTTCGCTACACCAGCACTAACATCTGCTAAATATGTGGCCAATAACATTTTATTTGATTTGATTTGTTTCCCTGTATGGTTGGTTGAAGTGGGGGTTGGTAGAGGGACTGAAGGAAAGGGGGGAGGGGGGGGGGGTCCTCCTCTCCTTCTCTCCCATATGTTCTTTGGGTGTCAGTGATGCTGATGTTACCCGACTCTGATAGGCCGATGCGACAGTAGGTTTTGTAGGGAAGAGTGGTGTGTAGTGTGGAGAGGAACTGTTGTTTGGGGGAAATTAGTAAGCTCTTTGGAGCTACTTTTCATCTGTGGACCTATTGTTTATTGTATATGATATGGTACAGTGCTTCCATACTCAACTGGAGGCCCGCGGTCCGGATCCGGACCCAGAACAGGGTCAATATGGACCGCGGGTCCCCCCCCCCCCCCCCCCCCCAAAAAAAAAACACTTGGTCTGACTGCGATGCTGGTATCATATAAACACATAAGACATGGAAAAATGTGTAGAATTGTAGGAAATTAGCTTTAAAATGGCAAAAACAACAAAACTCTCTGCCCCGTGCTCAGTGTGTAGAATTACCGGAAATTAGCTTTTAAACTGCAACATTTTCTTTCTGCCAACAACAGGGGTGTGAACAGTTTGGGGTCCCATGGGTTGCGAGGGGGAGGTTAGTTACTACGCCGATAAATGACAATATCAATCCGGACCTTTGCCACCAAGGAAATTTGCGTTACCGGACCTTCTGAAATAGTACTCGAGTACCCCTGGACTAGTGTTTATGTTAAAAGCCGGGTGCTTGTGAGCATCATTTGAATATCTGTTAGTGTTGCGTGACTGTTGGGAGACTATACTCAAATGGCCTCTGGTGGTTGGCGGTGACTAACGAGCGCGGCGACGGCTGAGGAACGCCAGCTTATCCTCCTCCCAAAGGTGCTGTAAGGTAACAACTTCAATCAGAGGAACCACGTGGTTAGGCTAGGGTAGGCGCTACCTTATGGGGAGAATTCCTGACGTGTTTCAGAGCTTATCCCCCACCCGTTGTGTGTGCTATGTGCATGCGTCTCCCAGGGCCAGGCAGGGCAGGACGAGGCAGAGACACACCATGTTCTCCCTAACCCAGGCCCTGTAAAAAGCCAGCCAGAATCAACCAGTCTTTGTGTGCAGGTCAGGATAACACTTTACCTCTTATTTTTAACCTTGTCTTATTGCCTCTTTCCACCCCAGCTGAAGGCTTTTTACTCTATTATATATAATACCAGTCAAAAGTTTCAACACACCTACTCATTCAAGGGTTTTTCTTTATTTTTACTATTTTATACATTGTAGAATAATAGTGAAGACATCAAAACTATGAAATAACACATCATGTAGTAATGTGGAATCATGTAGTAACCAAAATATATTTCAGATTTTAGATTCTTCCAAGTAGTCACCCTTTGCCTTGATGACAGCTTTGCACACTCTTGGCATTCTCTCAACCAACTTCATGAGGTCCATATTATGGCAAGAACAGCTCAAATAAGCGAAGAGAAACGACAGTCCATCATTACTTTAAGACATGAAGGTCAGTCAATGAGGAACATTTCAAGAACTTTGAAAGTTTCTTCAAGTGCAGTCGCAAAAACCATCAAGCGCTATGATGAAACTGGCTCTCATGAGGACCACCACAGGAAAGGAATACCCAGGGTTACAGAGGATAAGTTTGTTAGAGTTACCAGCCTCAGAAATTGCAGCCCAAATAAATGCTTCACAGAGTTCAAGTAACAGACACATCTCAACATCAACTGTTCAGAGGAGACTGCGTGAATCAGGCCTTCATGGTCAAATTGCTGCAAAGAAACCACTACTAAAGGACACCAAAAAGAAGAAGAGATTTGCTTGGGCAAAGAAACACGAGCAATGGACATTAGACCGGTGGAAATCTGTCCTCTGTTCTAATGAGTCCAAATTTTTGATTTCTGGTTCCAACTGCCGTGTCTTTGTGAGACGCAGAGTAGATGAATGGATGATCTCCGCATGTGTGGTTCCCACCGTGAAGCATGGAGGAGGAGGTGTGATGGTGTGGGGGTGCTTTGCTGGTGACACTGTCTGTGATTTATTTAGAATTCAAGGCACACTTAACCAGCATGGCTTACACAGAATTCTGCAGCGATACGCCATGCCATCTGGTTTGCTCTTAGTGGGACTATCAAAAACCCTTGAATGAGTAGGTGTCCAAACTTTTGCCTGGTACTGTATATCAGTGCACATCTGGCTTGGTCTGTCAGGACTGACACGTCCGCAGAGATATGAAAATAAAAAATCTCAGACACAAAGTAGGGAAACTGCAGAGTATTCATTATATAATCATCATACTCTGTGTAGACTCCAGTTGATATTATGTCTAGGTTGAAATTAAATCAGATCTTTAACAGCGCCTTGCTAGTTTCTTTTTGGCCACCTGTGACATTCAGGGTATTTTGGACATGTCCTCGTATTGCTTTGGCAACACTGGGTGGTTTACATGAATTCCAAACAAGCTCATTTGAATGACTTAAATTGATAGAAGAGTGCTGAACTTTAATGACCTTTTCTGGTATTTCATGATCTCAGGTTCGCAATTGAAGTATGGTTCTATATCTGTGTTACAGACGCACAGCAGTCAGGAAGTCCCAGTAACAATGAGCCAGGCAACAACCCTCCAGGTATGTACCTGAAATTGACTGTCACTGTCCTCCAACCTCTGTGCTGTCAATCATAGCTCTATAGTTCCCAGTCCCCTCTCTGTACTGTATATAGTATATCCTCACCTCGTAGAATGATTACTGTGGTATCTGTTTATAGCAGTGCTATTTTTTGTATAAGGTCCATATGTATCTTTGTATATACTCTATGCTCTCACCTGGAACATTTCGTTTTCAGATAGTTTTTCAGATATGCAGATTACACCCATCTGAATGTACATATAATATCTCATAATGATGGTGCTGTCAGCTACTTACAATAGTAACTGCATCTAAGAGACAAAAAAGATTGTGAAACATGGAGGCTAGACTACTTTATGTGCTCCTCCGTAGTACACTAATGGAAGTCTGAGGCCATAGTTGTCTTCCTTGCCAAAAAGGGTTGGAAAGCTGAGCTAAATTGGCTAGCCAGTCTGCTAGCTAGCCAAACAAAATGGCTGCCTATCCAAATAATCTCCGGCAGCCTGTTGCTGCTCTCCTGGACTGACCTGCACTATGTCATCACGGGCCAGGAATGAAAATAGAGAGAGAACGTAATTAGGTCCATTCCTAAAGAGCAGGTTTTGCCTGCCCTGGGTGCACGTTTCGCTGCCAAGTCAAACAACGTTGAGCCAACGTTGAGCCAATGACTCAGACCCTGGGAGGGCCTCCCTAGATGCTCCCTCTACAGTGGCACAGTTCCCTTCCCTTCTCTGGGACGCCCGCTGGCTTGTGTTGAGACATTAGGAGGAAGAAAGTGCATTTAGCTGCCAATCGGAATCTAGACTCACGCCTTCCCCCTATGTAGTTGGCACACCCAATGGTCCTCCTCAGAACATCAAAGGATGAAATGTTAAAGTAATTTTGGGAGTCAGTGACATGTCTGTCTGGATAGCCTGGTCCCAAATCTACTTTGTGCTGTAGTGCCGACTCACTATGGCCATTGGCGTGACAAATATAGTTGAAGTCGGAAGTTTACATACACCTTAGCCAAATATATTTAAACTCAGTTTCACAATTCCTGATATTTAATCCTAGTAAAAATTCCCTGTCTTAGGTCAGATAGGATCACCACTTTATTTTAAGAATGTGAAATGTCAGAATAATAGTAGAGAGAATTATTTATTTCAGCTTTTATTTCTTTCTTCACATTCCCAGTGGGTCAGAAGTTCACATACACTCAATTAGTATTTGGTAACATTGTCTTCAAATTGTTTAATTTGGGTCAAACGTTTCGGGTAGCCTTCCACAAGCTTGGCCCATTCCTCCTGACAGAGCTGGTGTAACTGAGTCAGGTTTGTAGGCCTCCTTGCTCGCATACGCTTTTTCAGTTCTGCCCACAAATGTTCTATAGGATTGAGGTCAGGGCTTTGATCGCCACTCCAATACCTTAACTTTGTTGTCCTTCAGCCATTTTGCCACAACTTTGGAAGTATGCTTGGGGTCATTGTCCATTTGGAAGACCCATTTGCAACTAAGCTTTAACTTCCTGACTGATGTCTTGAGATGTTGCTTCAATATATCCACATCATTTTCCATCCTCATGATGCCATCTATTTTGTGAAGTGCACCAGCCCCTCCTGCAGCAAAGCACCCCCACAACATGATGCTGCCACCCCCGTGCTTCATGGTTGGGATGGTCACTATGGCCAAACAGTTCTATTTTTGTTTCATCAGACCAGAGGACATTTCTCCAAAAAGTACGATGTTTGTCCCCATGTGCAATTGCAAACCGTAGTCTGGCTTTTTTTATGGAGGTTTTGGAGCAGTGGCTTCTTCCTTGCTGAGCGGCCTTTCAGGTTATGTCGATATAGGACTTGTTTTACTGTGGATATAGATACTTTTGTACCTGTTTCCTCCAGCATCTTCACAAGGTCCTTTCCTGTTGTTCTCGGATTGATTTGCACTTTGCGTACCAAAGTACGTTAATCTCTAAGAGACAGAACGCATCTCCTTCCTGAACGGTATGATCCCAAGTTGTTTATACTTGTGTACTAATGTTTGTATAGATGAACGTGACACCTTCAGGCATTTGGAAATTGCTCCCAAGGATGAATCAGACTTGTGGAGGTCTACAATGTTTTTTCTGAGGTCTTGGCTGATTTCTTTTGATTTTCCCATGATGTCAAGCAAAGAGGCACTGAGTTTGATGGTAGGCCTTGAAATACATCCACAGGTACACCTCCAATTGACTCAAATGATGTCAATTATCCTATCAGAAGCTTCTAAAGCCATGACATAATTTTCTGGAATTGTCCAAGCTGTTTAAAGGCACAGTCAACTTAGTGTATGTAAACTTCTGACCCACTGGAATTGTGATACAGTGAATAAGTGAAATCATCTGTCTGTAAACAATTGTTGGAAAAATTACTTGTGCCATGCACAAAGTAGATGTTCTAACCGACTTGCCAAAACTATAGTTTGTTAACAAGAAATTTGTGGAGTGGTTGAAAAACGAGTTTTAATGACTTCAAGTGTATGTAAACTTCAACTGTATATAAACAGCACAAACTGATCTGGGACCAGGCTTGACTGATTGGTTCTGAGATTTTTTTCTTACATTCTGGCCCCCATACATATTGTACTTCAAAGCCTCCATGTTTCAGTATTTTCAGTATTTTCAGTATTGACAGTATTCAGTTTGTAGCTGTGTTAATATAATAAATATTATATACAGCATTTAGCTTTTTATCTGTGCATACATTTTACGTATGGGTGGCCCCTGGGAATAAAGCCTACAATCCTGGTGATGCAAACGCCATGCTCCACCAACTGAGCTACAGAGAACCACCAGGTGGTGGGCTATAGGTGGTGGGTCGATGAAGGATGCTCTGTTTTATGAAAAAATATTTTGGTCGAGAATTTCTGCTCATCCCGTTTGCAGTAAGCAGGGAATCAAGTAACGATTTATTACTTTATCACCAGCTTAAATCATTATGAATGTAACTTGCTGTAAGTTCCGAGAACACAAAGCATATCGTTTAATGTTTTGATTGATATATTGTATTGATATATATTGTCTATCTTTGTTTTTGTTTCTGCAGTTTACTTGGAAGACAGCTTCATCAAATCAGGAGTCTTCAGTGTTTCGGAGCTGGTGCGGGTGTCCAGAAGTAAGTACAGTACATTCATATATCATTTTACTCATTGTCGATTCAAAAAGAGTGAGCTTTACAGTACAAAAGCGGGAAAAACAGTCGAGCAAGCATTAGAACACAGTATGTGTGTGTCTACAGTAGACAGGTGTGTATGTGTGCGCGAATGTGTGTTTGTATAGACTGCCCTTCTCAAAGACGATGACAGATGTTCTTTCAGGTATCTCTCTCCGCAGTTAGCTGAGGACAATGGTTCCCTCAGGCAGGATTTACCTGTACTGCTCAAGTGCTGTTGTGTCCTACACAGTGGTGGAAAAAGTAGCCAATTAGTCATACTTGAGTAAAATTAAAGATACCTTAATAGAAAAGGACTCAAGTAAAAGTAAAAGTCACCCAGTAAAATTCTACTTGAGTAAAAGTTCAAAAATATTTGGTTGAAAATATACTTAAGTATCAAAAGTAAATGTAATTCCTACAATATACTTAAGTTTCAAAAGTAAAAGTACAAGTATAAATAATTTCAAATTCCTTATATTAAGCAAACCAGATTTTCTTGTTTTGAAAATGTATGGATAGCCAGGGGCACACTCCAACATTCAGACATCATTTGCAAATGAAGCATGTGTGTTTAGTGAGTCCGCCAGATCAGAGGCAGTAGGGATGACCAGGGATGTTCTGTTGATAAGTGCCTGAATTGGACCATTTTCCTGTCCTGCTAAGCATTCAAATTGTAATGAGTACTTTTCGGTGTCAAGGAAAATGTATGGAGTACAAAGTACAATATTTTCTTAAGGAATGTAGTGAAGAAAAAGTAAAAGTAGTCAAAAATATAAATAGTCAAGTAAAGTGTACAGTAGATACCCCCAAAAACTACTTAAGTAGTACTTTAAAGTATTTTTATTTAAGTACTTTACACCACTGGTCCCACAACATACGGAAGTTGTGTCCTGTATTCTAACATTTTTGATCTGTTATTTTTCGGATTAGGCCTTTAAACCAATTAAAACTCAGTGAGTACTGCAGCTCTGCAGTACTTAAATGCAAATTCAAATGAAAGAAAGAAAAAAACAGTAACAGGTGTACTAGCGTCATTGTTATTTTGTGCTGGGCATTGTTAAGATTCAGAAGTCAGGGGTCATATTTGCTTCAACACAGTTAAATTACTTGATGTCAGAGTGAGTGGCATGACACACAGTATGTTGAGAAGAGAGAGAGAGAAAGAGAGAGTGAGGAGAGAGTCTCGTTAGGGAATTAAAACACAAATGCCCTTGGGAGAGAGGAACGCGCCACAGCTTGGTTAGGGGTAGCAAATGTCAGGGCTGCTGCATGTTGCCAGTTCCAAGACTGCAGTGCTGGGGTTGCCAGTTCTGAGACTGCAGTGCTGGGGTTGCCAGTTCTGAGGCTGCAGTGCTGGGGTTGCCAGTTCTGAGGCTGCAGTGCTGGGGTTGCCAGTTCTGATGCTGCAGTGCTGGGCCAGTTTGGGCTGCAGTGCTGGGGTTGCCAGTTCTGAGGCTGCAGTGCTGGGGTTGCTAGTTCTGAGACTGCAATGCTGAGGTTGCCAGTTCTGAGGCTGGAGCTCATGCCAGTGGTGAACCTCAGACCACAACAAAGGCCACCACACACTCCAGACTCCCGTCGAGTCCAGACCATCCTAGTAACCCACACACCCACCCACCGCACTCACAGTGCTCCCTTCGCAAGCGGCAGTTTCAAGAGAGGAAGGAGTGTTTACAGAGTGCCCTGGTAAACAATCAGCTGTCCTCCCTGAAACAATATCCCTCCCCCACGGCCATCAACCACAGGGAGAAAAAAAAGTCTAATTTCACACAGTGATGGTGGGCTGTGGTACTCAAAGCATATCACACATACAACCACCATGAAAGTGAACTTCAGTGCACTTATTGATATGTGCTTGACCAATTACAATAGGTAGGAACTAATCAGAGGCCTGGTGGGTGTGGCTCAGTTCATGAGTTTGCAGTGTGCTGGTGGAATGCAAAAGTTAAATGATGTTCAATCATTCTATTTAAAAAATATATATTTAACATTTATTTAACATGTGAGTGGGGATCATGTACACTGAGATCATTTTAATGAAGTTGTTGGCCAAGTTCAAGGTCACATCACATCAGAAGCCTATCAAAGCTTCAGCAGCCAACCAATCAGCATGCTAGTGACCAGGAGGTATCCAACCTGTACCTCTCTTTTCCTCTCCTTCCTCTCTAGCGCCCATCACCCAGGGGGCAGGGGTGAACTTCTCCATGGCCGACATGCCTAGTCAGCCGTACTACCATGACCTGAACTCCAGTGTGGGCCTCCATCGCTCCCTCTCCTCCCCACCTGGCAGGTCAGTCTACTGCAGGACTCTACCCTGCCCCCTCTCTCTTTCTCACGCATCACATGGGAACCTCTTGTCACACATTGACCTCTGAACTTTGAATGAGATGCAGGAGGGGGGAATGTAAAACTGATTTCAGTTTAGTGTCTCGGGAGTTAAATGTATAGTCTTACTCTGTCATTTATTTTATAGCATTGCTTCCATATTTGGCTGTTTGTTCTAGTTCAAGTCTGTTTACACTCAGGCATCTGGACAATACATCATCAGTAAGCATACGATACAGGTACTTTTGTTTTACAACCTCACTGGCTGTGATAAAGGATCAAAGAAAATATACATATGTTGTGACTCATAATTTCTCCTCCTTCTTCAGTAAACGGCCCAAGACCCTCAACATAGAGGAGAGTATGGAGACCAGTCCCACTGGCCCCGACTTCTATTCTTCACCTAGCTCCCCAGCTAGTGGCAGCAGGACCTGGCACGAGAGAGAAGGTGAGAGGGGAGGTATGTGTGTGTGACACTGTAGGAGGTTTACAGAAGCTATACTGGGAATGTTTTCAAGGTTCTAGATTCCTAAATCGCAAATGGAATGTTCTCAAAACAGAACACTTCAAGATAGTTGACTAATCTAGATTGGGGGAACATAATCCCTAATCTACCAAAAATTCTGCATTGTAGGAATTAATAATCAGAGATTATTACTGCAGCTAAGCAAATATAATTCCCTCGGAAATACAATACAATACCATACAGTACAATGAAATACAATACAATTCAATTCAATACAGATGCCACATTATTCAATATCTGTCCTGACTCTTCGTAGAGCACAAGTAGCCCCACCATGATCTGTGGTGGGTCATGTAGGCTCAGTGGACAAGAGCAAGTGTCACTCTTCGACTGTCAAGATGTTCCCAATGTTATCATTGCCTCTCGACTCCACAGCGAGTGGTTACAGTATGTTGATAAAATGATATGGCACCTTGTTCCCTCGATGTGAGCCCATTCAACTTGGCTGTTGATGTAATGACATGTGATAACATGCTAGCCTCAGGTCAGATCGTAAACACCAAACCTTATGATTACATTGTCATAAAAGGCTACATGCTCAATATATACAAATACTCTGTCATAAACCAAGCTAATTAGAGATGGATTGTTTTTTCCCCCGCTGTGATTTACAGTAAAAACATTCAATGAGCTAAGCTTAAAGAAGAAATCAGCAGTTGCTACATCCATTTTTAGACGTTTAAATTCATGATATATACCCATTAATTCTCAAAGGATATAACTTATACAGTAGATGCCTCCTTAGCTTAATTCAACTGTCATACCCCATCAGAACCCAAAATATAAACTTGTTTTACTCATTTTAACTGCACATTTTAGATTGGCTTATTATTGTCCCCAGCACAAGGTGCACCTCTGTAATGATTATGCTGTTTAATTAGCTTATTGATATACCAAAACTGTCAGGTGGATGGATTATCTTGGTAAAGGAGAAATGCTCACTAACAGGGATGTAAACAAATTTGTGTGGAAAATTTGAGAGAAATTAGCTTTTTGTTCAATGGAACATTTCTGGGATCTTTTATTTCAGCTCATGAAACATGAAACACTAACACTTTCCATGTTGCGTTTATATTTAGTGTAGTTTTTTCCCGAATGCTTTGGAAAAAACATGCTGTGTGACTAGTGGAATCCTTGACAGGAAATCAAGCTTTATATAATGAGTGAACTGGTAAGAACATCCCCCTGTTGATACTGTAAGCTGGTTTGGAGGGTTGTTTGAGTTCTCTGATAGTTTGGGGGCTTCCTTATTGCTTCCTGTTTTCTCACCAATCTGAGTGAGAGTTGCAGTGTTGAAGCGAAGTGAGTGGGATTTTCAGTGTGGTAGTGATTCTGTTGTGGAATGCAGTGTTGCACCAATTAAATGTGAGCATGATAGTCATGGATGGTGCATCGGTCAAAAGCACTAAAACCGCAGCGCTGAGGCGCCACTACAGCTTGGGTGTTCAATCCCAGGCTGTGTCACAACCGGCCGTGACCAGGAGCCCATAGGACGTTGCACAATTGGCCCTGCACCATCCGGGGTAGGGGAGGGTTTGGCCGGTGGACTCATCGTGCTCTAGCGACTCCTTGTGACATGGCCCGGGCACCTGCAAGCTGATTCCGGTCGTCAGTCGAACAGTGTTTCCTCTGACACATTGGTGCGGCTGACATCCGGGTTAAGCGAGCAGTGTGATAAGAAGTAGTCTTCCAGGTGGGTCATGTTTCGGAGGACGCATGACTCGAACTTCGCCTCTCCCGATTCCATTGAGGAGTTGCAGAGATGAGCCAAGGGACCTAATTCGGGGAGAAAATGGCATAAAAAAATATGCTTGTGGCCAGACTACCCTGAACACAGGGTTTGGCCTGGTTAGTACTGAGATGGGAGCCCGCCTGGGAATACCAGGTGCCGGAAGCTACAAAAAAAGAACAAAGTGAGAATGAGGAAATGCTAGTGGGAGTTGTAGCGATTGTGGCTGTGAGCAGACTTTATTTATAAACTTGTTGTGTTGTTAGGCTGCGAGAGTGAAGGGGTGACGCTAGGGTGAACAGGTGTGTGTGTGCATATCCAGGAACGTGTTTGTGTGTCAGAGGGAGAAACGAGAGAGAAGAAAGAGAGAGAACGATGGGCGGGGCAGGTGCGGCGGTCTCCCGTTTGAAACCGACTCGGATATGAAGCTAGGTCTCAGAGGAGCTGCCTGACTCAACAGGTGGGCAAGCCCAGTTTGGTGGGCCGTCCCACGCCTAGCCCTGATAACGCCACTATAGAGAGAGAGAGAGAGAGATGAGTGAGAGAGAGGAGAGAGAGAGAGAGAGAAGAGAGAGAGAGAGAGAGAGAGAGAGATGAGAGAGAGAGAGAGAGAGAGAGAGAGAGAGAGAGAGAGAGAGAGAGAGAGAGAGAGAAGAGAGAGAGAGAGAGGAGAGAGAGAGAGAGAGAGAGAGAGAGAGAAGGGTGTGTGTGTGTGAGAGATCCTCCAGGGAGGGGTGTACAGTATGTCTCATTACCTGGTCTCGTGGTGCAGGGCGGAGCCCATAGCGTTTTTAATTAAGCCCTCACTGTCCTGTATTTCCGGATTGTTCTCCCCCAACACACACACAGACACACTACCCTTAAGCCCTAGGGTTGGAAGGGAGAGGGACGCCTCTCGTCTCACTACACTACGACAGATAAACGCTTGAGCACAGAAGGTTCCAACATCCAACAGAGTTGTTTTTTTCCCCCTCGCTTCTTTAAACGAGCTTTCTTTGGGATTTGATCTAGTTTTTTCCCTTCCTTCTCATGCTGTTTTCCCAGCTAACACATAACGTTCTGAGAAACATACGTTTCTTAGAGCTTGGTGAGAGCGTGGTTGTCCTATGGTTATTTTGCATACAACCTTCCCACAACTTTCTGGGAACGGTGCAGGATACCCAGCTAGCACATAACGTTCTGAGAACCATATGTTTCACAGGGATGCTGGCCCATGTTGACTCCAGTGCTTCCCACAGTTGTGTCAAGTTGGCTGGATGTTCTTTGGGTGGTGGACCATTCTTGATACACACAGAAAACTGTTGAGGGTGGAAAAACCCAGCATCGTTGCAGTTCTTGAAAGAAACCAGTGTGCCTGGCACATACTACCATACCCCGTTCAAAGGCACTTAAATATTTTGTCTTGCCCATTCATCCTCTGTATGTCAAACAAACACAATCCATGTCTCAATTGTCTCAAGGCTTAAAAATCCTTCTTTAACCCGTCTCATCCCCTATATCTTCACTGATGTGGGTAGATTTAACAGGTGACATCAATAAGGGATTATAGCTTTCTGGAATCACCTAATCAGTCTACTGTATGTCATGGAAAAAGCTGGTGTTCCTAATGTTTTGTACACACAGTGTATGTATCTCTGATGGGAATTTCGGTACTTCAGTATAATGTTTTCTGCAGGTTTCCTCATGGTTCTATTTAAATGAATGTTCTCAGAATGTTCAGAAAATTCCCGCAAAAAAACACAAGAAAACAGTAATGTTCAAAGAACGTTCGAGGAATGTTATTTAAAAAACATACACATTCTGTTTTCAGCGGTAAACAAATCTCTCTCTATCCTCTAGCTTGTTAAGTGTGTTCAGGTGTGTTGGCCACCCCCACTAATTGGCGACACTTCAGATCTTAATGAGTGCTTGTTTGAATAGACTAAAATGAACAGCTTTGCATGAGTTAATAAAACATGGCATGCGGGCACCATCCTGGTGGTGCAGTGGACTAATTCCATTGATAGAGAACAGAAGATCATAGGTTTGAATCATGATTCATGCCTAAGCAAATTAATTTCCAAGTGTCCTATCTGCGCTTGGAGTTCAAAACAGTTAACCTAAACTAAGCTAGCAGTGTTATTAAAAGTCTTATTGAAACATGTTCTCAGGACTTTATTTAATAACTTATAATAATAATAGTTATTAACCTATAACTTCCGTTCTCAGAACATTAGTAAAATCTCCTAGGAAAACTTCAGGGAACCATAGTAAAACGTTGTCAGAACCTCCCTGCAACCTAAAAATGTACGTTCCCAGAACAGGCTACATTTCAGTTTTACCGGTCAGAAAACGTATGACTTCGTTCCCAGAACCAATGGGAAACCAAAAACGTACGTTCCCACAACTTCCAAGGAACCAAATGTGCTAGCTGGTTTGTGTTTATACCTAACAGTATCGGGTGAACACATGCTGATATGTTACGGCTAGGGAGAAGAGGAGAGGGCAGAAAATTCACGAGACAACGATTACTCTGTAAAGAGGGAATCAAAAAAGAAGTGGACTGATATTAAACCCATATGAGGCCGTCCAAAGTGCCAAATGGTTATTTATTTTACATGGCTAGCCCGACGAAACCCTTTTACACTGCAAGGAATAGGTGTAATTCTGTCATGTTCTTTGTCCTCAAAAGTAAACTTTCTGAAATTGCTTTTACTGTACAGTTGTGGAATTATGTACGCCTAGCCGTTCCCCTTACTTTTTCTGGGGGCACTGCACTCAAATCCTCACTCAGCGACTGGTTTGATGACAAACAGCTGTTAAAGCTGAAGAAGATATCAATTCTTCATATCTAATGCTCCGACGAAATCTGCAGCCTTTAGTTCATTCTGTCTCCTCACACTAACCCGGTGGTGCATTTAACAGCTAGATACACATAGATTCATAGCCCTTTCGTCGGTCTGGGTCACCCTGGCATGAGCACGCCCTAGCTTACTCTCTAATTTGTAGGAGTGGAACACGAGATAACACTAACAGATTGAAGTCATTTTGACATGTAAAAATGTGTTGTTCTAGGTGGATTCTATGATTTTATATTGGTCAGTTCCCAGACCAGAGCGATTCTTTTTTTAAATTCCTCTCTTGCTCATTTTGAGTAGTTGCAACACAGTAACTGTTTACTACACACAATTCTGTTGATGTTGTTCTGAATCATAGGACTTTCTCCATAAATGTCCATTGTGTAATTATGTCAATTTAGGAAAGGTCAAGAATATATTTTTGAGAACGTTACACCACATAAGAACAAGTCAAAACCATAGTACAATAGCCTAAAATTATTTTGACCAAAAATCCGTCTAAAAAAGAAAAGAAATAAAGAAAATCTATCCATCTTGTCTGAGGTATAGCTCATGTTGATTAAAAAAAAATCTACAAGGTCTTAAGCTGCTTCCTTTACACATTTCAGAGTGGGGAAATTCCCTGGATTTCTGAGGCCTTTGTCCCTCTCCTGGTTTGGGATGAGTCACCTTCCCCTCCTCAGGTGGATCCTTCCCTATTGTGGGAACAGAGAGGGACTAGAGCCCGAATCATGTGGGGAGGGAGGGAGGGAGGGAGAGAGAGAGAGAGGGAGGGAGAGGGAGGGAGGGAGGGGGGAGAGAGAGAGAGAGGGAGGGAGGGAGGGAGGGAGGGAGGGAGGGAGGGAGGGGGGGAGGGAGGGGAGGGAGGGAGAGAGAGGGACTAGAGCCCGAATCATGTGGGGAGGGAGGGAGGGAGGGAGGGAGGGAGGGAGGGAGGGAGGGAGGGAGGGAGGGAGGGGTAGGGAAAGGGAGAGAGAGGGAGAGAGAGAGAGAGAGAGAGAGAGAATCTATGCAGGTAATTAGAGAGTAGGAGACACATGGTCTGAGGTCTGAGACGTGGGAATATAAAGGTCTTGTGACAGGCCCTGGGAGGGACAATAAGCCCTGCTGGGAGAACCACTACTGTCACAGAACATTAGGTCTTAGAGTCCACTCTGTTCCATGTTCAGTTCTGTTGTCATACCTTGCATAAGGACATTGGGAAACATGTCGAAAGAGTAGAATTACAGTGATGGCAAGCATATACAGTCGCAGCCATCACATGCACAAAATCAGAGTATGTTTGAAAGACGTCACAGCAGGTAACCCCCCTGACCAGATGTGCATGTGTGTCTTCCAGACCTGTCGTCTCCCACCATGAAAAAGCCCGAGAAGCCTCTCTTCAGCCCCACCTCCCCGCAGGACTCCTCCCCCAGACTGAGCACTTTTCCCCAGCACCACCACCCCGGACTCACAGGCATCGGACACAGTGGTGAGTAGGCTAAGGACCTGTACTAAGTCTAGACATGCTCACTCAGTGACCTACAGTGACCTCTACAAGAAAGTGATTGAACTGAATTTGTTTTTTGTGATGCATCCCCCTCACCCCCCAAACTCATTTGAATTAGTTGGGATTGTAATGTGTACATTTTTGGTTTTCCATGAGCATATTGTTTGATAGTTTGTTTCTCTCTCCCTCTCTCCCTCTCTCCCTCTCTGAATGTGTCTCTCTGTCTATCCCCCGTTTCTCCCTCTCTGTTTCTCTCTGTTTCTCTCTCTCTCTGTTTCTCCCTCTCTCCTTTTCTCCTTAGTTATATCAACGAGGAGCCCTCCCCCCCACTCCCCCCTGCAGTTCTCTGCCTCTGCCATCCTCCCCCCCGCCCCGTCACCCTACTTCTCCCACCCTACCATCCGCTACCCGCCCCATCTCAACCCCCCTGACTCCCTGAAGAGCTACGTGTCCAGCTACGACCCGTCCAGCCCACAGACCAGCCAGGTGAGTGTGTGGTACTCCGGAGAGGAGGAGGGCTGGGCTCAGTTCCTACTTCACTTCTTCTATTTACCAGAGGAATTGACTGTACACAATCTCTCTCTCCACAATAGGCCTAATTGTGTGCCAGTGTTTGTGAACAGTGAAATTATTGAAGGTGAAGTTCGGGAGTTTAGAGTTTAGTTTTTCTGGCAAACTTTTGATGAAAAACGATTTGTTAAATACTGGAAGTAGTTAAAGGCCACGGGACAACCTTGGCTCTGCAGTAGAACGCTTTTCAATGTGACGATTGAATCAAGTATCAATTTTTTTACATTTCATAATCAATTTAGTATTAAATTTCCTCTGAAAAACCCACTGGCAAATTGAAAAGGTTATTTCTAAAGGTCCCTGTGTATGCCCAAAATAATACCTGGCCCACAACAATTTGTGCCCTTGACATTTTTACAACAATCAAATGTTGATCTTATGCCAGATTCCCTTAAATATTTTCACTCCTTCAGATTTTGTGGCAATTGTAATATTTGTCCTTCACCTTGAGAAAATAAATAATTAATTCGGGGCTTTATAACATTTGCCACTTGAGAACGTCTGGACAATGTCGGTGTTGATTGATAGTGAACTGTAAAGCTGTTATGAACATCCATCTGGAAGGGTCAACATAAAGCTCCTTGTTTTCCCCCAGCATTTCAAGCAGGTTGAAATGAATGGTTGTGGCAAAATGTAGAATTTTGTGGCAAGTGCAGAATGAACTTTAAAGTCCTTAAAAAATGTTTTGTCAGTTAGGCTTCAATTCATTATTCTTTATAATCATAATCAGACTAGCTCAATCATTGCACATGGTGGCTTCACTGCACCACTCTTCCTGTGGTGCATTTGATCTGCACAGAATTGGATGGAAGGAGTTGACACAGGATGTAAGATGCACTGGATGACTCCTTAGCCAGGTTCTTAATCAAGTGTCAAGTTCCAACTCCCTCCATTCAAAATATGCTGCGGTTCAAATCTAAAGCACCTTTCTGGAATAAAAAAAAATCCCTTTCTGCAATGACTGAATCCAGACCTAACTCTGAAATAAGTCTATTTTATAAATATCTATGGATAAGAGCATCTTGATAAGTGAGAACAACCTAAATGTGAAATATACACCGTATCACCAACTCAATATTCCAAAGAAAATTGCCCCTTTTTTATTCAAACTAATATGATTACAGAGGCTCGTAACACAGTATGTATCAGAAAAGTCTGATAAACCTGAACTAATACTTTATACATTGGGTACACACTTAACACTTGTGTCACTGTGCAGAGAGAGAGAGAGAGTGACCGAGGCAGAAAGTGATGAGAGAGCCGTGAAGGAGCCGTGAGATTCTGTTGTTACCCCAGACAAAACCACAGGGAATGATAGAGGTCGTAAATATTTGCCGTTGCCGGGGCCTCGGCTCTCTTTTGGCGGAATTACTGGCCCCTCTCCGCCATGGTGCTGGAAGGAGTGTGTGTTTGCCGCGGAGGGCGTCTCGGCAAATAACACAGCGCTTATAATCCCATGGACGGCAGACAGAATGTTTTTATGCTGTAAAGCAGATTATAATACACTCTAATTAAGCATTCTATTCATATGTTTAAGGAACCCTGTGGACACAAGTCTTTTTCATAAAGGCCTGTTTGAGGTTTGAACTTAGAGCGCCACAGTGTCCAATACACCCACACCGTCTCCTGCAGTCTGATAGAGAATGTCCTCTTTCTCTCTCTCTCTCTCTCTCTCTCTCTCCCTCTCTCTCTCTCGTGCACGCTTTCTCTCTGCCTCTCCCTCTCTCTTTCAAGTGAGGGCAGCATTTTCCTCACACTACAGAACTGTGCAAACAATACCATAAAACACACTTTATTTGGTAACTTTTCTTTAACGATGTCTTTGAGGAGGCAATTATTTACCGAAGTAAACAGTGTAAAAATGTGTTGTAGTATTCAAAACTCACCTTGGATATTGTAATGTTGAAAAACATTTGTCAAGTGACTGCAGGTAGCCTAGTGGTTAAAGCGTTGGGCCAGTAACCGAAAGGTTGCTAGATTGAATCCCAGAACTGACAAGGTAAAAATCTGTTGTTCTACCCCTGAACAAGGCAGTTAACCCACTGTTCCTAGGCTGTCATTGTAAATAAGAATTTGTTCTTAACTGACCTGCCTAGTTAAACAAAATAAAATAATAATAATAATAAATAAAAGTAGTACAGGAGTTGTATCACTAACCTGTACCCCCCCCCCCCCCCCCACACACACACACACACACACACAGCCGAACAGCAGTAGCCAGGTGGGGAAGGTTCAGGGCCACTTCACCCCGGTCCTGGCCCCCTCTCCGCACCACGGCACAGTGCGACCTGTTTCCCTCTCCATGCCCGACACCAAGCCCATCACATCAGAAGGTGAGTACAACGGTGAGCTTCCTTTCCTTCTCTCTCTGGCACTGCAAAATACCTCTGTCCATCACTACTGTACCACTACTACTGTACCACTACTGTACCACTACAACTGTCCCACTACTACTGTCCCACTACTACTGTACCACTACTGTACCACTACAACTGTACCACTTCTACTGTACCACTACTACTGTACCACTACCACTATACCACTACTGTACCACTACTGTACCAATACTACTACACCACTGCTACTATACCACTACTGTACCACTACTACTATACCACTACTACTATACCACTACCACAGTGCCATTCCTACTGTACCACCACTACTGTACCACTACTACTATACCACTACTGTACCACTACCACTTTACCACTACTACTATACCACTACGGTACCACTACAACTGTACCACTACTACTGTACCACTACTTCAGTACCACCACTACTGTACCACTACTACAGTACCACCACTACTGTACCTCTACTGTACTACTACTATACCACTACTACTATACCACTACTGTAACACTACTACTATACCACTACTACTGTACCACTACTACTATACCACTACTGTACCACTACTATACCACTACTACTTTACCACTACCACAGTACCATTCCTACTGTACCACCACTACTATACCACTACCACTATACCACTACTACTATACCACTACTGTACCACTACTACAGTACCACCACTACTGTACCTCTACTGTACTACTACTATACCACTACTACTATACCACTACTGTACCACTACTACTATACCACTACTACTGTACCACTACTACTATACCACTACTGTACCACTACTATACCACTACTACTTTACCACTACCACAGTACCATTCCTACTGTACCACCACTACTATACCACTACCACTATACCACTACTACTATACCACTACTGTACCACTACTACTATACCACTACTGTACCACTACCACTTTACCACTACTACTATACCACTACGGTACCACTACTACTGTACCACTACTACTGTACCACTACTTCAGTACCACCACTACTGTACCACTACTACAGTACCACCACTACTGTACCTCACCTGTACTACTACTATACCACTACTACTATACCACTACTGTACCACTACTACTATACCACTACTACTGTACCACTACTACTATACCACTACTGTACCACTACTATACCACTACTACTTTACCACTACCACAGTACCATTCCTACTGTACCACCACTATTATACCACTACCACTATACCACTACTACTATACCACTAATACTGTACCACTACTACTGTACCACCACTACTGTACCACTACTACTATACCACTACTACTATACCACTACTGTACCACTACTGTACCAATACTACTATACCACTGCTACTATACCACTACTGTACCACTACTACTGTACCACTACTACTGTACCTACTGTACCACTACTACTGTACCTCTACTACTATACCCCTACTGTACCACTACTACTATACCACTACTGTACCAATACTACTATACCACTACTACTATACCACTACTACTATACCACTATCACAGTGCCATTCCTACTGTACCAGCACTACTGTACCACTACTACTATACCACTATACCACTACTACTATACCACTACGGTACCACTACAACTGTACCACTACTACTGTACCACTACTTCAGTACCACCACTACTGTACCACTACTACAGTACCGCCACTACTGTACCTCTACTGTACTACTACTATACCACTACTAATATACCACTACTGTACCACTACTACTATACCACTACTACTGTTCACCACTACTACTATACCTCTACTGTACCACTACTTTAACACTACTCCTGTCCCACTATTGCACCACTACTACTATATCACAACTGTACCACTTCTACTATACCACTACTACTGTACCACCTCTACTGTACAACTACTACTATACCACTACTACTATACCACTACTACTATACCACTACTTTACCACTACTACTATACCACAACTTTACCACTACTACTATACCACTACTACTGTATCACTACTACTGTACCACCTCTACTGTACCACTACTACTATACCACTACTACTATACTACTACTTTACCACTACTACTATACCACAACGGTACCACTACTACTATACCACTACTACTGTATCACTACTACTGTACCTCCTCTACTGTACCACTACTACTATACCAGTACTACTATACCACTATTCTACCACTACTACTATACCACTACTACTGTACCACTACTACTATACCACTACTACTATACCACTACTTTAACACTACTACTGCACAACTACTACTGTCCCACTACTGCACCACTACTACTATACCACTACTACCATACCACAACTGTACCACTACTACTGTACCACCTCTACTGTACCACTACTACTATACCACTACTACTATACCACTACTACTGTACCACTACTACTATACCACTACTGTACCACTACTTACTGTACCACTACTACTATACCACTACCACAGTACCCCTACTACTGTACCACTACTACTATACCACTACTACTATACCACTACTGTACCACTTCTACTATACCACTTCTACTATACCACTACTACTATACCACTACGGTACCACTACGACTGTACCACTACTACTGTACCACTACTACTATACCACTACTACTATACCTCTACTGTACCACTACTACTATATCACTACTGTACCACAACTACTATACCACTACTGTACCAATACTACTCTACCACTGCTACAATACCACTACTGTACCACAACTACTGTGCCACTACTACTATACCACTACCACAGTACCATTCCTACTGTACCACCACTACTGTACCACTACTACTGTACCACTACTACTATACCACTACTGTACCACTACTACTATACCACTACTACTATACCACTATGGTACCACTACAACTATACCACTACTACTGTACCACTACTACTGTACCGCTACTACTATACCGCTACTACTATACCACTACTACTATACCTCTACTATACCACTACTACTATACCACTACTGTACCACTACTACTATACCTCTACTACTATACCACTACTGTACCACTTCTACCGTACCACTACTACTATACCACTGCTACTGTACCACTAATGTATGACTACTACTGTACCACTACTACTGTACCACTACAACTCTACCACTACTACTGGACCTCTACTACTATACCACTACTACTATACCACTACTGTACCACTACTACTATACCACTACTCTACCACTACTATTATACCATCACTACTATACCACTACTGTACCACTACTACAGTACCACCACTACTGTACCACATCTACTATACCACTACTATTATACCCCTACTGTACCACTACCACTACTACTGTACCACTACAACTCTACCACTACTACTGGACCTCTACTACTATACCACTACTACTATACCACTACTGTACCACTACTACTATACCACTACTCTACCACTACTATTATACCATCACTACTATACCACTACTGTACCACTACTACAGTACCACCACTACTGTACCACATCTACTATACCACTACTATTATACCCCTACTGTACCACTACCACTACTACTATACCACTACTACAGTACCACTACTAATAAACCACTACTACTATACCACTACTACTGTACCACTACTGCTATACCACTACTACTATACCACGACTACTATATCACTGCTACTCTACCATTGCTACTGAACCACTACTACTGTCCCACTACTACTGGACCACTACTACTATACCACTACTCTACCACTACTGCTATACCACTACCGTACCACTACAACTATACCACTGCTCCTGTACCACTACTACTATACCATTACTACTGTACCACTGCTACTGTACCACTACTACTGTCCCACTACTGTACCACTACTACTGTCCTACTATTTTACCAATACTACTGTACCACTACTACTGTCCATCTCTACTGTTCCACTACTGTCCACTACTACTGTACCGATATTGTACCACTATTTCTCTACCACTACTGTACCACTATTACTGTCCCACTACTGTACCACTACTACTGTACCACCACTACTGTACCACTGCTGTCCACCACTACTATACCACTACTGTCCATCACTACTGTACCACTTCTACTGTACCACTACTACTGTACCACTACTGTACCACTACTGTCCATCACTACTGTAACACTTCTACTGTACCACTACTACTGTACCACTACTGTACCCCTACTGTCCATCATTACTGTACCACTACTACTGTACCAGTACTGTACCACTACTGTCCATCATTACTGTACCACTACTACTGTACCAGTACTGTACCACTACTGTACCAATACTACTGTACCACTAGGGTCCACCACTACTGTTCCACTATTACTGTACCACTACTGTCCATCACTACGGTACCACTATTACTGTAGCAGTACTGTCCATCACTACTGTACCACTATTATTGTACCACTGCTTTACCACCACTGTACCACTACTGTCCATCACTACTGTACCACTACTTTACCACTACTACTGTACCACTCCTGCTGTACCACTACTTTTGTACAACTACTGTACCACTACTACTGTACCACTACTACTCTACCACTGCTACTGTACCACTACTGTACCACTACTGTCCACCACTACTGTACCACTGCTGTCCATTGCTACTGTACCACTACCTCTGTACCACTACTACTGTACCACTACTGTCCACCACTACTTTACCACTACTACTGTAACACTACTGTCCACTACTACTGTACCAGTACTGTACCACTACTGTCCACCATTGCTGTACCACTACTCCTGTACCATTACTACTGTTCCACTACTACTGTACCACTACTGTCCACTACTACTGTACCACTACTACTGTACCACTAATGTACCATTGCTACTATACCACTACTGTACCATTGCTACTATACCACTACTGTACCACTACTACTATACCAGTACCTCTGTACCACTACTACTGTACCACTACTACTGTACCATTGCTACTATAGCACTACTTTACCACTACTACTGTACCACTACTGTACCATTGCTACTATACCACTACTGTACCACTGCTACTATACCACTGCTACTGTACCACTACTACTGAACCATTGCTACTATACCACAACTGTACCACTACTACTGTACCATTGCTACTTTTCCAATACTGTACCACTACTACTGTACCACTACTACTGTACCATTGCTACTAAACCACTACTACTATACCACTACTACTGTACCACTGCTACTATACCACTACTGTACCACTACTACTATACCACTACTATACCACTACTACCATACCACTATTACTGTACCACTACTGTACCTCTACTACTCTACCGCTACTACTGTCCACCATTACTGTACCACTACTACTATACCATTACTGTACCACTACTACTGTCCACCATTACTTTACCACTACTACTGTATCACTACTACTGTCCACCATTACTGTACCACTGCTACTATACCATTACTCTACCACTACTACTGTATCACTACTACTGTCCACCATTACTGTACCACTGCTACTATACCATTACTCTACCACTACTACTGTCCACTACTTTACCACTACTACTATACCACTACTACTGTACCACTACTACTGTACCACTACTGTACCACTACTACTGTCCACCATTATTCTACCACTACTACTATACCGTTACTGTACCACTACTACTGTCCACCATTACTGTACCACTACTACTATACCACTACTGTACCACTACTACTGTCCACAATTACTGTACCACTAATACTATACTACTACTACAGTCCACCATTACTGTACCACTACTACTGTACCACTACTACTGTACTACTAATACTATACTACTACTACAGTCCACCATTACTGTACCACTACTACTATACCACTACTACTGTACCACTAATACTATACTACTACTACAGTCCACCATTACTGTACCACTACTACTATACCACTACTACTATACCACTACTACTGTACCACTACTACTGTACCATTGCTACTATACCACTACTGTACCACTACTACTGTCCACCATTATTCTACCACTACTACTATACCATTACTGTACCACTACTACTGTCCACCATTACTGTACCACTACTACTATACCACTACTGTACCACTACTACTGTCCACAATTACTGTACCACTAATACTATACTACTACTACAGTCCACCATTACTGTACCACTACTACTATACCACTACTGTACCACTACTTCTGTCCACCATTACTGTACCACTACTGTACCACCACTACTACTATACAACTTCTGTACCACCACTACTGTCCACCATTACTGTACCACTACTACTATACCACTACTGTACCACCACTTCTTTCCACCACTACTACTATACCACTTCTGTAGCACTACTACTGTCCACCGTTACTGTACCACTACTACTATACCACTCTGTTCCACCACTACTGTCCATCATTACTGTAGCACTTCTACTATACCACTACTGTACCACTA
Organism: Salmo salar; assembly: GCF_965601325.2. Classification (NCBI taxonomy): domain Eukaryota; kingdom Metazoa; phylum Chordata; class Actinopteri; order Salmoniformes; family Salmonidae; genus Salmo; species Salmo salar. Next base: position 18,949,696 of record NC_138297.1, on the reverse strand, counting down.
CTGTACCACTTTACATTTTCTATACAGATAAATAATATGTAATATCTGTCCGTGTGTGTGTTCTTCCAGGCTACTCAGCCCCGGGCACCCCCACAGCCAATCGTTTTGTAGGACTGAGCTCTAGAGACCCAGCCTTCCTTCACCAACAACAGGTGAGACAGTACAACGACCTTTCTTCCCTTCCTCCCTCTCCACCTCCCTCCAAAAGGAGTCTGAGTCCATGGAGATATTACATTCTGTGTCTGGGAGTTAAACCACATTGTGTCATATGTTCTGGCTCAGGGGAGTCTGAGAAATAAAACTATCACAGACATCAACTTTTCCTGACAGTGCTCGCTCCTGTGACTCTTGCATAATATAGTCTAGTGGGGACTTATGGGAGATATATGGGTACCTTTTGTACCATTCCATATACTGTATGTAGGTAATATTGTGGAATGGCTTTTACCTAGTTATTTTCGGTATGGGGCAGAAAGTCATTAGATGTAGCATAATAGATGAGGGTGTAAGGTCCTGTTTTCTTCAAATAGTGTCTAAAATGTAGCTACTATATATGCCAGTCAGTCATCACAGACATATAAACAGACCTGCACTCCCGTGATACAGTTGTCTAGCTTTGATTCACATTTTGTAAGGCAGTCCACAGAGGAATATCATGTATACAGTGGCAAGAAAAAGTATGTGAACCCTTTGGAATTACCTGGATATCTGCATAAATTGGTCATATAATGTGATCTGATCTTTATCTAAGTTACAACAATAGACAAACACAGTGTGCTTAAACTAATAACACACACATTATTGTATTTTTCTCTATATTGAATACATATTTTAAACATTCACAGTGTAGGTTGGAAAAAGTATGTGAACCCCTAGGCTAATGACTTCTCCAAAAGCTAATTGGAGTCAGGAGTCAGCTAACCTGGAGTTCAATCAATGAGATGAGATTGGAGATGTTGGTTAGAGCTGCCCTGCCCTATAATAAACACTCACAAAATTTGAGTTTGCTATTCACAAAAAGCATTGCCTGATGTGAACCATGCCTCGAACAAAAGAGATCTCAGAAGACCTAAGATTATGAATTGTTGACTTGCATAAAGCTGGAAAGGTTTACAAAAGTATCTCTAAAAGCCTTGATGTTCATCAGTCCACAGTAAGACAAATTGTCTATAAATGGAGAAAGTTCAGCACTGTTGCTACTCTCCCTATCAGTGGCCATCCTGCAAAGATGACTGCAAGAGCACAGCTCAGAATGCTCAGTGAGGTTAAGAAGAATCCTAGTGTCAGCTAAAGACTTACAAACATCTCTGGAACATGCTAACATCTCTGTTGACGAGTCTACGATACATAAAACACTGAACAAGAATGGTGTTCATGGGAGGACACCATGGAAGAAGCCACTGCTGTCCAAAAAAAAACATTGCTGCACGTCTGAAGTTCGCAAAAGAGCACCTTGTTGTTCCACAGCGCTACTGGTAAAATATTGTGTGGACAGATAAAACTAAAGTTGAGTTGTTTGGAAGGAACACACAACACTATGTGTGGAGAAAAAAAGGCACAGCACACCAACATCAAAACCTCATCCCAACTGTAAAGTATGGTGGAGGGAGCATCATGGTTTGGGGCTGCTTTGCTGCCTCAGGGCATGGACAGCTTGCTATCATTTACGGAAAAATGAATTCCCAAGTTTATCAAGACATTTTCCAGGAGAATATAAGGCTATCTGTCCGCCACTTGAAGCTCAAAAGAAGTTGGGTGATGCAACAGCACAAAGACCCAAAACACAGAAGTAAATCAACAGCAGAATGGCTTCAACAGAAGAAAATATGCCTTCTGGAGTGGCCCAGTCAGTCCTGACCTCAACCCGATTGAAATGCTGTGGCATGACCTCAAGAGAGCGGTTCACACCAGACATCCCAAGAATATTGATGAACTGAAACAGTTTTGTAAAATTCCTCCTGACCGTTGTGCAGGTCTGATCCGCAACTACAGAAAACATTTGGTTGAGGTTATTGCTGCCAAAGGAGGGTCAACCAGTTATTAAATCCAAGGGTTCACGCACTTTTTCCACCCTGCACTATGAATGTTTAGTTTACATGGTGTGTTCATAAAGACATGAAAACGTGTAATTGTTTGTGTTATTAGTTTAAGCAGACTGTGTTTGTCTATTGTTGTGATCAAATTTTATGACCAATTTGTGCAGAAATCCAGGTAATTCCAAAGGGTTCACAAACCTTTTCTTGCCAATGTATGCTGTATCATCAATAGTACAGAAGGGAGAAAGTGCACAAAAATACACATTTATCAATTACTTGTCTGTCGTGGTTCAGTATCCATTAGACAGTGGGTGGGTTTCTTGTCTTCCCCTACTATTCTGTACGTCAGAATATTCAGACAGACAGTGTATGATACAGACCAGAGCCAGACTGTTTGGTGTTGTTGGCGTCGAACGGTTGTCCCGGCGCCTGGAAAGATGTGGCTGAAGTGTGTGTGAGGTTAGGATCATCGTGGTCAGCGAGGGTGGAAAAGGAGGCTTGGAGCGCCAGCCCCTCCTCATGAAGCACACTCACACGCTGGTCCGAAGCCAAGACTTTCCAACCACGCTTAATTGAATGCATCTGCACGCGGCTACATAATAATCAGTGGTTTCTCTTCTCTACCGTTCCTGTTGAACGTAATGACAAAGCCTGGCCTGTATTTTTCTGCAGCTTGGCAAAGGTACAGCAGGCAGAAAATGTGCTGTTTGTTAATGATGCTATGATTCTCTATCGCGGGGTGGACTATTTTGGGCATATGCCACATTTTTCATTGCCCTGCTACTTCTCTCAGTTAAGTCACTAAACAGCTGTACTCAATGTTGTCTCACTGGCCGATAGTGTAAAATATCAATTTATATTATATTCAATTAAATGAAACTAACACTGTGAGCTGAATACTAAATGAATAGAAAAGACTTGAAGGATTCATCATGCTTATATTTTATTAGTCAGGCTTTGTCTGTGTTGTTTGTGGTTCAGGATGATTTAAACCTAAGAAGCTGGCTCTTTCATCCTGTGGTTACTGGCACTAGGCGACTATACACTGTGGAGTAAACAATGTCATAGGTATACTCCCTTTGTTGTTTTTGCCATCTCACCCCGGCTCTAGATATTTATTAGGTAGAGTTATGAGATATATTGACACTTCTCCTGTGTGTTTGAGACAGTTGTTCTGAGGCGGGTTGGGTGGAGAGACCAGACACACAAGGTGGAGGAGTTTCACCGACTTGGGGTGTCGTCTTTCAGATGCAGTCACCGGTGATATTTCAGTATGTAGCTGTAGAGATGCAGTCACTGGTGATATTTCAGTATGTAGCTGTAGAGATGCAGTCACCGGTGATATTTCAGTATGTAGCTGTAGAGATGCAGTCACTGGTGATATTTCAGTATGTAGCTGTAGAGATGCAGTCACCGGTGATGTTTCAGTATGTAGCTGTAGAGATGCAGTCACCGGTGATATTTCAGTATGTAGCTGTAGAGATGCAGTCACCAGTGATATTTCAGTATGTAGCTGTAGAGATGCAGTCACCGGTGATGTTTCAGTATGTAGCTGTAGAGATGCAGTCACCGGTGATATTTCAGTATGTAGCTGTAGAGATGCAGTCACCGGTGATGTTTCAGTATGTAGCTGTAGAGATGCAGTCACCGGTGATATTTCAGTATGTAGCTGTAGAGATGCAGTCACCGGTGATGTTTCAGTATGTAGCTGTAGAGATGCAGTCACCGGTGATGTTTCAGTATGTAGCTGTAGAGATGCAGTCACCGGTGATGTTTCAGTAAGTAGCTGTAGAGATGCAGTCACCGGTGATATTTCAGTATGTAGCTGTAGAGATGCAGTCACCGGTGATGTTTCAGTATGTAGCTGTAGAGATGCAGTCACCGGTGATGTTTCAGTATGTAGCTGTAGAGATGCAGTCACCGGTGATATTTCAGTATGTAGCTGTAGAGATGCAGTCACCGTTGATATTTCAGTATGTAGCTGTAGAGATGCAGTCACCGTTGATATTTCAGTATGTAACTGTAGAGATGCAGTCACCGGTGATATTTCAGTATGTAGCTGTAGAGATGCAGTCACCGGTGATGTTTCAGTATGTAGCTGTAGAGATGCAGTCACCGGTGATATTTCAGTATGTAGCTGTAGAGATGCAGTCACTGGTGATATTTCAGTATGTAGCTGTAGAGATGCAGTCACTGGTGATATTTCAGTATGTAGCTGTAGAGATGCAGTCACTGGTGATATTTCAGTATGTAGCTGTAGAGATGCAGTCACTGGTGATATTTCAGTATGTAGCTGTAGAGATGCAGTCACTGGTGATATTTCAGTATGTAGCTGTAGCGATGCAGTCACCGGTGATATTTCAGTATGTAGCTGTAGAGATGCAGTCACCAGTGATATTTCAGTATGTAGCTGTAGAGATGCAGTCACCGGTGATGTTTCAGTATGTAGCTGTAGAGATGCAGTCACCGGTGATATTTCAGTATGTAGCTGTAGAGATGCAGTCACCGGTGATGTTTCAGTATGTAGCTGTAGAGATGCAGTCACCGGTGATATTTCAGTATGTAGCTGTAGAGATGCAGTCACCGGTGATGTTTCAGTATGTAGCTGTAGAGATGCAGTCACCGGTGATGTTTCAGTATGTAGCTGTAGAGATGCAGTCACCGGTGATGTTTCAGTAAGTAGCTGTAGAGATGCAGTCACCGGTGATATTTCAGTATGTAGCTGTAGAGATGCAGTCACCGGTGATGTTTCAGTATGTAGCTGTAGAGATGCAGTCACCGGTGATGTTTCAGTATGTAGCTGTAGAGATGCAGTCACCGGTGATATTTCAGTATGTAGCTGTAGAGATGCAGTCACCGTTGATATTTCAGTATGTAACTGTAGAGATGCAGTCACCGGTGATATTTCAGTATGTAGCTGTAGAGATGCAGTCACCGGTGATATTTCAGTATGTAGCTGTAGAGATGCAGTCACCGGTGATGTTTCAGTATGTAGCTGTAGAGATGCAGTCACCGGTGATATTTCAGTATGTAGCTGTAGAGATGCAGTCACCGGTGATGTTTCAGTATGTAGCTGTAGAGATGCAGTCACCGGTGATATTTCAGTATGTAGCTGTAGAGATGCAGTCACCGGTGATGTTTCAGTATGTAGCTGTAGAGATGCAGTCACCGGTGATGTTTCAGTATGTAGCTGTAGAGATGCAGTCACCGGTGATGTTTCAGTATGTAGCTGTAGAGATGCAGTCACCGTTGATATTTCAGTATGTAACTGTAGAGATGCAGTCACCGGTGATATTTCAGTATGTAGCTGTAGAGATGCAGTCACCGGTGATATTTCAGTATGTAGCTGTAGAGATGCAGTCACCGGTGATATTTCAGTATTTAGCTGTAGAGATGCAGTCACCGGTGATATTTCAGTATGTAGCTGTAGAGATGCAGTCACCGGTGATGTTTCAGTATGTAGCTGTAGAGATGCAGTCACCGTTGATGTTTCAGTATGTAGCTGTAGAGATGCAGTCACCGGTGATATTTCAGTATGTAGCTGTAGAGATGCAGTCACCGTTGATATTTCAGTATGTAGCTGTAGAGATGCAGTCACCAGTGATATTTCAGTATGTAGCTGTAGAGATGCAGTCACCGTTGATATTTCAGTATGTAGCTGTAGAGATGCAGTCACCGTTGATATTTCAGTATGTAGCTGTAGAGATGCAGTCACCGTTGATATTTCAGTATGTAGCTGTAGAGATGCAGTCACCGGTGATATTTCAGTATGTAGCTGTAGAGATGCAGTCACCGTTGATGTTTCAGTATGTAGCTGTAGAGATGCAGTCACTGTTGATATTTCAGTATGTAGCTGTAGAGATGCAGTCACCGTTGATATTTCAGTATGTAGCTGTAGAGATGCAGTCACCGGTGATATTTCAGTATGTAGCTGTAGAGATGCAGTCACCGTTGATATTTCAGTATGTAGCTGTAGAGATGCAGTCACCGGTGATATTTCAGTATGTAGCTGTAGAGATGCAGTCACCGGTGATATTTCAGTAAGTAGCTGTAGAGATGCAGTCACCGGTGATGTTTCAGTATGTAGCTGTAGAGATGCAGTCACTGTTGATGTTTCAGTATGTAGCTGTAGAGATGCAGTCACCGGTGATATTTCAGTATGTAGCTGTAGAGATGCAGTCACCGTTGATATTTCAGTATGTAGCTGTAGAGATGCAGTCACCGGTGATATTTCAGTATGTAGCTGTAGTGATGCAGTCACCGTTGATATTTCAGTATGTAGCTGTAGAGATGCAGTCACCGTTGATATTTCAGTATGTAGCTGTAGAGATGCAGTCACCGTTGATATTTCAGTATGTAGATGTAGAGATGCAGTCACCGGTGATATTTCAGTATGTAGCTGTAGAGATGCAGTCACCGGGGGTGATATTTCAGTATGTAGCTGTAGAGATGCAGTCGCCGGTGATATTTCAGTATGTAGCTGTAGAGATGCAGTCACCGGTGATATTTCATTATGTAGCTGTAGAGATGCAGTCACCGGTGATATTTCAGTATGTAGCTGTAGAGATGCAGTCACCGGTGATATTTCAGTATGTAGCTGTAGAGATGCAGTCACCGGTGATATTTCATTATGTAGCTGTAGAGATGCAGTCACCGTTGATATTTCAGTATGTAGCTGTAGAGATGCAGTCACCGTTGATATTTCAGTATGTAGCTGTAGAGATGCAGTCACCGGTGATATTTCAGTATGTAGCAGTAGAGATGCAGTCACCGTTGATATTTCAGTATGTAGCTGTAGAGATGCAGTCACCGATGATATTTCAGTATGTAGCTGTAGAGATGCAGTCACCGGTGATATTTCAGTATGTTGCTGTAGAGATGCAGTCACCGGTGATATTTCAGTATGTAGCTGTAGAGATGCAGTCACCGTTGATGTTTCAGTATGTAGCTGTAGAGATGCAGTCACCGTTGATATTTCAGTATGTAGCTTTAGAGATGCAGTCACCGTTGATATTTCAGTATGTAGCTGTAGAGATGCAGTCACCGTTGATATTTCAGTATGTAGCTGTAGAGATGCAGTCACCGGTGATATTTCAGTATGTAGCTGTAGAGATGCAGTCACCGGTGATATTTCAGTATGTAGCTGTAGAGATGCAGTCACCGTTGATATTTCAGTATGTAGCTGTAGAGATGCAGTCACCGGTGATATTTCAGTATGTAGCAGTAGAGATGCAGTCACCGTTGATATTTCAGTATGTAGCTGTAGAGATGCAGTCACCGATGATATTTCAGTATGTAGCTGTAGAGATGCAGTCACCGGTGATATTTCAGTATGTTGCTGTAGAGATGCAGTCACCGGTGATATTTCAGTATGTAGCTGTAGAGATGCAGTCACCGTTGATGTTTCAGTATGTAGCTGTAGAGATGCAGTCACCGTTGATATTTCAGTATGTAGCTGTAGAGATGCAGTCACCGTTGATATTTCAGTATGTAGCTGTAGAGATGCAGTCACCGTTGATATTTCAGTATGTAGCTGTAGAGATGCAGTCACCGGTGATATTTCAGTATGTAGCTGTAGAGATGCAGTCACCGGTGATATTTCAGTATGTAGCTGTAGAGATGCAGTCACCGGTGATATTTCAGTATGTAGCTGTAGAGATGCAGTCACCGGTGATATTTCAGTATGTAGCTGTAGAGATGCAGTCACCGGTGATATTTCAGTATGTAGCTGTAGAGATGCAGTCACCGGTGATATTTCAGTATGTAGCGATCCAAGTGTTGTCTGCCCCCCAACGTCCCCAGTGTGCACTCTACACACAAACACACAACCCCAAAGACACCCACCTGCCCGCACCCCTCCTCCTTCTAAACAGTTCCTCTGCAAAAAATCAGTGAAGAAAAAAACAACTCCCATTCATGTCTTCTCCTTGGTTAACCCCTCTAGGGACCGTTCCTCCGCTATGCATTCCTGTGGGAACGTTCAGTGATCAGATGTCATTTGGTATTATCTAAGGAAGCCTGCTAATCCCCATTCTGCCTGCATCTGTTTCGCTAATGTTCCCCTAACGTTCCCCGGCGACGTCTTCCCGTCCCTCCTACCCTTGCCACTGTGATTTGGCAGAGCCGGGAGACAGATGGCGAGCCCCCCTAGAGGAGTGCTGGCAGGCCTGGCACAGAGCGTGGGGAGGGGGGTGAGGGTGGTGTTGTTGGTGGTGGGAGAGCGTCTGGCACAGCCAGAACGTTCTCTCTGCTCAAAGCTTTGTCAAAGCAGAGCAACAGGCTGGGCTGGATGATGGAAAGGCAGTGTAGGGTTGTTGGTGTGCTGGGGTGTATGCAGCACCCTAGTCTCTGATGTTAGCAGAGGAGTAAAGCTAGAGACTTAACCATGCAGTCTGCTTATAGTAGAGGCTTGGTGTTGGGAGAACAAGTGAATATGATTTAGAAAAATGGAGTGGTGGCGTCTGTTTACATCCTCCGTTATAGACTAGTGTGTGTGTGTGTGTGTGCGTGTGTATGTGTGTGTGTGTGTGTGTGTGCGTGCGTGTGTGTGTGTGTGTGTGTGTGTGTGTGTGTGTGTGTGTGTGTGTGTGCGTGCGTGCGTGCGTGCGTGTGTGTGTGTGTGTGCGCACAAGTGCGTATGTTTTTTTAGTTTCCATTTGATTTAGGTAAATATTGTCTTTATCGTTGGTTAGGTAATTCGGCAGACACCTTCACATTTTCGATACACACAAGATACACGGAGGAAACTAGAGGAAATCAGTCATTCACCTCAAGACGTACTGTGGAAAACCATTGTGTGGCTTTGTGTACAGGTGCTCTCAGAGAGACGGCTAATGTTATGGATCATCCTAAGTGGGTTTTGAATATTCAGTGCGGTGCGTATTTATGACTAAACCCTCGTAAGAACTCTTCAGTCTGCCACAGCGGTGGGAAGATTGCTCACGAGGCACTTTTTCAAGATGCGCTACCAAACGGGTGTGTCGACTAAAGGTGCAAGTTTAGCTGGGTATTGGCTGAGATGCCTCTCTTCTGGACTGTGGACGTGTGTGTGTGTGTATAATGCCTGGACGAGAGTGTGTGGTGGTTTTGAGTTAGTGTGTGTGTGTCTTTCAGGGGTGTTGTGTGTGTGTGTGTGTGTGTGTGTGTCATTGTTGTAAGACGTTAGAGACAAGACAGCAGCCCTCGTTTAGCAACCCTGCCATCTAGCTACCTAGTTTCACCATCATACACTAAAACTACCACGTCCATACGGGGATACATGGACCCGAGTAGGACTGCTATAAAATACAGAAATGCCTCAACGAGCCTGCATGCAGAATAAGAATGAACACTACATATTATCTAACAACATGTATGTATGTAACCTGTGGACCACCTGGCCCCATAGGCTAATCATAGGAAACTACTCCCCTATACAGTAGCTGAACGGCTGCCATTGACATGACTCACATTGTGTAAACTAACCTCTTCTCTGCTTCCAGGTCAGATTAGAAACCTCGTTTTAAGTGTGACGGCATGCTTACTGTTCTTTATTTCATCTGCTTTCCATAGATTTGAAACTGTAGAAGGATCTAATATCACTCAACGATAATGACCGACGTGTCGTATTTCTTCATGTTTAGATAAAAACAGCCGGAGGATAGTAGTCTGGCCTATTTTTTGGTTTGTTCCAGGCTCTCTGCTTGAGGATTTTCTTGCATGCATGATTTTGTTTGGTAGTGACCTTGTATAGTAACGTTGTGTGGTGATATCAAAGTGAGCTGTGAGTTGTGCTGCTGGCTCCGTGTCTGACTGCTAGGTTTATATTGACAGCTGAGGATATGTGACTGGACCATGAATCAAAACGGCAGGAATTATGGTCCCAGTGGCACTGAGGATACTTTGGGGATTGCTTGGCAAAGGTAACGTTTCCATTATTTCAAACATTCTCTCTATCATTTGTCTACAAACTATCTGATGAAACACACACCTATCACACACACTTTGGCACACACATTTACACACACGCACGTAGACACACACACACACACACACACACACGCACGCACGCACGCACACACACACACACACACACACACACACACACACACACACACACACACACACACACACACACACACACACACACACACACACACACACACACACACAATATATTCATACTTTCAATAGAGTCTACAGATTGAGATTGTATTGACCCTGTAGTAATAAACATACCAAGTTCAATACTCATCTCTCTGCATTCCTTACCTCAGTTACCCTTTCATTGCTGCCACCACAATGGGAATCTGGTAAACCCATAAAGAATGTGAACAATCTGTTGAACGTTGCTCACTATTCCAGTAGGTTCTAGCCCTCAGGGCATTTGTACTGTATAAAAAGTCATTATAATCATCCATAGACTGCCAGAGTGAATGTCAACCAGGCAAAAACACTGCCAAATGAGATATTCAAGGTGTCATAATAAGATGTGCGTGACATCAAAGAGTGATCTGCATAACGTTTTACATACCTCCACCTTTAGCTGTTGTTCCTGGGAATGTATGTGAGTTATGCTTTATAATGTATATATTAATTACATATAATTACCTACATATAATTACCTACAAATTGCTTAATTTGACATTTTAGGTAAGCACCTTTAAATTAAAGAAGGTTTCATCTTTTTCCTATTTATGCATTTCACTTTTTAGAAAAAAAAACGACATTTGGAGAAGTGTGTTAGGTCATCGACAGAGGAGGATTAACGTTACTGGTTAACTGTGTTACTGGTTAACTGTTTTACTGGACCTTATCAAGGGACACTCTGCTATCGTTTAGCATGCCTGTGTGTACTGCACTGTGTGACAGGATGCTGCAGACTTAATCGGCTGATTGGCTCTTTGGAATGGGGCCATGGCAGTTCCTGAGAAACAAAAAGATTTAGGGGAAACGATGTCTTTCTCTCTCTCTCCAGCTCATGCTCTCACACATTGCCCAAAACAGTCCTCCCCGCTATAGAGAAGCATTGCATCGTTAACAAACACCACATTTTCACAGCCTCTCTCTCTCTCTCTTTCTTGCTCTCTTTTTCCCTCTCCCGTCGCTCTCTCTCCAGCCCTCTTTCTTGCTCTCTCTCTCTCTCTCTCTCACACTCTCTCTCTCCAGCCCTCTTTCTTGCTCTCTCTCTCTCTCTCTCTCTCTCTCTCTCTCTCTCCCTCCTTTCCCAGTGCAACACATATTTATCTTTCATTTCTGCTGAGCCTTAGGAAGGCCTTGGATTGGATTTGTGTCAGGGAAAGTAAAACACACATAAAACATCTGTTGGAGTCCTCGGCAGTGTGACAGCTCACACAAATAGTATGTATGTGTCCTACACGGCGCCCTATTTCCTATGCAGTGAACTATGTAGGGAACTATGTAGGGGAACAGGGTGCCATTTGGGACACAGTCTTAGCTCCGTTACGAGCCGTTTCTTTAAATCTCTGACTGTTCTTTGTTTTTCTTCGTACTCTTTTGTTTGAGTTGAGTCTCAAACTGCGTGGCGGAGACAGAAAGCCCTTTGTATGGGTGTTCTGAGGTGCCAGTACATTACGGTCATTTTATTTATATACCCAGAGTGGACAAAACATTAGGAACACCTTCCTAATATTGAGTTGCACCCCCTCTTGCCCTCAGAACAGCCTCAATTCGTTAGGGCGTGGACTCTACGAGGTGTCGAAAGTGTTTGTTCCACAGGGTTGACTCCAATGCTTCCCACAGTTGTGTCAAGTTGGCTGGATGTCCTTTGGGTGGTGGACCATTATTGATACACACAGGAAACTGTTGAGTGTGAAAAACCCAGAGTCTTGAGACACTAAATAGGTGCGCCTGGCACCTACTTCCATACCCTGTTCAAAGGCAACCCTTACCCTCTGAATGTCACATATACACAATCCATGTCTCACTTGTCTCAAGACTTAAACATCCTTATTTAACCTGTCTCCTCCCCTTCATCTACACTGATTGAAGTGGATTTAACAAGTGACATCAATAAGGGATCATAACTTTCACCTGGATTCACCTGGTCAGTCCATGTCATAGAAAGACCAGGTGTTCTTAATGTTTTGTACACTCAGTGTAGTTTCTAATTTACATCTACTGCTGCAGCGTAGTCAAAAGAAGGATCTTTTTTGTTTTCATCATTTGGATGTAATTGTGGCAGCTACTGTAAAACCATTCTATGGAAAGACTTAACAATGCCAATGCATAGACATGTCATTACAGGTCAACGTTTTAGCTACAGTATGTGAACATTTCTGCCTCTCCGGCTTTGTCCTATAACCCCACTCCGCCTACTTAAAGAGACAAGTACCTCCGTCAATGCTCTCTCTCTTTCTCTCGCTATCTCTCTTTCTCTCGCTCTCTCTCTCTCTCTCTCTGTCTTTCTCTTGCTCTCTCTCTTTCTCTCGCTCTCTCTCTCTGTCTTTCTCTTGCTCTCTCTTTCTCTCGCTATCTCTCTCTTTCTCTCGCTCTCTCTCTTTCTCTCGCTCTCTTTCTCTTTCTCTCGCTCTCTCTCTTTCTCTCGCTCTCTCTCTCTGTCTTTCTCTTGCTCTCTCTCTCTTTCTCTCGCTATCTCTCTCTTTCGCTCTCTCTCTTTCTCTCGCTCTCTCTCTTTCTCTCGCTCTCTCTCTTTCTCTTTCTCTCGCTCTTTCTCTTGCTCTCTCTGTCTGTCTATCTCTTGCTCACTCTCTCTTTCTCTCGCTCTTTCTCTTGCTCTCTCTGTCTGTCTTTCTCTTGCTCACTCTCTCATTCTCTCGCTCTCTCTCTTTCTCTCGCTCTCTCTCTCGCTCTCTCTCGCTCTCTCTCGCTTTCTCACTCTCTCTTTTTGTCTCCCTCTCTTAGAAAACATGTTCACTTCTATTTCACCAGGGCCTTGTCTGTCAGAGAAACTAGCTCAGTCAGTCAATAAATAAATCAATAAATGTATTTATAAAGCCATTCTTACATCAGTTGTACATAAACCCAGCTTAAAACCCCTAACAGCAAGCAATGCAGGTGTAGAAGCATTTCCTGAATAGTTTCTCCTTGTTCTAAAATGGTAGAACACAGCTGTATACATAATAGGATAGAGGGAATCGATGGGGTGCATGTATATGTGCTGTTCTCTTCAAACCTCCACTGGCCTACTCTGCCCTCTCTGAGGTTAAAGGGTTTTCTGAGAGCCCCTTCTCTAGGCCTCCTAATAGACCAGTGGAGGTAAGAGGAAATATATTCCTGAGCTACAAGGAGGCCTCTCTCCCTCTATCTCTCTCTCTTTGCCCTCTCTCTCTCTCTCTCTCTCTCTCTCTCCTCTCTCACTTCTCGCTCTCTCTTTGCCCTCTCTCTCTCTCCTCTCTCACTTCTCGCTCTCTCTGTGCCCTCTCTCTCTCTTCTCTCTCACTTCTCGCTCTCTCTGTGCCCTCTCTCTTGCTTCTCTCACTTCTCTCTCTCTTTTCTCTCTCTTTGCCCTCTCTCTTTCTCTCTCTCTCTCTCCTCTCTCACTTCTCGCTCTCTCTTTGCCCTCTCTCTCTCTTCTCTCTCACTTCTCTCTCTCTCTGTGCCCTCTCTCTTGCTTCTCTCACTTCTCTCTCTCTTTTCTCTCTCTCTTTGCCCTCTCTCTCCCGCTATCTCTTTCTCTCTCTCTGCTTAGACATGACTAACAGAGACTCGACTTCTGGTCCTCCCTGATCGTACAGTATAAGCCTTTAGGAGCGATGAGCGGTGCAGTGAAAGAATAACCCATTTCTAGTCAGACTTGATTCATTGATTTACGAGCACGTCAGGATACCGCAATTCAGATTCCTTACGGTATACGGTTTTTATATTTTGCATTTGGAACCTTATTATTTGTCTTTCAGACTTTTAATACAACTCAAAGTTAAGCAGGTATTTAAATCAATGTCTTCTGTCATGGAATTCCCAACTCATGAGTCTCCTATAAGTGGGTTTCTGAGTGCAATTGAAGTATGTTTTTAGATGGTTTCCATATTTTCAGTGAGATAGTTCATGAAATCATCAGTGCTGCCTCTTGAAAGATAAAGACTGCAAGAGAGGACAGCTCAGACAAGTTCATTGTCTTCTGTAGATTTTCCAGAAGCAAAATCAGAACTAGCTGGGTGAGCTTGAGTATCTGTATGATAGGAACTGAATTCAAATGTTGCTGAAGAGTGCCAGTGTAGATTGCTAACTGCAACTGTAGAACACTTTAGTTGATAGTAGGAACCTTGGCATTATATTGTCCCTGACCCTGAAATGATAGTTGATGCTATCTTTCATGTAATCTTCATTTTATCTGTAACTTTCTAACTAACCACACATTGCTTACTCCTCAGACCGAGTGATGTCTTGGTAATCTGAATCTCGGGGGGGTAGATGAGGAATTCCGTATTTTTATCAGCAAAGTATTGACACTCTGAATAACCTGGTGCATCGCTCATGGACTGTACTGAGACATTGTGTATTGAGATTGTGGTTGTTGATTTTCTCTTGCTTACACTTGTCTTTCTCTGCACGCGTTGAGTAATCTGAATCTCAGAGAGAGATTAAGCATTCCATCATTTCACTAGCAAAGGCTTGTTCATAGGATCGAGAAGTTGGATGTGCTGTTTAAATGACATTTCGTTAAGATGAGGTGGGTTTGTATTATCCTTTGTCTGATGAACGAACCACTCCACACTAGGACCCAAATTCAAACACTCCCAGACTTGCATGTTGCCATCCGGCAGGAAATGGGTCAGCAATCCATTAAGATGCCATTTAGATAATCTAATTTGGTTGGGCTTAATCCTTGAAAGAAGCCCGCTGGAGCTCCGCTTGTGAGGAGGAGAATGAGTGTGATTTGGCTCCGTGGAGCTCTAAGATGGAGCTAGAGGAGGCCATCGGGGATAGATTACGCAGCAGGAATCCATGAGGAAAGTTGTTTCTCTCATTAGTGTTAGTGAGTGCCCTCGTCTGAAGCCACCTGCACGCCTGTGTAGGGGAAGTGAACTTGGGCTGCGTCCATATATAGTGCACTTTAGGCCTTTGTCCAAAGTAGTCAAATAAATAGGGAATACGGTACCATTTGAGATACAGACTTGCACTTCAGTGTAAAGGCTAAATGAATGAAATCCCTAACTCAAGCAAAGACATCATCTTTTCTTGTAAACAATGAATCATTTGGCGAAATTCTATATGTGGTAATATGAGATTGACAGTGTGATGGACTGCGTAATGAACACTGTTTACCTTTACTGTGTCTACGCTGTCCTCACCTGAGAAGGCCTTTAGAGTAGGACACAGAGTGGGAGAGAGAGGGTGTGTGTGTGTGTATTAGAGAGACGAGGGAAGGACAGAATACTGCAGGGAACCAGCCTGCTCTGAGCTCTCTTTGTTCAGCAAGGTAGGAAAAACGTAATCTCTCATTTCCTGTCAGATGATTTTTGGCATGCCAGCGAGAGAGGGAGACAGAGAGAGTTAGGCAAAGACAGGGAGGGAGAAAAAAGAGAGGGAGAGAGAGAGAGAGGGTAAGGGGGCTGGTAGGAGGAGCGAGAATGATGAAGGGAGTGGGGGGGGGGGGGGGGGGGGTCAAGGAGAAATGAGGATGGAGTAGGAGAGAAAAGCCCTGCCCAAATAGTTTGTGTAGATCATCTCTGGTGTTTTAACCCTTTATAGGACTGGAACTGACTGTACAAGATTCCAATGTTTCCCTCTTTATCAAATTTAGTTGTCAAATGTTATTTCTTTATCTCTGCCTTTCTCTCTCTCTCTTGTTTTATTTTCTATGATCCTCTTAGCGACGTACTGAATATGTGGTTCCCATTGTTTTTAGCTGAGGGTTTCCCAGGGTTTTGTATAAAATGCAGACCAGATCATTAGACACCATTCATGGACACAGACCCAGTCCTGTCAGGTGGGACAGCCTCAGGGAAAATGAAGTCAGTGTTCCACCATATCCAGTCCCCACTCCTCTCCTTTTCCCTCGTTAGGTCGTCTTCCTATCCCACTGACAACAGGAATCTACTCTCTTCTCCATATTTATTGAGGAAGCCTTACACCGGCATGGGGCAGTGGAGGGACTTAGTTAACCTACATAACCTTTCAAACATACCGTCCCCCCCCCCCCCCCCCCCCCCCACCCCCCTGAAAAATAAGATTCTAGTTAGTGTCTATATATCAGGCCCTGCATACAGTGTTGGCCTATAATGCAGCAATTGTGCAAGACAAGACAGGTATTTCAGACGTAGCAGCAGTGGGGGGGGGGTAATTCATTCATTATTCGACATGTACGTATCATTGAGCCCCTTGAGAACAACAACACATTGTTTGTGTTTCGCAAGCAGGCTGCACTTTCGGTTTGCGCCTCCGGTGAACAATCGCTGTGTTGTGTTGCATTAGCGTGCGTTGAATGGGGATGGGGAGGATTTGTAAAGATCCCAACCCCCTTCCGTAGCACCATTGATCAACATGGAGAGGGTCTGTCAATATGGGATTAGGTGTGATCCTCGCTTGACATCCTCCTCAGAGGAATGGGTGGAATACACTGGAAGCGCTTTGTTTGACTGTGTCCCCCTTCGAGCCATAGACTGATTAGACTAGACATAAGACCTTTACGTCAAACTCTTCCTGGATAAAGCAACATGATTGGATGAGAGGGATGAAACTATTGTGGGAGCCGTTTAAAAAAAAAAATGTTCATAAAACACTGCCATAGAATTTGATTGATGGATTCGTAGACATTTGATTGATTGACGCTGCATAGTAATGACACATCCTAACAAGACATAAATGCTATATGCACAGAAGTGTGTTTTCTGCCTAACAAAATAATTGGTTAATTTACTGTAGGTTTGACATTATGAATAAATCCTTTTGTGTTTTGTCCTCAGTTGACTATTTTTCTCAGCTGACTATCCCTCTAAAGTGTTAACTGTTCATTTTATAGTGATGTCGTGTTACAGTGTAATGTAATGCTGCAGAGTATTTCATGATTGTGTGTGTAGAAAATCTGATTGTTCTGCTGTTATTTTATCTTTACTCATGCTTTCCAAAGTGTCCAAATGCTTCCATTGCTCAATGCAGGTGACTCAAAACCCTCTTCCGTTCTCTCCTTCTCTCTCTGTTGTGTTTCCACAGTCCTGGTACCTGGGCGAGCTTAGTTCCATTCCAAGTCACGAACGGGACTCAGATTCTGCCAACAAATGTCCACCAGAACTACAGCATAAACATCATTGGTGAACCCCCCCTCCTCCACACAGAGGCAGAGAACTGAAGACCGCTCAAGGGGCAAGAAGTGTCGGCTACGGGGGAACTAACCAGCAAGCAGCACTTAAAACAATGGTGCTTACACCCTCCCTCCCTCCCTCCCCACTCCCCCCCCCCCACCCCCCCCCCCCACCCCCCACCCCCCCACCCCCAATCCCCTCCTCCTTCGGGACATTGGCCAAGAAGACTCGAGTAGGTTTGGAGCAAAACTGATCCGGTCCACTCTAGCTAACCCTTCGCCATGCCAGTCAGTCATTGTGTGAGAAGAGCCTTTCTATTCAAAATACTGTGATGTATCCTGTACAAAAAAACTTAAGATGCCTTAATGTTTTGCATGACAACTCTTAGTCTAATAGTGGTGTTCTTCTTCATTTTGATGTTGGGAGTTTCTAACCTTGATTTACGAACAGGGGAAGTGGTCTGAAACACACAAAGACTGGCTGGTAGTAGACGTACCCGACTGTAAGTTATTCAACTTTGACCTTTACCCCTTCTATGTCATACTATTCACTGTGTAACCATAGGAACAAATTGTGAATTCAGAGTGTTTTTTCCCTTAGATTTCAGTTTACTGTGATATATATTTTTTTTTACTCATTATCCTGTTGATTCTGTACTGCTATCTACTTAAAAGTTAGTTATACTCCTAAGAGTACTCCTAACTCTTACTATGGTAAAAAAAAAAGAAGACTAAAACACTATTTTTAGGTTAGAGATTTGACCCCTTTTTTTGAAAGAATTCGTATCTCCTTTACAAAAAGTTTTTTTTTAAGATTTAAAAAAATAATCTTGAAAACTCGAAAGAGGCAAGTGCAATTGAATTTTTGAAGGGAAGCTATCAGTCTGTCAGCCCTAAGACTCTAAAGGAAGGGGGATAAATATACGTTTTTTGGGTTAAATACATAAACGTGAAATGTTTAAAAAAACATTTGAGTTGATTTCAGTCGCATTTCTTTGTGTCTCAATATGGAAAGAAAAAAATACTAAGCCTGAAATGCAGAGATGTGCTTGAAGGTGCGCATTAAGCTACCGGTGCAGAACTGAATATGAACAAACCAGCACTTCTATTGAGCCCTACTCAGTCTCATGGGGAGCTTTTTATTTATTGTGGAAAAAATAACAAACAGAAAGTAAAACAATTAAACACACATAGTGTATAAAATGCCATTCGAAATCAAGAACATATTCATTTGGCCATTAGCTTATGAAGCTTGTGTTTACAATATGACTTGACGAAGAAAAAAAAACGAATGCAGGCTGTTAAAGTCATTCACTAAAATGTATGTGTATGTCGAAAAATCGACACTTTTTGTGCAACCTCGAACCTGCAAGGTTGCAGTGGGTTGCACATTTTGCCGCTTGAACACTAAAAATCCCAGATACAGTGGTGGCATTCCCTGAAATCTAGAATTGTGCAAGGCAGGTTTATTGACTTGACCTCTCTCCAAGTCCAGATATATTTATATGACAAATCTCTCCAATACTCTTCATTTGCACGATGACATATAGTCCACATTACGTGCCTTGCCTTTGAATATAAAGACATCACTACACTTGTTTTTTTGCGGCATTTATTACCATTATAGAAAAGAAACTAAACAATTTATGATAATACTTTTTTTTGTACTCTGAATGAAAATTGTGACATTGTTGATTTTTTACTTCCATTTACTACTTTATCTCACAGTTACGGTGCATATCAAGTATAGTCGCCGTTCTAAAGTCTAAAATCACCAGCATTATTTTTCAGTGTTTTCGGTGGTTTTCCAATAACCTTTCATTTTTGTTTTATCATTTTTATCGTTTTGTTTTTTGTTTTTCATCTTCCAGTTACTATTGAGGAGAGCAGAATTCAGATTTATGAAAATTATGCAATACCAAGTTTTGCCTATGTAGGTAGTGCTTATAGATACGCCAATTATTAGAGGCTAGTTTGGAGATAGACAATATTGTAATGCATTTATTTTGTTGATATTGTTGTTGTTGTCGTTGTTTTCCTTTTTTAATTGACCAAAGTAGGGACTGCTTTCTATGCAGTGAATGACAAGGTCTTATTGTAGTGTATTGACAGATGGAGAGACATGTTTCAATTTGTTTTTATTTCTTGGGGGAGGGAGAGGGCCATTTTCCTAAGCTTACTGTTAGTCTGTAAAGAATGCACCCGTTGATCTCGTATGGCTGCAAAGTCACTGATCTGTCTACTGTGACAAACTTGACTCTTTGCATTCAACTTCCCACCTGGGGTGCTAGCATGTGACATTGACTAAGCTCATTTTCACAGGAGAGACGGCTTGACTTGTGGGACCA
The DNA here is from genome assembly GCF_965601325.2 of Salmo salar. Classification (NCBI taxonomy): domain Eukaryota; kingdom Metazoa; phylum Chordata; class Actinopteri; order Salmoniformes; family Salmonidae; genus Salmo; species Salmo salar. The sequence goes on along the minus strand of NC_138297.1, from coordinate 18,930,110 downwards.
TCATAAAAATAAAAAAAGATTCAGGAGAGGAACACGCTAACCTTAATCAGACCCACAATTGCGAACTGAAATCATACTGCAATTGTAAAAAAAAAAATAGCAGGAAGCTATATAAGCATTAACCCTTAACATAACACGGTGCCATTCTATTATCAGTCACTATATGCAATTCCCAAGTAGATGCCTTAAAAATACAGTATATATAAAGTGACCTGATACACATGCGGTACAATCAACAAACCGACAAATGCGCGTGAAACCGGTCAAATCAGTCTAAAGAAAGTATTAGTCAACATATATGCACTATATCTGTATACACCCCAGGGATATTATCATGTAATAAGCTATGGACTACAGAGGAAGGACATCTGCTATTTTCGTTGTACTCTGTAGGGCCCGGAGAAGTTGAACAACAATAGAGAACTTGCATACAGTAGCACATAGGTTATCGTCTTCCCCAAGTGTGTTACGTCAAATCTATAACAAACAAAAAAATATATTACATATGTGAACAAAAACAAAATCTCAGGCTTTACAGGGCATTACAAATTCCAATCACAACTCTCCCACTTTGTAATACAAAAAAAACGACTTTTATAACTCAAATAGACACTATCCACAATGATGTTACCTGTTGTACTCTATCCCAACAATTGTGAACATTCTTACCTGCTTAATTCGAAGAAAGGTACTGTACTGTATACGCAACACTCTTTGAGAGGCCGGAAAGTGTATAAAACCTCCTAAACTCAAGTCAAGCTTATTCTCTCCTCCTTCACCAAGATACTTATTCTGATTTTGGGAAGAAAAAAACTAAACAAAAACCACCCCGTTCTATGTGCACTGTTCTGCTTTTTTTGTGTGAAAAAAAACAACACAAGTGCTTTGCAGCCTCTGGCCATTGGAGACCCCACTGAAGGGCATTTTCCCTTAGTCACGTGTGATAAAAACGTGTCAGACTTGATGTTGATATTTTGGGTAGAAGACTGGGTGTATATAAAGGTGAATGCCGTGGTGGCGTCGATAGCAGTCGTTCTTTGGGGTTAAAATCTGCTTTTGGCAGCTTGCGAGTAATGTGTGTTTGTGAGTATGTGTGCGTGTGTGTGTGTGTGTGTGTGTGTGCGTGTGTGCGTGTGTGCGTGCGTGCGTGCGTGTGTGCGTGTGTGCGTGTGTGCGTGTGTGTGTGTGTGTGTGTGTGTGTGCGTGCTTGTAAGAGAGAATGCACGAGGGATAGAGAGGGTGACACGACACATCGAGCGAAGATAAGGGTCTTTCTATAGAGAAACCTGCCTTATAGACAGGAGTTTGTACACTGTAATCTTTTTCACGCTTTTTCTTTGACACCCTTGTTTGTAATTGTTTTCAAACATCTTGGGTATTATATGAGTCCAATTCCATTTTAGGAGGGGAAAAAAACAAGGCTGGGCTTGATTTACTCTCCAGCTCTCCCCAAATAATCCAAAATTAAAGGATTTTATAACTTTTTAATATTCCTGTATTAAGGTAAAGTATCCTATACAGAACCATCAAATAAAAATAAATAAACGTTCCATTTTGGAAACATTTCAGTAATATTTGAAATTCTTGTTTTTGTTAGTTTTGGCCATAATAGAATGTGTGATGTGATTATGTGGTTGTGAATCCATGACAGAGAGAGAGAGAGAGAGGGGGGGGGTGATTGGGTTCTACCGTAGGGGATATGTATCCATGTCAGTTCACAATAAAGGCACCTGGTTTGAGCCTACCACCAGTGAATACCAGGGTAACATTTGAAGTGTCATCATAGATTGTTCTACTATGTTAATATCAAGTGTGTTATGTCGATCCCACGAAAGTCCTGCTTTAGAAAAATCATAATTACAGGATGATGCAACAATCCATGAGAAATTTGGCACTAGCATTTGACAAAGTTTTGAAGTGTCCATGATGGGTTTGGATTTGGAACAGGCATGTGTATGTAACATCAAGCAACTAGTTCCGCTGTGAGAATTGGGTGAAGTAAGTCCTTTGTGGCCCCCCAGGCATCACAGATTTTTGCACTTTTCATAATTTCATCTACTGTGAGCTCCAAAAGTATTAGGACAGTGACACATTATTGTTGTTTTGACTCTGTACTCAAAGACTTTGAAATGGTACAATGACTATGACGTTTAAGTACAGACTGTCAGCTTTAATTTGAGGGTATTTTCATTCATATTGGGTTAACCGTCTAGAAATTACACCACTTTTTGTACATAGTCCCCCAATTTTAGGGGAACAAAAGTATTGGGAGAAATGCACTTATGTGTATTAGCATAGTAAAAAGTTAAGTATCTGGTTCCATGTTCATAACATGCAATCAAGTTTGTGACTACGAACTTGTTGGATGAATTTTCTGTTTGTTTTGGTTGTGTTTCAGATTATTTTGTGCCCAATTGAAATGAATGATAAATAATGTATTGTGTCACTTTTATTGTAAATAAGAATAGAATATATTTCTAAAGACTACATTAATGGGGATGCTACCATGATTACCGATAATCCTGAATGAATCGTGAGTAATGATGAGTGAGAAAGTTACAGACACACAAATATCATAACCCCAAGAAATGCTAACCTCTCACCATTACAATAAGAGGGAGGTTAGCATTTTTGGGGGTATGATATTTGTGCGTCTGTAACTTTCTTACTCATCATTATTCACAACTCATTCAGGATGCTGTAAAGTGTTTGGAGACATATTCTATTATTATTTACAATAAAAGTGACAACAAAATTACGCAATACATTATTTACCATGAATATGGGACTAAATACTTAAGTTTGTACTACTTTAATACACATAAGTGAATTTGTCCCAATACTTTTGGTCCCCTAAAATGGGGGGACTATGTACAAAAAGTCCTGTAATTTCTTAACGGTTCACCCGATATGGATGAAAATACCTTTTATATCAGTGTCCCACTCATGGTAGATATTTAATAAGTAGACAGGTATTGGCAGGTTTTGTGTTGCATACATTGCATAATGTTTATTTTCAAAGGGCTAATTTGATTTGATCATCTATGGACATCATGCACAAGGGTTAAACCGTTTTCACAGAATGACATGTAGGCCCACAGATGAGAAAGGCATGACAGAGATGAGTATTATTCAATATTCAGTAATGATTGTTGTAGGCTATCCATGGTCAACCGTTCAATTAGTACCTTATGCAAGAAAGACCAGTGGCAATCATGCAATATCTGTGTAGTTCTACTTACTTAATGTTCAGTGCTCTAGGGATTAAGAGGACAGATGGATGGACAAAAGTGCTTTCAGGAGGTGTGGTTTTACGTGAGCAATAGATGTGTTCCATGTATTGATTATTAACATCAGGTTGTTGTTGTAAGCAGGAAACATAAAAACCAGCATTTTCTGTATTACTAATCACTTAACTAAATATATGAATAATTCAGTGCCTGTTCAAGCTCACCGTCTCAGTGGAGTGTCCATTGTCAATAAATGTGATTAAAAAAAAGTTAAACAACTTAAAACGAAGCGATATGTGTGGGGCGCCTTGGCGTGTTCTCTCAAATCTTTTTGAATTTTTAGTTTTGTTTGTTGGTTTGTTTTTGGTTTGAGATGTGTCTTTGCAAGAGGGTTTTTTGTGCTTCATTCACTTGAAGGTCAGCTGGGTACGCCCATCTCATGCTTGCTCTTTGAGGGGAAAAAGCTATGTGTACACGTCGTTTGGACATTGTGTTTCTTTGGATTGTCAATTGCTCCATTATGTTAACTAATGACATTTGAAAATGCTTGCCAACTGGTTGACTTCTTATGGGTCTTGTGGCACTTTTACTCCCTCTGCACACACATTATTACTATGGCGAATCACTTCAAGGTGAATTAAAAAAACACAACTACTACAACACCACCAACTAAACAATACGTAACAGTCTCCAGTAGTGACTTGTAGTTACACAGCAGGTGTGTGCAAAGGTCTATGTATGTATTGAATGTAGGTTTTAGAGGACTTTTGAAACCTTTTTGTTTATATCTTTTTATTTGACAGTTTAGGAACCACAGGTATGTGTCGTGAACTGTATAGCGAAGGCCTTGATATCACTTCTTTTTTTATTTTTATTTTTTATTTTAGAACTTTAAAGCAGTAGGCAATGCCTTTGAGATGGTTACATTTGGTGCAGGGGCTAAAATTGCCACAAGATTAAAATCAGTGTAAATAAGGCTCAACATTTTTGGTGATTGTTACTGTTATATCCAACCTATACTGCTAGCAGATGTTTTTACTGCAGTCAATTACTGGAAGTGGATATATTTCCTATGCAAAACTGTTTAAACAATAAAATGAGCTATGCTACAAAAATTACTGTTGTATTGCATCTTATTTGTGTCTGATAAAATTCTTAGGCAACTGTCTGTTTTCTTTAGAAATAGTTACTTTGGTCTAAGTCAATATATACTGAAGCTCAAAGCGTAATAACTGTTACGTCGTTGAGACGTTAATCGCAATTAACGAGATAACATGCCTAGAGCATCAACTATGGTTGTAGGCATTATCCTTTTATTAAACAGGTTGGGAGAAAGTGAAGGGGAAGGTGGGTATGGGGATGATGTATTATAGGGTTATATTTCAAGCTAATTGGTGAGCTTTGTAGGTGTCTACACATAGACCTTTAACTTGGTATATTCTGATAAGTGTTGAGTTGGGAGCTGACTGGAGACAGAGGAGCAAGTGAGGAAAATCCCAGTGTGGGTCACTAAGTCACGACTATGAAACGTTGAACTCCTAAGCCCTTCACAAAGATATATTGGGATTTTGGACATTGCATAAGGCACAAAGCAGGCTAATACTCCAATGAACTCCAATTAAAGCCACTGAAACCCCATTGCTATGTCCCACAAGATCAGCTGCCATCAAAACACCCATCACTGTGCCCACAATATTAGCCGTTACCAAAACACCCATCACTGTGCCCACAACATTAGCCGTTACCTAAACACCCATCACTGTGCCCACAATATTAGCCGTCACCAAAACCCCCATTGCTGTGCCCACAAGATAAGCCTTTTCAAAAACAAAAATGGCTGCCGCCGCATGTATTCTGGAACAGGATGCTGTGGAGACACACATGCCATGGTTCTGATCAAGGTGAAACTAGCACCTGGCCTTGGGCACCGAGCTGAGTTCATTTGGTCTATAAAAGAAGAACAACATTGTGCCGGACTGATATAAAATTACCCTGATGTTTAATGGTAATCATTATGCCATTTATCAAAATTGGCCAGTTAAAGTCAACATCTGGCTTCAATAGAGGGGCTACAGTCTAGTGTTTTGACGGTTCTCATATCCTACATATTTTCCATAATTCTTTATCAAGGCCTGCTGTCAGTGATTTGATGAAGTTAAATAGATGGTGATTCGCTCCTATTAGGCTTTGCGGTGCTCAAGCGAAGGGGTTTCGTGATTGCCTTTGTTTTTGGCCTTTTTTCTCAGACTTTTCCTCCCAGGGTGGACCTTATGGAGGCTTGTGAAACACAAAGCTCTTCCCTGAGTTCCCTCAGTAACCTCCTGCAGGGTAAAGAGAGAGAGGGAAGGAGGGAGACGGAGTTGCTTCAGCGTGACAGAAACAGACAGTTTTCTAAAACAAACCTTTTAGTACCTACAGGAACTAAATCCTTGGATTCTGTCCCATCTCTCCTATAGAGAGACCTGTCACTCAAGCCTCTGTCTTTCTTGGAAATGAGATGCTATATATCAAGAGATTCTGCTTTAATATCTAAACAGAAAAGTAAAACGCTTTCTAAAAAAAATAAAGCAATCATATTTTAATTATTATTTGAAATAAAATATATATTTTGGGGGGATAAGAGAGGATGCTCAGCACTGACAATTCCCATACAAATTGTCTTCCATTTCCTAATCAAATGTTTTTTCTTGTAAGATGACATCGACAATCAACACACTGAGGCCAATTAATATGGGACATATAGGTTTGGGTGTTCTTCAGACCGTGGGATTTACACACATCGATGTGTGGAAAATAAACAGGTGTTCAACTGTGCGTGTGTGGGTGTTAATGGGGGTTGAATTGAAAAGTTCTCATCTCCTCCTCTGTTCAACATGGTGGATTAGCTCCCCCAGTTTCCCATGGACCCTCTCGCGCAGCCCCCCCCCCCCACCCCCCACCCACCACCATTTGCATAAGGCGCAGACAAGGGAGATGTGACAAACAAACCTGGCACAGAGCACTGGCTGGCTTTTTCATTAACTCCCTCCTCTCTACAGGACCGTCCTGAACACACACACACACACACACACACACACACACACACACACACACACACACACACACACACACACACACACACACACACACACACACACACACACACACACACACACACACACACACACACACACACACACACACACACACACACAGAGTCACACCATGCTGCATTCAGACAACAGGGGGCGCTTCAAGTCAGGAGATGACAGAAGATACTGGCCGTGTCTGAATATCCATACTTCCGTTCTAAATAGTAAGCATTTTAGGTGTGCTAAAATAGAATGTTTTATAGTATGTGAAATTTCAAAAATCAAGTATGCTTTAAATGCCAGGATGTTATACTCACTTTGGCTTTTCATCTAGTAGAATTCACTGCACCCTTTTGAGGAAGAGAATCGTCTTTCCAGACTCATGTTTGACAACAGCTGATAATTAGATATGGGCAGTGGTGACTCGTCATTCAGGGCAGGTGGGGCAAAGCCACACAAATCTCTATATTTTTTCCAGGGGGGGGGGGGGGGTGGGGGCTTGCCTGTTTTGCTTGTTATTTTGGCATTAATACTGCTTTCTGTGGTGGTGGGGCTGGCCAGCAGAAACACAGAGCTGTAATGAACACGAGGGGAGACAGAGAGCTGGTTTCAAGCGCAGGGCGCACCAGGTGTTTATTGCAAAGGACCACAGGAGGAGCCAGGTAGCTGGGTCCAGGGGCAGGCAGAAGGTCATACACAGGGGGTCCAAAAGGGCAACAGTACAGACAGGGAAAAGGCTAGTAACATAGTCCGGGAGATCAGGCAACAGGTAGATAACAGGAAATCCGATAGGCTAAAGTACAGGCAGAAGGTACAGTACTGAAGGTAAAGTACAGGCAAAAGGCGTCGTTAGTGAGGCAGGCAAAAACTCCATCAAAGAACAGGAAGTTACTAAACCACAGAAGAAGATGGAAATCTGTGGTTTTCAGTGATGGCTTTATGGGATAACTAGCAACTTGTAACCAATTACCCATTCCTAAAAGAGTACTATTTTAATGGTAATGTTAAATAATGGACATTGGCTGTTAAGCCAATTATGTTATATGACTGTTGCCTCCCATTTAAGTTTGTGATGGTAATGACATTTGTTTTTGATAATAATTATTAGGTGGAGGCTGCTAGCTACAATGGTATCTTTTAGCTAGCTAACTGCTCTGCAGTGCACGCTAGCTTGACTTGCCATAAAGTTAGAAAAACAAGTTGAGGAAAAAGTTAATAAACAAAACATGTTTTATTATCACCTAAAACAATATATATTTATATATCCTGTCTTGAATGAAAAGCTCACATTTTGCAATCTCCCAAAAATAAATGCGATCTCTGAGGAGAGACAGGCTCTCCTCCATCTTGTGTTACAAACACTACACTTAGTAGTGGGGTAAGACTCCGTGAAGATGACATATGGTGTAATGAATTATGTCACAATGTGTACGGGGCATCAGCATGGCTGTTTGGGTATGCGGGAAATATAGCATTTTTGAATATCGAACAAGCTTTAAATGCAAGGATGTTATACAAAGCTATAAAAGTTTTAAGGAAGTCCTTTTATTTTTACATAATGATATAAAGCATGAAGTTGTTTTTACATATTACGAAATCAAATCAAGTTAAAATAGCCAAAGTAAAAAAAAATTACAAATCTTTTTGCTGTAGATTGTACAGACAAGCTCCCTGAGCCAATAAGAGTTGGTTGAATTCATGAAAGTCATATAGGGTGTAATCTACAAAAATTTTAAGGAAGTATTTTTAATTTAAAGGCCCCCACCAGAGGGCAATGTTCCTGTTACTATTTCAACGTAATTCCTGTTCCACAGTGGAAATTTTCGATCGACCTGTTGGTTTAGTTGCACAAATGAAAGTGGAGTGGTCGCCACCGGCCGGGGGCACCGGGCCATGCAAAGCGAACTCACCCTGTCTTTTCCCAGAAAACACAGTGCCACCACGTGTTAATAGGCATGAATTGTTGCCATAATTCTAATCCTACCCCATTCTTCATTTACTCATTGTGATGAACTCAGGATCCAAACTCAGTTTTAGACGAGACTGAATATCTGACCAAAATTATCATATTTACACTTTGTAGTCAATTTTGACTCTAGAATAAATGTTTCTGACTCATATCGATTCCACAGGCCGTTTTCACAATGATTAGTTGGTTTTTAGGGGGAGTCGTTCATTAACCCTCTGATCGGAGGAGAGCAACGTTTTAGCTACATTTTGCCTCCAAAAAGAAAATACGACCCCGAATTGCAGAAACACAGGTTGTAACTTGTTCGCTATCTTCAGCTGATTCCGAATGTAATTTCTATCATCCTGGCACATTCCGTTGAAACGGGTATTGTCGTGCAAAGTGTAACCTTTAATATAAAGCTAACTATACCCTAGTCACACTTTCAGGAATTTCACAGCCGTAATGCATTGGAAGAGGATATTTTTGATAGTTCTCTTCAAATAAACAACTTGGAAGATGGCAAATAGCGAAGCGTCTGCGGTGGTGTTCAAATGTAAGTCATTTTTGTTTTCATTAAAATGATCTCGACTACTTATAGATTGCATTTTGATTGCTGTTACAGTGCTATTTGGGTTGTTGATTGGATTTGTTCCGACTTCCTTGATTTAAAAAAAATAAATATGTAAACGTTATTTCTGTACATGTTTGTCATTTTACTGCATTGCTACTAACGTAAGCATTTCGCTACACCCGCTATAGCATCTGTTGAACTATGTACGCGAGCAGTAAATTATTTGATTTGACTATTTCATCGTACATCTTTGAAAACAGATTTGACTAGCCAATTAAATTCAACTCCAGCTAATTACACACACCGTTGTTTTATGTGATGTCGGAGCTCTAGTCACTCTATCGTAAATCATGGAGTTGAGTTGGCTATAGGAGGATTAGAAGTTACTGACTGTTTGAACAGTGACGTTAGCTACAGGGTAACTAGCTAACTACTTGTTCTAAATACCAGAGCTTGTGTTCAAACTGTTTCAGGGTCTGATGACAATACTGGGCATTTAATTCAGTGGCGAATAACACCTGTTCACCGGCAGGAGAAATGCCACAACAAAAGGTTTTGAGTAAGTCATGTGGCAATATATATCTTGCCCCTGCACTGGGTGATGCACTCTGTGACTAAAACGCAGTAGGCCAAAATCCTAATTTCCTCAGCGCTGCTGGTCCAAACACTTCTCTTTCCTTCTAGTTCTCCTGATTTGTCACTTTGGTTTATTTGTGTTGAGCTGATTGTAATGTTCATGTTATGCAATATTAGTTTCTATCTGAACAGTTACAGCCTGAATGGGTCTAGTTTCATTGCACATAACCTGTTATGGTGAAAGTAATGGTAAGTGGCACTCATTACTGTTTTCGCCTTGGCACTCCAATTTAAAAGTATGTGGTACAGCGTTAGACAAGAAGGTTCACACAACTTTACTTTGCTAATGTTTTGGTTAATGTTGTACTTCATCTTATGTCTTTTAAGGATCTATGTGAAGGAGTGTGAGTTGGCGGGGCAGCTGCATCGGTGAAAAAGAAGTGGGAGAAGGAGGTGACTGCCAAGGATGGGCATGCCTTATGGCCATTTTAGAGTCCATGATTAAGAAGTAGTTATACGTATTGTATTTCTAGATATTCATTTATACATTTTCTACTGTTTTTGGTGAAGTCTTGAAGTGGATTTCTGTTTTGTCATTGAAAAGTGTTTCTTCTTTGTAGTAAATATTTGTATTTGATACCGGTACATCTACTGTTGGTATGTTTTATTTTCAACATTCAAAAAGGCACTCGCACATCTGAGCTATCTTGTTGCAGGTGCATGGTAACAATTAGAGAACTTGAAGCTTACATGTCAGCCTCTTGGCCTTCATCAGAGCTTTTTGTTCTACTCAACTAAATACTAAACCATCTTTGGCTAATATGTGTACGGTACACTCAAGTTTACTCCAAATACATTGTTCCAAATGCTAGCTACTTAGCTAACGTTAGCCCCAAACAACAGCACTCCAGTGTTAGTGAAAGGTCAATGGGTGTCATGTAAAGCCGTAACTGATGGTGCATTCAAGACAACTGGGAAATTGGGGGGAAAACTAGCTCTGACTGTGAAAAATACACTACATGGCCAAAAGTATGTGGACACCACTTATTCGCCTATTTCAGCCTCACCCGTTGCTGACAGGTGTATAAAATCGAGCACACAGCCATGCAGTCTCCATAGACAAACATTGGCAGTAGAACGGCCCATACTGAAGAGCTCAGTGACTTTCAATGTGGCACTGTCATAGGATGCCACCTTTCCAATAAGTCAGTTTGTCAAAGTTCGGCCCTGCTAGAGCTGCCCTGGTCAACTGTAAGTGCTGTTATTGTGAAGTCAAAACATCTAGGAGCAACAACGGCTCAGACGTGAAGTGGTAGGCCACACAATCTCACAGAACGGGACCGCTGAGTGCCGAATTCACTACCGAGTTCCAAACTGCTTCTGGAAGCAATGTCAGCACAATAACTGTTCATTGGGAGCTTCATGAAATGGGTTTCCACAATGCGCAATGCCAAGCGCCGGCTGGAGTGGTGTAAAACGCGCCCCCATTCGACTCTGGAGCAGTGGAAACGCACTCTCTGGAGTGATGAATCATGCTTCACCATCAACTGTAAAGTCTGGTGGAGGAGGAATAATGTTGTGGGGCTGTTTTTCATGGTTTGGGCTAGGCCCCATAGTTACAGTGAAGGAAATCTTAACGCTACAGCATACAATGGCATTCTAGACGATTCTGTGCTCCCAACTTTGTGGCAACAGTTTGGGGAAAGCCCTTTCTTGTTTCAGCATGACAATGCCCCATGCACAAAGCGAGGTCCATACAAAAATTGTTTGTTGAGATCGGTGGAACTTGACTGGCCTGCACAGAGCCCTGATCTCAACCCCTTGGAACACCTTTTGGATGAATTGGAACGCCGACTGCGAGCCAAGACTTAATGGCCCAACATCATTGCCGACCTCATTAATGCTTGTAGCTGAATGGAAGTAAGTCCCCGCAATGTTTCAACATCTTGTGGAAAGGGGGGACCAACTCCATATTAATGCCCATGATTTTGGAATGAGATGTTCGACAAGCAGGTGTAGTATTTTTTACTATTTTCTACATTGTAGAATAATAGTGAAGATATCAAAACTATGAAATAACACATACGGAATCATGTAGTAACCAAAAAAGTGTTAAACAAATCAAGACATATTTTATATTTGGGATTCTTCAAAGAAGTCACCCTTTGCCTTGATGACAGCTTTGCACACTCTTGGCATTCTCTCAACCAGCTTCATGAGGTAGTCACCTGGAATGCATTTCATTTAACAGGTTTGCCTTGTTTATTTCCTTCTTAATACGTTTGAGTCAATCGGTTGTGTTGTGACAAGGTGGGTTTGGTATACAGAAGATAGCCCTATTTGGTAAAAGACCAAGTCTTATTTCTGAAGCTGGTAACGCAAAGAGCTAGTACGCTCAACTGAAAGGATACTGTTCGTTTACTGTATACTAAAATTAACTAATAGTATGTAGTATATACTCATTAAGTATGTAGTATACAGTATGTTAGAATGGGTATTCAAAAAATCGTTCCAGAGTTACCTCTGCTGCAGAGGATAAGATCATTATTTACATAAGTATTCAGACCCTTTGATATGAGACTCGAAATTGAGCTCAGGTGCATCCTGTTTCCATTGATCATCCTTGAGATCATTCTACAATTTGATTGGAGTCCACCTGTGGTAAATTCAGTTGATTGGATATGATTTGAAAAGGCACACATCTGTCTATATAAAGTCCCACAGTTGACAGTGCATGTCAGAGCAACAACCAAGCCATGGTCAATGAATTGTCCGTAGACCGCCGATACATGATTGTGTCGAGGCACACATCTGGGGAAGGATACCAAAACATTTCTGCAGCATTGAAGGTCCCCAAGAACACAGTGGCCTCCATCATTCTTAAATGGAAGAGGTTTGGAACCACCAAGACTCTTGCTACAGCTGGCCGCCCGGCCAAACTGATCAATTTGGGGAGAAGGACCTGGGTCAGGGTGGTGACCAAGAACCCAATGGTCACTCTGACAGAGCTCTAGAGTTCCTCTGGAGATGGGATAACCTTCCAGAAGGACAACCATCTTTGCAGCACTCTAACAATCAGGCCTTTCTGGTAGAGTGGCCAGCCAGAAGCCACTCCTCAGTAAAAGGCACATGACAGCACGCTTGGAGTTTGCCAAAAGGCACCTAAAGGACTCTCAGACCCTGAGAAACAAGATTCTCTGGTCTGATGAAACCAAGATTGAACTCTTTGGCCTGAATGCCAAGCGTCACGTCTGGAGGAAACCTGGCATCATCCCTACGGTGAAGCATGGTGGTGGCAGCATCATGCTGTGGGGATGTTTTTTAGTGACAGGGACTTTGTGGTCTCGTCCATGGCGCACCAGCTAGGTTCCACTGGAGAGAGAGGAGAAGCTGGATCAGTTAGTCATTAAAAACGTAGCAGTACTTCAAATACAGAACGGTGGTTGACGTTCGTTCAGCTCTCCCCGAGCAGAATTTGTTTGGTTCTTCTTGAGCAGGGTACACAATCTCTCCTGGTAGCAGCTCCTCTCTGCCCACCCAGGGGTTGCAGCAGCGTTAGTCAACAGCAGCGGTTGTAGAGTTGCCTTGAGGGCGCCATGTCCTGTCTGATGGTGTGATGCTTCTGTCTGATCTGCTGCAGCATGGACTAAAAGCCTTGTTCACATGTATTTATATATGTTTTATTTATGTGTTTGTCTCCTATGAATTGGAGATTGTCAGTATTTTGGGTAGATTGCAGTTGTGAATTCTTATTAAATGGGTTAGTTGGCAGTTTAAAGTGACTCTGTCATCTTGTGTGAATGATCGGGAGACAGGCGCAGGAATGCTTAATAGGGTTTTTATTTCACCCAAATTACAGCATGCCATGTACAGGCACGGGGACGAAGACCAAACAAACACGTTTCCAAAACACAGGGTTGAAACCCAAACAAAAGTACCTCGAATAAATACACCGGGGCGAGACCCGTAACATACACACACACACACAATGATACCACACGGGACGAGACCCGTAATCATCTGCGCAATACAAGCATCACGAAAGCCAAAACAACACAGCACAGGTACTCACACGACCAATGGACATTGGAACAATAATCGGCAGCCCAATGGTGAACCAAAGGGCACATTTATACAATTATAATCAGTAGGAATGGGGACCAGGTGTGCGTAATGACAGTTCAGTTCCTAGAGGCCTGTGACGTAGACCTCCGAAACTGGTGCACAGAATGAGCAACAGTACCGGAAGGATCCGTGACAGACTCAACAATTTTTTTTTTGCATATACGATTTGAATTTGTTCTTTTTTCTGCAGATTGAACAGCCAAAAGGCACATGGAATCGGATATTCCAAGCCACATTTTAAACCACCTTCGTAGGTGGTTTGAAGTCAGATACAAATCTGATTCCTGGCCATGCAAAGTGGTTTTCAGACTCATTAGGCATATAATGTTGCTTGCTAGCTATTCTGACACTTTGACAAGAACATGTGGTAGCTAACTAGTTTGTTAATTGTTTACAAACAAATTAGTGAATGTGCTAGAAAGCTAAACAGCTACATAGCTAGCTAGTTGACTACTGTGGCTAGACAAAATAAAAGTTATCCTTTGACGCTTTAAAAGTGTTCTTACACAATGATTTTGAACACTCAAAGCAACTGGGAAACGAGCATTGTTGACTACTTAACTTGCTTCATAACTACTTCTTCTTCAACGTTTTATGGCAGACTACAGCTATTGGTGTATTGCCGCCACCTACTGTATGGGTAGGGAACGATAAATCAAATAAAATACAAATATCTATTGCGGGAAAGGGGGTGGGGTGGAATACCAACATCATATACAATACAAAAATAAATCCCCAAAATCCCCACCCCACTCCTTCAGTGATAATCCAAATCACATCCCTTCACAGGTTCATGTGCCTGTGTGGATGGAAAATTCAACGACAGGATTCCTTGTAGTGCCCCTGCTGCAAAATCCCTGAGTCCCCAAAAACTTTCAGCTGCAATCACAATGATTTTTTCAGATTTGTTCTTTGTTTGCGCTGTGCAGTTTATAACCAATGCAATAAACGATACTAAGTCCACCTTTTTAACATGCAACGTGCCAGGGTCCTATTGGCGAGTAACATTTACTGATGTCTCTAATCCAGCTACCATGGTTTCTTTACCGTTACTTCCTTGTTCCACTCTTCTCACCCCCTCCGGATAGGAGACATGCTGGACAGCCCTTATTCTTGTCACCTCGGTCTCCTTCACCCTAAGAGGGCACTTTCTGCTGCATGCTCACCACCACAATTGCAGCATTTTGCCTCAACTGGCATATGATACTCCTGCTGTCTACATACACTTAACACCTGTCCAAATAGCTTACATTTATCACACTGCAAGGGGTTTGGGCACGAAAGCTCTTACAGGATATCTCACATAACCCAAATATATGTACAAAGGGAGAGACTCTTCGGGTCAGTCGGCGTGTACCAACCACTGGGCTTCCTCACTCCATCCACCATACAAGTCAGTCGGCGTGCACCACCCACTGCATCAACTTCTTCAATTACATCCTTTACACTTACTTCTAGCATGACTCCAGAAATAACCCCCTTGATAGGCACCCTGATTCGCAGATCCACACACGACACATTCCAATCCTATATCTTTTCAGGTGCAAAGCACGCTCCTTCTGCTCCTCGGACATAACAAAAACCAAAACTGCAGTTATTCAGTAATTACTGCATCGAAAATACCACAGTCGACTGCAGTTACTGCACTTTTACTGCATTTTCAAAAGTGCAACCTTTTCTTGTAAGGGTCGCTTGTTTGTAACAACTGCAAAGACATTGGCAACTTTGCTGTTCTACGAGTGGTCTGAGGCAGGCGTTTAGATTCTGAGCGTTTTAAAGTGCAATGTTAATAACAATGGTTCTGGGAAACCGGGCCCTGGTTTTAACTTAAGATCGCTCTACTGACACGGAGGTAGGCTATTTAAAGAGTGCATGATGGCCTAATTTCATTTGTCAAACAGGTAGGCCTACCTCTTATTTCTTAAATAGGAATAAATACGCTCCAACACAAAGCCCTGTTGTTGTTAGTAAAGTAAAATTAAAATGAAGACGGTTTCAATGTACTATGTCTACTCATATTTGCCTACTTACAGCACCATGAGCTGTTCATTTTTAATTGATTGTGTCGTGGATTCCGCGTCAAGTTTCAGCATCACAATGTAAATTACTCGAATCTGGCTTATTGGGCAAGAAACATAGTTGTTATTCAAATCAATTATAGTAGTAGCAAGCTATCAAAGTTGACCTCTGGTCCTCCTTCTCATCTTCGCGCTCTTCTTCTCAAACTGAACAGAACATATAGGCTGGTTCGCATGCAAGATATAACATTTTTGGAACTCGGCCTAATAACAAATTGTTATCGGGAGAAGCCTTCGACTCTCTTCCTGAGCTGCCACCGTAGGCCTACACAGCACAGCCATTGGTTAGGCAGCACACAGAAAGGTTTTGATCAACAAGAGCAGAGCAGGTCAAGGCTCAGGGTTTGGAATATCCATGGCATTGTGTAATACAGCCTAGTTTTATTTACACCATCGCAGCAGCACAAAAGACTCAGGAAGGAAGTACATTTTCTTAGAAATATAACTTTGCTCTGTGCTTCTCCGAGCATACACTTCGTATAGCCTATAGTTTATATGCTATGGATAATTTTATTGAAACCACACTAAATAGCTGATAGTCGCACTTGGTATAACGCACCCAGCGGAGAATCAGAGATGAGGGGCGGCATCGGACGCACATCGATATAGCCTGAGAAGCAACTAGTTCTAAAACACTGAGAAATAGTTACATTTCATCAATTACAAATTACATGACCTTCCCCTGGACTAGATTTTGAAATTGAAATAGCATCTGTGTTCCCATTGTTGGAGGGCCAGTAGGAGGCACTCTTTCCTCTGGTCTAAAAAATATCCCAATGCCCCAGGGCAGTGGCCTGTGTAGGGTGCCGTCTTTCGGATGGGACGTTAAACGGGTGTCCTGACTCTCTGAGGTCATTAAAGATCCCATGGCACTTATTGTAAGAGTAGGGGTGTTAACCCCGGTGTCCTGGCTAAATTCCCAAGCTGTCCCGCATACCATCACGGTCACCTAATCATCCCCAGCTTACAATTCTCTCATTCATCCCCCTCCTCTCCCCTGTAACTATTCCCCAGGTCGTTGCTGTAAATGAGAATGTGTTCTCAGTCAACTTACCTGGTAAAATAACGGTAAAATAAAAAAATTTAAATGTACATTTCAAACCATCCATATAAAACATTCTAGAGTGCGTAAATCAACTCGGTAGGTTTGGCGCTACTGTCACTGGATTCCATAGCTTGGGTCTCCAAATTTCATCCCTGCAAGTTATAAAACCATACAATTAAAATTCTGCAAAATGGCAAAGCATTTCAAACTTCACTGTGGGAAAGGGCCATAAATAACTGTCATGTTGAAATGCTTTTCAGTTTGTTGCCATATGACTGGTTTCACGTCTTCAGCGATCATAAGGTAAAATAGATCTAAAATAATTGTCATTGTATGTCTTCACTACATAAACACAAAAAGTGATTAAATTGGAATTAGAGCAAATGCACCTTTGCTGTCCTAATTAGATCATGTAAAATAGTACTTACAGTTTATCTTGTTATGTAAGACACAACTAGGGCGGCCTAATGACGATGCTGTGAGACTAGGAGATGCATTTTAAAAGAAGTCCAAACCACATGTGTCTGGATTGGGGATCTCACTCACCATCACAGATCCAGATTAGAATGATCATACTGATCCAATGACCCATGTGCAGAACCGTTGGCAGTCTTTAAAACACAAAAAGTGATTAAATTGGAATTAGAGCAAATGCACCTTTGCTGTCCTAATTAGATCATGTAAAATAGTACTTACAGTTTATCTTGTTATGTAAGACACAACTAGGGCGGCCTAATGACGATGCTGTGAGACTAGGAGATGCATTTTAAAAGAAGTCCAAACCACATGTGTCTGGATTGGGGATCTCACTCACCATCACAGATCCAGATTAGAATGATCATACTGATCCAATGACCCATGTGCAGAACCGTTGGCAGTCTTTAATGGCCATTATACAACGGGTTTAATCCTGGATGCCGATTGGTTAAAACCGCATTCCAGCCAGTGTCTATTCCGCAAGTTACCACCGGCTAAGACTATGACGTTGACATGCCTATTCACTGTTCCATCTCACTGCACAATCCACTTTCTCATCAGCCCAGCCAGGTAATTTATAAACTTGATCTCCACTGTAAAAAGGATCTAGACATTATCTGCCATTTCTTTGAGATTAGCATTTGTTTTTCAACAGCAGCGATTTCTATAAATCTTGCTGTCTGTCTCTCTGACATTTGCAACATTTTTCAGTATTGAACTTCCATCTCGAGTAATAAAGTGATGGGAGTCCGGACGAGACAGTTTTTTTTATGGGTCAGAGTGCCTTTAGAAAGTACTCGCATCCCTTGAATTTTTCCAAATGTTGCTGTGTTACAGCCTGAATTCAAAATGAATTAAATTGAGATTTTGTATCACCGGCCTACACAAAAAAAATTATACATAATACCAAAGTGTAAATATTTTTACAAATGTATTAAAAATGAAAAGCTGAAATGTCGTGAGTCAATAAGTATTCAACCCTTTTGTTATGGCAAGCCTAAATAAGTTCAGGAGTAAAAATGTCTTTGAAAAGTCATAATATGTTGCATGGACTCTGTGTGCAATAATAGTGTCTAACAGCATTTTTTTTATGACTACCTTATTTCTGTACCCCACATCTGTAAGGTCCCTCAGTCAGCATTGCATTTCAACATAGATTCAACCACAAAGACTAGCGAGGTTTTCCAATGTTTTGCAAAAAAGGGCAACTATTGGGAGATGGGTAAAAATTTAAAAAAGCAGACATTGAATATCCATTTGAGCATGATGAAGTTATTAATTACATTCTGGATGCTGTAGCAATATACCCAGTCACTACAAATACTACATTATATTTTGAAGCATGGTGGTGGCTGCATCATGGTGTATGCTTGTAATCAGCAAGGACTTGGGAGTTTTTTAGGATAAAAATAATCGGAATAGAGTTAAGCAGAGGCAAAATCCTAGAGGAAAACCTGATTGTCTGCTTTCCAACAGACACTGGGAGACAAATTCACCTTTCAGCAGTACAATAACCTAAAACACAAGGCCAAATATACACAGAGTATACAAAACATTAAGAACACCTGCTCTTTCCATGACATAGACTGACTAGGTGAATCCAGGTGAAAGCTATGATCCCTTATTGATGTCACTTAAATCCACTTCAATCAGTGTAGATGAAGGGGAGGAGATAGGTTAAAGAAGGATTTTTAAGCCTTGAGACAATTGAGACATGTATTGTGTATGTGTACCATTCAGAGGACGAATAGGCAAGACAAAATATTTAAGTGCCATTGAACAGGGTATGGTAGTAGGTGCCAGGCGCACCGCTTTGTGTCAAGAACTACAACGCTGCTGGGTTTTTCATGCTCTACAGTTCCTCATGTGTATGAAGAATAGTCCACCACCCAAAGGACATCCAGCCAACTTGACACAACTGTGGGAAGCATTTGAGTCAACATGGGCCAGCATCCCTGTGGAACGCTTCTGACACCTTGTAAAGTCCATGGCCCGATGAGTTGAGGCTGTTCCTGAGGTGCAACTCAATATTAGGAAGGTGTTCCTAATGTTTGGTATACTCAGTGTCAAAACTATGAAATAACACATATGGAATCATGTAGCAACCAAAAAAGTGTTAAACAAATCAAAATATAGTTGAGATTCTTCAAAGTAGCCACCCTTTTCCTTGATGACAGCTTTGCACACTCTTGGCATTGGAATGTGGATGGATAATCCCTTAAAGGGGACAATCTGCAGTTAAAACCATAACAACGTGGTCCCGCCTCTGTTTGGGAATATGAGATGAGTAATGCAAAATATGTAAACATTGTTAAAGTGACTGGTGTTCCATTATTAAAGTGGTTGGTGATTTCAAGTCTATGTATTTAGGGCAGCAACCTCTAATGTGCAAGTGGTGGCTATTTACCAGTCTGATGGCCTTGAGATAGTAATGTTTGAGTCACTCAAATATCACATGAATACACGTTAGAAGTGGCAACATGTATTGAATTGCAAGAAAATGAGCTTTAAAACTTGCAAAATGTTTTTCTCCACCAACAAGAAAGGCATGCAGTTTTTGTCATGAATGGTGCTTATGCCCATAGAAATACACGTGGTGCGCGCACTCGCGGGGGGCACGGGATGTTCCCCAATGATGGAAGGGGGGCCTGAGTGAAAACATTTGGGAACCCCTGATATAGGGGAGAGTAACTTGCATTGGATTTTGGACACACCCAAACACTAAAAAGTTTGCATTTGGATATAGAGGCCAGCTAAACAAAATGAAAGCATGGACCTTGTCCGTTGAAAAAAAAATGAAATGTGGGTGGACTATCCCTTTAACCTGTTTGGGATAGGGGGCAGTATTTTCACGGCCGGATGAAAAAAACGTACCCGATTTAAATTGGTTACTACTCTTTGACACCCGCCCTGAAGTTGGCGGGTGTCAAAATAGCTAGCCGTGATGGCTAAGCTATGTACTCAGAATATTACAGAATATATGTGCTTTCGCCCGAAAAGCTATTTTAAAATCTGACATAGCTATTGCATAAAGGAGTTCTGTATCTATTATTCTTTAAATAATTGTTATGTATTTTGTCAACTTTTATGATGAGCAATTTAGTAAATTCACTGGAAGTTTTGGGTGGGAATGCATGTTCTGAACATCACATGCTAATGTAAAAAGCTGTTTTTGGATATAAATATGAACTTGATTGAACAAAACATGCATGTATTGTATAACATAATGTCCTAGGAGTGTCATCTGATGAAGATCATCAAAGGTTAGTGCTTCATTTAGCTGTGTTTTGGGTTTATGTGACATATATGCTTGCTTTGAAAATGGCTGTGTCATGACTTCCACCGAAGTCGGCCCCTGCGCCTGACTCCGATACTTCTCCTAACGAAAGCATTACAGGCTGTGTGATTATTTTTGGCTGTGTACTCTCCTAACATAATCTAATGTTTTGCTTTAGCTGTAAAGCCTTTTTGAAATCAGACAATGTGGTTAGATTAACGAGAGTCTTGTCTTTAAAATGTTGTAAAATAGTCGTATGTTTGAAAAATTGTAATTATTGCATTTTTGAGGTTTTTGTATTTCGCGCCACGTTCTTCCATTAGCCACGTTCTTCCATTAGCGGAACGTCTAGATGCAAGAGGTTTTAAGGGGACAATCTGTAGTTAAAACCATAACAAAGTAGTCCCGCCTCTTTTTTGGGAAAAAGCTATGGGATTTATTTTTATATAGCCCTTCGTACATCAGCTGATATTCTCAAAGTGCTGTACAGAAACCCAGCCTAAAACCCCAAACAGCAAGCAAAGCATGTGAAAGAAGCACGGTGGCTAGGAAAAACTCCCTAGGAAAAACTCCCTAGAAAGGCCAAAAACCTAGGAAGAAACCTAGAGAGGAACCAGGCTATGAGGGGTGGCCAGTCCTCTTCTGGCTGTGCAGGGTGGATATTATAACAGAACATGGTCAAGATGTTAAAATGTTCATAAATGACCAGCATGGTCAAATAATAATAATCATAGTAGTTGTCGAGGGTGCAACAAGCACGTCCGGTGAACAGGTCAGGGTTCCATAGCCGCAGGCAGAACAGTTGAAACTGGAGCAGCAGCACGGCCAGGTGGACTGGGGACAGCAAGGAATCATACCAGGTAGTCCTGAGGCATGGTCCTAGGGCTCAGGTCCTCCGAGAGAAAGACAGAAAGAGAGAAAGAGAGAATTAGAGAGAGCATATTTAAATACACACAGGACACCGGATAAGACAAGAGAAATACTCCAGATGTAACAGACTGACCCTAGCCCCCCGACACATAAACTACTGCAGCATAAATACTGGAGGCTGAGACAGGAGGGATCAGAAGACACTGTGGCTCCATCCGATGATACCCCGGACAGGGCCAAACAGGCAGGATATAACCCCACCCACTTTGCCAAAGCACAGCCCCCACACCACTAGAGGGATGTCTCCAACCACCAACTTACCGTCCTAAGACAAGGCCGAGTATAGCCCACAACGATCTCCGCCATGGCACAACCCAAGGGGGGGCGCCAACCCAGACAGGAAGACCACGTCAGTGACTCAACCCACTCAAGTGACGCACCCCTCCCATGGACGGCATGGAAGAACACCAGTAGGCCAGTGACTCAGCCCCTGTAAAAGGGTTAGAGGCAGAGAATCCCAGTGGAAAGAGGGGAACCGGCAAGGCAGAGACAGCAAGGGCGGTTCGTTGCTCCAGCCTTTCCGTTCACCTTCACACTCCTGGGCCAGACTATACTTAATCATAGGACCTACTGAAGAGATAAGTCTTCAGTAAAGACTTAAAGGTTGAGACTGAGTCTGCGTCTCTCACATTGGTAGGCAGACCATTCCATAAAAATGGAGCTCTATAGGAGAAAGCCCTACTTCCAGCCGTTTGCTTAGAAATTCTAGGGACAATTAGGAGGCCTGCGTCTTGTGACCGTAGCGTACGTGTAGGTATGTACGGCAGGACCAAATCGGAAAGATAGGTAGGAGCAAGCCCATGTAATGCTTTGTAGGTTAGCAGTAAAACCTTGAAATCAGCCCTTGCCTTAACAGGAAGCCAGTGTAGGGAGGCTAGCACTGGAGTAATATGATCAAATTTTTTGGTTCTAGTCAGGATTCTAGCAGCCGTATTTAGCACTAACTGAAGTTTGTTTAGTGCTTTATCCGGGTAGCCGGAAAGTAGAGCATTGCAGTAGTCCAGCCTAGAAGTAACAAAAGCATGGATTAATTTTTCTGCGTCATTTTTGGACAGAAAATTTCTGATTTTTGCAATTGATATGTTCTTCAAAAGAGAGATCAGGGTCCAGAGTAACGCCGAGGTCCTTCACAGTTTTATTTGAGACGACTGTACAACCATCCAGATTAATTGTCAGATTCAACAGAAGATCTCTTTGTTTCTTGGGACCTAGAACAAGCATCTCTGTTTTGTCCGAGTTTAAAAGTAGAAAGTTTGCAGCCATCCACTTCTTTATGTCTGAAACACAGGCTTCTAGCGAGGGCAATTTTGGGGCTTCACCATGTTTCATTGAAATGTACAGCTGTGTGTCGTCCCCATAGCAGTGAAATTTAACATTATGTTTTCGAATGACATCCCCAAGAGGTAAAATATATAGTGAAAACAATAGTGGCACCGAAATTTACAATTGATTTGTCAGAGGACAAACCATTCACAGAGACAAACTGATATCTTTCCGACAGATAAGATCTAAACCAGGCCAGAACTTGTCCATGTAGACCAATTTGGGTTTCCAATCTCTCCAAAAGAATGTGGTGATCGATGGTATCAAAAGCGGCACTAAGATCTAGGAGCACGAGGACAGATGCAGAGCCTCGGTCTGACGTCATTAAAAGGTCATTTACCACCTTCACAAGTGCAGTCTCAGTGCTATGATGGGGTCTAAAACCAGACTGAAGCGTTTCGTATACATTGTTTGTCTTCAGGAAGGCAGTGAGTTGCTGTGCAACAGCTTTTTCAAAATTTTTTGAGAGGAATGGAAGATTCGATATAGGCCGATAGTTTTTTATAATTTCTGGATCAAGATTCGGCTTTTTCAAGAGAGGCTTTATTACTGCCACTTTTAGTGAGCTTGGTACACATCCGGTGGATAGAGAGCCGTTTATTATGTTCAACATAGGAGGGCCAAGCACAAGAAGCAGCGCTTTCAGTAGTTTAGTTGGAATAGGGTCCAGTATGCAGCTTGAGGGTTTGGAGGCCATGATTATTTTCATCATTGCGTCAAGAGATATAGTACTAAAACACTTTAGTATCTCCCTTGATCCTAGGTCCTGGCAGAGTTGTGTAGACTCAGGACAATGGAGCTTTGGAGGAATACCCAGATTTAAAGAGGAGTCTGTAATTTGCTTTCTAATTATCATGATCTTTTCCTCAAAGAAGTTCATAAATGTATTACTGCTGAAGTGAAAGCCATCCTCCATTTGCGAAGGCTGCTTTTTAGTTAGCTTTGCGACAGTATCAAAAAGAAATTTCGGATTGTTCTTATTTTCCTCAATTAAGTTGGAAAAATAGGATGATCGAGCAGCAGTGAGGGCTCTTCGATACTGCACGGTACTGTCTTTCCAAGCTAGTCGGAAGACTTCCAGTTTGGTGTTGCGCCATTTCCGTTCCAATTTTCTGGAAGCTTGCTTCAGAGCTCGTGTATTTTCTGTATACCAGGGAGCTAGTTTCTTATGACAGATGTTTTTAGTTTTTAGGGGTGCAACTGCATCTAGGGTATTGCGCAAGGTTAAATTGAGTTCCTCGGTTAGGTGGTTAACTGATTTTTGTCCTCTGACGTCCTTGGGTAGGCAGAGGCAGTCTGGAAGGGCATCAAGGAATCTTTGGGTTGTCTGAGAATTTATAGCACGACTTTTAATGCTCCTTGGTTGGGGTCTGAGCAGATTATTTGTTGCAATTGCAAACGTAATAAAATGGTGGTCTGATAGTCCAGGATTATGAGGAAAAACATTTAGATCCACAACATTTATTCCATGGGACAAAACTAGGTCCAGAGTATGACTGTGGCAGTGAGTAGGTCCAGAGACATGTTGGACAAAACCCACTGAGTCGATGATGGCTCCGAAAGCCTTTTGGAGTGGGTCTGTGGACTTTTCCATGTGAATGTTAAAGTCACCAAAAATTAGAATATTATCTGCTATGACTACAAGATCCGATAGGAATTCAGGGAACTCGGTGAGGAACACTGCATATGGCCCAGGAGGCCTGTAAACAGTAGCTATAAAAAGTGAGTGAGTAGGCTGCATAGATTTCATGACTAGAAGCTCAAAAGACGAAAACGTCATTGTTTTTTTTTTTGTAAATTGAAATTTGCTATCGTAAATGTTAGCAACACCTCCGCCTTTGCCGGATGCACGGGGGGTATGGTCACTAGTGTAACCAGGGGGTGAGGCCTCATTTAACACAGTAAATTAATCAGGCTTAAGCCATGTTTCAGTCAGGCCAATCACATCAACATTATTATCAGTGATTAGTTCATTGACTATAACTGCCTTGGAAGTGAGGGATCTAACATTAAGTAACCCAATTTTGAGATGTGAGGTATCAGAATCTCTTTCAATAATGGCAGGAATGGAGGAGGTCTTTATACTAGTGAGATTGCTAAGGCGAACACCGCCATTTTTAATTTTGCCCAACCTAGATCGAGGCACAGACACGGTCTCAATGGGGAAAGCTGAGCTGACTACGCTGACTGTGCTAGTGGCAGACTCCACTAAGCTGGCAGGCTGGCTAACAGCCTGCTGCCTGGCCTGCACCCTATTTCATTGTGGAGCTAGAGGAGTTAGAGCCCTGTCTATGTTCGTAGATAAGATGAGAGCACCCCTCCAGCTAGGATGGAGTCCGTCACTCCTCAACAGGCCAGGCTTGGTCCTGTTTGTGGGTGAGTCCCAGAAAGAGGGCCAATTATCTACAAATTCTATCTTTTGGGAGGGGCAGAAAACAGTTTTCAACCAGCGATTGAGTTGTGAGACTCTGCTGTAGAGCTCATCACTCCCCCTAACTGGGAGGGGGCCAGAGACAATTAATCGATGCCGACACATCTTTCTAGCTGATTTACACGCTGAAGCTATGTTGCGCTTGGTGACCTCTGACTGTTTCATCCTAACATCGTTGGTGCCGACGTGGATAACAATATCTCTATACTCTCTACACTCGCCAGTTTTAGCTTTAGCCAGCACCGTCTTTAGATTAGCCTTAACGTCGGTAGCCCTGCCCCCTGGTAAACAGTGTATGATCGCTGGATGATTAGTTTTAAGTCTAATACTGCGGGTAATGGAGTCGCCAATGACTAGGGTTTTCAATTTGTCAGAGCTAATGGTGGGAGCCGTCGGCGTCTCAGACCCCACAACGGGAGGAGTAGAGACCAGAGAAGTCTCGGCCTCCGACTCCGACTCGCTTAATGGGGAGAACCGGTTGAAAGTTTCTGTCGGCTGAATAAGCGACACCGGTTGAGCATTCCTACAGCGTTTCCCTCCAGAAGCCATGAGAAAGATGTCCGGCTGCGGGGACCGTGCGAGGGGGTTTATACTAACGTTACTATCTTTACTTACTGGTGGCACAGACGCTGTTTCATCCTTTCCTACACTGAAATTACCCTTGCCTAACGATCGCGTCTGAAGCTGGGCTTGTAGCACAGCTATCCTTGCCGTAAGGCGATCGTTCTCCTGTATATTATAAGTACAACGACTGCAATTAGAAGGCATCACGTTAATGTTACTTAGCTTCGGCTGTTTGAAGTCCTGACGAACCATGTCCAGATAAAACCTCCGGGGTGAAAAAGTTGAATGAAAAAAGTTGAGTGAGGGAAAAAGTAAAAATATACGGTAATGAAAAAGTAAAAAACCGTCAGGTAGCAAAGTAAGATCGGCAACGCTGGGCTTGGAGAAATGAAACCACTATCACATTCATTGACAGAGCCATGGATACAAGGACTGACCATCCAATATATGAAAATGATAGTTTTAAGCATGTTTTGAGGCTATAGAGTGTTTGTTTACATTTACAAATGTGTACAAACATTGGAATAAAACAGGCTTCTGATGGGGTATAACAGTTGCCCTAAGCTCATGATGCATTTATACATCAGATTCTTCAACAATCAATGGTTATGTAAACTACATGTAAACTACATTTGCTGTATGATCGATGAGAAACTCCATATTGCAAATGTACGGTCCCTTACTAGACGTCTGCGAATATTTGTAAAATTCGCCGACGGCGGTGGCCATGCACCGGGGCCAGATCTTCTGGGAAGTCATCGAACGAAGTCTCTCGGACATTCGGTTTCCGTTTTATAAAATGTTCACATTTTGGTCATTTTTCCGCTGTCCCGGAAAATACCACCAGATGGCGAATGTAATCATATTGCAAATGTACAAAACATCACCAATCATGACGTGGCCTTTTCTCCTAAACGGAAAAGACTTCGAAGACGAAACTTGGTGAGCATAGGTTTGGCATAATGGGCAGTTAGCCCCGAACAAGATGATGTCGAAGACTCAACGCTTTTTGAGTTAAGGCCATTTTTCTGGGATTAAAGATCAAAAACGAAAATAGAGCACTAATTTGACCGCTTCACGTCAAAGTCCATAAACCTACGGTGTCAGGAAAAAAAGAACCAGACATTTATCTATCGTCATTTAAGAGAAATCGTACAATGTACAATTGGTGATGTTCAATTTTTTTGGGTCTTTTTTCAAAACTGTTCCAGATCCAGTTGCAGCGTGTTCAGACGAACCCGTTAAGGCGGGTTTCGGAGCTTTGCCAGATTTCTGTGATTTTCTGAAATAACACACACTCATTCAACCCTCTGTAAATACGGCAGTTCTTAACGTAAAGACTTAAAACTCAAAATTCTATAAGAGCCTACCCCAAGGAGGATATGTGTTCACTTTCAGCTTCCTGTGTCAACCCGGAAGTGCCTTAAAATAGTGTCATAGGGGCTGTTTCGAAGGGTTAAAAAGGTCACATCTTTCCAAAACTTCGTATGTGTGACTAGGTAACCCTCATGAACTGTAAATCAGTCATTTATCCCATCAGATTTCCAAGTAAAACTCACACACACACACAGCAAGGATGGAGTGACACGGTGTGGGGCTTAGAGACACACAGAGCCTGCAATAGTTACCTTTGTTCGAACTATCAAATAACCGTCAGACCTAGAGCTCTGAAACTTTAGAAACCTGTTCTAGAGCTCAAGTCGATAGTGCACGGTGAGTTATGCGGCTCTAGAAGGTTCTCAGACCGAGAAACTGCCTCGTACATTGGACCATTATGAAAATGACGACATTTAGAAAAGTCCCAGAGTCGCAAGACTAGGTGCATTGAAACTGCCTCGGCCCATAGAGACGGACCCCAACGTTTCTGTCCGATAGCTCATTCAAGGACCCCGTAGCAACGCCCGGAAAATTTTGATTTTCATCACCAATTAAGGTCGCTGCTCGGGCTCCAAATGACCTATCGAGCCGAAACTTGGGATTCGAGGTCGCCTCAGCTAGGCCTACACATAATGTCAGAACTGGACCCGCAGCTAGATAGTAACTACGTGTTATATGTTTTTATTATGGTTTAACCTGTTAGGGCTAGGGGGCAGCATTGACACGGCTGGATAAAAAACATACCCGATTTAATCTGGTTACCACTCCTACTCAGTAACTAGAATATGCATATACTTATTACATATGGATAGAAAACACCCTAAATTTTCTAAAACTGTTTGAATGGTGTCTGTGAGTATAACAGAACTCAAATGGCAGGTCAAAACCTGAGAGATTCCTTTACAGGAAGTGGCCTGTCTGACCATTTGTTGAACTTCTTTTCCATCTCTATCATTTACTAAGGATCTCTGCTCCTAACGTGACACTTCCCACGTCGTCCATAGGCGCTCAGAGCCCGGGAAAAAACAGAATGTCGTCATTCCAGCCCCAGGCTGAAACACATTATCGCCTTTCTCAAGTGGCCCATCAAGAGACACTAGCTTATGCGCGTGACCCCGACCGCCCCCGCCTTTGGGATTTTTTCCTCTGTTTGCCGAAAAGGAGATTCCCTGTCGGAATATTATCGCTTTTCTACGAGAAAAATGTCGTAAAAATTGATTTTATACAGCGGTTGACATGCTTCGATGTACGGTAATGGAATACTTAGAATTTTATTGTCACGAATTGCGCCAAGCGCGTGACACTTCTTTACTATTTCGGATAGTGTCTGGAACGCACGAACAAAACGCCGCTATTCGGATATAACAATGGATTATTTTGGACCAAACCAACATTTGTTATTGAAGTAGCTGTCCTGGGTGTGTATTCTGACGAAGACAACAAAAGGTAATGACATTTTTATAATAGTAAATATGATTATGGTGAGTGCTAAACTTGCCGGGTGTCTAAATAGCGAGCCCGTGATGCCTGGGCTATGTACTTAGAATATTGCAAAATGTGCTTTCACCAAAAAGCTATTTTAAAATCGGACATATCGAGTGCATAGAGGAGGTCTGTATCTATAATTCTTAAAATAATTGTTATGCTTTTTGTGAACGTTTATCGTGAGTACTTTAGTAAAATGTTAGCGAATTCCCCGGAAGTTTGCGGGGGGTATGCTAGTTCTGAACGTCACATGCTAATGTAAAAAGCTGGTTTTTGATATAAATATGAACTTGATTGAACAAAACATGCATGTATTGTATAACATAATGTCCTAGGGTTGTCATCTGATGAAGATCATCAAAGGTGAGTGCTGCATTTAGCTGTCTTCTGGGTTTTGGTGACATTATATGCTGGCTTGAAAAATGGGTGTCTGATTATTTCTGGCTTGGTACTCTGCTGACATAATCTAATGTTTTGCTTTCGTTGTAAAGCCTTTTTGAAATCGGACAGTGTGGTTAGATTAACGAGAGTCTTATGTTTGAGAAATTGAAGTAATAGGATTTTTAAGGTTTTGAAAATCGCGCCACAGGATAGCCGTGGCTGTTACGTAGGTGGGACGAATTCGTCCCGCCTAGCCTAGAGAGGTTAAACAGAAGGCGCTGTGAATTTTGGGCCTGCTCTGAAATATGTGATAGTTGGCTTCTAAACGAGTTGGAAAAAGTGGGTGTGGTGTCAGTTTGTATCAGTTTGGTGTCAGAATGATATCTAATTGACTGATGGATGGTGACTTGCTGGCTGACTTTTGTCCCTTTGCAATATGTTTAAACAGTGATAGAACATCACCAAAATGACATTCTGAAATCAACACCAACGAGCGATGGAGAAAAAACAGAATCACTGCCCGGCCATCCCGAGTTCATCGGGCCAGTCAATTTCGCATTCCTGCAGTATTTTTGAGCATGTCAAATTCGTGATACTAAATGCCCATTGAAACATATTGCAAATGGAAAGTACATTTGCAATAAGATTGGGGCAGCAGTGAGGAAAAACATCACCAAATGGACATGATGAAATCAACACAACGAGCGATGGAGAGGAACCACTATCACTGCTCGGCCATACCGAGTTCATCGGGCCAGTCAATTTTGCATTTCTGCAGTATTTTTGAGCATGTCAAATTCGTGATGCTAAATGCCCATTGAAAGATATTGCAAATGGACATCCGTGCGCCTGGTGATTGGAATGCGTTACCAGGAGCACATTTTAAAAATGGTTTTAATGCCTTTGGGGGGGTGCAAGGGGTCTACGGTTGGGTTGGGAGCACCCCCCACCCGTGCCCATCCAATAGGGGCTGGTCATTTTGGATGTTTTTCAAAAAATTGTTAAAAAACAACAGAGTCCCACTTCTCCCTCATCATACATGGCAAATAGACCATCTAGGTTGATTCATGGCTTAACATAGGGCTATATATAATTTGGGCAGTATAAATGCCATTTGGACATGGTTCACTGACTTTTGGGTTTGGAAACCGACTACCTATGATTGTACATGTCAAATGGACATAACACCCTGATTTGGCACTTTCAATACTTTCATATTGCATTTGGACATTTCTTATGGCATTTGGCCAAAAAAAAGTGACTTCGACTTTTGACTTCCTATGATATCATATTGCAAATGAACAAAACATCCTGATTTGGCACATTCAATACTTTCATATTGCATTTGGACATTTCTTATGTCATTTGGCAATGGTTCACTGAATTTTGACTTTGACTTTTGACTTCCTATGAAATCATATTGCAAATGGACAAAACATATGCCTTATGGACAAGTAAAATAAAATAAAAATTATGACAATAAAATATGACAAAAGTATGTTCATACAGTTCTTATACATGTATAATTGACAAAAAAAATCGAAAGACCTTCGAAAAACGATCCAGAAAGCACTTTTTTAAGGGGGTGATAAGTTTTAGCATTTTTTTCCAAATTTTCAACATTTTACTCTTGGGTCTTGACTTGTGTTACATTTGCAATAAGAACATTTACGGTGGCGCGCGCTCGCCATTTATTGGATTTTTGCTGTGTGACACTTGGCATTTGCCATATGGCATTTGCAATCAGTTTTGAATGAAACAACGTCCATTTCAGTGGTATTGTACATCGTGTATGTTTCCTACGGTGCCAATAAGATCCCATTCATTTTTGTCCATTTCAGGGGGGTGTTCCCTTACTTACATTCAGCCACGAGCATAAGTGAGGTCAGGCACTGATGTTGGCCTGGCTCGAGTTCCGATTCATCCAAAAGGTATTCGATGGTGTTGAGGTCAGGGCTCTGTGCCGGCCAGTCAAGTTCTTCCACTTTGATCTCGACAAACCATTTCTGTATGGACCTTGCTTTGTGCACGGGGGGCATTGTCATGCTGAAACAGGAAAGGGCCTTCCCCAAACTGTTGCCACAAAATTGGAAGCACAGAATCATCGTGAATGTCATTGTATGCTGTAGTGTTAAGATTTCCCTTCACTGGAACTAAGGGGCCTAGACCGAACCATGAAAAACAGCCCAGACCATTACTTCCCCTCCACGAAACTTTACAGTTGGCACTATGCAATCGAGCAGATAGCGTTTTCCTGCCATCTGCCAAACCCAGATTAGTCCGTCAAACTGCCAGATGGTGAAGCGTGAGTCCCTGTGGTTTCTCATCTATTCAGAAACAAACATTTTCTGAAACCAGTGGGCACAAAAAGATTGAGTTTCACACACCTTCCAATAATTTCTCCAAATGGCATTATTTGATTAAAAAGTAAAGTACAAAGAATAAATGTGCAACTATAAGAAAAACATTTCTCTAATCTTTTGAGGCACAATTTCATTGCGATGTATTGTACCAATAAGCACCAGGAAGTTTGCAACTTTGACACATCTTTGAGAAATGGTCCCTTCCATTGCACTTGTGACACGGTTGACCACGTGCGGGACTCTTTGGGTCTCGCCCCATGTGATCTGTGTGACCACATCTGTAGTACTGTCTTTCGTTTTTTTCCCCCTCAAATTTGGTTTCCCCTCAATTTGGTTTTCCCGTTTTCATGTTTCCCTCCTATTTGTGAGACACATTTAACCCATTTGTTCCCATATTTTTCCTAGACATCCCACCATGCAAATCTTTTGCCATTTGTAACACTAACATATAAACTATATTGTTTTTTTTATTATTTAAAGGTATGTTTTATTCTTGAGAACATACAGTGCTCTACCTATGATAAAATTAACAGACATTTTTACCCCTATTTCTCAGCCCCAATATGTATATACAGTGCATTCGGAAAGTATTCAGACCCCTTGTCTTTTTCCACATTTTGTTATGTTACAGCCTTATTCAAAAATGTATTAAATAGTTTTTTTCCCCTCATCAATCTAAACAAAATGCAAAAAAACAGAAAAATTACATTTACATAAGTATTCTGACTCTTTACTCAGTACTTTGTTGAAGCACCTTTGGCAGCGATTACAGCCTCGCCTCTTCTTGGGTATGACACACCTGTATTTGCAGAGTTTCTTCCATTCTTCTCTGCAGATCCTCTCAAGCTCTTTCAGGTTGGATGGGGAGTGTTGCTGCACAGCTATTTTCAGGTCTCTCCAGAGATGTTCGGTCGGGTTCAAGTCCGGGCTCTGGCTGGGCCACTCAAGGACATTCAGAGACTTGTCCCAAAGCCACTCATGCGTTGTCTTTGCTGTGTGCTGCCACCCACATGCTTCGCCGTAGGGTTGGTGCCAGGTTTCCTCCAGACGTGACGCTTGGCATTCTGGCCAAAGAGTTCAATCTTGGTTTCATCAGACCAGAGACCAGACCATCTTGTTTCTAATGGTCTGAGAGTCCTTTAGGTGCCTTTTGGTGAACTCCAAGCGGGTTGTTATGTGCCTTATACTGAGGAGTGGCTTCTGTCTGGCCACTCTACCATAAAGGCCTGATTGGTGCAGTGCTGCAGAGATGGTTGTCCTTCTGGAAGGTTCTCCCATCTCCACAGAGGAACTCTAGAGCTCTGTCAGTGTGACCATCGGGATTTTGGTCACCTCCCTAACCCAGGCCCTTCTCCCCCAATTGCTCAGTTTGGCCGGACGGCCAGCTCTAGGAAGAGTCTTGGTGGTTCCAAACTTCTTCCATTTAAGAATGATGGAGGCCACTGTGTTCTTGGGTACCTTCAATGCTGCAAACTATTTTTGGTACCCTTCCCAAGACCTGTGCCTCGACACAATCCTGTCTTGGAGCTCTACAGACAATTCATGGCTTGGTTTTTGCTCTGACATGCACTGTCAACTGTGGGACCTTATAGACAGGTGTGTGCCTTTCCAAATCATGTCAAATCATTTAAATTTACCACAGGTGGACTTCAATCAAGTTGTAAAAACATCTCAAGGATGATCAATGGAAACAGTATAAACCTGAGCTCAATTTCGAGTCTCATAGCAAAGGGACTGAATACTTATGTAAATAAGGTATTTATTTCTCTAAAAAACTGTTTTTGCTAGGTCATTATGGGGTATTGTGTGTAGATTGCTGAAGAATGTTCTATTTAATCCATTTTAGAATAAGGCTGTAAAGTAACAAAATGTGGAAAATGTCAAGGGGTCTGAATACTTTCCGAAGGCACTGTAAAACAACCCAGTAAAAAATCACTGATTTAAACATATGTCAAGTCTAGTTGATAATGGTAAAATCTTCTGTAAGATCATCTTGATCAAGTATATCCATTATCCAACTCAACTTGAATCTACTGAAAAAATTATTCTCCTATGATTATTAAATATATACAGTGGGAGAAAAAAGTATTTGATCCCCTGCTGATTTTGTACGTTTGCCCACTTACAAAGAAATGATCCGTCTATCATTTTAATGGTAGGTTTATTTGAACAGTGAGAGACAGAATAACAACAAGAAAATCCAGAAAAACGCATGTCAAAAATGTTATAAAATGATTTGCATTTTTATGAGGGAAATAAGTATTTGACCCCTCTGCAAAACATGACTTAGTACTTGGTGGCAAAACCCTTGTTGGCAATCACAGAGGTCAGACGTTTCTTGTAGTTGGCCACCAGGTTTGCACACATCTCAGGAGGGATTTTCTCCCACTCCTCTTTGCAGATCTTCTCCAAGTCATTAACCCCTGTGCGGCATCCAGCGAAAAATCCTATCCCCATTAGCATAACAAAATGTAATACTTTTTTTTTCCCACATTTTTTTTCAAATTATATCGTTTTATAGATACACCTCTCCTGAATCGAACCACGTTGTCCGATTTCAAAAAGGCTTTACAGCAAAAGCAAAACATTAGATTATGTTAGAGGAGTATATCGTAAAAGTAGCCACATAGCCATTTTCCGACCAACCACATGCATCACAAATAACCAAAAAACAGCTAAATGCAGGACATCATGTTACACAATACATGCATTCTTTTGTTCGATAAAGTTCACATTTATATATAAAAACAGCATTTTACATCGGTGCGTAACGTTGACTAACTATTTTCCCTCAAATGCATCCGATGAAACAGCGCTACAATTTACTAAATTACTATTCGAAAACCTTTTTAAAATGTAATATTGTCATTCTAAGATTTATAGATGAATATCTCTTGAAAGCACCTGTAATGCCAGATTTAAAAATAACTTTACTGGGTAATCACACTTTGCGATAAAAGGGGATGCGATACTCAGAACAATAGGCTAGCAATACAGGTCAGCGCCATCTTGGAACAATCACATATCAAATCTAGTCTTGTATACTATTGTCAATAATCCCTTACCTTTGATTATCTTCATCCTTAGGCACTTCCAGGAATCCCAGATCCACAAGAAATGTATTTTTGTTCGAAAAAGTTCATCCTTTATGTTCCATTAGCTTGTTGTTGTTAGCGCGTTCTGAAGGCTGCACCAAAAGTTCCGACGTGCACGGGGCTACTCTTTCAACAAAATGCATTTTTTTCTTATTTAGGTTCGTTCAAACATGTCAAACGTTGTATAACATAAATCTTTAGGGCCTTTTTCAACCAGAGCTCCAATAAGATTCAAGGGGGACGATTGCATTGTCTTTATAAACGTTTCGAAAGGGGAGGGTAGCCAGGGGCGCTGGCGTCATAATGGTGATGGCCCTCTCCGTGTGACCACGTTCCACAGCGTGTCATTCTGTCAGTTTTCACAGTAGGAGACTCAAATCACTTTGTAAAGACTGGGGACATCTAGTGGAAGCAATAGGAAGTGCTCAATGAACCATAGCTCACGGTGTGATTAATAGGCAACGTGATGAAGTTTAGTCCGCAATTCAGAATTCCACTTCCTGTTTCGATCTGTCTCGGGGTTTTGACTGCCATATGAGTTCTTTTATACTCACAGACACCATTCAAACAGTTTTAGAAACTTTAGGGTGTTTCTATCCACAAGTATTAATTATATGCATATCCTAGCTTCTGAGTTTGAGTAGTAGGCCGTTTAAAATGGGCACAAATTTTTTTCTAAATGCGCTGTGGCGCCCCCTATCCTAGGCGACCGTCAAGAGGTTAAGGTTTCGAGGCTGACGTTTGGCAACTCGAACCTTCAGCTCCCTCCACAGCTTTTCTATGGGATTAAGGTCTGGAGACTGGCTAGGCCACTCCAGGACCCTAATGTGCTTCTTCTTGAGCCACTCCTTTGTTGCCTTGGCCGTGTGTTTTGGGTCATTGTCATGCTGGAATACCCAGCCACGACCCATTTTCAATGCCTGGCTGAGGGAAGGAAGTTCTCACCCAAGATTTGACGGTACATGGCCCCGTCCATCGTCCCTTTGATGCAGTGAAGTTGTCCCGTCCCCTTAGCAGAAAAACACCCCCAAAGCATAATGTTTCCACCTCCATGTTTGACGGTGGAGATGGTGTTCTTGGGGTCATAGGCAGCATTCCTCCTCCTCCAAACATGGCGAGTTGAGTTGATGCCAAAGAGCTCCATTTTGGTCTCATCTGACCACAACACTTTCACCAGTTGTCCTCTGAATCATTCAGATGTTCATTGGCAAACTTCAGACATCCATGTATATGTATTCTTGAGCAGGGGGACCTTGCGGGCGCTGCAGGATTTCAGTCCTTCATGGCGTAGTGTGTTACCAATTGTTTTCTTGGTGACTATGGTCCCAGCTGCCTTGAGATCATTGACAAGATCCTCCCGTGTAGTTCTGGGCTGATTCCTCACCGTTCTCATGATCATTGCAACCCCACGAGGTGAGATCTTGCATGGAGCCCCAGGCCAAGGGACATTGACAGTTCTTTTGTGTTTCTTCCATTTGCGAATAATCGCACCAAATGTCGTCACCTTCTCACCAAGCTGCTTGGCGATGGTCTTGCAGCCCATTCCAGCCTTGTGTAGGTCTACAATCTTGTCCCTGACATCCTTGGAGAGCTCTTTGGTCTTGGCCATGGTGGAGAGTTTGGAGTTCTGATTGATTGCTTCTGTGGACAGGTGTCTTTTTTACAGGTAACAAGCTGCGGTTAGGAGCACTCCCTTTAAGAGTGTGCTTCTAATCTCAGCTCGTTACCTGTATAAATTCACCTGGGAGCCAGAAATCTTTCTGATTGAGAGGGGGTCAAATACTTATTTCCCTCATTAAAATGCAAATCAATTTATAACATTTTTGACATGCTTTTTTCTGGATATTTTTGTTGTTATTCTGTCTCTCACTGTTCAAATAAACCTACCATTAAAATTATAGACTGATCCTTTATCAGTGGGCAAACGTACAAAATCAGCAGGGGATCATATACTTTTTCATACAGTTCATACACGTAATGTTAGCTAGCTAGCCAGCCATCAACATTAGCTGGCTAGATGACAGCAAGCTTGAACTAGCAATACAAACTGATTGTCACAGCTAGCTAAAGTTAACCAAATAGGTTCAATGTTAGCTAGTTAGTTAGCTAAAATTAGTCTATAACTAGCAATGCGAATTGGCATGCTGAGAAAATGAACGTTACACACACTTCATACATGTGAGTTAATGTTAGCTAGCTAACAGCAAGCTTTAACTTGGGGTCTTTTGTTTAGACATGTCACATTAACATTAGCTAGCTAAAAAATGAACTATAATCCCAATCCATAGAGTAACGTTACTAGCAATACAAACCGATTGTCATAGCTAGCTAAAGTTAACCAAATAGGTTCAGTGTTAGCTAGCAAGCCAGCCATCAAACTCCAGCTGGCTATCTAACAGCAAGCTTTAACTTGCAATGAAAACTACGTTCTGACAAAATTAGAAACGTATAATATATGAAACTGTAGCTAGATTCTTACCCGTATACATGGATGAAAGCTTCATAGCAGACTGCAACCCCTTTTATTAAATAAGATGTTCTGTGTTGTTTTTGTTTAGTTTGCACAGCTTGTTTGGCCTGTTGTGTTCCACTGATTTCAAAACCCGGTCAAATTCTTCCTTGACAACAACACTGTTGATCGCTGTTTCTTCCCTATCACTGTCATCAGAAGACTCTACAATGTCTTGTCAATATTTCTTTAACCTAAATCAGGGATTTCGTCATCGTCTGATTCATTTTCAGAGTCAGAGAGAGTCAACTTGGCACGATCATCCTCCAGAAAGTAGTCCATCACAACTTTTCCCCACTGACCTTTGTCAATAGCGCCTGATAAATTCATGGCAGCAATGTTATTGAGAGCAGTAGCAACATATTTGCAGTTCTCCATGGCTAACGTTATATCTTTCAAAAAAATTGCAGTAGAAATTATTACCTACGCATACCGAGCAGCTCATTTTATAGACACAAGATGCTACACCGCAGACCAATCTGAAACTCATCTCTCGGCATGTCCAGCCCACTCATTATCTCAGCTAATCATGGCTAGCAGGAAAGTTCCTGACTTTTTCTTTGGATAAACCAACTAGGCTCGTAATTTAACAACTTTATTTGTATTTACAGATGGCATAAAAGTTTGTTATTAAGGCACATGAAAGTTCACATGTTCAAGAAGGCATTTCTGACAATAAACGTATTTTGATAAAAAAAAACATGTTTACATTCAACCAGCTCTCCTGTGAAGTCGTGAGTTGCGACATACACCTAGTTTCCTGAATTTGGTCACAAATTTGCTAGTAGGATGCCATTGTCATTTCGACTTAATGGTGTTGAGACCTACTTTTGTTTTGGCAGTTGTTAAAAAAACATTTGTTATTTTTTATTTCACCTTTATTTAACCAGGTAGGCTAGTTGAGAACAAGTTGTCATTTACAACTGCGACTTGGCCAAGATAAAGCAAAGCAGTGCGACACAAGCAACAACACAAAGTTAAACATGGTATAAACAAACATACAGTCAATAACACAATAGGAGAAAAAAAGTATAATTTAACTCTATCTGCTAGTTCTTCACTGGGCAGACGTGAGAGAGGATAGTGTTTATCATGTTCTTGATGATTTGAGGGCATGGGTGGATATCGTGAGGGTGGTGGTGGGCAAGGGTCATCTCCCAGGCATCCACTAACAAGATATTCAGGCCCCTGAACATGGCCGTGAGTACCCCATCCAGCTGCACTGAGAACCAGTCACTGTAGTTGAGGCTCTCCTGTAGGCTTTGGGCCCGGAGGTTGGCTGAGCGCAACACTACCACGGTCTTCGGAGCCCGGTCCAGAAGCCGCACCACCGCACTTCGAATGTGGCGTAGTCGGCGAATGTAGACCTGCACAGGGAAGGTGCTGAAATGAGCCCAAATGCTGATGACAACAATAGTGTCTGAGCCCCCGGCCAGGCCATCCAGCTCGTTAGCTACATAGCGCAGATGACTGACGCTGATAGGGGTCCAGGAGATGGGGGGACCATGGCTCTGGTACTTCAGCAGGATGTTATGGGGGATGTCCACTGCCATGAAGGGCCCTGTGCTCACAGGACTGTGAAGG
Organism: Salmo salar; assembly: GCF_965601325.2. Lineage (NCBI taxonomy): Eukaryota > Metazoa > Chordata > Actinopteri > Salmoniformes > Salmonidae > Salmo > Salmo salar. The sequence goes on along the minus strand of NC_138297.1, from coordinate 18,891,667 downwards.
TTGAACTCCCTCAGCTCTTTGACAGAGAGGGAGATAAATGTTGAGGGAGAGAGAGGGAGAGAGAATTTGAATACACCTGAGACAGCTGAGTTTGAGATGTAATTGTATTGGCAAACAGCACTCACCTGGCAAGAATCTGGTGAGGAACTCGTAGTACTGTCTGACGGTGGAGTCTCCATACATGTACACCATCTTGCCCTTCAGACACTGAGTAATGGCAGTGGGGTCGTTAAACTGGTGCATCACGACACCACCCAGCCCCCGCCATGACCCTTGGAAGTAATACCCAGAGGCTGTGGTCCTGATAGGCGCTGCCTTTTCACTGTTGCTTTCCACCTCTTGTTTGTCTGAAATACAAGAGGAGGCATGAGGCACCAGCCGCCACCACTTTACAGAAACTCAGATGTTCTTCACACTACAAAACTCCTACCTTTTTTCTTAGGTAGCACAGTGACACTGTCAGACGCCTTAGCATGAATACGTGTTTTGAGGTTTACGCCACTAAAAAAGATAGAGAATCATTTTACATTTTAAAGCAAGCAATAACATTCCCCAGAACCATACTCTGTAATTTATATATGACAAAAGGCAAAAATGCTGCATATGCCCAAGGTAAAACTTACATTTATTCCCAAAACCACACTTTTTTTACCTCGCACTTACCTTTGGAAAAGCAGTGCTTCTTTCTCGGTTATCAGATCTTTCTGGTAGCCTGCCCTGACGTGGTTGATCCGTGTATCACAGCTCAGCAGCTGCTTGGGCTTGTAGCAGTACCAGGGTTCACCTGTGTGGGGGTCTGTGTAATTGCACAGCGGCTGCTGGTTGGTTGGCAGGCACAGGTTACACATGGTGGTCTCAGACAGTAATCCAGAGCGAAACAGGCTCTTGTAAAGCACCCTGTCGGGGTGTTCCTCACGTAAGCGCAGTAGAACAGGAACTGCCTCACTAGGATGGACCAATGTCACGTCCACCCATACAGACCCCTCCCACAGTAATGGAAAAATGACAGAGTAAGTCCCATTCCCGTGGTCCAGCACATGTCCTGCAACACCCGCCTCCAGCTCTGGGGAGTGCAGCCGGGCCAGCAAGAAGTCCCCGCCATGGCTCTTGGGAAGTCCCTGGAAATCGTTCATAATGACCAGAGCCTCCAGCTGGTCCCCCACGTGCCACTCTCTCCTACCCCCTGCAGGGAGGATTGCAAACAGGCTGTGTGCAGGGTCACTGGTCTGGTTCAGGGGTGAAGACGTAGACCATGGCTGAGGCTCTGGCCAGGCGATGGACTCCAGGAGGTGATGCTCCTCCAGAGCCTCCTCGGGTGAGGGATTTTTACCCAAGTGGCTACAGAAGCGTCGCTCGCGGTCCAGGGGAGGAAGGCCCTCTGAGTGGATCCTGTGTGGATCCAATTCCCACTGTGGAGGAGAATAGAGGTCACTAAGGGGGAAAGGGTGGTAGGCAATGGAGACTGCTGAGGGGGTGACGGCTCATAATAATGGCTGGAATGGAGCAAATGGAATGGCATCAAACACATCAAAGACGTGGTTTCCATGTGGTTGATACCACTCCATTTATTCCATTCCAGTCATTATTATGAGCTGTCCTCCCCTCAGCAGTCTTCACTGGTGGTAGGCTAATGTAGGTAGATGGTAATGGGAGAAGATCACTTTCTCTCCTCACCTTCTGAATGTAGTTGTTGTATAAAAGGACGACAAGGATTGTCAGGGTCTGCAGGAGGAAGATATATTTGAACAGGCGCTTCCACATGGCCCCAGTCGCCTGTCCCCCTGATATTGACATAAATAAGCTGTTCATCTACTCTGTGTTTGCATAGCATGTGGCTGTTACACTCAAAATACAACAACATGATTTCTCCACTTGGCTGTATTTGATTTCCTAAAACAGGGTGTGCGTTTATTACATTTTACATGTTTACATTTTAGTCATTTAGCAGACGCTCTTATCCAGAGCGACTTACAGTAGTGAGTGCATACATTTCATTTCATGCATTTTTTTTTTGTACTGGCCCCCCGTGGGAATCAAACCCACAACCCTGGCGTTGCACACACCATGCTGGCATTGCAAACACCATGCTCTACCAACTGAGCCACAGGGAAGACTGTACTATACATCCCCAAACAACCAAGAGAAGGGGCATTGTTGTATTTTGAGACAGGCTTTAATAAGCTAAGTAGCTAATAGGCAGAGGGTAGCATCATTTGTAATAATGGTGTGGGAATAATAATGCTTTTTATTTTGTAAAGTGGTTTCTTGCATCAAACAACACAACAACATTTTCAGTCACCTCCATGTGTGAAGGACATGTGGATAAACAGGTTAATGTCCAAGTCTCATGGAATGTAGGCCTACACTGAACACCACATATTGGCTGCTACTGTAGGCTGAATGATAGAACAGCTATTTCCATGTTAAAATGTTATGGGATCCATTCTCCATTGTTTTTGGTAGGCCTACAATTATGATCAATTAGCCACAGTAGTCTACTTTACCAGTCTGGAACTGGAACTTACATCGAGTACATCTTCAGTGTTCACAGTTATCGCACAGAATTTGCATAATGTTCAAGTTTGTGCTCAGCAGACCTGAAATGTGCTCAGTGCAGAAAAAAAATGCTAGGCAGCGAGGGCAGAGAGAGACTCACAACTCATAAACACATCACATATTTTGTCTATGAAGAGTAAAATGATGGAAAAAGAAAATTGCCTCTCCACTAATGCTGCAAAGCCTCAGATTGTCCAGGTTTTAGCACCACTATCATTCCATAGCTCCTGCACATTCAGTGTTCAAACTCAAAATCACAAGGTCAAGCAGCAACCTACCAAGGATATACTGTAATGTGGACACGTGTCAGCAAGCGGTCACATATAATACATTGCCTCAACTATTAAATTCATCATAATCCATAATTAACTCAAATCCATCCCCTTTAGACATATTAACAGTTTTACATATTCTTAGAAACTTGAGGTCAAAATCAGCAGTTATGCTTTATCATTATTGTTACATTCTAACATTTTGACCTAGTAACATCTACACAATGTCTCTCATTCCACCAAGACTCAATCCAGTTTGGACACATTTTCCACTATAACACCATAGTTTAAGCCCGTACAGCCCTAATACAGATTTGACCTAGGGTTAACTAACTTCAACAAATTAACAGTATACATCTTCCCTCCCTTAAACCTTTCACTAGGATTTCGAAGGCTTCGATTACATCCATTCCTATTGCTTACCTCTAAGATAAAAAAGTTAACCATATACAAAAAAATAAACTTTTGACTTCAGAGAACACATCAGTTGTGCATATATCTCCTCATGCAGCTTATTTTGTGCCAGACACTAAACACAAACCATTTCCTTGCCCTTTCATATAGTGCTGCTTTAGCGTCTCTGTTACGGTTTTTCTTCTTGCATACTAAATTAATCAAGCAATATTTATTTAGTGTCCAAGGAGCAAAAGTATGTATACTTAAATTACAGTTGCCCCTTGGATAGAAGGCTAAACTTGCAGTTAACTATTCCATATTATTTAAACCATACCACGCCTTACTTCCAAACATTTTATGGGTTAGAAAAACCCTTGGGGAGCCAGTCAATGCACTCAGTACCCTTACCATGCTTTGCCAATTCGATTACTGGGGTGACGCACATAACCCAAACTGCTAATGACCAGTCGCCTACTCACAACCAACAGTTCAACATGGCTAAGGAGGTTATCAGAGTAAAAAAAATGCAGCATGTCAGTCAATAGTCAATCAACATTACAATACAAGATAAAAAAAATGCACTTCTTGCTCCCACTGTAAACGACACAGATAAACTATCTTGGGTTAGGTATAAATATACAAACTCCCCAACTTGTAAATAAAATGACCTCAGAATACTCACAAGTCTATCAGATATTCAGCATCCAAAAGAAAAACAATGGATAAAGTTATAGTATCCTTCTCCTTCCTTTTATAACAGATTTGGGCCGCCTGCAATAGGAAACCCGACTCAGTGCTAGCCACACCCTACTGTACCAACACCACCATTTGTGTACCAAGTGATCGAATGTGGATATAACACTAACCCCATACAATTGTCTGCACTACATTTAAAGTGTGGTTAAAACCAATCTTCGGTTCAATCTCTTAGTTCAGTCTTTTGGCATTAACATAGACAAAAAACAAAGGCAGGAAGCAGTGTAGCTCGCTTCAACAGGAAGCTACAGTACGCCCACAGGCTCAGCCATGGTCAGAAGACTACGTTAACCAGCGGTGACTGCGTCTCCAAACATCTTCCAGATCTTTTTCTCTCCGTCCGCTCATTCTCTGGGCAATACACAACTTTAGCCTCTGTCTTAGGTGGTGCTGTAGTTTAACAGGATCTTGACTAAAGGCACAATCATGTCCAATTACATTGCAAGGTAAAAGTGTGAGTTTAGGTTGGCACATAGTAGCCATTTTTTCACAGTGCATCCATTTGTGTGGTATATGATGTTAAATCGTGAATGTGGCACATGTACAGAATCATATAGTACACACATTTTAAGGAACCGTTTTGGCTCGTGAATCATACTTCTGGCTGAAATTATAGAAAGCTTTTACATGGCCTTTTTCAAAAGGTAGTGACTGCACGATGGACATTTTCTACCACAATCTGGAAGGTGTCCTGCTGTTATGATATACAGCGTGCCCATTTATTCTTAAAGGATAACTTATAATGCATCATGAGTGTAATGTCATATCCTGTCATTGCCCCAAATGAGGTTCCATCATGAGAACTCATGTATTCGTTTGACATCACATCACATGCTCCTTGAGGTGCTCCCCATCTTCGGAAGGTGCTCAGCTGATCAACGCCAAACTATAGGTAGGGAGCAGAGTATCTGTTATCCCCCGGATAGACAGGTGAGCAGACACAAAAGCAGGGTAAAAGTGCAGCAGTGCAAACAATGTTTGCTAAATGGTCCAACTGAAGGAAGAACCATTATGTGTGTAGTTCTGTGTTGCTCTGTGCGATGCCTAGTTTAATCTTGTGGGCATCCAGTGGCAGTGCAATCACAGGTATCCACAGCATACAGGTAGTGAATGCAAATCATTTTTGTTAAAAAATGGTTTGGGTTGGTGATCGTCAGGTTGTAGCTGCCATTGATGAAGGTCTGGTTGTAGTTCCGTTGGTAATGGTTTGGTTGTAGCTTATTATGGGATATGCACAGTAGATAGACACACTGCCTGCAGTAGACAAAGTGTTAGGAAAGGAAATAAATGTAAAATGAGATACATATTGTGAATGGTGTGAAGACATAGGTCGGACAAAGACATGGCTCTTTTCAATCACATTAGAAATGCTTCCTTTCTTCCTGATATTTTCAATCACATACAAATCTGTGATTATCTCAAGGAAAATATCAATTTAAAAAGTAGTTAAAACACTGACTGTATATACAGTACCAGTCAAAAGTTTGGACACACCTACTCATTCAAGGGTTTTTCTTTATTTTAATTATTTCTACAATCAAATAAAAAAAATATATATTGATTTGTTTAACACTTTTTTGGGGGTCACTACATGATTCCATATGTGTTATTTCATAGTTTTGATGCCTTCACTATTATTCTAGAATGTAGTAAAAATAAAGAAAATCCTTGAATAAGTAAGTGTGCCCAAACTTTTGACTGGTACTGTATGAATGGATAAAGCCATTGATCACGTGACACCATTCATTCCAATGTGAAGACTCAGCAGCGCATTGAAGGCAAATGAATTCGCTTAAGATGGCGTCTCATGGAGACATAACATGCTCAGTTTGAGCTATTCCAGGAAGTGACGTTGCAGGCTAGCTCAGTGCTGCCCCCTCTCATTGAATAACTCAAGTTGAAGGCCGACCGGGGTACTGCAGGCTCCCATTAGCAACTAAATTATCCTTCTAATTTCTTCTGTGTGTGATTATAAAATACTCGGTTCAAGAACATATAGTGTCTTCAGAAAGTATTCATACCCCTTTACTTATTCCACATTTTGTTGTGTTACAGCCTGAATTCAAAATTGATTAAATATATGTTTTTATCTATACACTCTATACACCATAATGACAAAGTGAAAACATGTTTTTTGAAATTTGAGAAAATTGTATGAAAATTAAATACAGAAATATCTCATTTACATATGTCTTCACACTCCTGAGTCAATACATGATTGAATCAACTTTGGCAGTGATTAGAGCTGTGAGTCTTTCTGGGTAAGTCTCTAAGAGCTTTGCACACCTAGATTGTACAATATTAGCACATTATTACTTTGAAAATTCTTCAAGCTCTGTCAAGTTGGTTGTTGATCATTGCTAGACAGCCATTTTCAATTCTTACCATAAGTCAAGACTGTAACTAGGCCACTCAGGAACATTCAATGTCATCTTGGTAAGCAAATCCAGTATATATTTGGTTTTGTGTTTTAGGTTATTGTGCTGCTGAAAGGTGAATTTGTGTCCCGATGTCTGTTGGAAAGCAGACTAAAGCAGGTTTTCCTCTAGGATTTTGACTGTGCTTTGCTCTATCCCATTTCTTTTTATCCTAAAAAACTCCTTAGTCCTTGCCGATGACAAGAATACCCATAACATGATGCAGCCACAACCATGCTTGAAAATATGAAGAGTGCCCCAACATAACACTTTGTATTCAGGACATGAAGTTCATTTCTTTGCCACATTGTTTTCAGTTTTACTTTAGTGCCTTATTGCAAACAGGATGCATGTTTTGGAATATTTTTGTTCTGTACAGGCTTCCTTCTTTTCACTCTGTCATTTAGGTTAGTATTGTGGAGTAATCAGGGGTGCAACTTTGGTTTTAGAAGTGGGGGGGACATAATAATATATATATTTTTTTTAATCCAGTCAGATAAACACTCCAAACAGCCTACCCGTCAGCTCGGAGGTGTCCGCATGGTCCTAAAGCACTCCATAGCCTTATTTTGGATTACATTCCAATGATAAAACTGGAGGGGACAAAAATGCAATTTCAGAATGTGGGGTGGACATGTGCCTCCTGTCCGCAGTGAATGTTGCACCCCTGGGAGTAACTAAAATGTTGTTAATCCATCCTCAGTTTTCTACTATCACAGCCTTTAAACTCTGTAACTGTTTTAAAGTCACCATTGGCCTCATGGTGAAATCCCAGGGCGGTTTCCTTCCCCTGCAGCAACTGAGTTAGGAGGGACGCCTGTATCTTGTTAGTGACTGGGTGTATTGATACACCGTCCAAAGTGTAATTAATAACTTCACCATGCTCAAAGGGATATTCAATGTCTGCTTAAAACAAAACAAAAAACATCTACCAATAGCTGCTCTTCTTTGCAAGGCATTAAAAAAACTATTTTTTTTATGGCTGAATCTGTGTTTGAAATTCATTGCTCGACTGAGGGACCTTACAGATAATTGGGGTACAGAGATAAGGTAGTCATTAAAAAATCATGTTTAACACTATTATTGCACAACTTATGTGACTTGTTAAGCAAATGTTTACGCCTGAACTTATTTAGGCTTGCCATAACAAAGGGGTTGAATACTTATACTCCCGGGGACGGGGGTCGACACCCAGAAGTGATCGGATGTGGATATAACACTAACCACACGCCATTGTCTAAACTATATTTAAAGTAATCAAGTGTGGTGATAACTGTCATGGAATATTCCCGTGTTTACTGCTTAAAGATTAGTCTCTTATATGATAGTGTTTTTTCTAACCTGATACAAACTTGTCTTTGTGTGACTTAGTGAATACACTGGTTTTACAAGTAAGAGCCGTTTGGGTGTGACCACAGCATGTGACATCCCGTGGGTTTACGATCTACAGGAAGTCGTATGATTATCTAACATTTGCACAGACAACTAATTTCTGCTGACTGCCAAGTATACAAAACAGATGTACTTCTCTATAAAAGCTGAGAACCGACACTGTTTGTTGCGCCTTAAATGTGCAACTGTTGAAGTGCATAGTTAACTGCTCCATTTTTACAAAATTATAATAAAGTTGTTTTGAAGAATACAGTCTCTCTCCTTTTGGTTAGAATTTCTACGACAATTTTGTGACAGCGGTGGAATGGCTAACTCCGCTTGCTGATTGCTCCCGGGGAGATGAGGTTAACTGTGCAGGGGTTGCGTCAGACGTGGCAGGGAGCCCCACACCCAGTGAGTGGATACGCTATTCCGAACATACAAAATTAATTGAGGGTGAGACTGATTTTCTTTTGAACATCATAGAAAATCCTGTTCTGGGACAGGTTGTGCACATTAGGTGGTAAAACAGTTGGTTATGATTGGGAAACCAGCTATAAATTTAAACCCTACACGGAAATGTGCATACAGTAGGAGGAACTACCATGTGGGTGCAACATTTAAAATGACATAGATAATAAAAAAAATAGTTTGATGGAGAAGAAATTACTCTTTTCAAATGATAGGAAAGGAAGACGTTCCTAACCAAATACTGTTTGTTTTGTGTGTTTTTTGTTTCCTGAGTGTGTGTATTGACAAAAGATTTATATTATGGACGAACGATGGACCCTGTCAGCCTGACTGGTTGCACTGTGTGATCGAATAAAGGAACACATTCTCCAGTAGTAAATCGGCAGACGTCCCAGTATTGTTTTTAATACAAGGTATCAAAACCGTTACCAATTAAAAGGCACAAATACCATAACTACTTTCCGCATAGCATATCATTACAGCAGTATGTACCGGTAATATATGTTAGCCAGCTACCTAACGTTAGTTGGCTACTAATACATCGAACTTGCCTGTATATTAACTATATGCTATCGAACTACCCATCGCTTATTGACTTGATTATTCTCGTCATTCTTAGCTTAGCTAAAATTGTAAAATCGTTGTGCGTTCTCATCGGACATTGTTAATTCGGGTGCTTCGTAAATTCGCTCTGGCTATCTGCTCAGATTTCAGAGCACTCTCGTCTGAATGTACCAGAGCGCAGAATAACTGATGAATTTACGAACGCTCAACACCCATTGAAAATGTCCGGTGTCAGTAAACGTCGGGGGAAAAAAACGTAATTAAATTGTTGCCAGCAGCACAGGTAGTTACCAACGCTTTGGATACCATGAAAAAAATCCTACCCAGCTCTGCTAGGATGACTAGAATGTGTCACATCTACTCCTGCCACACCCCCTAGTGGTCATCCAGTATCTGCTTTACCTGCAGCTATTCCCCCAGTACACTCTTTCTCTCTCTCCCCCTGCCTTTCTGTTTGTGTGTGATGGTGTGGTTGGAGACAGGTGTGCTGGAGTCAGAGCAGATCCCTACCAGCTGTGACTCGTTCCATAAATCAAGACCTCTACAAATACCTATTCCTGCCAATTCCACTCTGCCAGATCGTAATCTCTGCTCAGTCAGTCATTATCCTAGCCTTTAGTTACTACTTAAGATCCCACATTCTGAAATTGCATTTTTGTCCCATCCAGTTTTATCATTGGAATGTAATCCAAAATAAGGCCAAATTATTTTCACCGGAGGTATTCCTCTTGTCCAGGTGGGTTAGGGCAGTGTGCAGTGTGATGGCAATTGCGTTGTCTGTGGATCTATTGGGGCGGTAAGCAAATTGGAGTGGGTCTAGGGTGCCAGGTAGGGTGGAGGTGATATGGTCCTTGACTAGTCTCTCAAAGCACTTCATGATGACGGAAGTGAGTGCTACAGGGCGGTAGTCATTTAGCTCAGTTACCTTAGCTTTCTTGGGAACAGGAACAATGGTGGCCCTCTTGAAGCATGTGGGAACAGCAGACTGGGATAAGGATTGATTGAATATGTCTGTAAACACACCAGCCAGCTGGTCTGCGCATGCTCTGAGGACGCGGCCGGGGATGCCGTCTGAGCCTGCAGCCTTGTGAGGGTTAACACGTTTAAATGTTTTACTCACGTTGGCTACCGTGAAGGAGAGCCCGCAGGTTTTGGTAGCGGGCCGTGTCAGTGGCACTGTATTGCGAGCAAAAAAGTTGTTTAGTCTGTCTGGGAGCAAGGCATCGTGGTCCGCGACGGGGCTGGTTTTTCTTTTGTAGTCCGTGATTGACTGTTGACCCTGCCACATACCTCTCGTGTCTGAGCCGTTGAATTGCGACTTCACTTTGTCTCTATACTGACGCTTAGCTTGTTTGATTGCCTTGTGGAGGGAATAGCTACACTGTTTGTATTCGGTCATGTTTCCGGTCACCTTTCCCTGATTAAAAGCAGTGGTTCATGCTTTCAGTTTTGTGCGAATGCTGCCATCAATCCACGGTTTCTGGTTGGGGAATGTTTTAATAGACGCTATGGGTACAACATCACTGATGCACTTGCTAATGAACTCGCTCACCGAATCAGCGTATTCATCAATGTTGTTGTTGGACGTTATGCGGAACATGTCCATGTGATCGAAGCAATCTTGAAGCATGGAATCCGATTGGTCGGACCAGCGTTGAACAGACCTGAGCGCGGGCGCTTCCTGTTTTAGTTTCTGTCTATAGGCTGGGAGCAACAAAATGGAGTCGTGGTCAGCTTTTCCGAAGGGAGGGCGGGGGAGGGCCTTATATGCGTCGCGGAAGTTAGAATAACAGTGATCTAGGGTTTTGCCAGCCCTGGTAGCACAATCAATATGCTGATAGAATTTGGGGAGCCTTGTTTTCAGATTAGTCTTGTTAAAATCCCCAGCTACAATAAATGCAGCCTCAGGATATGTGGTTTCCAGTTTACATAGAGTTGAATTAAGTTCTTTCAGGGCTGTCGATGTGTCTGCTTGGGGGGGAATATACACGACTGTGTTTATGATCGAAGAGAATTCTCTTGGTAGATAATGCGGTTGGCATTTAATTGTGAGGAATTCTAAGTCAGGTGAACAAAAGGACTTAAGTTCCTATATGTTGTTATGATCACACCACGTCTCGTTAATCATAAGGCATACACCCCTGCCCTTCTTCTTACCAGAAAGATGCTTGTTTCTGTCGGCTCGATGCGTGAAGAAGCCAGGTGGCTGTACTGACTCCGATAGCTTGTCTCGAGTGAGCCATGTTTCCGTGAAACAAAGAACGTTACAATCTCTGATGTCTCTCTGGAAGGCAACTCTTGCTCGGATTTCATCTACCTTGTTGTCAAGAGACTGGACATTGGCGAGTAGTATACTCGGGAGCGGTGCGCGATGTGCCCGTCTATGGAGCCTGACCAGAAGACGGTTCCGTCTGCCGTCGTTGTTTTGGGTCGCCGGCTGTGATCCGATCCATTGTCCTGGGTGGTAGGCCTAACAGAGGATCCGCTTCGGGAAAATCGTATTCCTGGTCGTAATGTTGGTGAGTTGACGTTGCTCTTATATCCAATAGTTCCTCCCGACTGTATGTAATAAAACTTAAGATTTTCTGGGGTAGCATTGTAAGAAATAACACATAAAAAAACAAAATACTGCATTGTTTCCTAGGAACGCGAAGCGAGGCGGCCATCTCTGTCGGCGCCGGAAGTACCCCACTCTTCCACCAAAGCACCTGCAAGTTCCCAGACATTTCTGAGGGGACTGGCCCTAGCCCTCACCCTCCGATCCAACAAGTCCCAGACATGCTCAATGGGATTGAAATCCGGGCTCTTCGCTGGCAATGGTAGAACACTGATATTCACAGGATGAGCAGTATGGCTGGTGGCATTGTCATGCTGTAGGGTCATGTCAGGATGAGCCTGCAGGAAGGGTACCACATGAGGGAGGAGGATGTCTTCCCTGTAACGCACAGCATTGAGATTGCTTGCAATGACAACATGCTCAGTCCGATGATGCTAATCAACAAATGTAAAAATGTAAGCATGAACAGATAGACTGTCGCATGGATACTACATCACCAGTATCAGCCAAAGAGCTGATTCCAATGGACTTTCTTCAGCTAGCTAACGTTAGCTAACTTACCCTGCTTTTATAGCTAAGATATTGAAAAGCTGTTGCGTACTGTTTTGTTTGAACAATGGTAGGAGTAAAGACCACCAAATAAAGTTTTATCAACTGCCCAAGGACCAGGTTAGATGAACCTCATGGTTTCAGGCTATACGCCGCGATGATGATGGGAATCTGTGAGCTCCGGTTACTCAATACATTTGTGTGTTCGAAGCAATTAATTCACGGTAAGTCGCTAGCTAACACTTGTTTGTATCTACTGTAACTAGCTATGTGTATTGCCTGTGTAAACCTGGGCCATTTGGTAGGATTGTCTGCACAGCTGGTCCCTGCCAAGTTGAAAGGACATATAGGCAAGCCAACAAGAATCAACTTTTTAAATACTAGACCGTTCAAGGGTAGGCAAAGACTTGAAATAGTTAAGTGGCATATCTAAGACTAGCGAATTAGATTGAGATTAACTTCTCTTGCTAGAAAGCCAGCTAACGAAAGTTAACCTGCGAAAAAGCTAGGGGTAAACAAACAGTGACGTCAGTATAATGCAACAGTTTTACTAGCTTTACTGTAGATGAAAGCATGTCGGGTAACAAATCAGCGGGGTAGAATAAGTATTATGCAAATCATTTGTTGTTGTGACAGCCAAGTACTGTATGTTAATAACGACACGTGACGCTGATGAAAACATTTATTGAAATGGCAAAAAGGTGTCAGGAGTTTGCTTAGGATGACGTCAAAGTTAGGCTAATTACATAGGAGTACCCTAGATCTGTACCCCACTCGGGGGCGTGGTCACATCAAGCCACACATCGCCATGTGTATCTATTGCTAGCATGTCCAGGCAACCTCTTCTGCCTCACATTACCGAAACCCCGCCCACAGTGTTTGATTGACATGTCTAACACATTGAAAATACAAAGGAGGAATGAGGAAACGAAATAGCAAAATAAAGCATTGCAACTGATTTATCGAATTTCATAGATCATTTGAATTTTGATAGACTTAAACCACACAGAGTATGGAAAAACATTGTCAACTGCAATTGAGAATTAATTTTCTTTTTTTCACAATTCATGCGGTTACAAGGAAATTAAATGGCAAACATGGCAAGCGTTTACATAAAAAAAATATTCTGTGTCAGTGTTCTACTGGATAGTACCATTGAACTGAAATATGAAACAGACTTTGCTATTTCTTTTTCAAATTGGCAGGCAATATGCGTATTCAATCAGGGAAATGATAATGCAATATATACTGCTCAAAAAAATAAAGGGAACACTAAAATAACACATCCTAGATCTGAATGAACGAAATAATCTTATTAAATACTTTTTTCTTTACATAGTTGAATGTGCTGACAACAAAATCACACAAAAATAATCAATGGAAATCCAATTTATCAACCCATGGAGGTCTGGATTTGGAGTCACACTCAAAATTAAAGTGGAAAACCACACTACAGGCTGATCCAACTTTGATGTAATGTCCTTAAAACAAATCAAAATGAGGCTCAGTAGTGTGTGGCCTCCACGTGCCTGTATGACCTCCCTATAACGCCTGGGCATGCTCCTGATGAGGTGGGAGGATGGTCTCCTGAGGGATCTCCTCCCAGACCTGGACTAAAGCGTCCGCCAACTCCTGGACAGTCTGTGGTGCAACGTGGCGTTGGTGGATGGAGCGAGACATGATGTCCCAGATGTGCTCAATTGGATTCAGGTCTGGGGAACGGGCGGGCCAGTCCATAGCATCAATGCCTTCCTCTTGCAGGAACTGCTGACACACTCCAGCCACATGAGGTCTAGCATTGTCTTGCATTAGGAGGAACCCAGGGCCAACCGCACCAGCATATGGTCTCACAAGTGGTCTGAGGATCTCATCTCGATACCTAATGGCAGTCAGGCTACCTCTGGCAAGCACATGGAGGGCTGTGCGGCCCCCCAAAGAAATGCCACCCCACACCATGACTGACCCACCGCCAAACCGGTCATGCTGGAGGATGTTGCAGGCAGCAGAACGTTCTCCACGGCGTCTCCAGACTCTGTCACGTCTGTCACATGTGCTCAGTGTGAACCTGCTTTCATCTGTGAAGAGCACAGGGCGCCAGTGGCGAATTTGCCAATCTTGGTGTTCTCTGGCAAATGCCAAACGTCCTGCACGGTGTTGGGCTGTAAGCACAACCCCTACCTGTGGACGTCGGGCCCTCATACCACCCTCATGGAGTCTGTTTCTGCCCGTTTGAGCAGACACATGCACATTTGTGGCCTGCTGGAGGTCATTTTGCAGGGCTCTGGCAGTGCTCCTCCTGCTCCTCCTTGCACAAAGGCGGAGGTAGCGGTCCTGCTGCTGGGTTGTTGCCCTCCTACGGCCTCCTCCACGTCTCCTGATGTACTGGCCTGTCTCCTGGTAGCGCCTCCATGCTCTGGACACTACGCTGACAGACACAGCAAACCTTCTGCCACAGCTCGCATTGATGTGCCATCCTGGATGAGCTGCACTACCTGAGCCACTTGTGTGGGTTGTAGACTCCGTCTCATGCTACCACTAGAGTGAAAGCACCGCCAGCATTCAAAAGTGACCAAAACATCAGCCAGGAAGCATAGGAACTGAGAAGTGGTCTGTGGTTACCACCTGCAGAACCACTCCTTTATTGGGGTTGTCTTGCTAATTGCCTATAATTTCCACCTGTTGTCTATTCCATTTGCACAACAGCATGTGAAATGTATTGTCAATCAGTGTTGCTTCCTAAGTGGACAGTTTGATTTCACAGAAGTGTGATTGACTTGGAGTTACATTGTGTTGTTTAAGTGTTCCCTTTATTTTTTTGAGCAGTATATTATTTTTAATTAGAATTTTGACAAAAAGAATGTATACCCATTTAGGAAAAGGAATTTCAAACATGATATTGATGTATCATTTGCCCATTACAATTGAATTAAGTCACGCATAGACTTCCATAGACATAAAGCCCATACCTACTGTACAATATGGTGGTGGATCTTTGATGGTATGGGGCTATTTTGCTTCCACTGGTCCTGGGACTCTTGTTAAGGTTATAGGCATCATGAACTTTACCAAGTACAGGATATTTTAGCCCAACACCTGGTTGCCTCTGCTAGGAGGCTGAAACTTTGCCACAAGTGGATCTTCCAGCAAGACAATAACTCCAAGCACACATCAAAATCCACAAATAAATTGTTAATTGGCCACAAAATCAACATTTTGCAATGGCCATCTCAGTCTCCAGACTTGAAACCCATTAAAAACTGTAGTTTGAATTAAAGAGGGCAGTCCATAAGCACAGGCAAAGGATATCAAGGATGTGGAAGGATTCTGTATGTAGGAATGGTGTACAATATCCTCGCAAGGTGAGGTATTGAAAGTTATTGAAAACAGGAGTGTCAATAATTTTGACCCCTACCTTTTAGTGAAAAAAATATATATTACTTGTTAAACTTTCTCTAAGCAATTGTATTAGTAATTTTATTTAGTCATGTTTCAAAAACAGGTTCGGTCTACATCATGTGCCTGACATTGAACGGGAAGTGTTTGATCCATAGCAGAAATGGAAATGAAAAAAGAGCTGATAAACCTTACTCGGTCAAAAAAGGAGATTTGTGTTGTGTTTGAAGGATCAGACTCGCACTTCTGTGGAACTGTTCCATTGATACATACAGTAAGTATGTGTGCATTTCTACATGTATGTTTATAGACAGATGTGTATGTGCTGCGTTTGGTTCTGCGGCAAGCTGGCACTTGCATTATATTAAACACAGAAGATTGGCTAATAAGCAGGTGTGAAGCTTGGCAAATGGAGAGTGGGGGAGGTCACCTGCTGTTTGTTAGTTGGCGTCGGCAGTAGCCGCTACGTGATGCCATTCTGGCTGGCGCAAGCGAGCTGGCAATAGACTCCATACCTACTTCGCACCATAGTTTTAGTTTCCCACAACACAAAAACGGCCTAATTTTGTCACAGGAAATGGGCTTAAAGTGTTCTATGGAGAAACACTTTTCACTGAAAATTCTGTTGTTTTCTTTCCTTCTCTGGCACTGTCTCTGGTTATTAGCAGAAATTATCATAATTTATTTATTGGCGAATTGGCAGATATGCAAAGGAACGATGGGGCGAGAGAAAATAACTAAAAGAAAGGGAATGGCATCCAAACCAGGCTTTTACTTGCTGGACAGTCGTGAGTTAAAGTGACAGTTGATAAGAAGGAAATTGACTTCATCAAAATGTAATTGTGTGATAAACAGCCCAATGTATAGCTTCTGACGTGCTCGTATTGCTTTGCCACTTGGGGAAAGTGTGGGGTGTCATTATAGTTTACGTTAGGAGCTGTTGTGTTAATGTAGCCTAATCCACACCAACCAGATTAACTGGGTGGGGTCTGTTTTCAAAATATTTTGATTTACTCTATGCATTACTTAGGTTTAGAAAGGAAGATGTTTTTGCTCACATCTGTTCAGCTTCTTTGTACTTTATGCTACTTCCAATCCTAAGGTGGTGGAGCTTTACCCCTGGGTTGTGTTCAGTGGGGAGAAAGCTTTTGGAAGCTGAATGAAACAGAAAAATACTACCACAGAATCTGGCATTTCTAACACATAGGCCATTTTTGTCTTTGAGGCCCCCCGTTATTAGTCAAATAATGATCATTCTGGATTAAAACCTCAATTTAGGGCTCTATTCAATCTGTATCACTTAAGCATCATAGATTGCGTGATAGAGTGAGCCAACATATGCAGCGTTTACTGTGAATGCAGTCTCCGCTAAAGCGGTGTCGTGTCTGGGCTATCATTAAATGTGAAGACTGTTATTTTATCAAATCAATTCTCTGTGTAATTATTATTATATGATTAAACTAATCATGTAAACTTTAATTAACGAAGAAGTCGGGGCACCACGGAGAAATTTTGTTTATAGAGTGTCAATTTCCCAACTATAACTCTTCAGATATTTCCATATCTTATCGATTATTCTCATTAATGTATTATTATTACCTCATCAGTTCTCATTACTGAACGTCGCAAACCCTTGGATATCTGCACGAACCCTAGCCTAAATCATGACTCAGCGATATACAAATTGGCTCAATTATTTATTTACTAACTAACTAAATAATCACACAGAATTACATAACAAACAAGCAGTAGATATGTGGGTTACTACATGATACAAAGAAAAAGTCCCTAGCTGATGAAACCGATATGACGGTTTGATAGACAAAAGAAAGGGGGTGTGGACTGCTCAACAGCGGGAAACTCATAGCTCATAACTACATTCATAGAAATTGTTAATACTTTACATGAACGACCACTCATTCAAAAAATAAATTGCAATTTACATATTTACGAGTGTATGTCTTGTCGTCTCTCTCTGTGGTCGCCGGTCCGTCTGCTGGAGAGTCAATCGACAGAAAGTCTCTGGTTGTGTTCGTAATGGATACGACAGGCTTAGTTGTTATAATGGATACTTCCGAGTACCATTCGAAAATCTTCTTAGAATTGTCTGCGTTACCAGACTAAAGTATTTAAACAGCTGCAGTCTGCATAACTGATCTTTAGTTGGTAGATTCCTTTGCCATTTCAACGTCGGACTGATCTCCACGTTCTCTGGTCTTGTCCTTTGGTGGAGTTGTAGTTTAAACCCCTTTACACACAAGAGTCATCCGGCATGTTTTGGTCTTAGAAATTCAACCATTTGCAACCTTAGCTTACACCGTGGTTTGTGTGGTCTGGTGTGAATTGTGTCATGGGGGCTCTTATACTTGGGTAGAAAAGGGCCGTTTCATCATGTTTGTGCCCACCTGGGTGTGGCTACTGACTGTGCATAATTTACCATAAAACAACTAATTCTCATTTAGAAGACTAAATCACATTGTTGTTTTCAAAATAATTCTTATACTTATTCATCCATCTAATACAACATTCAGAAGTAAACCTGACAGCTGGGAAATGTACACTTTAAGAGATATAGTTGTGTGTTTCCTGTTCTTCATGAGATCATCAAATGAAACACACTCGACATGACTGTCCCTTAAAACTTGTTGGGGATAGGGGGCAGTATTTGCACGGCCGGATAAAAAACGGACCCGATTTAATCTGGTTACTACTCCTGCCCAGTAACTAGAATATGCATATAATTAGTAGATTTGGATAGAAAACACTCTAAAGTTTCTAAAACTGTTTGAATGGTGTCTGTGAGTATAACAGAACTCATGTGGCAGTCAAAACCCTGAGACAAATCCTAACAGGAAATGGAAATCTGATGTGTGGAATCACTTCAAACCTTTGCCATTGAAACACACAGGGACTTATTAATCATTTAGCACTTCCTAAGGCTTCCACTAGATGTCAACAGTCTTTACAAAGTGGTTTGAGTCCTCTATGGTAGAAACTGACCCAAAGTTTTAACTACTATGACGCGGGCGCCCATGGGAAACCTTTTGTTCCGAAACATTTAGTAAGACAATGCAATCGTCCGCCTTGAATATTATTGAAGCTCTGGTTGAAAAAGGCCCTAAAGATTTATGTTATACAATGTTTGACATGTTTGAACGAACGTAAATAAAAAAAAATTGCACATTCGTGACGACAAGTCCCGCGCGCTTCAGTACATTATGAGTAGCCTTCGGAACGCGCTAACAAGAAGGAACTATTGGGAAATAAATTATTAACTTTTTCGAACAAAACTACATTTGTTGTGGACCTGGGATGCCTGGAAGTGCCTTCTGATGAAGATAATCAAAGGTAAGGGAATATTTACAATAGTATTTTTGATGGTTGATGGTTCCAAGATGGAGCTAACATGTATCGCCTAGCCTATTTTTCTGAGCATACCACATCGTTTATTGCAAAGTGTGATTTCCCAGTAAAGTTATTTTTAAATGTGGCAATGCGGTTGCATTCACGAGATGTTAATCTATAATTCTTTGAATGACAATATTACATTTTAACAATGTTTTCGAATAGTAATTTTGTAAATTGTAGCGCCGATTCACCGGAAGCATTTGAGGGAAAATATTTTCTGAACGTCACGCGCCGATGTAAAATGCTGTTTTTATATATAAATATGAACTTTATCGAACAAAAAATGCATGTATTGTGTAACATGATGTCCTAGGAGTGTCATCTGATGAAGATTGTCAAAGGTTAGTGCTGCATTTTGCTGTGTTTTGGGTATTTGTGATGCATCTAGTTGCTTTGAAAATGGCAGTGTGATTTTTTTGGCAGGGTACTCTCCTAACATAATCTAATGTTTTGCTTTTGCTGTAAAGCCTTTTTGAAATCGGACAACGTGGTTCGATTCAGGAGAGGTGTATCTATAAAATTGTGTAAAATCGTCATATGTTTGAGAAATTGAAGTTATAGCATTTATGAGGTTTTGTATTTCGCGCGACGCAATTCCACTGGCTGTTGACTAGGGTGGGACGCAAACGTCCCACCTTGCCCAGACAGGTTAAGTGTCCACGGACCATTCTCACATTCTCAAAAATAGAAACATTGTTTAATTATTCAAACTTTTGATGTCCAAGGGTCTCTCTGTGTTCCAGAGTTTACATTCCAATCTCGAACACTACAGAGCATAGGGGCAGTGTATTTTATGACCGTCATAAAACAGCAGACTTCCAGCTCTCCCCCTCTAGAGAGAGCATGCTGTAGAGCGGACCCACTAACCTGATCCTTCAGATCATCACAGGAGAGTCATGACATTCCCCCTCTAGAGAGAGCACGCTGTAGAGCGGACCCACTAACCTGATCCTTCAGATCGTCACAGGAGAGTTATGACAGCGGGAACTTTAAATTGCAATCACGCTGTAAAGCTGAACTTCCGCGATACGGATTGAATGGAGCCCTTAGTCCAGCTAAAAATGGATCAGCCCATCTGGCATTTGCTAGAACTGTCCTGTGGCCATAGGACCACATCTTTGCTGTGCATTTTTTATTGCTGTCTCTAGATTTGATAAGAATGTAGCCTAAACTTTGAAAATAATCCTTATCCACAATGGTAAAGGTTATAGAGCAAGTAAGTCTTCTCCTCGGATCCTACTCAGCATGATTATACAACTCACATCATACCTTCCAGCTTTAGAGTTCCTGACCTGTTTAACTTTTACTGTCCCTTCTGCTAAAGCTCCACTAGGCCTAGCTCTAACGGCTTCCAGAGCTCTAGCCTGGCTGGAGCACATCAGAATTCTCCACTTGACACTTTCCAACTTTATCTCCAAGCCATCTCTATGAAATTAGATTTAGGGGAAGGTTACAGTGGCTGTATAAAATAAGAACAATGCCATCCTGGTTGTGTGCAAACTTAGTTGAAAAGACATCAGCTTGTTTTGTGAAGTCATGGTCAGGTTGTACACTGTCTAAATCTTACACATTTTTATTGGTGAGAAAAATGCATATTTATGTGGTTGTAAACTGAAATCTCTTCAACCCAAAAAACAGATTACAACCAGAAAATGACGTCATTATGACGTCCCATGCCAAATTCTGCCCACTGGAGTGTGTGCAGCCAAGGACTGTATAACCTGTTCACATGCAAAAAGGTGTATTTTTTTGTGAAAGTGTGTAATTGCATAAATTGATCTGATACATTCAATGTTCCCAGACTTATTCCCTCACCCTCTTTCAGTACCTGGGCATGTCCAGTCAAGACAAAATAAAGTAAATGGACTAACAAGACTCTTCAAGCAGACGTTGAGGGTGACCTTCACTTACACGAGCTCAAGAGAGCAAGCTACAGTAGAGACAAGAGAGACTTTTGATTCCTTCAGCTGTGTTTGGGAATGAGACTGAACGTGCATTAGGTGCTGCTTCCATCCTTTCCCTCCTCTCATCCACTCCCATATGGCAGGCGTGTGGATCTGGGCATAGGGAGAGAGCGTCGGAGGGAGAAAAAAAAAAGAGGTCCCATATGTGTTTTTTCACTTCGTTAGTTCCAAAGCATACAGAGGCCCTCTTCAGCAGATCCATTTAAATCAATGTGGTTTTAGATGTCCAGAAATGCAGCCCTCATTTGCATGAGAAGCTCACATCACAAGCTGTAGAACGTAGGAAAAAATAAGAAGTTAGACTCTCACACTGAGGGATGTGCTTTAATTAAAGGGACTTTCAAGTGAATGCTTACGGGCCTTGAACGTTGTACACAACAATATCATCTGATAAGATCTCTAGGGATTTTCTCAAAGGAGGCTAAGTGGATCTGAAAAATATAAAATGACTGTCATTCTGTGTTTTCTTAGTATTGCGACATACACTCAGTGGCCAGTGTATTCGGTACACCATCTGGTTCATGAAAATGGTTAGCTCCTACAGGCAGTGAGTCAAGTGGCCGTGGCTTGCTATATAAAGCAGGCAGACAGGTATTGAGGCTTTCATTTACTGTTCGATTGAATGTTAGAATGGGCAAAACGAGTGACCTAAGTGACTTTGAGCGTGGTATGATTGTCCAGTTCCAGTATCTTAGAAACAGCCTCCTGGGCTTTTCACGCATGACAGTGTTGTCATGACTCTCTCTCCTTGGTGAGGATCAAAGGCGCCAGATCAGCTCGGCAAAGGGATGACAGATAGCCAAACCCCCCCTCTCTCCCACCAGAGAGGAAGGGGCGAGTTGGGCCGGTTTTATGACTTAACACAGGTCATAAACTTTCTCTCTCTTGCCCTGCAGTATTGAACAAAGGAATGTGCTGTGTGTAGAGAGAGACTCTTGACAAAACTTCAACATCTAACAACGGACACTGGGACAATATATTTCAACATCCAAACGTTGGGTATGATGAGGGATGGAATATGGAAAATGGATATCTATTTTGTGATGTCATTAAAATGATCAGAAAGACTGTATAACAAGATAACTGTAACTCTGAAAGTGTAGACGTCCTAGTTATCAGGTTTGCATCTAAATGTTGTATAAAATAAATTATTAAGTATAAGAATACTTTTGAAAAGATAGAAATGTGAGTTTAGCCTTCTAAATGAGATAATGGCTTTTCATATAAACCTGGGCCCAGTCAGTAACCACGCCATGTGATGTGAGCACAGACATTGTGTCAACAGGACGGAATGCCCTCCAAGGCCAGGGTGCTTAAAAGGACTCGCTGAGAATTTAAATACAGACCAGAGAACGTGAGGACGTGGTCCACACTTTGAAATGGTTTAAACTACAAGACCAAAAAATGGTAAGACCCTCTGAATCTCTCGACGAGTGAAGAAGGTGAAGACTAGACCACACATTCACAGTCTGCAGCTGGGTATGTGAAGTAGTCTAGGACAATTGACCAAAGACGGGAGGGAAGGACAGATCTCTCTCACACTTGGAGGTATGCATTCTAAGAACACTCCAAGACAAAGAAGCCTACAACTAAGAAGGACATTGTGACCTCCGGTGGACAACCAGTCTTACATCGAACTACTCCCCATAGACGGACCAAGTGGTTTCAACAGAGAGACGACAGAGAAAGACATCTACGCGTAAATATATGTTGCATTTCTAATCCGAATGAGCGGTTGTTAGGGTGCTAAATATTCTGGATATGTTGAGCGTAGTTTTCAAATGTATGTACGATAAGTTGACTCTCTCTCCCTCTCTTTATCTTTCCCCACCCCCTTTCCATTGTGTAACCAAACGGTCATGTTTTTGTTAGTCCACTAGGGACTGTTTTCATTACATTATGTTAGTAATCAATAACCTATACCGTGTGTGTGTGTGTTTATGTATGTCTGTGTGATTATTTAGTTAGTGAATAAATAATTAAACCAATTTGTTTATCGCTGATTCATCACTTAGGTTAGGGTTTGTGCAGATTTCTGAAGTCAACAACATTCAGAATTAGACTGATATGAGGAAATAATAAATAATTGACTGTTATTTAGATCAACTCTGAACATTAAGTCAGAGGATAGTAACTCGGTAAACAACTTTTCCCATGGTGCCCCAAATTCCTAATGAGTTGATTGTTACATGATTAATTTATTCGAGTAATAATTAAATGTAGTAGGTAATTATTCGATAAATAGCAGTCATCACGTTAATGATAGTCATGTCACGAGTGTCTAGGGTTTACCAAGAATGGCGCGACAAACAAAATACATCCAGTCAGCTGCAGTCCTGTGGGTGAAAACAGCTCGTTGAGAGGTCGAAGGAGAATGGCAAGAATTGTGCAAGCTAACAGGCGGGCCACAAACAAGCAAAAACAGTGCAGTACAACATGGTGTGCAGATCAAATCAAAAATTACCTTTACATTTCTATCGCGCAATCTGTAACGCTTCAGCAATACAGACTGAATAGAGCTCTTTATCTTTCATAAGAATCTCTGCCTGTTCCAAACATGAGTCCTGTGAGAAGACTTTCCACAGCAGACCAAGGTAGTACAGACAGACCTACAATACCGCCAGCAAGCCATATACCACTGATTCATTTTTGAGGTTTGCCATGGTTGCTTTTTCTTCAGGTTTAAGCCAACTGTAATCCATGCAGGCAAGTGCTTCTTGCTCCTTAGAGTAGTCCTGTCATTTCAAGAGCTTGGAACTAAACGTATCTGCAAAAATATGATTCTGGGATAATTGGCTTTAAAGTTCCGAACCCCCATTGGTTGGAATAGTGTCAGCGATTTTTATCTTGTATTCTTTTGAACTTAACATGAATTGGGGTATTTCGGGTACTATAAAAGGTAGAGAACATTTAACAGAACAAGGCTATGTTAATAATTAAACTTTGACAAAAATGACAGATAGAACCTTATAATCCCAAGCTCTCGAATTGTTCTCTGTCCAGATGTATGAAGTGCTGTCAGTTGTGGATACACGGACCTCTTTAAGTCTCAGGTTGGTGGAAGATTGCCTCTGGTGATACAGAGCCACAGACTCTTTGTCCACTTGAGTAAAACTACTTTATAGTTACAGTCAGAGGAAGTTCACAGCTCTTCAAATTGTGTTTTTGTTTCAGACTATTGTCTTATAGAATGTGGCAGAGCATAATACCTGTAATGATGGGGCAGTGAGTCAGAAGCAGGAGAAATGTTTTAATAAAACAAAACCAAGAACACGACACAAACATAAGGCAGAACGCCAATACGCGACAACAACACCAACTGGTGAGTGAACATGGGAGAGTGACATATAAAGAGGAGGAAATTATGAAGGTAATGGAGTCCAGGTGTGAATCATAATGATTAACAGGTGTGCGTCATAATGAATGCCAGGTGTGCATAATGATGAATCCCAGGACCGGTGGTCAGTACTCTGGCGACGTCGTATGCCAGAGGGGAGGAACAGGAGCAGACGTGACAATACCCAATCACAGAATATACCCAAGCTAACAACCCACTCTATAACATATCACTGTCCCCTGCTACTGCAGGGGGGCTCCAAAGATACACCACAATGGTAGTCACTTCCCAGTTCCCATTTGCTATTGAGGAATTTTGTTGGGCAGACAGTTGTGTTCCCCCCCATAGAGATAGATAGAGGACTCATGTTTATATCAATTCAAAACAAATTTTATTTGTCACGTCTGCCGAATAACACAGGTGTAGACTTTACAGTGAAATTCTTACTTACAAGCCCTTAAACAACAATGCAGTTTTAAGAAAAATAAGAAATAAAAGTAACAAATAATTCAAGTAAAATTACAATAGCGAGGCTATATATCGGGGGGTACCAGTACAGAGTCAATGTGTGGGGGCACAGGTTAGTCGAGGTAATTGAGGTAATATATACATGTAGGTAGAGTTATTAAAGTGACTTATGCATAGATAATAACAGAGTAGCAGCAGCGTAAAATAGGGAAGGGGGACGGGGCAATGCAAAAAGTCTGGATAGCCATTTGATTAGATGTTCAGTAGTCTTATGGCTTGGGGGTAGAAGTTGTTTAGAAGCCTCTTGGACATAGACTTGGTGCTCCGAGTACCGCTTGCCATGCGGTAACAGAGAGAACAGTCTATGACTAGGGTGGCTGGAGTCTTTGACAATTTTTAGGGCCTTCCTCTGACACCGCCGGGTATAGAGGTCTTGGATGGCAGGAAGCTTGGCCCCAGTGATGTACTGGGCCGTGCACACTACCCTCTGTAGTGCCTTGCGGTCGGAGGCCGAGCAGTTGCCATACCAGGCAGTGATGCAACCAGTAAGGATGCTCTCGATGGTGCAGCTGTAGAACCTTTTGAGGATCTGAGGACCCATACCAAATCTTTTCAGTCTCCTGAGGGGGAATTGGTTTTGTTGTGCCCTCTTCATGACTGTCTTGGTGTGCTTGGACAATGTTCGTTTGTTGGTGATGTGGACACCAAGGAACTTGAAGCTCCCAACCTGCTCCACTACAGTCCCGTCGATGAGATTGGGGGCATGCTCGGTCCTCCTTTTCCTGTAGTCCACAATCATCTCCTTAGTCTTGATCACGTTGAGGGATAGGTTGTTGTCCTGGCACCACACGGCCAGGTCTCTGACCTCCTCCCTATATGCTGTCTTGTCGTTGTTGGTGATCAGGCCTACCCCTGCTGTGTCAATTGCAAACTTAATGATGGTGTTGGAGTCGTGCCTGGCAGTGCAGTCATGAGTGAACAGGGAGTACAGGAGGGGACTGAGTACGCACCCCTGAGGGGCCCCTGTGTTGAGGATCAGTGTGGCGGATGTGTTGTTACCTACCCTTACCACCTGGGGGCGGCCCGTCAGGAAGTCCAGGATCCAGTTGCAGAGGGAGGTGTTTAGTCCCAGGGTCCTTAGCTTAGTGATGAGCTTTGAGGGCACTATGGTGTTGAATGCTGAGCTGTAGTCAATGAATAGCGGGATTTCTTATAAGCTTCCGGGTTAGAGTGCCCCTCCTTGAAAGCGGGCAGTTCTACCCTTTAGATCAGTGCGGATGTTGCCTGTAATCCATGGCTTCTGGTTCGGGTATGTACGTACAGTCACTGTGGAGATGACGTCATTGATGCACTTATTGATGAAGCCAGTGACTGATGTGGTGTACTCCTCAATGCCATCGGAAGAATCCCAGAACATATTCCAGTCTGTGCTAGCAAAACAGTCCTATAGCTTAGCATCTGCTTCATCTGACCACTTTTTTATTGACTGAGTCACTGGTGCTTCCTGCTTTAATTTTTGCCTGTAAGCAGGAATCAGGTGGATATAATTATGGTCAGATTTTTCCAAATGGATGGTGAGGGAGAGCTTTGTACGCGTCTCTGTGTGTGGAGTAAAGGTGGTCTAGAGTTTTTTTTCACTCTGGTTGCACATTTAACATTCTGGTAGAAATGGATTTAAGTTTCCCTGTATTAAAGTCCCCAGCAACTAGGCGAGCCGCCTCTAGATGAGCATTTTCCTGTTTGCTTATGGTGGTACACAGCTCATTGAGTGTGGTCTTAGTACCAACATCAGTCTGTGGTGGTTCATAGACAGCTACGAAAAATACAGATGAGAACTCTCTAGGTAGATAGCGTGGTCTACATCTTATCATGAGATACTCTACTGTACCTCAGGCGAGCAAAACCTAGAGACTTTCTTAGATATCGTGCACAAACTGTTTTTTACAAATATACATAGACACGACCCTTTGTCTTACCAGAGGCTGCTGTTCTATTCTGCCGATACAGTGTATAATCCACCAGCTGTATGTTATTCATGTCGTCGTTCAGCCACGACTCGGTGAAACATAAGATATTACAGTTTTTAATGTCCCGTTGGTAGGATATACGTGCTTTTAGTTCATCCAATTTACTATCCAGTGATTGTACGTTGGCCAATAGTACCGATGACAAAGGCAGCTCCCACCCATTTGACTACTTTAAAATGGGGAAACATGGTGGAAGCCCTCAATGGCGCTGCCCATTCTAAAATGGCTTTTTGGCCACAAGAGGCCTTTATCATTCTCTATGGTTCCCACACACTCCTAATGTTTAGAGGAACTGGCAAATTGTCCTCAAACTCAAACTGAAAATTCAACCAAATGTCATGGGCTGGGTTTGTGTATAGCACTTTGTGACATCTGCTGATGTAAAAAGGGCTTTATAAATACATTTGATTGAACTTTGATTGATGGGACCTTAAACACATGATAAATTCTCACCTAGCCTACACAAATACAATTCTGCTTTATTAATTGTACTTAACCTTTATTTTGACAGGGAGTCATGCTGAGACTAGTTCTATTTTACAGATAAGCCCTCAATACACATCAATATATGGAGTATATGGAATATAAATCTTACAGTAGCCCCTTGTGGTTACTATGGTGTAAACAACACGAAAAGAGACCAGGGGATGCTGTGTGCTTCTCGGCTTACGACAGGCAAAGTTCAGTCCATTGATACCATACCACAACCCCACCACCATTCATCCTCCCTCCCTCCACTAGCCTGTCTAGACAAAGTCCCCATTGTCCCTCTGCCCTCATTCGTACAGCAACCACCAACACTCCTAGTGGAATTTCACCATTCGCCCTCATCTAATGGAACATTACAACTATATGAAGCACACACAGGTTAATTAAAGCTGGAATCAGTAACATGAAACTGCAACCTCTGATTACAACAACAAAGAAGTTACTTCAAACAACAAACACAGGTTTTATTTCCCTCAGATGTCATTGCACGTGCGATAGAACAGCAGATTTTGTATTATGATGCTGAATGCTCCTCTGCACCATTTCATGAACAAAACAATAACAAATGTGCCTCCTTACATTAGCCTGTGGTATTTAGAATTTATTTTTAAATGATCTTGATCATCAACAAAACTCTGCATGGTTTAGCCCCTAATTGTTAACCATAACTTTATTTTGTAACAAATCCCACTGGGCACACACTGATTGAATCAAAGTTGTTTCCACGTCATTTCAATCAAATTACGTTGAACCAATGTGGAATATATGCTGAATTGAGGTCTGTGCCCAGTGGGATACATAATTCACTAGGCACCAAATTAAAGGTAGAATAGTGGCTTACACCAGGATGTCAAGTGTGGGTCAGGATGTCAGGTGTGACCCAATGCCACAGCAGGGGTTGTTGACTGTGTGCCCAACCTCAACCAATTGGATCCTCTCCACTAAACCTCATAGTGTCTGTAATCCGGATAAGGGGATAAGATGATAAAAGGATAAGACGATAAGGGGATAAGAAGATAAGGAGATAAGGAGATAAGAAGATAAGGGGATAAGACAATAAGACGATAAGGGGATAAGAAGATAAGGGGATAAGAAGATAAGAAGGCATTATAGACTATGTCACTCATATTGTACCTGTTGACCCTAGAGCAGAGCTCTCCAATCCTGTTCCTGGAGAGCTATTGTCCTGTAGGTTTTCGCTTCAACCCTAATCTAGCGCAGCGGATTCTAATAATTAGCTGGTTGATTAACTGAATCAGGTTAGTTTCAACTGGGGTTGTATTGAAAACCTACACCTACAGCTCTCCAGGAACAGAGTTGGATAAGCCTGCCCTTGAGGGTCCAGACTGTGCAGACAGATATTCCTACCTGGATTAACCACACAGTGCCAAGTGTCTCCCCCAGGTTCCGTTCTCTGGCCTGCACTTCTACATCCAACACCACCATCATTATCATCACTACCACCACCACCATCATCACTACCACCATCACTACCACTGTTACCCCCCCACCATCACCACTACCAAGACCACTGCACTTCATCCACCACCCCATCACCAACACCCTTATCATCCCCACCACTGCTACAACCACCACCACCACCGTTATCTCCCCACCATCACCAATGCCCTACCACCACCATCCCCACCACCGCTACTACCACCACCACCACCACCGTTATCTCCCCACCATCACAACTACCAATGCCCCTACCACCACCATCCCCACCACCGCTACTACCACCACCATCACCACCGTTATCTCCCCACCATCACAACTACCAATGCCCCTACCACCACCATCCCCACCACCACCGCTACTACCACCACCACCACCACCACCACCGTTACCTCCCCACCATCACCACTACCAACACCCCTACCACAGAACAGAACAGAACACCAAGGAATAGTGCATCAGACAGAGGGTGACAGTAGCACCCCCCATCCCCTAGTCATCGGATGTGAGGTAATGTGAGGGCAAACCTCCATCTGCCATCAACCCTACACAGTAGCAGAAGGTGCAACTAATGAGGCTTGATTTGCCGCGGCACCTGCCTTCAATCTGTGGGTGCTCTACCCCCTTTCTCCTCCCAGCCCAGCCCTGTTCCTCCCCTCAAGGTGTAATCATTGGTTAGTGTGTTATGGGAGATCCCAATCAACCCACATGACCTCAAGCATAGAGATTCATTAACGGATATGCAAGGGAAGGAACTCTTGACCTGCCAATCCACCAAACCACCAAAAGTGCCTATAGCCTCTCCCTCAGAAGGGGGGGGAGAGATGGAGGATAGTGAGATACGGAAAGGCTTTTGTTCTAGTAGATGATGAAGGGGAAATGTGGCAACCTTTTTGTATCTGATCAGATTTCTATTACAGTCAATGATATAACGATGGAGTGTATCCCCATCGATGTTTCCACGTTCCAAGCATTTTGTCACTTTTAAGGGGAAGCTGAAGAACATTTTGAAAGGTTAGCATGGGAAAAGCCCTGGACCACTAGTCCATTTCACTTAACTTCCTGATGGAGCATGATTCGTACCAAGGAAGACTCCTGCAAGTACTTTGCTTGGATGTTAAGATTACGTTAGCCTATCGCTGTTTTGAAGAAAAAAAAGTCTAATGTGTGTGCTGTTATGTCTCTGTAACATCCTCTCCACATAAATCATAGAACTTAGGAAGGTCTGAAACCTCTGGTGAATTTATGAACCAGTTCCCTGAGGAAAGGTGTTATGATATAAAACTGATCTTCCCATTGGACTACATTTGTTTACTTTTAAATCCCCTCTTTAGCCAGAGGCAGGCTGACATACGTGGCTATTTAGAGATGAGCACTGCCCTCTCCTGGTGAAAAGCTCAAGGATACATTGCAAAATCTTCATGGATGGGGGTCGATTGCAGGGATATCATATTCAAGCCTTTAAAAAAATCTGGAAAATAAATGGCACTTCTGACATTTTGAAATGTCATTTCAATTAAATTGTCTGAATTGAATACCCAGTAACAAATAAATTGTCCATTTACTAAATTGCTTGATGTAAATACTACACTATTCATTAAAACAAGAGAGCCAAATGCAGGCAATGCAACAGAAGGACAATTTTCAAGGGTAGATGAATCTGGCAGGATTATCAAATCACTCATTCACTTACTCAAACTGATTTGCAGATGGGCAATTATTAGGACGTGTCATATCCCGGAGGCAGTACTGCAGTGATCACTAGTTGGCACAGCTGCAAAGTCATAAAATCTGAATGTAAACCTAAACCTAGTCACACTTCTAACCTTGTGCCTAGCCTTAAACACGTTTTCAGAAATGTTTACGACATTGCCAATTTTGAATTTTCAGCTGGCCCATCTAGCGGAAATTGCTCAGTTCTGCCTCCAGGGCAAGATTCATGACAGTAAATGTCAACCTGCTTCTGATTCCCTCTGGCTTGTTTGTGAAATGTGAGATATCAACTCTTACTCAGTTACAAATGACTCAAAGAATGACTCAAATGAGTTATGGCTTACCAAGGTAATTTATAAATGTTTCGACCACTATTGTGAATCGTTCATTACCAAACTAAGTATGTTAACCATATGTTTTCTCCTTCCATAGAATGGAGCTACATCCTTGTAGTTAACGTGGGTCAGAATGTTAGGCAGGTGGTTGGAAACCGAGGCAGATGGGCAGAGCATGGAAGCTCTGGATTTGTGAGCTCCTCTTCCACGTCCAGCTGCACCAAGGGCCCTTGAATTATTACCGAGACCCCATTCATAATTAGCAGAAGCCTGGTGGGGCCTAACCCCCTTCTAACGATGCCTTTGTTGGTGGCTGATCTATTCACAACAAATGAGAGAAAACTTATGACTGTGAGAAGCGCTCATGCATTGAGGGGTAACGTGCCTTTAGGCAAGATCTCAAGGAACGGTCAGCATTATCTCAATCATTTCCTGGTTAAGATGAGCGTTCACACAGAGGGGTGTTTGTGTGTGTGTGTGCTTTAAGATTGCAGCACTTCAGAGATCTCAATTCCCACCCCCTGAAAAATGTTCTGCACAGCCATTTAATTGATAATTTGTTTTAAATGATTGCAATTCATATATTTAAAAAATATTGTTCTTTACAACTCAATGCTGAATTGCAACAAAAAACTGGTGAGTTCAAATCATGAAATATCAACACTAAACAATTTTATAAAACATACAAAGATCCCTCAGCTCAGCTGCATACCAAAACAATCGGTGGGGGCATTTTGCTGAAAATGAAATCCCAGATGGTAGCTTTAAAGTAATTGTTACTGTCTCTGACTGTACCACAAGGAACGTGATCCTATGGGTTGGCATGGTGGGCCATCTCTTCCTGACCTATCGTGTCCAGGTGCATGCTGGGAGCGCGGCCACAGATGGCCCGTGGTGCGCAACGTTACAGCACAGCTGTGGAAGCCACCTGAATTTGATTCCTCCGACTGTAGCCTAGCAACGGCAGGCACCAACCAACACACACAGTGTCATTGTGGTGCAAGCGGCCGGATGGGCGCAATGGGCGCATGGTTGCAGCTCACTGGTAGGTGACATTGAGCAAACTCTGGCGTGCTGCGATTAGAGTATCAGAGTCCCACAGCTTCTCCAGGAGGAAGTCGTACCAAATGTAAAATCCAAGTAAGGAGGAGCTGGCATGTTCCTCTAACACAAGTGGATCTCAATATCCTAAGTGCCTCCATTTTACCTTTACTCACAGACATACAGTATAATGCACATATATGCATACAGTATATGGTTCACAAACACACTTTATGTACATATTAGTGATATACATTCAACAAAAGGTAATTAAAAACGATTAACAAAATAGGCCTAGTATTAATAAGAATGAAATTATACACTATATGACCTATTATATGACTATATAAGACCCAGCTAATCAACACACTATAGTGAAGAAATTGATAACTTCTTATTTTTGGTCTATTTAGCTACAGTAGTAATATCCCCTGCATTCCCCAGCCTCTCTCCTCTTACAGCCTATTGCAGTCGATCTTCCAACAGCTTCTGTTCAACTAATACACCAGGTCCTCCAGCCACTTTGATTCCTTCCCTGTGCAGTTGTTCATCAGATCAGATCTGGCGCTGTTTGGCACAACCGGTCTCCCCATGGCCGTACCTTTCATCTTCCTCTGGCTCTGGTGTGGGAGGACTGGCAGGGGGACGTGGCTTTCTGGAGATGTCACTTGGTGACGGGCCGTGTCCATCTGGTTTGTGTTGCACTGGGGCCAGATGAATGGCAGGCCACCACTTGCCATGCTTTTGAATGTCAGCGGCGGCTCTGTCCACTTTGATTCTCCGATAATTAAGGAGTCATCTGCCCAGCTGAGTTGGAGGAGCGAGGAGAGGAGAGAAAGATAGGAAGTAAGAGAGGAAGTATGAGAGGAGAGAGACTCGTGATTTGTGATTATAATACATAAACCAATACATTCAAATATAATGCTGTCAGGAATATTATCTATTTCGATCAGTCAAATAAAAAGGGGGGGGGGGGGGGGGGGGGCTATCCCTCAGCGGTGGATCCTTCATCTCAACAACTGTATGTAGTTTCCTCAACACTCAAAGATCTCCTATTGGATATCAATAAGTAAGGGTTTACATACGGAAAGGGCAACTGGGATTGCTTAGGGACCGGACTCCCCTGCATGAGTTTACGCATACAAACGTATGAGTGCACACACGTCACGTGCACGTGTGTACACACACACACACAGATGTGTATGTGTGTGTGTGGATGGGGTAGGGGTAGTTAAGATTCCCAATATGTCTTCTGGGAATCAGAAAACACAATGGTGTTTCTTTCTGTTTAATGCGGCAGTCACTTCAAAAGTCCTAACGCTCCCCTCCTCACCAGCCTCCTAAGTTCCTAACATATGTTATGAGACCTGATGAAACACAGCAACATACCCACTGAGCTCTCCATACGTGGACATAGAGTCGCTGGTGAAAGTTTACACAGCCCTTACACAGTCATCACATTTTGCTGCCTTAAAATTAAACCTAAAGAAGAAATGTTTTCCTATCGATCTACACAACCTGCTCCACATTTTTTTTTTTATTATAGAAAAATGTTCACAATAAAACTAAACTAAAAAAGAGGATGTATTGATTGCTTATGTCTTCACACCCCAAAGTTGATACTTGGTGGCCATTACAGCTGTGAATCGTTTTCAATAAGATTCTACCAACCTAGCACAACTCTTAGGTCAACAAACAGTGCATTCGGAAAGTATTCAGACCCCTTGACTTTCCACATTTTGTTACGTGACAGCTATATTCTAAAATCGATTAAATATTATTTTCCCCTCATCAATCTACACACAATACCCCATAATTACAATGCTAAAACTGTTTTTTTTTTATTCTTTGCAAATGTATTGAAAATAATATACAGAAATACCTTACTTAAGTATTCAGACCCTTTACTCAGTACTTTGTTGAAGCACATTTGGCAGCGATTACAGCCTTGCGTCTTCTTGGGTATGACGCTACAAGCTTGGCACACCTGTATTCATGGAATTTCTCCCCGAATACAGGTGTGTATTTGGTTGGGTGGGGAGCATCGCTGCACAGCTATTTTCAGGTCGCTCCAGAGATGTTCGATCGGGTTCAAGTCCGGGCTCTGGCTGGGCCACTAAAGGACATTCAGAGACTTGTCCCAAAGCCACTCCTGCGTTGTCTTGGTTGTGTGCTTAGGGTCATTGTCCTGTTGGAATGTGAACCTTTGCCCCAGTCTGAGGTCCTGAGTGCTCTGGAGCAGGATTTCATCAAGGATCTCTGTACTTTGCTCTGTTCATCTTTCCCTCGATCCTGACTAGTCTCCGAGTCCCTGCCGCCAAAAGACATCCCCACAGCATGATGCTGCCACCAATATGCCTCACAGTAGGGATGGTGTCAGGTTTCCTTCAGACGTGATGCTTGGCATTCAGGCCAAAGAGTTCAATCTTTGTTTCATCAGACCAAAGAATCTTGTTTTTCATGGTCTGAGAGTCCTTTAGTAGGCTGTCATGTGCTTTTTACTGAGTAGTGTACTCCGTCTGGCCACTCTACCATAAAGGCCTGCTGCAGAGTGCTGCAGAGATGGTTGTCCTTCTGGAAGGTTCTTCCATCTCCACAGAGGAACTCTGGAGGCCTGTCAGAGTGACATTCGGGTACTTGGTCACCTCCCTGACCAATACCCTTCTCCCCCGATTGCTCAGTTTGGCCGGACGGCCAGCTCAAGGAAGAGTCTTGGTGGTTCAAAACTTCGGTTTAAGAATGATGGAAGCCACTGTGTTGTTAGGGACCATCAATGCTGCAGAAATGTTTTGTAACCCTTCCCCAGATCTGTGCCTCGACACAATCCTGTCTCGGAGCTCTACAGACAATTCCTTTGACCTCATGGCTTGGTATTTTTGCTCTGACATACATTGTCAACTGTGGGACCTTATATAGACAGGTGTGTGCCTTTCCAAATTATGTCCAATCAATTGAATTTACCACAGGTGGATTCATTAAGTTGTAGAAACATGATCAATGGAGGATGATCAATGGCAACAGGATGCACTTGAGCTCAATTTTGAGTCTCATAGCAAAAGATCTGAATACTTATGTAATTAAGGTATTTCTGTTTTTATATATAATTGCAAACGTTTCTAAAAACCTGTTTTCGCTTTGACATGATGGGGTATTGTGTGTAGATTGATGACAATTTGTTTTTACATTTTATCAATTTTAGAATAAGGCTGTAACCAGGGTTGGGTAGGTTACTTTCTAAATGTAATCCGTTACAGTTACTAGTTACCTGTCCAAAATTGTAATCAGTAACGTAACTTTTGGTTCACCCAAAATCAGTAACGTAATTTCAATACATTCTGTTACTTTTAGTTTACTTTCCCCTTAAGAGGCATTAGAAGAAGACAAAAATGTTTGTTACCAATTGAACAACATCTATTGCAGGATAAACCAATGTTACTGTTTACATAGCTGGCCATATATGGAAGTAAAATTTTACTTTATGGGTTGGTTATGTAGGCTTCTTCTAACCCATCGCTTTCTACTACATATAATAATATGATTAAATGATATCTTTACATTAAAAACCAAAGTCTATCAGAATTCCAGTCATTCCAATAAATGTTATACCCCTTGATCTGCAAAGTTGGTAAAATCTTATTCAAAATGATTCACAGCTGTAATGGCTGCCAAATGTGCTTCCACCAAGTATTAACTCTGGGGTGTAAAGTTATACGCAAACAAGACATTTTGTTGGATTATCCATTTGGAAAATGTTCAGTCATTTTCTTTCACTTTGAAAATGTGGAGTAGGTTGTGTAGATCTGTAGGAAAAAAATAAAATGTATTTATTTTAATTTTAAGGCAGAAATAAATTGATCATTGTGCAAAGGGGTGCATAGACTTTCACCAGGAACTGTATGTGTCTGGTTTATTATCAACTTTCATCTTGTACGGTGTGACTTCATTTCATTCAATGCGTGAAATTGAAGTGTGAGTAGCACCTCATACTGCACAGCAAGAAGCAGCACAGTTTATTTACCTCATCTTTGCAATTTTATCGTACATGCCCATATGCCAGCTGTCAAGCAAATCCTGTCTGAATGACAATTTTTTTAAACATAAACTTTAGACCATGAAATCCTGTTAACTGTATGATACTGCTAGTGAAGCACGAGGTCAAAGCGGGTTGAAGTAGAACAGAGCTGGTTCGTTGAACCAAGCTCACGTAATCAGTAACCTTGTCTGAGACCTGAAGACTTGCATTAGCTCCCCAAGCAAACGCCTAGGTTTTAGCTCAGCGGGCTAACACAGTCCCAGGAGACCGGAGTCAAGCCCAGCCAGGCACATATATCTACACAGCCATGATAAGACCTGTTTAATTGAGTGTGCAGCTGTTATCATCTCTCTCCACTGCGCGTTCGTCTGTTCCAAGGTAGGCCTTTTATAATACAGGCCTCACCACACGTCTCCTTATTTTAATAGACTTATTGAAATACACTGTGGATCCCAGTAGTTAGGACCTCTGACCATCATTATAATGCCTTCGTGGGCTGTATAGATCTGGCAATGTCCACAGGCTCGCCAAGACATCTGCCGTCCAACATGGCAACATGAATAGGAGGCGTTGGCTTGAGTTCAAGTTCGAAAGAGTGAGACGGTCCCGTGCCTTTTGTTAGCGAGCCGCCTATTATCGGTGTGTGTGTGTGTGTGTGTGTGTGTGTGTGTGTGTATGGTTGCCACTGCCTCTATGGCCCCAGAATGGAGGGTAATGAGATACAGTTGTTATCGTTGTCGTGGAGACCCCCTCTGTCTCTGATCCTTCTGGACAGTGTTTGTTAGTAGACAGGAATGATGCAAGTATTCACACTGGGCCTCATGTAAAAAAATAAATCCCAGCTGTGGTTACACTTTACTTGAAGGGTACCTACTAAAGGACTTCATAACACATTCATAATTATATCTTAATTGTATTTATTTAAAATCCAAATAAGTGAGTTGTGAAATTTTGGTAAGTGCAAAGAAACATTTTGCTTTTAAGGATATCCAGAAATGAAACCTAGCATTACTTGACACACACACACCACAGAATTTGGCGCCAACGCTGATGTATTTACCAGCTAACGAAGCTAACCAAAGCCCCTGGCCGGCAGGTCTGGAGGAGGCTTAAACATAGCCAGGATTCAGGATGGGTGCCAGGTCTTCTACCATTGACTATTGTGACTACTTAATGAACCTACACAGAACTGACTGCTTCAATGTGCAGTGACAGATAAGAGGTCCCTTGGATGATTGATTTATTTGCTGCACGTGGTTGTGATTTCCATAACATTACCTTCCCAAGCCATGGGAAGTCGCACCAGTATGAAGACATTATGAAGCCCTCAATGTATGCCCACGCATGCGTCTTTCTCTCTATGAAGAGCTGTGGTGAAATGTATTAAGATGTTATAGTGTGCATATGCATAACTACAGAATGATAACTAGGCATGGTGGACCCATTTGGACTTTGCTACATTTTGACAGTACTTCCTGATAGGTCACTTTGACCCCTTTGAAAAGACACCGTTAGAGACTATAGGAACTATGCTAGCAGGAGCTTAATGCTTTCAAACAACCATGAATCAAATCTTTGAATATGATGCACTAGGTAGGGACTATGAGAACTAAGATAGCCGGCAGGAAACAAAAACAGCAGTGGAGAAACATCCATATCTACATCTATCCATAAATCCAGGAACATTAAAAACATCAGTGAAAATTACAGGCATCCATCTTGGCATACTGAAGCGGGTCCTGGCAGCCATCCCAGCATGCAGCAGCTAGGCCCTGTCTCTGTGATTGCAGCACCCTGTCTCCATCAGGAGATCACAAAGGTATTGGTGGGATTAAAAAATGGGCACTGCTGGCACATCCAGGCAGGAGAGGTTTTTCGGGGGGGAGGGAGGCACTGCTCCATATGCGCTCCACCTGCGCCGCTCCGAGGCGCGCGCCAAGCACACGAGCTGGCAGGCTCTGCCAATCCCTAACTGATTGGAAGTTGCCATGGTGATATCAGGGAGGCTGGGGGATGAGGGAGATGGTAGCTGAGGGGGCGCAGGGTGTAAAAAATATCAACATGGTATTTTTTTAATTTAGAAAATTGGCAAAGGAAGTGTATTATATGAATCACCATTAATAATAAGTCACATATGGGACGGAACATAATTACGCTTTTTTGGCGCTACGGGCGATAGGAACGGTGAGCTCCCCCCAAAAAGCTGATCTCATCAAAGACACTTAAGCTCTCCCGGTAGTCAGAGTGAAGATATGCGTAGATCTGATAATGACCATTTAATGACAATATCTCTGAAGTTCATCGCTGAGCATAGAAAGAGGTGATAAGAAGCTTTGAGCCATCGTTCATCAGAACTAGATCTGTATCCATCCTCCAGTCTGTTAATTATTAACTGAACCACCACTGGTGGATGGCAACCAAAGGAAATAGGCCTTACATTTTAGCAGACACTCTTATCCAGAGTGACTTACAAGAGCAATTTGGGTCAAGTGCCTTTCTCAAGGACACATCAACAGCTTATTCACCTAGTCAACTCTGGGATTCGAACACAACAACCTTTCGGTTACAACGCTCTTAACCACTAGGCTACCTGCTACCTTCTTGTCTGCTTGACAAACAGCAGCATATCATCTTCTCTCTGTCTCCAATACTCATGTTTATTCACAACCAAACCAGCCACTTTCCTTTCTCCTTCATTTGGTTATCGTGTTTTAGGTAAACAGATTCTCCCCTCTTTGGAGAGTGGGGCGATTCTGGGAGCCAGTGGAGGGAGAGAGACAGAGGGGAGCAGGAAATCTTACCCGTAGCTTTTGATAACAAAATGGCCACCATCCAACTCCAGGCGAGAGCAGCCCATTAGAGCTGCCAGGGGGCGCCGCAGCGCGTGATTCAGCTGGAATCCAAGGCCCTCACCTGCATCGGAGTGAAGAAAATATTTTTTTTTAATTCCAGACATAAAGTCCTTTGGCTAGAAATACCTGGCCCCCTTTTTTCAAGTGTTAGGTTAGGAGTTCCCTTTGGATAGATTCTAGGCTTGATTGTGTACTTGGGGGATGAGTGTGTGGAGTGCTATGTGAAGAAAGATGTTTGATAGATTGCTTTCTGGGCAGAAGTTTACATACAACTGATGCTTCAGAGACAGACCATAATACTAATAGCTCACACTGTTGATGAGTTTGGGCGAACAAAACCCAGCTAGCACATAATGTTCTGAGAACTATATGTTTCTTAAAGCTTGGTGCTTGTCCTGTGGTTATTTTGCATACAACATTCCCACAATATTATGGGAATGGTGCATAATAGTTGTTTGGCTTTGGAACATTCTCTGCACATTTAAGGAACTTGACATTATTTTCTTGGTATTTCATTACTGTAACAGAACGTTTCCTAAAAGTTCAAACATGGTTACATTGAATTTACATTTTGGTAATGTCCTAGGAACATTCTCCAAATGGTTTAACACTGGGAATGTTCTTAAATAGTTCAGAGAACATTAAGAAACAATGTTCTTCTGTGGGAATTTCAATACTTCAGCATAAGATTTCCTAGACTCCTCATGGTTCTTTTTAAAGTCAGGTTCTTAAATTGTTCCGAGAACGTTAAGAAAACTTTCCGTAAAAAACACAAGAAAACTTTAGTTGCGTTCAGAGAACATTTTAAGAATTATATTTAAAAACATATACATTCCGTTCTCAGCATCAACAAAACTCTGTACCCTCTATCTTAAGTGTGTTCAGATGTGTTAGCTATACCCACTAATTGGCCACATCTGCTCTTAATGAGTGCTTGTTTCCTTTGAAATGGGGTCTGTTTGAATAGACTAAAATGAACAGCTTTGTATGCTTAAAAAAACATGGCATGCTAGCTTCATCCTGGCGGCAAAGTGCACTAATTCCATTGCCTGACGACTCAAAGTGAGTTATTTCGCTGCTCTATGTTCACTACCTACTTCTGTCTGAGACTGCCATCATTGAAGTCGTTTGTGGTGACGTCAAAATGAGGGGTGTTGTTCAAAACAAAGTCAGTGATTTAAACGTCTCTAACCAAGCAGAGTATCAAAGACACATTTTCAAGACGCCGCTTGACCCACGTGTGTTCTGTCTCTGGCCCAACCCATCGGGTTCTGGGACCAATCAGAATCGTTAGCGATGTGTTTGCATGAGTAATGCATTTCCATGTCTCCTATCTGTGCTTGGAGTTCAAAAAAGCTAGCAGTGTTATTAAAAGTCATATTGAAACAGTAAAAGTTAAGGAAATTGTTCAAAAACCTCCAAATAACCTATAATTGTCACAGGTGTCATAAGGATTAGACCAAAAACGCAGCAGGAACATGTATACTCATCTTCTTTTTTAATGGCAGAAAGAAGAGAAAACCGAAACAAACGTATACAAAAACAACGATAACAGTCTTGTCAGGCACACAGCTAAACAAGAAACAACTACCCACAAAATCCCATAGAAAAACACCCCTCTTAAATAGGACCTTCAACTAGAAGCAACTAGGAGCAGCTGCTTCCAATTGAAGGTCAACCCCATTAACTAAACATAGAACTAGACATACTAGATAAACATAGAAATATACTAACATAGAACATAGCCCAACAAACCCCGAAACACTCTAAACAAACACACCCCTGCCACATCCTGACCAAACTACAGTAACAAATAACCCCTTTACTGGTCAGGACATGACAATAATTTCCTTCCTCAGAGCGTTAATAAAACCTCCCAGGAAAACTTGAAAGGATACAGAGTAAAAAGTTCTCAGAACATCCCTGCAACCTAAAAATAAATGGCCCAGAACAGGTGAAATTTTCACTTCTGTTCTCAGAATGTTTAAAAAATATGTTGAGTTTTACCAGGAAACAAGCTGGTTAAAATGCAGTGTACTTAGGCCTACATAAGACTATGAGAAAATGACCTGTGTTGTTATGCTTATGAGGGTCATTCTCACAAAACTGGCATGACCAAAAAATTCTCCGGTGTCATTTTTCACAAAATGTCCTCATGGATCACTGAGAATAGGCTCTGTACTGATCTATTTCATGATTATTATGTTTTTTGATCATATATTATGCATTTTACCTACATTTTCACAACGAGCAATGCAAAAATTAAAGTCCAAAAAAGTAAGAAACAATTCAACTTCACATAGATTTTTTTACATTGATCCCTTAATTAAAAGGCATTTAAACATAACACTAAAATGTTAAATATTTTTAATTAAATTATTAAAATGTATTTCGTAATCTAATCACTGTAACACAACCTATTTGGAATATTTTTTGTTGTCATAATCACTTGTGTATACATGTTGTTTTAATGTACACATATTTGGATAAAGACAAAAAAATAGTCATACTATCAGATTAAGCCAAAAATTCAAAAATATCCGTTTTATTTTTACTAATATTTATTATGGTAGGCTAGTTGAGAACAAGTTCTCATTTGCAACTGCGACCTGGCCAAGATAAAGCATAGCAATTCGACACATACAACAACAAAGAGTTACACATGGAATAAACAAAACATAGTCAATAATACAGTAGAACAAAAGAAAACAAAAAGTCTATATACAGTGAGTGCAAATGAGGTAAGTTAAGGCAATAAATAGGCCATGGTGGCGAAGTAATTACAATATAGCAATTATACACTGGAATGGCAGATGTGCAGAAGATGAATGTGCAAGTAGAGATACTGGAGTGCAAAGGAGCAAGATAAATAAATAAATACAGTATGGGGATGAGGTAGGTAGATCGATGGGCTGTTTACAGATGGGCTATGTACAGGTGCAGTTATCTGTGAGCTGCTCTGACAGCTGGTGCTTAAAGCTAGTGAGGGAGATATGAGTCTCCAGCTTAAGTGATTTTTGCAGTTCGTTCCAGTCATTGGCAGCAGAGAACTGGAAGGAAAGACAACCATAGGAGGAATTGGCTTTGGGGGTGACCAGTGAGATATACCTGCTGGAGCGTGTGCTACGAGTGGGTGCTGCTATGGTGACCAGTGAGCAGAGATTAGGCGGGGCTTTACCTAGCAGAGACTTGTAGATAACCTGTAGCCAGTGGGTTTGGCGATGAGTATGAAGCGAGGGCCAACCAACGAGAGCATACAGGTCGCAAAGGTGGGTAGTGTATGGGGCTTTGGTGACAAAACGGATGGCACTGTGATAGACTGCATCCAGTTTGTTGAGTAGAGTGTTGGAGGCTATTTTATAGATGACATCACCGAAGTCGAGGATCGGTAGGATGGTCAGTTTTACGAGGGTATGTTTTGCAGCATGAGTGAAGGATGCTTTGTTGCGAAATAGGAAGCCAATTCTAGATTTAATTTTGGATTGGAGATGCTTAATGTGAGTCTGGAAGGAGAGTTTAAAGTCTAACCAGACGCCCAGGTATTTGTAGTTGTCCACGTATTCTAAGTCAGAGCCGTCCAGAGTAGTGATGCTGGACGGGCGAGCAGGTGCGGGCAGTGATCAATTGAATAGCATGCATTTAGTTTTACTTGCGTTTAAGAGCAGTTGGAGGCCACGGAAGGAGAGTTGTATGGCATTGAAGCTCGTCTGGAGGTTAGTTAACACAGTGTCCAAAGAGGGGCCAGAAGTATACAGAATGGTGTTGTCTGCGTAGAGGTGGATCAGAGAATCACCAGCAGCAAGAGCAACATCATTGATGTATACAGAGAAGAGAGTCGGCCCAAGAATTGAACCCTGTGGCACACCCATAGAGACTGCCAGAGGTCCGAACAACAGGCCCTCCGATTTGACACACTGAACTCTATCAGAGAAGTAGTTGGTAAACTAGGCGAGGCAATCATTTGAGAAACCAAGGCTGTCGAGTCTGCCAATAAGAATGTGGTAATTGACAGAGTCGAAAGCCTTGGCCAGGTCAATGAATACGGCTGCACAGTAATGTCTCTTATCGATGGCGGTTATGATGTCGTTTAGGACCTTGAGCGTGGCTGAGGTGCACCCATGACCAGCTCTGAAACCAGATTGCATAGCGGAGAAGGTACGGTGGGATTCGAAATGGTCGGAAATCTGTTTGTTAACTTGGCTTTCGAAGACCTTAGAAAGACAGGGTAGGATAGATATAGGTCTGTAGCAGTTTGGGTCTAGAGTGTCACCCCCTTTGAAGAGCGGGATGACCGCGGCAGCTTTCCAATCTTTGGGAATCTCAGACGATACGAAAGAGAGGTTGAACAGGCTAGTAATAGGGGTTGCAACAATTTCGGCAGATCATTTAAGAAAGAGAGGGTCCAGATTGTCTAGCCCGGCTGATTTGTATGCGTCCAGATTTTGCAGCTCTTTCAGAACATCAGCTATCTGGATTTTGGTGAAGGAGAAATGGTGGGGGCTTTGGCGGGTTGCTGTGGAGGGTGCCGGGCAGTTGACCGGGGTATGGGGTAGCCAGGTGGAAAGCATGACCAGCCGTAGAGAAATGCTTATTGAAATTCTCAATTATAGTGGATTTATCGTGGTGACAGTGTTTCCTAGCCTCAGAGCAGTTGGCAGCTGGGAGGGGGTGCTCTTATTCTCCATGGA
Organism: Salmo salar; assembly: GCF_965601325.2. Classification (NCBI taxonomy): domain Eukaryota; kingdom Metazoa; phylum Chordata; class Actinopteri; order Salmoniformes; family Salmonidae; genus Salmo; species Salmo salar. Next base: position 18,848,552 of record NC_138297.1, on the reverse strand, counting down.
CTTTACAGTGTCCCAGAACTTTTTGGAGTTAGTACTACAGGATGCAAATTTCTGTTTGAAAAAGCTAGCCTTAGCTTTTCTAACTGCCTGTGTATATTTGTTCCTAACTTCCCTGAAAAGTTGCATATCACGGGGGCTATTCGATACTAATGCAGAACGCCACAGGATGTTTTTGTGCTGGTCAAGGGAAGACAGGTCTGGAGTGAACCAAGGACTATATCTGTTCCTAGTTCTACATTTTTTGAGTGGGGCATGCTTATTTAAGATTGTGAGGAAGGCACTTTTAAAGAATAGCCAGGCATCATCTACTGACGGGATGAGGTCAATGTCATTCCAGGATACCCCGGCCAGGTCGATTAGAAAGGCCTGCTCGCAGAAGTATTTTAGGGAGCGTTTGACAGAGATGAGGGGTGGTTGTTTGGTCGCAGACCCATTACAGATGCAGGCAATGAGGCGGTGATCGCTGAGATCTTGATTGAAAACAGCAGAGGTGTATTTGGAGGGCGAGTTAGTTAGGATGACATCTATGAGGGTGCCCGTGTTTACGGATTTGGGGTTGTACCTGGTAGGTTCATTGATAATTTGTGTGAGATTGAGGGCATCAAGCTTAGATTGTAGGATGGCCGGGGTGTTAAGCATGTCCCAGTTTAGGTCACCTTGTAGCACGAGCTCAGAAGATAGATGGGGGGCAATCAATTCACATATGGTATTGAGGGCACAGCTGGGGGCAGAGGGAGGTCTATAGCAAGTGGCAACAGTGAGAGACTTGTTTCTGGAAAGGTGAATTTTTAGAAGTAGAAGCTCGAATTGTTTGGGTACAGACTTGGATAGTAATACAGAACTCTGCAGGCTATCTTTACAGTAGATTGCAACACCGCCCCCTTTGGCAGTTCTATCTTGGCGGAAAATGTTATAGTTAGCGATGGCGATTTCAGGGTTTTTAGTGGTTTTCCTAAACCAGGATTCAGACACGGCTAAGACATCCGGGTTGGCAGAGTGTGCTAAAGCAGTGAGTAAAACAAACTTAGGGAGTAGGCTTCTAATGTTAACATGCATGAAACCAAGGCTTTTACGGTTACAGAAGTCAACAAATGAGAGCACCTGGGGAGTGGGAGAGGAGCTAGGCACTGCAGGACCTGGATTAACCTCCACATCACCAGAGGAACAGAGGAGAAGTAGGATAAGGGTACGGCTAAAGGCTATACGAACTGGCCGTCTAGCGCGTTCGGAACAGAGAGTAAAAGGAGCAGGTTTCTGGGCACGATAGCATAGATTCAAGGCATAGTGTACAGACAAAGGTAAGGTAGGATGTGAGTACATTGGAGGTAAACCTAGGCATTGAGTAATGATGAGAGAGATATAGTCTCTAGAGACGTTTAAACCAGGTGATGTCATCGCATATGTAGGAGGTGGAACAACATGGTTGGTTAAGTCATATTGAGCAGGGCTAGAGGCTCTACAGTGAAATAAGACAGTAATCACTAACCAGGACAGTAATGGACGAGGCATATTGATATTAGAGAGAGGCATGCGTAGCCAAGTGAACATATGGGTCCAGTGAGTGGTTGGGCTGACTGGGGACACGGCGATTCGGACAGTCAGCAAGCTGATGCTAACAAGCTAACAGTTAGTAGGCCGGGGCTAAACAAGCTAGCAGTTAGCAGACCGGGGCTGGCAAGCTAGCAGTTAGCAGACCGGGTTAGCAAGCAAGCAGTTGGCAGACCGGGGCTAGCAGTTAGCAGACCAGGGCAAGCAAGCTAGCAGTTAACAGTTAACAAGTCTCTCACTGAATCGCCGTGTCCCCAGCTAGCAAGTTAGCCTTTGGGGGTCGTCGCGATGGGGGTAAGTCAATTTTTTCCTCTTCGTGCGATGACGTCGATAGACCAGTTGTGGAATTAGTAGGGTTCCAAGTAGCTCTAGGTAGGTAGTAGGCCGCGGTTAGCAGAATGGGCCTTCAGCGGACGTTATGCCTGAGGGGCCTGTTGGAATCCTTGGGCAGATTGTCGGTATTCCAGTCGTAGAGGATCGGCGGGGTTCCGTGCCCCGTACCGGCAGTGGAAGTTGTAGCACAGGAGCCCTGGCCGGGCTAGCTTCAGGGTAATTGGTGCTTGCTCCGGGATGGAAACGCTAGCCAGGAGTAGTCACCCGGGATTGTGGTTAGCTAGTTGCGAAGATGCAGATGAAAATGTTCAGAGTTTGCGGTAGGAATCCGGGAAGAAAACAAATATGTCCGTTATGCTCTGGTTTGAGTCACGTTGTTTGAACTAGCAAGAGCTTTCTGAGCTAAAGGTTAGCTGATGACCGCTAGCAATGGTTTGCTGACTGATAGCTGGCTAGCTTCAGTTGAGGGATTCCAGATCCGAAGTAAATAGAAATACTTTACAAAAAAACCCAGATCCACACCACATTGGGTGATGCGGGTTGCAGGAGAGTATTTAGAAGTTGAGGTTTAGGAAAATATTTTAAAAAGATAAGAAAAAGATATACAAGGGACACGACAGGACAAAGACGTCTGACTGCTACGCCATCTTGGATTCGAAATTGGTGCATTACGGTAATAACGAACAAGTTCTGGAGATGAGACTGCATGTTTCAGTAATGTGTGTTGCATAGTTTGCCATTGGAAGAACTGTACTGATCTCTATCAGTGATTCCGTAATCCAACAAATCATCAAAGTGTGTAATTTGTTAATCCCAAATGATTTGCATAATACTAAAATCACTGATCTATTTGTTTTATTTGAATCACCATTAGCTTTTTCAGAAGCATCAGCTACTCTTCCTGGGGTCCAAAAAAACACAAGTAACAAAACACATACACTGTGTAATGACCGACGCAATGAGGGGACCAAGGTGCAGCGTGGTAAGTGTTCATCTTGATATTTATTTTTTCCAGAACACTTAAACAAAATAAACAATGGAAACGAAAGAGCACACTTCTGTCAGGTAAAACAGAAAACTACCCACAAAACACAGGTGGGAAAAGGCTGCCTAAGTATGATTCCTAATCAGAGACAACGATAGACAGCTACCTCTGATTAGGAACCATACTCCGCCCAACACAAAGAAATACAAAGTATAGAATGCCCACCCCACACCCTAACAAAATAGAGAAATAAACCGTCTCTCTCAGGTCAGGGCGTGACAGTACCCCCCCCCCCCCCCCAAGGTGCGGACTCCCGGCCGCAAACCTGAACCTATAGGGGAGGGTCCGGGTGGGCATCTATACTTGGCGGTGGCTCTGGTTTGGGGCATAGCCCCCACACCGCCCACTGATCCCCCCGCTTCTGTGTCGCTGGAGGAACCAGACCGTGGATCGTCGCCGGAGGCTCTGAACTGCCGACCGCCGCTGAAGACTCCGGGCTGCAGGCCGCCGCTGGAGGCTCCGTGCCGGGGAGCGTCGCTGGAGGCTCCGCGCCATGGATCAACACTACAGGTTCCGCGCCATGGATCATCACTGGAGGCTTTGTGCCGTAGATCATCACTGGAGGCTCCGGGCCATGGATCATCCCTACAGGCTCCGGGCCATGGAGCATCCCTACAGGCTCCGGGCCATGGATCATCCCTACAGGCTCCGGGCCATGGATCATCCCTACAGGCTCCGGGCCATGGATCATCCCTACAGGCTCCCGGCCATGGATCATCCCTACAGGCTCCCGGAAATGGATCATCCCTACAGGCTCCGGACCATGGATCATCACTGGAGGCTTCGGACCATGGATCATCACTGGAGGCTTCGGACCATGGATCATCACTGAAGGCTTCGGTCCATGGATCATCACTGGAGGCTTCGGACCATGGATCATCACTGGAGGCTTCTCTAGCGGAGCTGGAACGGGTCTCACCGGACTGAGGAGACGTACTGACAGCCTGGTACGTGGAGCAGGCACAGGGCGCACCAGGCTGAATAGACTCACTGGAGGGAGAGCGCGAGGAGCAGGCACAGGACGTACTGGGCTGTGGAGGCGCACTGGAGGGAGAGTGCGAGAAGCAGGCACATGCTCACCACGATAAGCACGGGGAGTTGGCTCAGGTCTCAACCCTGACTCCGCCAATCTCCCCGTGTGCCCCCCCAAAAAAAAATGTGGGGGCTGCCTCTCGTGCTTCCTTCCTTGCCTCCCCGCAAGTTCTTTTAAAAATAACATTTTTAGGCAGTGGAATTACATTAGCTTCCTTCCACGCCTGTGGACACACACACTCCTTTAGGTTTTGGTTAAAGATATAGCAAATAGGGTTGGCAATACAATCTGCTCCCATTCTCAATAGTTTCCCATCAAGGTTGTCTATACCTGGTGGCTGATCATTATTGATGGATAACAATAGTTTTCCCACCTCCCCCACACTAACTTGACCAAATTCGAAACAGCAGCACTTCTCTTTCATTATTAGATATTTTATTTTAAAAATATGATAGTTCACTGTTTAATGTTGTCACTTCTGAGTTTTTCCACTTTACTAGTATAATAGTCATTGAAATGATTGGTGATATTGGAAGGTTTGGTTATGAATGACCTGTCAACTTCTCGATTTCTTAATTTACAGCATGCCACCCAATCAGCTGAGCAGCCTGACTTATTTGCATAATTTTTTTTAACAATATCATTTTTCAATTCACCATCAATACAGGGTGCTCTAACAGTTCTCACAGTAAATTTCTTAACAGGTGCATGCGTGTCAACAATTAGCATGAATAATATTACAAATACTTCCAGTACTGCATCTGGATTCACTTCCTCATCAACATTTTAAAAAAAATCATCAACAAAAGAGTCCTGAGAAAGCATTTTGTATGATCCCTTTCAATTACTTTAGGCCCAACCTTTGACACTTTGGCTTTCCTTGTTATTGCCACAATGTTATGATCACTACAGCCAATGGGAACTGATATTGCTTTGGAGCAAAGCTCTGCAGCATTAGTGAAGATATGATAAATATAAGTGGATGTCACAGAACCAACACTATTGGTATGCACTCTAGTTGGTTGAGTGATTGAGTGATAACTTGGGTCATATTACATATTAGTCACAATTAGAAGCATCTTCTTGAGAGGACCGGTTAATACTAAGCAGTCAATGTTCAGGTCACCCAGAAAATAGACCTCTCTGTTAACATCACACACACACACTATCAAGCATTGCACACATATTATCCAAATACTGACTGTTGGCACATTGTGGCCCATAGGGGGGATATGGCCAAACGGCATAACACAATAGGTAACTGTGAATCAGGTAAAAATTGGGGATATCCTCCAATAAACACCCACACCAGTAAGAAATCCACTTTTTCGAGCTGAAAGAGTGGACAGAACTTACGCATGATGTTGCACAATGTTGTACGTCAAGTAATCTTTTTAGTCAAAGTATGATATATTTGGGCTTGAAGTGACAAAACTGAACTGCCTGCTTCGTTCCAATTTGTGCTAATGACGTGTCTTTTCCTATGAAATGACGTGTCAATTACTTTTAGACTACAATTTCGGGGCTGGGGTTTATTTGAATGGTACCACCCACTAGCATGGCATTGTTTATGAATCAGAAACATCTGCAAAGTTAGCGAGTCACCAGTGCGCTGAGCAATGTAATAGATCATCTTTGGCTACAGCTGGTGGATAAACGAAGATAGTTCACTCGGGCCGTTTGCAATAGCAGCTGGGTCTGGTCTACTTAGTTCATTGACTTTCATTGAACCAGAAAAAAACTGCAAGCGTGGTGTCTCGCTTGCTCTTCCGTCTCTGGCTAGAGTTTTTTTGCTTTAGCCTACGTTTGGCTGCCAGCCTGTTTATGCACCTCCACTTTTTTTTACCAGCAAATTGTTATAATCTGTTGGATAATTTGTCAAGTTTAATTTATTTTTGCGCTAGTCTTGCCTAAATGGTAAAATTGTGTGTGATACGATTGCATTTTGGAACCCGGATACAACGGAACATTAGTTAGCGACACCGACAGCTGTCAGTGCCAGAGTATGTGAGCGGAGCATGCCCAATTTGACTGGAGCGAGTTTCGCAAAGGCTGGAGCGTGACTAAATATTTCCATAAAGAAACTGATAAAACACACAGGTGCAAAATCAAGGTGCCTTACAAAGATGAGGAGGACGGAGAACGGTGATGTTGTGTGCACAACTAAAATAATCATTGTGGAATCTGAAGACAGGTGAAATCATGATGGTGTAAGTTACTACGTGCACATGCTAACAGAACGGAACAAGGTGTTTAACTAGCTAAATGTGTCATTGTAGCGAAGTATTTATCAAAAAACAAATCAGATCTCTTAAGTTTCGTTCATTTTCGTTCCATTATTTTGCCTAAAACCCTTTAGGCCTACCTAATAAATATATCATTAAAAACGCATCCCTGCCCAGCCTGGCAATAGTTGCCCGAAGGGTGTTCGGCATCCCCAGTCTGCAAGCACGGAGAAGGTATTATCCCCTGCTGGCCTGCACTCCAGCCACCATTGCACAAGCCTGAAGCCAAACTCGTGTTTCTAAAAGTAAATTCAAAGGCATTGTAGACTGAGCCTAATAAGGCATTAAGTAAGTCATGGCCTATATGCGCAATTTATAGACTAATGTTTAAATACTGAGCGCTTTAAGTTCCTGCCACCCTAGTGTGCCTACTCACAAATGCTTCACAATGTATTTATGTGTAGGCTATAGCCTTGAAATAATTGAAATAATAATAATATAGCCCAAAATAATTTATTTTCGTTCCTTAGACTACCTGTCTGGCCCCTGGCCTATTTAGTGTTTATATGCAGTTTAATGTGACATGTAACCTATTTGAAAATGTAGCCTATTTGAAATGTCTTACAGGCACCTTTTCATGTTGTTTATTAAAATACTTTTCATTCAAATCATATGGTTTGGTTTCAATACTTCAAAACCAAATGGTAGATCCAGGTAGTCACAAAAATAGATGGGTGTTGGTTAAATGGTGACTTTAATTAATTGAACGAATTTGGAGCATTTTCTTTTCTGTGCGTAAGGGGCGTTGTTGGAAAGGATGTGGCGCGCAGGCGCGGTGCTGCTCTGTGAGCCAATAGGCGTTCCGACCGCTCAACTCCTCTCACATATTTTGGTCAGTGCTCTACTTGTTATTTCTCCACTACACGTGGAAATCACGCACAACGTTCCCACCCCCAATTCGTGAATATGTATTAGCAGCCTGCTTCATTTTTTTCGGTGGTGGAACCTAAAGGACAATTTCTGCCGTCGAAATAGAGGCGGCATTGCCCTCTAATGGAGGCCTTTAAGTGGTGCGATTGCTCTTTGCTGAAACACACTGCCGATTGCGTCTTAAAGTAAGTGAAATGGTGTTTAATTAAACACACCATATTTCTTTACAAGCCCTACGTAAATCAAAGTTACCAACACAGCACACCCATTGACTATGCATTCAAATTAGCTTAATATCATTACTGAAATTAAGGTTCTCATTACTGAAACAGAACTTAAAATGGTGTGGTGATGAGAATTGTGTTTTTTGTATTGAGGCACTTAGCTCAGTGCAAATAATAGGAGACAGACATTATGAGTCAGCAAATAATTGACCACATCCCTAAAGCCCGTTCATGCCTCCATGTTGGTAAGTTAATGTTTCTGACTTTTTCCCAATTTGAGCTTTTTAGCTGTTTCAGTAATGAAAAGGCGAAGTGGGATGAAGGGGGTGTTTGAGAATAAGAACCTCATTCTGAAGGCATATAAGCGAATACATTTACTTAACTTGTGGTCATCTACTGCTTTAGATGATGCATCATGGGTGAATAAACCTTTGTTTAAAAACAGATTGGAGTTTTTACATGAACTTGAAAAAGTGTTATGGCAATTACGGCACAGACACTGTGTTTTACGTAATAAATATTCTAGTTTGATGTAAACTTCAACTAGAATATCATTTTTATGACTTATGAACAAACTACAGCAACATATTATTGCATTTTATAAAATTACCTGAGAATTTAATCCAGACGCATTTCGGTATAGAGAATTTGGGGTGAAAATGTCCAAATTCAGGGCAAAAGTTTGAAATGTGATGTTTGGCTAAAACTACCCATCTTAGTCTTCAGAATGATAGTTGATTTTTTTTGCAGATGCATCATGGTTTTGTAACTCAATTGGCTACAGACATGTTTAAAACTGGTTTCATGACAATCACCTATGAGTGAACCTTTAATCCTGACTGTGATGCCGGAGAACATTAGTTGTGTGTTTTATGTGTGGTGGTTTATTTGATTGTTCAGCTGTGGTCTAGTGTGAACAGATAATACCCTAATCTAAACCAGGGCTGTGGGCAGAAATCCAGGCATCCAGAGATAAACCTAAACAAACAACACACATTCAACATGATCAATTCAAAGTCCATTGCATTTGAAGTCATTTTTCTACCACATAATTCCCACCCTCAACGTTAGAGAAATCACCATAATCCCCACATGGGCCACCATCTTGCACACGATTAGTTGGACGTTGAGTCAATCCATTATTGCACGTGTGTAAGAATAATTAGCATAGTTGTAATAGAGAAACCTGCTAATACATGTGAGAAGCAAACCTTTAGACATCACAGGAGGGGCATGACGAAGACCTAAGGGAGTGTTAGGCCCCCTGGGGAAAAATGTTTGAAGAGTGTTTGTCATCGTGTTGTGTCTCTGGACCTTTGTCAGCAGTTATTAAACAACAAATAATTTATTAACCCTTTATTCAAAAACTATCAGGTGCAGTACCAACCTTTTAAAAATTGTCAGCACCCCTTTGTGGAAAACAAATAGAACTGCATTATCACCACTAGGCGATAGCCTTAGAGACTGAAATATAACATAAGATACACAGTATGGAGAGTATTGCACCTTTCATTTGCATTTCAAGGTTGCAACTCTGTAATTTGACTCCTTCCTTGTGAGGACATAATTGCTTCACTGTGGCAATTGTCCCATCAAATTACTGGTATGTTTTGGGCTCCACCCCAGCTCAGGTGAAGCAGATTCATTAAAAATGCAGAGCCGCCACCTCCCTTTTATGAACTGACCTGCAGTGGAAGAAACCAACCCCCCTCGTCGCCAGGATCGTCCCCTGGCCTAAACCGGCCTTCCCTTGCCACTCCTCGCCTCCCCGCTACTCCAACAGCTTGAACACGCCTGGGCACTGCTTTACAAAAGGCCTCAGCAGAGGAGGAACTATTAATCTCTCCAAAGCCACTAGAGAGAGCCGCTGGTAGGGCTGCTGTGAGGCCCCTGGGGACCCTGACAGAGCTTAGAGCCCAGAGCTCCACAGTGGGGACCACTGGGTCTTCGTTTGGCCCCTGATCAAACAGACTGGGATAGGACAAGGGCACACGACTATGTACCTGTGCCATTTGGCAGATGGATGTCACTGTGTCTGCCAGGGATGAGCCATGCCCTAGAGAGACTGGGCAGAGGTGGCATAATGCAGAGGGTTGGTTGTGGGGATTCAGAAAGGCAGGGATCTGGCTCTCTGAGACACTTTGACCCCAACAAGGTAGTGCATCTTAAAAGATCATTAAAAACTATTGAGAGAAAAAAAATCTAACACCAGGTGAGTCTCTGCAGCTGTCACCTTGCAAATACTGATATTGTGATTCCTGGCCGTAGCCAACTTCCACTTGTAATGAAACCCCATTTACCAGTCACATCAATCCGAATTACAGTAGTCTAAACCTGGTCAGGACATGGACACACGACTCTTCAATTGTACACATCTAGGGCTGGACACCTATTTCACACCTCCTGACTTAAGTCTATTCAATTTATGGTGGCTGCAAACCGGAAATGCTGCTCAGAACAGCTCGTTCTCTTCCTGGTAAGGGGTTCCCGTATTCTGTATGTGCTATGTGGATTAGGGGATGAGAGAACGCCACAGACTGTGAAATTGCAAGATTTTTATCAGGGTTGCAGCTGTGCTCAATCCTCAGCCTTAATCCTGCCAGGGCACAGAGAAACAACCCAAGTGGGAGTCACAGGAAAGTGTGTGTGTAAGAGGGGGGAGGGGGGTCACCAAGGGGGAAAGCTCCAAGTACTTGCTTCTGCAGAGTTGCTTGAGTGCCTTTCTCTATTAAATGCCAGGGCTACCTTAAACTAGTTTTACCTCAATCGGACTCACCTGTTTAAATAAAGGATAAATCAAATACAATTTAATGAAGTTAAGTACTATAGATCATTTTCAATGAGTGTCTACAAAGTCATAATGAAAGCTTTTCAATCATTTCTGCTGCAGGGGAAATCTATCAAGGTCTGAATTTTTTTTTTTCAACAAAAATGTGAGCTATCTTAACAGCTTGAATTATAGCATCTTGATTTTAGCTTGGTTGAGCCAAGCAGCATAGATCTATAGAATGACCGTTGTGAGGTCCGCTGTATCTACAACTCCTAATGCTTTTGGGGGAAGTATATCTTGTTGTGTAGTTATCAACAGTTTGGCAGCACACCATCAACTTTAAACTCACCTTGAACAACAGAGAAGTCAATTCTCACCAAACTTCTCACCCAGGGAAATGAGAGATGTCATTCATAAATGATTTGCATTCATGCTAAAGTGATGGCCAAAGATTTGATGAAAACACATTTTTATTATTCTTTTTTTTTAAATTATTAGTTTTATGTTGACAACACAAACTAACCTTCTCCTGTAAAAAGCTCCCTCTCTCCGAGCTGTGCGGCATGAAACATTTATGCATGATGAACCATGACCATGGTCTAACCACCACCACCATGCCCTGACAGGGAAGACAGAAGGAACTATGCTCAGCAGGTGACAGACAAACATATGTCTCTGATGCCACGGGGTCTTGCAGCCTGAGCTGGATCATCTCCAAAGGCTAACTGGCAGGACTAAGTAGGAAGGATGGGCTTTAATGCATATTATTCGCAGAGAGCATGGTCGATCACGAGAATGGCACGCAGCGTGTACCCAGCTGCTTGGTTGGCAAAAGGCTACGACTGATGCCAGGGTTTCTAGACAAGGGAATCTGGTTCAGCAGACAACCGTTGTGGAACGTTGTATTAGACATGCCGTGAATAGAGTATGTGATTCCTTATTCTACATATTAAAAGGGGCATGTTTGTTCTACAGATTATATTTCTATGTGAACATTACACATAGTACCCTGCTGATTGCGGCCCAAGCGAGGGGTTTGTGTTTTATCCTGTATTAGTTAAAATTCCCTACAAAAGACTATATATTCTTTGCAACAAGCCATTTTCCCTTTTAGTTAGACCCATTCCGGCTGCTGTATTGTACCGCTGTGTCAATGAACCAGTGCTTTGGTACGACAGCATCAGTGTTTTCAATAGTCACCATCTCCAATAAGAACAAAATCCTTAAAACCCTGTATTGCTTCCATGTTTATCATTATGCACCCCAAACATTCACAACCTCAATTAACATGAATTAAAAAATCTTCCATCATAGACTTGGACCAGTGACTAACCTGTAAATCACTGCTTTGTGATGCTGCCCTCTGGCTGCAGATGCCTGTACTTCAAGGTGCTGAACAGATTGCTCCCCTGTATGGTTGACTTAGTGGTGATGTTTCCCCAATGTACAGATCTTGGATCAGCTTCCTCTCCCCCAATCCAGTCCTTAACCATTAGTTGGGGAAATTCTAAACTGACCCAAGATCATAGTCTAGGGACAACTTCGTCCCACTCACCACAAACTGATAAGAGAAACAGACCTCTGAGAACCTATGTCTATAATGTCGACAGTCTACTGTACATGGGTTTTTTCAGCAGTTCCCAACTCCAGTCTTCCTGATTCAACTCATTTGAGGGCTTGATGATTAGTTGATTCAGGTGTACTCGTCCGGGGCCACAACAGAAATATGTGATGTTGGGGGTATTGGAGGACTGGAGTTGGGAAACACTTATGTGACTGTTGCCTATTTCTGCATGAATCTGTTTTTTGTTCAACCTGCATGTGAGTAGTAGAACCAGATTATATGGCCTAAAAGCCCACTAAGTGATAAGAACACTCACTTTTTTTATAATATCACTTAGACATACCTCAAGATTTGGCATGGGTCCCCAGATCCTCAAAAGGTTCTACAGCTGCACCATCGAGAGCATCCTCTTTTTTTCTGTATGCATCAATGATGTTGTTCTTGCTGCTGGTGAGTCTCTGATCCACCTCTACGCAGACGACACCATTCTGTATACTTCTGGCCCTTCGTTGGACACTGTGTTAACTAACCTCCAGACAAGCTTCAATGCCATACAACTCTCCTTCCGTGGCCTCCAACTGCTCTTAAATGCAAGTAAAACTAAATGCATGGCTCTTCAACCGATCGCTGCCCACACCAGCCCGCCCATCCAGCATCACTACTCTGGATGGTTCTGACTTAGAATATGTGGACAATTACAAATACCTAGGTGTCTGGTTAGACTGTAAACTCTCCATCCAGACTCACATTAAGCATCTCCAATCCAAAATTAAATCTAGAATCGGCTTCCTATTTCGCAACAAAGCATCCTTCACTCATGCTGCCAAACATGCCCTCGTAAAACTGACTATCCTACCGATCCTTGACTTCGGCGATGTCATTTACAAAATAGCCTCCAACACTACTATGGAAGTTGGATGCAGTCTATCACAGTGCCATCCGTTTTGTCACCAAAGCCCCATATACTACCCACCACTGTGACCTGTATGCTCTCGTTGGCTGGCCCTCATTTCATATTCGTCGCCAAACCCACTGGCTCCATGTCATCTATAAGTCGTTGCTAGGTAAAGCCCCGCCTTATCTCAGCTCACTGGTCACCATAGCAGCACCTACCCGTAGCACGCGCTCCAGCAGGTATATCTCACTGGTCACCCCCAAAGCCTATTCCTCATTTGGCTGCCTTTCCTTCCAGTTCTCTGCTGCCAATGACTGGAATTAATTGCAAAAATTACTGAAGCTGGAGACTCATATCTCCCTCACTAACTTTAAGCATCAGCTGTCAGAGCAGCTCACAGATCACTGCACCTGTACATAGCCCATCTGTAAATAGCCCATCCAACTACCTCATCCACATTGTTATTTATTTATTTATCTTGCTCCTTTGCACCCCAGTATCTCTACTTGCACATTCATCTTCTGCACATCTATCACCCCAGTGTTTTTAATTGCTAAATTGTAATTACTTCGCCACTACGGCCTATTTATTGCCTTACCTCCCTAATCTCACCTCATTTGCACACACTGTATATAGCGCAGTTGTAAATGAGAACTTGTTCTCAACTGGCCTACAGGTGAAATAAAAAAATTAATCCTGATCGGTTGCATCACTGCCTGGTATGGCAACTGCTCGGCATCTGACCATAAGGCGCTACAGAGGGTAGTGCGAACGGCCCAGTACATCACTGGGGCCAAGCTTCCTGCCATCCAAGACCTATATAATAGGCGATCTCAGAGGAAAGCCCATAAAATTGTCAGAGACTCCAGTCACCCAAGTTCTAGACTGTTTTCTCTGCTACTGCACGGCAAGCGGTACCGGAGCGCCAAGTCTAGGACCAAAAGGCTCCTCAATAGCTTCTACCCCCAAGCCATAAGACTGCTGAACAATTAATACAATCGCCACCGGACAATTTACATTGAACCCCCCCCTCCCTTTTGTACACTGCTGCTAATCGCTGTTTATTATCTATGCATAGTCGCTTCGCCCCCAACTACATGTACAAATTACCTCAACTAACCTGTACCCCCGCACACTGACTCGGTACCGGTGCCCCCTGTATATAGCCTCGTTATTCTTATTGTGTTACTTTTTATTTTAGTTTACTTGGTAAATATTTTCTTAACTCTTCTTGAACTGCACTGTTGGTTAAGGGCTTGTAAGTAAGCACTTCACAGTAAAGTCTACACTTGTTGTTTTCGGCGCATGTGACAAATAAAGTTTGATTTGAGCTGAGGTCAACTGTCTTTAGGTGTATTGTTTTTCCTTGTCCACTAGAGGGCAGAATATGACTTATAATTAACTATAGGCCCTGTAGCGCTTACTATTTAAATGTTTCTTATTTCATTAAAGGCATAGCCTACCAAAGGCAAACTGGTTGTTTATTGGTCTTTTGGCCCCAGATGGGTGGTGATGTAGACTATAGTGCAGTGGTTGTCAAATCACAGAGACTTCAAATACTGGTGAAGGAAAACAGGATTTGTAACGCTCATCATGCAGAGGGGTATACTACAAAGAAGGTTCAAGGAGTTAGCCTGCTAACTTGCCAAAATATTGTCATATATATACTTTTTTTTGGAAAGATAAGCTTTAAATGGGCATGGTCTACTTAATTCAACAACCAAAAACACATATCGAAGTTTAGCTTTCAATAGTTATTTCTGGTTGTTTATCACAGTTATCTGGCTAACTAGTTGATTTTTCTTTGTAGTATACCCTCAAGTTTCATGTTGTGTATTTTGGTGTTCATATTTAGTACCACAGTTCCCTCTGGTGTACTTATTGTGCTCAGCAATTCACAGGTGTCCCGAGATGTCACACCTGTCTGTATATGGATGGTTGAGTCATAGCACTGCTGCATGTATGAACAAAACTCTGAAAACACATACATTTGCATGACATTGTGAGAAAAAAAAAGTATTACAAAAAATAACTTAATTAACATAGTCATAAAGGACGTAGATTTTTATAGAACTGATATGCTCATCTTTATGTTACATTTGACCATTTATCGATATCTTGTTATTGGGATGCAGGAAAGCAAAATATGCTAATTCTATCTTGAAGAACTTGATATTTAAAGGTAGAGTCGGCGATATGTTGCAGATGGACAAAGTAAACATCATAGTGGGTCAATTTCTGCAAAAACTAAGAGCGTTGGAGGGCGAGGATAAACTTCTCTGCTGTTTTGGTATCCTAGCTACCAGGCTGTAACAGTGTGAAGCGAACCCGTGCACAGATACTGTCTGTGTCTGTTTGAGAGCAATATCTGCGGTGCTGCTTGTGCAACGTCCTTTCGCTGTGTCTACTTTTAAAATCCATCTACAAACAAACATTATACAACAGTTATACCAATGATTTAACAATCAAACTTCTCAAAGCAGCTAGGAAATGCTACAATGTTCTTGTTTGATGGGACCTATAAGGGTATGGAAAGCCATAGAGTTAATATAAAGCATTTTTAAGCAATAAGGCACGAGGGGGTGTGGTATATGGCCAATATACCACTGCTAAGGCCTGGGTTGCTAGGGTTGCACATTTTGGGGAATATTCAGAGGTGGAAACTTTCCATGGAAATTAACGGGAATATGTGAGAATTAACAGTAATATATGGGAATTAACGGAAATATATGCATATTAATAAATGTAGATTTTTTTTGCATTGGATATACACTGCTCAAAAAAATAAAGGGAACACTTAAACAACACAATGTAACTCCAAGTCAATCACACTTCTGTGAAATCAAACTGTCCACTTAGGAAGCAACACTGATTGACAATACATTTCACATGCTGTTGTGCAAATTGAATAGACAACAGGTGGAAATTATAGGCAATTAGCAAGACACCCCCAATAAAGGAGTGGTTCTGCAGGTGGGGACCACAGACCACTTCTCAGTTCCTATGCTTTCTGGCTGATGTTTTGGTCACTTTTGAATGCTGGCGGTGCTTTCACTCTAGTGGTAACATGAGACGGAGTCTACAACCCACACAAGTGGCTCAGGTAGTGCAGCTCATCCAGGATGGCACATCAATGCGAGCTGTGGCAAGAAGGTTTGCTGTGTCTGTCAGCGTAGTGTCCAGAGCATGGAGGCGCTACCAGGAGACAGGCCAGTACATCAGGAGACGTGGAGGAGGCCGTAGGATGGCAACAACCCAGCAGCAGGACCGCTACCTCCGCCTTTGTGCAAGGAGGAGCAGGAGGAGCACTGCCAGAGCCCTGCAAAATGACCTCCAGCAGGCCACAAATGTGCATGTGTCTGCTCAAACGGTCAGAAACAGACTCCATGAGGGTGGTATGAGGGCCCGACGTCCACAGGTGGGGGTTGTGCTTACAGCCCAACACCGTGCAGGACATTTGGCATTTGCCAGAGAACACCAAGATTGGCAAATTCGCCACTGGCGCCCTGTGCTCTTCACAGATGAAAGCAGGTTCACACTGAGCACGTGACAGACGTGACAGAGTCTGGAGACGCCGTGGAGAACGTTCTGCTGCCTGCAACATCCTCCAGCATGACCGGTTTGGCGGTGGGTCAGTCATGGTGTGGGGTGGCATTTCTTTGGGGGGCCGCACAGCCCTCCATGTGCTCGCCAGAGGTAGCCTGACTGCCATTAGGTACCGAGATGAGATCCTCAGACCCCTTGTGAGACCATATGCTGGTGCAGTTGGCCCTGGGTTCCTCCTAATGCAAGACAATGCTAGACCTCATGTGGCTGGAGTGTGTCAGCAGTTCCTGCAAGAGGATGGCATTGATGCTATTGACTGGCCCACCCGTTCCCCAGACCTGAATCCAATTGATCACATCTGGGACATCATGTCTCGCTCCATCCACCAACGCCACGTTGCACCACAGACTGTCCAGGAGTTGGCGGATGCTTTAGTCCAGGTCTGGGAGGAGATCCCTCAGGAGACCATCCGCCACCTCATCAGGAGCATGCCCAGGCATTGTAGGGAGGTCATACCGGCACGTGGAGGCCACACACACTACTGAGCCTCATTTTGACTTGTTTTAAGGACATTACATCAACGTTGGATCAGCCTGTAGTGTGGTTTTCCACTTTAATTTTGAGTGTGACTCCAAATCCAGACCTCCATGGGTTGATAAATTGGATTTCCATTGATTATTTTTGTGTGATTTTGTTGTCAGCACATTCAACTATGTAAAGAAAAAAGTATTTAATAAGATTACTTCTTTCATTCAGATCTAGGATGTGTTGTTTAAGTGTTCCCTTTATTTTTTTGAGCAGTATATTTACCATATCATATGGAGACAGAAACATAAACCTTTTACCTTATCATAAGTAGACATAACTGCAAAGGATTAAATCCTTCCAATAGAAAAAAAAAAAAAACGATTTAGTTCCGAATTGAACTTTAATTAAATGAGTTGACTCTTCACATGGGATGATTTCACTGAACAACAAAAGAAAGGGAATATTGAATGATCCCCAATGATCCAACGCATCTCCCAAAAACGTTTTCAACATATGTACAGATAAATAGTTAAGCAGTTAGATTAAACAACTCCTTTGTAAGATAAATGTTTTAAAATGAAACATGTATGGAAACAGGTGAATTAACATTCCTCAGTTAGCAGGCTCAAGCAAGCTAAAACCCACATGGTAGCAAAAACTAACTAGCAGACATTGTTAACAAGTTAGACATTATTTAAACACATTTTGCTGTAGGCTACTCTTTACTAGTTAACAAAAAATTATGTATGTCATTTAAAATATATTCATCCCACCCAGTATTGTAATCAAAATTTACCAGAAAGCATGTAGTCCTTGGCTCAGACAGCGTAGTAGTGTGGGCTCAATAGCATCTCATTAGTGTGCAAGATCTTGAGAATCAACTGTACATGTGATGGAAGAGTGCACTGCACCCGTTCTGCCAGTCACATTCTGTTAAAGGTCCCCAAAGCACACACATCCCTGGGTCGCTCCTCTTTTCAGTTTGCTGCAGCTAGCGACTGGAACGAGCTGCAACAAACACTCAAACTGCACAGTTTTATCTCAATCTCTTTATTCAAAGACTCAATCATGGACACTCTTATAGTTGTGGCTGCTTTGTGTGATGTATTTTTGTCTCTACCTTCAAATCAAATTTGATTGGTCACATACACATAGTTAGCAGATGTTAATGCGAGTGTAACGAAATGCTTGTGCTTCTAGTTCCAACAGTGCAGTAATATCTAACAAATAATCTAACAATTAACCAACAACTACCTAATACACACAAATCTAAAGGGGTGAATGAGAATATGTACATATAAATATATGGATGAGCGATGACCGAGCGGTCATAGGCAAGGTGCAGTAGATGGTATAAAATACAGTATATACATGTGATATGAGTAATGTAAGATATGTAAACATTATTACAGTGGCATTATTTAGAGTGGCATTGTTTAAAGTGACTGACTAGTGATCCATTTATTAAAGTGTCCAGTGATCGGTTCTCAATGTGGACAGCAGCCTCTCTTGACCTTTATGCTGTTGACTGTGCCCAATCATTTTTGTACCATGTTTTGTGCTGCTACCATGTTGTGTTGCTACCATGTTGTTGTTATGTTGTGTTGCTACCATGCTGTGTTGTCATGTGTTGCTGCCTTGCTATGTTGTTGTCATAGGTCTCTCTTTATGTAGTGTTGTGTTGTCTCTTGTTGTGATGTGTGTTTTGTCCTATATTTATATTGTATTTTTTTATTTTATTAATCCCAGGCCCCCGTCCCCGCAGGAGGCATTTTGCCTTTTGGTAGGCCATCATTGTAAATAAGAATTTGTTCTTAACTGACTTGCCTAGTTAAATAAAGGATAAATAAAAATATATATATACAAATTAACATGTGATGGAAGAATGCACTGTGCATGCAGAGGGTTGCAATTCCATTGAATTGGGGATAGTTTAACCAAAATATGCCACAAGACCTAGAATTGCCTTGTGTATCTCACAAAAAAAGGTTCACTGTTATAAACTAACTTTTTTGATGAATTTAAGTTAAATTCCCCAAATTCCAGGGCTTAACTTCCCATGGAAAATTTTTGAAATTTACTGGAACGTTTCCGATCCTTTACAACCCTATGCACGACACAAAGCGGAGTGCCTGGATACAGCCCTTAGCCGTGGTATACTGGCCATATACCACAAACCCCCAAGGTGCCTTATTGCTATTATAAACTGATTACCAATGTAATTAGAGCAGAAAAAATACATGTTTTGTCATACCATTGGTATACGGTCTGATATACCACGGCTGTCAGCCAATCAGATTTCAGGGCTCGAACCACCCAAGTCATTTTTGAGAGATCGTAAGACAACCCCTAGTGATCTTGTCAAGGGGTTCGGACCTCTTGGTGTAACAGTTAAGGTGTTGGCTTGACAGTCGCTGGATCCCGGATAGAGTCCCGGTCGGGTCTAGCCCCCAAATTCACTACAGTAATTATCAATTAGCTTTTAAGAATGCAAATGTATTTAGTGGTGGTATACCTACACAGACCATAGCAACTAGAGTGAAGAAATAGATCAAGCGATATGGAACCTAGAACATCAAAGCTACTGCTTTGGGGACTTTAAACCCTTCTGAACAAACTGTTCAGAAGAGTTTCTCAAGCTAACTGTTCCTTTGGGACGATCGTTTCACTACTGCAGGAACTGAGGCAGCGAATGAAAAGACATGAAAAACAAACAGCAGACACCAATCTCTCTCTCTCTCTCTCTCTGAATGCGAAGCATTTTGAAGGACTTGCTGGGTGTGTGGTGGATGATGTTGATTGTATAAGAGAAGAGAAAGAGGGTCGTTGAGGCACTGTAACTGTACTGCATGTGGCTCTCTACTCTCTTTCTGCAATGTCACTTTCACACCACTTTAATGACAGAGAAGTTAGACTTATATTAAGGAATGTAAAAATTCCCTCTGCCAAGATTGTCATTTGTAGACTAATCACCATCATCAAGATGAGCTGTGGGAATTGCAACTACAAAACTCTTTATGTTACAAAGGGTGCTGTCATTTGATGTGTACCCAATGGGACTACAACTAGAAGGGTAATTAGGACTTCAATCTTCTGCATAACGTTTAGAAACATCTCTATATTGCGGCCTTATTGGCTCTGGCATAATATTGTAATAGGTCACAAACGGTTAACTAGCTAGCTGGCCAACTAGCTTACCTAAACAACTGTTTGTGTCAATTATATGAAGTCCCTTGATGTTAGCTGTGACTGCTTACAGTATGTCAAATGTAAGCACATTGTTAAGTCACGGTAATGATCATATGTAAACTCAGTAAAAAAAGAAACATCCTCTCACTGTCAACTGTGTTTATTTTCAGCAAACTTAACATGTTAAATCTTATGTTCATACAAATATTTACACAACTGAGACATAAACTGAACAAGTTCCACAGACATGTGACTAACAGAAATGGAATAATGTGTCCCTGAACAAAGGAGGGGTCAAAATCAAAAGTAACAGTCAGTATCTGGTGTGGCCACCAGCTGCATTAAGTACTGCAGTGCATCTCCTCCTCATGGACTGCACCAGATTTGCCAATTCTTGCTGTGAGATGTTACCCCACTCTTCCACCAAGGCACCTGCAAGTTCCCGGACATTTCTGGGGGCAATGGGCCTAGCCCTCACCCTCCGATCCAACAGGTCCCAGACGTGCTCAATGGGATTGAGATCCAGGCTCTTCGCTGGCCATGGCAGAACACTGACATTCCTGTCTTGCAGGAAATCACGCACAGAACGAGCAGTTTGGCTGGTGGCATTGTCATGCTGGAGGGTCATGTCAGGATGAGCCTGCAAGAAGGATACACCAGGAGGGAGGAGGATGTCTTCCCTGTAACACACCGCGTTGAGATTGCCTGCAATGACAACATGCTCAGTCCGATGATGCTGTGACACACCGCCCCAGACCATGACGGACCCTCCACTTCCAAATCGATCCCGCTCCAGAGTACAGGCCTCAGTGTAACGCTCATTCCTTCAACGATAAACGCGAATCCGACCATCACCCCTGGTGAGACAAAACCGCAACTCGTCAGTGAAGAGCACTTTTTGCCAGTCCTGTCTGGTCAAGCGACGGTGGGTTTGTGCCCGAAGGCAACATTGTTGCCGGTGATGTCTGGTGAGGACCTGCCTTACCACAGGCCTACAAGCCCCCAGTCCAGCCTCTCTCAGCCTATTGCAGACAGTCTGAGCACTAATGGAGGGATTGTGCCTTCCTGGTGTAACTTTGGCAGTTGTTGTTGCAATCCTGTACTTGTCCCGCAGGTGTTTTATTTATTTATTTTACCTTCATTTTACTAGGCAAGTCAGTTAAGAACAAATTCTTATTTTCAATGACGGCCTAGGAACAGTGGGTTAACTGCCTCAGGGGCAGAATGACAGCTCAGGGATTCGATCTTGCAACCTTCCGGTTACTAGTCCAACACTCTAACCACTAGGCTACCTGCCGCCCCAGTGGTGTGATGTTCGGATGTACTGATCCTGTGCAGGTGTTGTTACACCTGGTCTGCCACTGCGAGGATGATCAGCTGTCCGTCCTGTCTCCCTGTAGCGCTGTCTTAGGCGTCTCACAGTACGGACATTGCAATTTATTGCCCTGGCCACATCTGCAGTCCTCATGCCTCCTTGCAGCATGCCCAAGGCACGTTCACGCAGATGAGCAGGGCATCTTTTTTTTGGTGTTTGTCAGAGTCAGTAGAAAGGCCTCTTTAGTGTCCTAAGTTTTCATAACTGTGACCTTAATTGCCTACTGTCTGTAAACTGTTAGTGTCTTAACGACCATTCCACAGGTGCATTTTCATTAATTGTTTATGGTTAATTGAACAAGCATGGGAAATAGTGTTTAAACCCTTTACAATGAAGATCTGTGAAGTTATTTGGATTTTTACGAATTACCTTTGAAAGAAAGGGTCCTGAAAAAGGGACATTTCTTATTTTGCTGAGTTTAGTAGGCTACAGTATGTCTCTCCCAAGTGTGGAATTGTGATAGCCATTTATCCTGCCTCATCAACAAAAAATGATTTAGAATGTTAACGTAGACACTTTCATCGTCCTCTCAGTTGTTGATGATGCTGGCCCTCAGCTGGCATAGTTTCTCCTGTGGAGTTACAATCCATTAGACAGAGCAACCAATCCATTAGACAGAGCAACCAATCCATTAGATACAGCAACCAATCCATTAGATACAGCAACCAATCCATTAGATACAGCAACCAATGCATTAGATACAGCAACCAATGCATTAGATACAGCAACCAATGCATTAGATACAGCAACCAATGCATTAGATACAGCAACCAATGCATTAGATACAGCAACCAATGCATTAGATACAGCAACCAATGCATTAGATACAGCAACCAATGCATTAGATACAGCAACCATTTTCTTCTGGAACACTGAAAACACACAACACATATTGCCAGACACAATCCAGACATGACACTACAAATACTGATGCTGTGTTTTTCCCCTCTACCCCTGATAAGTCTATTTCACACCATTCACAAGATGGCGCCATTCCACAGGAATAGCACAGAGGTAGGCTAATGTACACAAATAGGCAGGATAAGTGCATGAATGGAAAAATACAGATTTTTTTATGGTGAATATTAGTGAATTTCATAGTAAAATTCATAATAGTATGTAGAATGTTCATTTTGTTTGAGATTAGATGGCCTCCTTCCAAGGTTTGGGAGAAAATGCATACAGATCCATGAAGCTGAATGAAATCAGATTGAAGGATACCCTCGCTGAGGGAGGCACTAGGCTGTTGACAGGGGTGATGGTAATGGAGCCTCGTTCTGGCCCAGTCATCCGCTCAGATTTCAAAGCTTCATTTACCTCCTGTAGATACATCCACCCACTTGTACACACAAGCATACCCACATGTACTGTACCCACTAACACACTCGTAGGTTGAATCCAAAATGGTACCTATATAGTGCACTTCTTTAAAGAATAATAGGTTGCCATTTCAGACAGACATATTCCCTCATACACAAATGATCCTTCCTCCACATACGGACTACGATTGTCTTACTAGTCAGAACAGCAGATATACTAAATTATGTCCATTATTTCCAGCGGTGCAGTGCACTCAAGCATTAGGCAAAGTCCATAATCCTCCACTCCAACCCCCTCCAGTGTCTTTAAGTCAGGCCCATCACTGACACATTCACTAGAGGCAATGTGATCAGTATGCGGATGAAATTCTCCACTGTATTATTGTGTGGATATCTCTGGATCCCCCTACTCGCCCTCTCCCATGCTGTGTTGTCTCATGTCGGAGGATATGAACGATGGAAAACACATGTAATGACTGATGCTGGCTGACTTGGCCCGAGACTGGCCCAGATCGGTTGCAGATGGCAGGCCAGTAGTTGCGCTTCTGTTATTGAGGCATTTGTAATGCAGTGTATTCTGCTTTAGCTGGGCTTCGGGTTCTATGGGCCGGGCTGAAAGCTCACGGAGAGGTGGCAGCTCACACAATAATGTCACATTCATTCCCAAGAGAAAGACTTTTGGGCCTTTAATACTGCAGAATGGTGGTAAGTGCTGGTTATGGAACTCCATGTGTTCAAGAGTCTTCAACTAGGACAGATAACCCTATAGTTGAATGGAGGACCAGCCACTGCCTGACTCACTTACAGAAAAACACACAGACTAATGACCAAGCATTACATTTTCTCCTGTCCAACCCCAACCAAAGTATCACATTTCCCAAAAAGCACTGAGGGAGTTTAAGATTCAGTCCACGGTTCAAATGGAGGGCTAAGAATTGGAAAGAAAGGCATAGTTTTTTGGCAGAGAAAGAAAGAGAGAAATCAAGAACCCAAATGATTTATAAAGCCTTAACAATATGAGTCTCTTTCAGTAGCTTCAGCCTCTTGTATTATTTACACAGCTGAAATTGAACATTTTAAATATCACATGCCAGAGAATCTGAATATGTGTAGTTGTAAGAGTCAATTCTGTCTTTGTCATAGCGGCCCTCGCATGCTAGTTTCACATCTGCTACACATTCCCGTTTGTTGAGGAAATCTCCAGACTTTTCTCGAAATTTAGTGCATACCACCAGATACATACCACCAGTCTAGGAGCCAACTTACCTTATTAAAAAAACTGTGTTGCATTACACTAGAGCCTGATTTTCTATCACTCATGCTCAATGCTCACCAGTCACAGGCAGCATAAGCATGCTAGCTGCCCAGGGGCATATTCAGTAGGGCACAATGTTTTTAAATGGAAAAGGACAATGACCGTTCTCAATGACCATTGGACAGGTTCATGTAGGACCTTCTCCATCTCATTCTGTTTTCTCCTGTTTCGTGCCTATTGAACACAACACAGCTTGCACCGGCCTAGTCCTACCTTGAGCCAGGAAGGGGGTGCTGTCTTTTTTGACAGACGGGTGGTCTCGGGCGCTGGTGCTCGGTTAGCAGTAACTACAGCAATGCTGGCGGTCAAGATGGTGTCGTACTGTTCATCGTTTACGCCCAGCGGTGCGTACACGTCCTCCTCTTCATCCTCCCCCAGCTCATCCCCCTCTCCCTGCTCCGGTCTCAGAGTGTCTTGAGCACTAGTAATCCCTACAAGGTATCAAATGAAATTGTACTCGTCGCATGCTTCGTAAACAACAGGTGTGACCAGAACCGAGTCGATGTGCAGGGGTACGAGTTAATTGAGGTAGATAATAAACAGTAGCCGCAGCGTATGTGATGAGTCAAAAAGGGTTCATGCAGATAATTGAGTAGTTAACCAAATAGCTACCCAGACTAACTATTTAGCAGTCTTATGGTAGCAGAGAGAACAGTCTATGACTTGGGTGACTGGAGTCTGACAATTTCTAAGGCCTTCCTCTGACACCGCCTGGTATACAGTACCAGTCAAAAGTTTGGACACACCTACTCATTCAAGGGTTTTTCTTTATTTTTTTATATTTTCTACATTGTAGAAAACAATAAAAATACCCTCCGGTACTGGAGATCACGATGATCTATTGCAGGGGTATTCAACTCTTACCCTACGAGGTTCAGCAGCCTTCTGGGTCTGTTCTATCTGTATTCCATAGATGTATTTATTTCAATTGACTGATCTCCTTATATGAATTGTAACTCAGTAAAATCTTCTAAATTGTTGCGTTTATATTTTTGTTCAGCGTAATTGCACCCACCTGGTGTCCCAGGTCTAAATCAGTCACTGATTAGAGGGGAACAATTAAAAAATGCAGTGGAACTGGCTTTGAGGTCCAGAGTTGAGTTTGAGGGATTTATTAAATGAACCATATGAAACACAAATAGCATGCATTGAGCAGATCAAACAATGCAATATATCGTTGACCATCGTTCCTCAACTCCTGCTGTGCACATCATTTTGTTGACACTGGTGTCGTCGCTGTCCTTGTCCATAGTGAACCTATTCTGTAATGATAGAAGATAAATAGACTGACTACTACATGGCCGGAATTACAACAGGTCTAAATGTCATGGAACTTCTTGTATAAAGACTCCTTGTTATGGGAAAACAGGAGGCAGTCTACTCACCTTCTTCGATAGAAGCTCCTTCATATTCTGCCCTGTTGACAGCAACATAGTACAATATGCATTTCCTGTCTGTTGCTTTATATGTCCTGATACATTATGAAATGCTATGCTTGTTTGATGAGAGAGAAAACAAATATCCAAGGAGATTCAATACAGTACATTGAACTGGAAATAAGAGGCTGTTGTACAAGGCCCTTTGCCAATTGAAATACTGATCACGATGGGGTGTAGTCGTCACTAATAACATACTCAGTACCAGGGGGGGGAATCAAGATAATCAAGTGATCACAGATAATCTACCCCTGTCCATTCAAACATATTATTTAGTGGGGATTCAAGGACTAGCGTTTGATAGGGGCTGACCGTTTTGACTGGGGTAACCAGCAGTGGTGGAAAAAGTACCCAATTCTCATACTTGAGTAAAAGTAAAGATAACTTAATAGAAAATGTAAAAGTGAAATAGTAAAAGTGAAAGTCACCCTGTAAAATACTACTTGAGTAAAAGTCTAAAAGTATTCAGTTTTAAATATACTTAAGTATCAAAAGTAAATGTAATTGCTAAAATATACTTAAGTATCAAAAGTTTCAAATTCCTTGTATTAAGCAAATCTTTTTCATTTACGGATAGCCAGGGGCACACTCCAACACTCAGACATAATTTACAAATGAAACATTTGTGTTTCGTGAGTCCGCCAGATCAGAGGCCTTACCTGACATACAGACTAGATCCATGAGAGAGAATCTGGTACTTACAGGTATCCAAGAGAAAGGAGAAGTTCCTGAATCTGTAGTTACAGAGTTCCTCCTTACAGCGCTTCAGATTCCACGCGAAGCTATCGACAAAATCCAACTCGAACGTGTACACCGCTTCGGACAGAGAGGGCCGAGGTATGAACGCCAAATCTTTGCCAAATTTGCTTAATTTAATGATAAAATAATGGTTAAAAGCCTGGGAAAAAGACTTGCTGGGGCCAAAATTGGCATGAATGACCAGTTCCCGAAGGAAATTGCAGAACGGCGTAAAGTTCTGTATCCAATTTTCAAGGAAAATAGATTAAAAGGGATATGACTAGCTCTCGTCATCGATAAACTATATATTGATAACCAGTTGTTCAGAGACACAAAGACTACTCCACGGCTACACAATTCTATCCCAGTTATGGATTGTAGTAATACAATTTAAAAAATATAGCTTTTCTATATATCTTCAAATATAACTAATTGGAACACAAAAGCATATAATTCAACATGGTGAAGATAAAAACTCAGTAAACAGAAGGCACAGTATGTGTGGATGGTGTGGTGTGTGTTTTTTTTTATGTTTGGGAAAGTGTGACGTTGAGTGAGAAAGGAAATGGTTGAATATCCCAGAACCAATGTATTGCTGTGAGCAGGGGTGTGAGAGAGCTTTCAATGTTGTTCAGATGATGGATATACTTTTATAATGTATTATATGTCTTATTTATTGTCCTATCATGGTGGAACAGTGTTTTAAAATAGATTATACATTGAATTTATTTATTGTCCTATCATGGGGAACTACATTTTTTAAATGAATTATATATCTAATTTATTTATTTATGATCCTATATTGATGGAATGGTCCACAACCCTATACCCTAGACACCCACCCGAATGACCCAGATACTAAGGAGAAGTACTAAGGAGAAGAGCTGACAAGGTAAAAATCTGTCGTTCTGCGCCTGAACAAGGCAGTTAACCCACTGTTCCTAGGCCGTCATTGAAAATAAGAATTTGTTCTTAACTGACTTGCCTAGTTAAATAAAGTTTAAATAAAAAAATAAAAGTCCCTAACTGCTGTAAGCGGTATGTATGCAGCCAAAATGTGGTCAGAGACCAAGAGCAGCACTGCCCCCTCAAGATTCTGAGCCTGCTTGGCAGGGTTGGTCCTGCAAAGCCAAAGCCCCCTAAAGTGAGAGCATACTATACAAGGAAATTCTCAAAGCTGCTAATGAGAACCTTGACAACCTTATACCTAGCCGGTGGGCATTCTGGTGGGGTGCCCCCACACAGGCTGTGGCAGTTCTGGCAACAATCGCTGCAGTAACCTGTGGGGAGGGAGTCCCACTCAGACATTCAGAGAGGAGGTATATTATTGTGGCCCTGGTGGCACAAAATCAAAGTCTGACTGCATGGAGATGCTTGGGAATATGGTCAATACGGGGGACCGTGTTTTCAGGGAAAAGGTGTACATTTGACCATCATCTAGGACGTGGCAATGGTTAATAAAATCTCTCAATTTCTGGCCATTTTTTCTGCACGGTCTTGCAGGCCTTCTCATACAGCTGCAACTGTATAAGCATTTGTAAATCAAGACCTTTCTTGAGTTGGGCTCTGGGACGGTGCAACTGTTGAGAATGTGAGCCTGTGGTTGTGTGGGGGGAAAGGGTTGAGTGTGTATGTGTGTATCCCACAACTGTTGCGAAGAAGTAAAAGATGTTAGGGATAATATAGGATGATTCACAATAATTGTTTGCTAATATAATAATTGCTTGCAATAATGTACATTTGCTAATGGCGAGACTGGTGAGAGGTAAAATCCTTGCCATAAATTGCCTACATTACTACAAATATTAATAGCTAATTATGGAAATTAAGAAACAGGATAAAAAAATATATATCATGGTACAGCTATATGGACACTCAATCATTGTTACTTTTTAATGGTACGTTCACAAACATATATTTTGATAAATATAACTGAAAGTTGTCTCATTATGGTAAGTGGTGAAATAAGTATAGCCAGTTACAACTGCAATGGCTTAGCAGATAATAAGAAAAGATTATCAGTATTTACCTGGCTAAAAGAGAAGTGTCACGATCGTTATATAAATAATCGGACCAAGGCGCAGCGTGAGTAGAGTTCCACATTTTATTGATCGTGAAACTTCAAAGAAATAACGAACGTCAAAATACGTAGCACACAAAGACACTAACACAAAACAATATCCCACCTCGCAGGTGGGAAAAGGGACACACTAAGTATGATCCCCAATTAAAGGTAACGAACATCAGCTGCCTCCAATTGGGAACCATACACACCAACCAACATTGAAAATAACACCTAGAACCCCCCCTAGTCACGCCCTGACCTAAAACACCATAGAGAACCCCGAGGGCTCTCTATGGTCAGGGCGTGACAAGAAGGAATATAATATCTATTGTTTACAGGAAAATCATTCAACAATTTTAGATGAGGTTTTGTGGAAAAAGGACTGGGGGGGCGAAATATATTTCTCCCATGGGCAAAGAAATTCAAAAGGGGTGATGGTTTTAATTAACAGTAATTTTGATCCAAATGTGCAAATTGTCCAAACAGATCATCAAAGTAGATGGATTATTTTAAATATGTTATTGGACAATAAACAGATATGGCTTATTAACCTATACGGTCCAAATAATGATGATCCAAGCTTCTTTGAAAATATATATAAGAATTGATCAACTCTACAAGCAACACTAGACTCTATTATTATGGTGGGAGATTTTAATACGGTCTTAAATACGTCTATGGACCGGAAAGGAACTCACACTACAAACTACAAACTATCACCCTCAGGCACTTAAGGAAATCATGAATGTCATGGATATATTGGAATTTGTGGATATATGGAGACTAAAATACCCTGACCTAGTGAGATCTGCATGGCGGAGGCTTAATCAAGCTAGTCGTCTTGACTACTTTCTTATGCCATTCTCTCTGGCACCAAAAGTTTAAAAAGTGTTGATAGGGGACAGAATGCGGTCGGATCATCAAATAATTGGCATATATATTACTCTTACAGAATTTCCACGTGGGCGAGGATATTGGAAATTAAATCAAAGCCTACTAGGTGATAAATTGTTTAGAACTAGGACAGAAGAATTTATGACTCACTTTTTCAGACATAACATAGGTACAGCAGATCCCCTTATTGTATGGGACACTTTTCAATGTGCCTTTTAAAGGCCATGCAATTCAGTATTCATCTATAAAACAAAAGCAATTCAGATCAAAAGAGTCCATATTAACAAAGGAAATTGAAGGATTAACAGTACAGTTAGATAGCAATAAAAACTGTACCATAGAGGCACAGAATAAGTTAGAGGGAAAAATAAAAAGAAATGGAGGAACTTACTCATGAAAGATCCAGTGTAATATATTATAAAAAATAAAGTGAACTGGATGGAATATGGGGAAAAATGCACCAAATTCTGTTTCAATCTTCAATATAGAAATGCTACCAAAAAACGTGTTGAAACTTGTTACAAATGATGGAGTCATGCATGATTCACCGAACGATATTTTGAAAGAGGAAGTAAAGTACTTTAAGAATATGTTTTCGTTTCAGTCTCCTCCATCTCCACTAACTGAAACTAATTGTATGGATTTTTTCCCCTAATAATAATGTAAAATGAACATCTGTACAGAGACTCATGTGAAGAACAAATTACAGAGGAGGAACTTCTTGATGCAATTAAAGCCTTTAAGGCTGGGAAAACTCCAGGGCTGGATGGCATACCAGTGGAAGTATACAAAACTTTTTTTTATATACTCAGAGGACCATTATTAGCATGTTTTAACCACTCCTATATAAATGGTAGATTATCAAACACGCAACAAGAAGGTCTGATATCATTATTACTGAAACAGGATCCAAGTGGTATATATAAAGATCCAGTCCATTTAAAAAATTGGAGACCTCTTACACTTCAGTGTTGTGATGGAAAAATCCTAGCAAAATTCTTGGTGCATAGAATTAAAAAAGTATTGTCAGATATTATTCATCCTAATCAGACAGGTTTTTTACATGGACGATACGTTGGAGATAATATAAGACAAGCACTGGAAACAATAGAATACTATGAAATATCGGGGACACCAGGCCTGGTTTTCATAGCTGATTTTGAAAAGGCTTTTGATAAAGTAGAACTGGAGTTTATATATAAATGCCTAGAATATTTCAATTTTGGGGAATCTCTTATAAAATGGGTTAAAGTTATGTATAGTAACCCTAGGTGTAAAATAATAAATAATGGCTACATCTCAGAAAATGTTTAACTATCTAGAGGAGTAAAACAAGGTTGTCCACTATCGGCATATCTATTTATTATTGTCATCGAAATGTTAGCTGTTAAAATGAGATCAAACAATAATATTAAGGGATTGGAAATCCGTGGCTTAAAAACTAATTGTAAAAAAATTGTACGCTGATGATTCATGTTTTCTTGTAAAACCACAATTAGAATCTCTTCACGGCCTCATAGAGGATCTAGATACTTTTGCTATCCTCTCTAGATTAAAACCAAATTATGATAAGTGTACTATATTACGTATTGGATCACAAAAAAATTCACATTTTACATTACCGTGTAATTTACCAACTAAATGGTCTGACGGAGATGTGGACATGCTCGGTATACAAATCTCAAAATAAAGAAATGATCTCACTCCAATACATTTTTATAGAAAGTTAGCAAAAATAGATAAGATATTGCTTGTAAGATCTTGGAAAAAAAGTATGTATGTCTATATAGGTATGTGTATGTATGTATGTGTATGCATATGTGTATGTATATGGATATATATATTTACAAAAAAAGATATATGGGGGATTGGAAATTATGCAGACAATTACATTGTTGCTTCCATCAATCTTTCCGCAATATTAAGCTGATCCACACCTTTAAATAAAAATGTAAAAAGTACTTTACACACTGGTAACCGGTAGAGATGCTATTGACAAAATGCTTATTTTTCCTGCTAGCAACTTATCCTTTTTTTTTGTTCTCTCAAGGTAAGAATTGGGAAAAGCTTAGGCTTTTTTTTTCTTCAAAATAATTAGGATAGGGGAAAAAGTGTGTTAATTCATTCCTTCATGTTTGACCTGAAATAAATGCACATCTTACACAGACCTACTGTAACACAGCTGATTCAAAATCAAATCAAATGTTATTAGTCACATGCACCGAATACAACAGGGCACAGGGACTGTGGTGGTCTGCTTAAAACATGTTGGTTTTACAGACTTGGACAGGGAAATGCTTACTTACGAGCCCCTAACCAACAATGGAGTTTAAATTAAAAAAATATGAATAAGAAATAAAAGTAACAAGTAATTAAAGAGCAGCAGTAAAATAACAATAGCGAGACTATATACAGGGTGGTACCGGTACAGAGTCAATATGTGGGGGCACCAGTTAGTCGAGGTAATATGTAAATGTAGGTAGAGTTATTAAAGTGATAACAACAGAGTAGCATCAGTGTAAAATAAAGGGAGGGGGCAATGCAAAGAGTAGCCATTTGATTAGCTGTTCAGGAGTCTTATGGCTTGGGGGTAGAATCTGTTAATAAGCCTCTTTGACCTAGACTTGGCGCTCCGAGTACCGCTTGCCGTGCGGTAGCAGAGAGAACAGTCTATGACTAGGGTGGCTGGAGTCGGACAATTTTTAGGGCCTTCCTCTGACACCGCCTGGTATAGAGGTCCTGGATAGCAGGAAGCTTGGCCCCAGTGATGTACTGGGCAGTACGCACTACCCACTGTAGTGCCTTGCGGTCGGAGGCTGAGCAGTTGCCATACCAGGCAGTGATGCAACCAGTCAGGATGATCTCGATGGTGCAGCCGTAGAACCTTTTGAGGATCTGAGGACACATACCAAATCTTTTCAGTCTCCTGAGGGGGAATAGGTTTTGTCATGCCCTCTTCACGACTGTCTTGGTGTGCTTGGACCATGTTCGTTTGTTGGTGATGTGGACACCAAGGAACTTAAAGCTCTCAACCTGCTCCACTACAGCCCCGTTGATGAGAATGGGGGCATGCTCTGTCCTCTTTTTCCTGTAGTCCACAATCATCTCCTTAGTCTTGATCACGTTGAGGGAGAGGTTGTTGTCCTGGCACCATATTGCCAGGTCTTGGACCTCCTCCCTATAGACTGTCTCGTCGTTGTCGGTGATCAGGCCTACCACTGTTGTGTCATCGGCAAATTTAATGATGGTGCTGGAGTCGTGCCTGGCCATGCAGTCATGAGTGAACAGGGAGTACAGGAGGGCATGCACCCCTGAGGGACCCCTGTGTTGTGGATCAGCGTGGCGGATGTGTTGTTACCTACCCTTACAACCTGGTGGCGGCCCGTCAGGAAGTCCAGGATCCAGTTGCAGAGGGAGGTGTTCATTCCCAGGGTCCTTAGCTTATTGATGAGCTTTGAAGGCACTGAAACTACGCTGACTACGCTGAGCTGTAGTCAGTGGTCTGCTTAAAACATGTTGGTATTACAGACTTAGACAGGGAGAGGTTGAAAATGTCAGTGAAGACACTTGCCAGTTGGTCAGTGCATGCTCAGAGTACACGTCCTGGTAATCCATCTGGCCCTGCGGCCTTGTGAATGTTGACCTGTTTAAAGGTCTTACTCACATCGGCTGCGGAGAGCGTGATCACACAGTCTTCCGGAACAGCTGGTGCTCTCATGCATGTTTCAGTGTTATTTGCCTCATAGCGAGCATAGAAGTAGTTTAGCTCGTCTGGTAGGCTCGTGTCACTGGGCAGCTCTCGGCTGTGCTTCCCTTTGTAGTCTGTAATGGTTTGCCAGCCCTGCCACATCCGACGAGCGTCAGAGCCAGTGTAGTACAATTCGATCTTAGTCCTGTATTGACACTTTGTCTGTTTGATGGTTCGTTGGATGGCATACCGGGATTTCTTATAAGCTTCTGGGTTAGAGTCCCGCTCCTTGAAAGCAGCAGCTCTTGCCTTTAGCTCAGTGCAGATGCTGCCTGTAATCCATGGCTTCTGGTTGGGGTATGTACGAACGGTCTCTGTGGGGACGATGTCATTGATGCACTTATTGATGAAGCCAATGACTGATGTGGAGTACTCCTCAATGCCATCGGAGGAATCCCAGAACATATTCCAGTCTGTGATAGCAAAACAGTCCTGTAGCTTAGCATCTGCTTCATCTGACCACTTTTTTATTGATCAGGTCACTGGTGCTTCCTGCTTTAATTTTAGCTTGTAAGCAGGAATCAGGAGGATATAATTATGGTCAGATTTGCCAAATGGAGGGCGAGGGAGAGCTTTGTATGCGTCTCTGTGTGTGGAGTAAAGGTGGTCCAGAGTTTTTTTCCCCCTCTGGTTGCACATTTAACATGCTGATAGAAATTTGGTAAGAACGATTTAAGTTTCCCTGCATTAAAGTCCCCGGTCACTAGGAGAGCCGCCTCAGGATGAGCGTTTTTCTGTTTGCTTATGACAGAATACAGCTCATTGAGTGCCGTCTTAGTGCCAGCCTCAGTCTGTGGTGGTATGTAGACAGCTACGAAAAATACAGATGAAAACTAGCACTTTGATATATCAGCTGATGTAAGAAGGGCTATATAAATACATTTGATTTGAAATTTGATTTGAAAACTCTCCAGGTAGATAGTGTGGTCTACAGCTTATCGTGAGATACTCTACCTCAGGTGAGCAAAACCTCGAGACTTCCTTAGATATCGTGCACCAGCTGTTATTTACAAAAATACATAGTCCGCCACCCCTTGTCTTACCAGACGGCGCAGTTCAAACAGTCAATGTCAATCCTGAGGAACATGACTGGTTAAAATGACTGATTAAAATGTTGTGGCAATATTCTGAACCATACTAGTACCGACACAGAAATATGCATTTTTATGATTAACATGGAAACACATAAAAATGTATGTGCACTCAACTAAGCATTTTCCATGTGCTATTCCTAAGCAACACAGCCACTCCATTGCAATATTACACTTCTTGATATTGCATGTTATGTATTCTCTTTCATGAATATATTAGAGTAACAGGAAGACTTTGGTCCATTAACTAATATCTTATTTAGATGTGTTTTTGGAAAAGGCACTAGTGCCACCTGTTTGCAATCATGCCATCATTGCTTGTTGACTAGTGTAACTTCACTCAATCGCGGAGTATTTTGTATAAGATTTATAAAAATGTCCTTTTCTACTATACACATCATATTTAATTCACTTTAATAGGTAATGTGTTAAAATTGCCTGTTGTACACAAGCTGAAAGAACCAGTCATTTCCGAATGTAGACAGGTTATCATTCAAATCGTTTACAAATCATGGAGTTGGGATGCATCTCACTGTCTCTGGACTTTATTCAAATAAGTTTGCATGTAAACGCAACAAAGATCCAATGGCAGGGGAAAAAACTATACTTAATCTGCAATTTGACAGTCAACATGGTACCCATCAGTGGAGTGCATGGAGGATGTGTGTTTAAATAATTAAAAATGATTACCGCTTCCTCTGTAGGACTGATCTATGACCAAAAGTAAATATAATCAGTGGGTCATTCCTTCCACTTTCTTTTTAAATATAAAAAAAAAAACGTAAGTAATTTGGCAGACACTTTTATCCAGAGCGCCCATTACTCTAACCTACCACTCAAACACAAATGCATTGACTGGAAAGAATCTCCTCGCCGTTTATTAGGCCTTTCTAGGGAGTTTTTCCTAGACACCGTGCTTCTACACCTGCATTGCTTGCTGTTTGGGGTTTTAGGCTGGGTTTCTGTACAGCACTTTGTGACATCAGCTGATGTAAGAAGGGCTTTATAAATACGTTTGATTGAATGTGTCAGATTTCCCCCCATAGTAGAGTCCCCTTTCTTGTGCATGCGTAATCAACTGGGTTTCAAACCCAGATCTTCTGCACGCCACGAGTCTGTCAGACCGCTGAGTTAAAAGACGTTTGCACATTACATAAGCGTGGTTCCTGGAACCACCTCAGTTACACTTTGGCAATTTCATCTCAGAAATTAAAGAAAATAGCATGCTGTGCAACTAGAAACACATTGTTTCATTTAGGAAGAAAGGCCTCGATAAAGGTTACCATTAAACTGAGATTACATTATAATATTACAATTAAAAAGTTGTTGGAGCTACTAACATAATCTGTATTTAAAATAGGTAGATCCTCTATACTAATGTTTCCTTCTCCTGTCCCTAACTGGCACAGATATCCCCTGTGGAGCAGTTCACAGCTCATTACCATTGGAGAAGTGTGGTGCCTTCGAGACCAGCGGTGGCAGATCAACAGTGATATTGTAGTTAAGTAGGCTCTGTGAGTGATACGGCTGCATTCAGGCGCAGAGGGGCCATTCATCTTGACTGTATTGACAGAGAGCCACCACACTGTTCCCCCAAAGCACTCATAACCTGATTAATTGGCCGGGAGAGGGGCTGACACATGGCTAACTGTAATGAAACCACCATACTACCTGAGCTTAGTCTACCCCATAACAGCCCTGGGAGTCAGCTGAAATACACTGATCTTTTTACTTAAATTAGCTGAAATGTGTCATTCTAGGCTACATCAAAATAACGGTATTATGTTATATTATGATTGACGATTTGATTACACTGAGTGTACAAAACATTAAGAACACCTTCCTAATATTGAGTTGCGCGGAAAGGAAACATCCATTCTTGCCGGTGCGTAACAATTCTGCAAAAACATGGCCGCCAGCAGTTTACAGAATTCCGGGTATTCCCAAGGAAGTGACCTCTGTTGGACACGCATGCCCTGCTCTTCCTCAGTCTCTCCTGTCAGTTTTCCTAAAACTCAAAGACACCAGAGAGTTTTTGCCTGGAACAATCTCATCAGGGTGATCAGCCTTGGCTCCATCTGCAATCTCTCGCAATTAGCGGCATTGCCAGAGGATAAATACATTCTGAGCAGCTGTCAAGTGTCTAAGTCTCCCACTGGGGAATCCGCTGCTCTTTGGAGATATGGAGAGAAGCAGCTAGGCTCCTGGAGGGAAACTGTTTTTTGACAATACTAGTGTTGGTAGACAAGGATAAAGGCTAGGGTAGGTAGAGGGCAAGGCTGTTTTCTCTTACTATTAAAGTTCAGAAGAGGATGGAAATGTACAGTTTCAATGAACCCCTACTATGTTGCTGTAATGTAATTTTATCACTGTTATACTTGTCATTTTAAAAAGGATATATCCGGGAAGGCACATATGGTGTGGATACACGGTTAGGCCTAGGTTGGGTCCCTGGTTGCTACTCACTGAGCTTCTAAACACAGACCCATCTATAGCTCTCAATTTAGTTTTTCTGTTTGCTTCTTGCATGGTGGTATTACTGGCAAGGGCTTCATTATTGTGCTGAGAATGAGAGTGAATGAATATTATATATATTTTTCAATATCAATAATGGAATTACTATACAAATACTGTAGATCCCAACAAACCTTTTGAGGAGAGGCTTTAGTGAAAATGCTGCATCTCTTTATCGTTTAAGATCTTGCACCATTGGGGTACCTACCTCCAGACAGTGCAGCATATTCTAAATGATTTGCCGTCTTCACTGACTAATGTGATTTGCATTGTGGAAAGCAGGCAACATTATGGCACATTCATCTGCTCTGGGTTTAGCTAATGGATGTACAGATACACATTCGTAGCCTACCTATCACATTTGGATTGCATGTCATTAGTGAGTAAACGGCGAACGCCCTGCACCTCCCTGTCCTTTCATATCACTGGGAGATGGGGGGGACAAGCGGGGTGAGGCTCTCACCATATTAACATAAGAAAAACATCTACATTTTGCAAGAAATCTCACATTAGGCATCGCATAATGGTCCTAATGTATGCTGACGACCCACACTACTCTCCCCAACACCATTGTGACTGCATGAACAAGCACAGAACTCTTGAACGTCCACGGGGGTGTTGCAACACCCCTGTGGGGAACTCTTATAAAGGCACCGCAGTGACAGATTAGAAAAGATGAGAGGGGGAGGAAAAGGGTGAACGGGAGGTGCATGCTTTACCGTATTGCCCCTGGTCATAAACATGGGTAATGGAAAGAGGTGGCGTGGTCGGGGGATGGAGAAATTGAGATATATCGGCTGTCCTGGAGAATGAGGAGAACCTGGTGACTCAACACTCTTAAGGCTTCCACCAGCCTTCTTCCTCCCACTTCCACCATGTTTGTTATTTATGGAGCATCTCTGTACACTAAACCACATCTGCTTAAGTACATTCCTGAGAACACAGCTGTCTTTGTTGTTCAGCTTCTTGACATACGGGTTTTCAGAAGCTCTTCCAGTAAGCATTGACAGATTATTTTTTTGTTATGAAAATGGCTGTTGCTAGGAAGAGAAACCCAAAATGTGGGTTGCGGACACTTCAGAGCCACTAGCTACTTTCAAAGTGAATAAATCATGAACTAATTTAGTAATCATTCAGATGTGTTGAAGAGAATGTAATGACTCCTGGTCCTGGAAATGCAGGGTACCCATTGTACCCTGCATGCAGGACAGTAACGGCACAGTACAGTACACAAAATGTTACAACCCCTTCATGTTTAAGCAGAGTTGAGATCTGGGCCTGTATTCCCAAAGCATCTCAGAGTAGAGTGCTGATATAGGATCACTTTTGCCATTTAGATCCCAAAAAATAAGGTTGCATGGACAGGGGGGACCTAAACCTAGATCAGCACTCCTACTCTGAGACATGCACTAACCAGTGTCTGCTGCAACAGGGCACGGACCTCAGCATGATCATGATGTTGGGCGATCTCAGCGGGCATCTGACATTGGCGGTTAGCGGTGCGTAAAGCTCTCTTTGCCCCTGGACATTGTAGCAACACACTGGAGACATCCTTAAACCCGTTCTGGGCAGCAAAGTGAAGAAGTGACGATATGTCCTCTAGGTGCAACTCTAGTAATGGTGGGAGATTTTTTTGGGTGGGTTAGGGTTATTAATTGGAGGTAGGGTTCTAATTGGAGATGTGCGCACTAATTCAAGTTACTGTTCAGATGTCAAGTTCAGGATTTCTAACAAACTAAAGGTTCAAGTAAAACATTTGGTTGAGTCCGAATTAAAAATGCAAATACACTCAAAGGATATCCTTGAATACAACCTCTGAGACCTTTATTCAAATATACTGTATATACAGTTGAAGTCGGAAGTTTACATACACCTTAGCCAAATACATTTATTTATTCATTTATTTATTTTCCCACTTTTTTCTCCCCAATTGGTAGTAGTTACAGTCTTGTCTCATCGCTGCAACTCCCGTACAGACTCGGGAGAGGCGAGGGTCGAAAGCCATGCGTCCTCCGAAACATAACCCAAACTAGCCGCGCTACTTCTTGACACAACGCACATCCAACCCAGAAGCCAGCCGCACCAATGTCTCGGAGAAAACACTGTACACCTGGCGACCTGGTCAGCGTGCACTGCGCCCAGCCCGTCACAGGAGTCGCTAGTGCGCGATGAGACAAGGCCACCCTGCAGACCAAACCCACCCTAACCCAGACGACACTGGGCCAATTGTGCGTCGCCCCATGGACCTCGCAGTCACAGCTGGCTGCGACAGAGCCTGGGATCGAACCCAGAATCTCTGGTGGCACAGCTTGCACTGCGATGCAGTGCCTTAGACCACTGCCCCACCCGGGAGGCCAGCAAAATACATTTAAACTCAGTTTTTTACAGTTCCTGACATGTAATTCTAGTAAAAATTCCCTGTCTTTGGTCAGTTAGGATCACCACTTTATTTTAAGAATGTGAAATGTCAGAATAATAGTAGAAAGGTTTTATTTCTTTCATCACATTCCCAGTGGGTCAGAAGTTTATATACACTCAATTAGTATTTGGTAGCATTGCATTTACATTGTTTAACTTGGGTCAAATGTTTCAGGTAGCCTTCCACAAGCTTCCCACAATAAGTTGGGTGAATTTTGGCCCATTACTCCTGACAGAGCTGGTGTAACTGAGTCAGGTTTGTAGGCATCCTTGCTCACAAACGCTTTTTCAGCTCTGCCCACACATTTTCTATGCGACTGAGGTCAGGGCTTTGTGATGGCCACTCCAATACCTTGACTTTGTTG
The DNA here is from genome assembly GCF_965601325.2 of Salmo salar. Taxonomy (NCBI): domain Eukaryota; kingdom Metazoa; phylum Chordata; class Actinopteri; order Salmoniformes; family Salmonidae; genus Salmo; species Salmo salar. The sequence continues at coordinate 18,809,444 of NC_138297.1, read as the reverse complement.
TCCTTAAGCCATTTTGCCACAACTTTGGAAGTTGAAGCTTTAACTTCCTGACTGATGTCTTGAGATGTTGCTTCAATATATCCACATAATTTCCCTTCCTCATGATGCTGTCTATTTTGTGAAGTGCACCAGTCCCTCCTGCAGCAAAGCAACCCCACAACATGATGCTGCCACCCCCGTGCGTCACGGTTGGGATGGTGTTCTTCGGCTTGCAAGCCTCGCCCTTTTTCTTTCAAACATAACGATGGTCAGTATGGCCAAACAGTTCTATTTTTGTTTCATCAGACCAGAGGACATTTCTCCAAAAAGTCAGATCTTTGTCCCCATGTGCAGTTGCAAACCGTAGTCTGCCTTTTTTATGGCGGTTTTGGAGCAGTTGCTTCCTCCTTGCTGAGCGGCCTTTCAGGTTATCTCAATATAGGACTCGTTTTACTGTGGATATAGATACTTTGTACCTGTTTCCTCCAGCATCTTCACAAGGTCCTTTGCTCTTGTTCTGGGATTGATTTGCACTTTTCGCACTCAAGTACGTTCAGCTCTAGGAGACAGAACGCTCCTTCCTGAGAGGTATGACGGCTGCGTGGTCCCATGGTGTTTATACTTGCGTACTATTGTTTGTACAGATGAACGTGGTACCTTCGGGTGTTTTGGAAATTGCTCCCAAGGATGAACCAGACTTGTAGAGGTCTACAATTTTTTCTGAGGTCTTGGCTGATTTCTTTTGATTTTCCCATGATGTCAAGCAAAGAGGCACTGAGTTTGAAGGTAGGCCTTGAAATACATCCACATGTACACCTCCAATTGACTCAAATGATGTCAATAAGTCTATCAGAAGTTTTCCAAGCTGTTTAAAGGCACAGTCAAATTAGTGTATGTAAACTTCTTACCCACTGGAATTGTGATACAGTGAATTATAAGTGAAACAATCTATCTGTAAACAATGGTTAAAAAAATTACTTGTGTCATGCACAAAGTAGATGTGCTAACCGACTTGCCAAAACTATAGTTTGTTAACAAGAAATTTGTGGAGTGGTTGAAAAATGAGTTTTAATGACTCCAACCTAAGTGTATGTAAACTTCCAACTAACAGCATACGCTGAATGTTTAATGCTTAAAGACAGATTCAGGGCATGTATTGACTTCTTTCTCATGAAAATCTCCCCCCCCTTTCTCCCCCCCCCCCCCCCCCAACGAATAGTAACGAATCAATACTAGAGACTGATTAAGCCATCAATCTACCACATAATGAGCATAGCCCGGAGAAGACGACAGGCCACTGGGAATGTGTAAAGGGAACAAAATGGAGAAACATACCTTGAGTCAATACCAACGCAAACTGGTGTTCAGATATGAATAGTATGATGAATCATTTAACCGGATTATTAAAATGAATTCATAAATTATATTACAGGTTACACAAACTTTGTAATTAGACCCTTTGATCTAAATTGACCAAAGTCAATGTATTACATTGAAAACACAAAACATGCACAATTGGCATTACAAGTAATATCATAATTACTTGTTGCTGTGACCAGCTGTAAATCATTGTATGACCTGGGAGTTTTCCCCACTAATTAAATATATTTCACTTAAAGAATATATCCAAGCAGTTGCGACCCGTCATTGGGGTTGCCTGATTTGCATGTTATTTTGACATTAATACGCGTCACAAATCAGTTTGCAAACAATGTAAAAAAAAATCTAATGTAAATCATTGAGTTAATAAAGCCTCCATACAAACATGGTCTCTTTCTTGATTAAGGCAGCTCCAAAATGCAGGTGTTTCAGCCTTGTTCAGTGCTTTCTGTGGTGGTGGGGCAGCCAGCGGAAAATATGGAGCGTAGGGATTGGAAATGTTCTCTAGTTGCGCAGTGACCATGATTGGCTCAGTGTTCGGTCACTCATGGGAACACTACTTCACTGCCAAATATAAGGGTAGAGCTCGAAAATTCAAGCCCCTTGGGTGCTGCCATAGTGTTACATTAGAAGTGCCCATCCAAGAAGGCTCAAGGTCATTGGCCACAGATAAAATGATGTAAACTCACGTTATATCTACAGTAGCTTTGATTGGTCAACATCATACTTTCAAGCAGTCATCATCATGAATCAAGTCGACAATCTACTGATAAATCCTTTTTAATCCTTGTCATATAAAGAGAAAAAATGAAGAGAAATTACAAATAAAACATATCGGTGCTCATCGGCCATTGGACATAAACATTACACAACAAGTTGGAAATCGCAAATTCAGCAATGAGTGGTTTGGAAGTAATCAGTGGCTAACTGCAAACATTGCAAAGCAACCACTAGCCTGCTATTCAGTGGAGTGGGTGTGTGGTCTGAATTTTCTGTTTAAAGTTCACTTTTCCAAGCTTAAAATTATAACTATTCAACATTGGCCATGCTGTCAATCCAGCATTATTTCTGCCGCACTCAAAACAATGGTTAACTCAGAACTGGGAAATCTGACTTCAGTGATTTCAAGACAACTGGGAACTCAGGAAAAAACTAGCTCTGACTGGGAAAATACGTTTTGAACCATCATCCAACTCGGAATTGTAAGTCGGGAACTCGGGCCTCTTTCTAGAGCTACGACCTGAAGATCACTGACGTCATCATGATTCGACCTTGTTATTTTCCCAGTTTCCAGTTGTCTTGAAAGCACCATAAATCCAGTGAATGCCAGACTTTGATGACAAAGTTTGCCCACGAGGACAGCCGCACCACCTTCCTGTTCAAGTGAGCACAGCACAACAAGGTGAGTCCAAAAATGTCATGCATGCTGCTGCATAAATGATGTAATATGCTAGGGAGATATGTATACTGCAGCTAAGAAAATAATACTAAGTGTATGTTGTGTAGTTAATTGTTAGTAGCCCACGTGCCTCAACCTAATAATTTGGTATATTTTCCCTTCTTAATTACGCGTACTGTTCTGACTTGGTGGTGCACATGTAGTCTATAACTTGTTTTAGAGAAATGTAATCATCGAATATTATATGAGCTTTCATTGTCTGCTTATATGCCCCCTTTATTTATCCTATGGTTCTGACTTGGTGTACAGGGAGAACACTGTAAGAATGGCCCATGTTCTGAATTCTGTCACTGTACATTTCAAAAGTGCTGAACAAGTAGTTATATTGACTACGTCCGTCCTAGCTCGCTCATTAATGTCTTAATCGAAATTAGGGATTGCCTCTTATCCGCTTGTCGTCCCCTTCTGCCATATTTTGTACATCTCAATAGTCAGTAGAAACCACATTTGTTTAAGCAAGTCAGCCATATCAGCTATGTTTTTTTAAAGGCAGTAAATTAGGCTGAATGAACTGTTTCGCTGCCAGACAAGGCTCTGCTGATAGCCATGTGTAGCGGTGGTAAGATGTTGGGACTGCTGTTGGGACTCTGCTGTTGAGACAGCTTTATGTAGGTGTTGTGTAGTGGCTTTGCTGGCATGCATCCCCCCAATTCTGGGGGGGTTTGCCCCACCAAGATGTACATGCTAAAAATGCCACTGTATCCAAACTAGGCTAATTGTTATGAATGCTGAAGTGTTTATAAAAATCGCCCTAATGATTGAAATATACACAACTGTGTGGCACCTGCAAGATTGATGAATGAAATATCAGGGTTGAGGTCAATTCCATTTCAAATCCAGTCAACTCAGAAAGTAAACCAAATTCCAATTCCAAATTTTCCTCATTGAAACTCATTGAAGGGAATTGGAATGGAATTGAACCCAACCCTGTGAAATAGACGCACATTTTGTGCAGCACCGGCATGGTTAATGAAGGAGACCCACTATGATCTAATCATGATCAGATATGGAGGATCACCTCCAAAGGTGGATGAGGACACATGGATCCATGATATAGCCAAGTGTCAAAATAACAGAAAATACGATAGCAACATGAATGCATTAACAGAGGTATGAACTATTTTAAACCTTTTGAGATATTGGACATCGTGGTATGTAAAGCTGTTAATCTAAGAATTGTTAATGAGTTGGCCTACCAAACATACAGTGGGGGGAAAAAGTATTTGATCCCCTGCTGATTTTGTACATTTGCCCACTTACAAAGAAATGGTCAGTCTATAATTTTAATGGTAGGTTTATTTGAACAGTGAGAGACAGAATAACAACAAAAAAATCCAGAAAAACGCATGTCAAAAATGTTATAAATTGATTTGCATTTTAATGAGGGAAATAAGTATTTGACCCCTCTGCAAAACATGACTTAGTACTTGGTGGCAAAACCCTTGTTGGCAATCACAGAGGTCAGACGTTTCTTGTAGTTGGCCTTCAAGTTTGCACACATCTCAGGAGGGATTTTGTCACACTCATCTTTGCAGATCTTCTCCAAGTCATTAAGGTTTCGAGGCTGACGTTTGGCAACTCGAACCTTCAGCTGCCTCCACAGATTTTCTATGGGATTAAGGTCTGGAGACTGGCTAGGCCACTCCAGGACCATAATGTGCTTCTTCTTGATACACTCCTTTGTTGCCTTGGCCGTGTGTTTGGGGTCATTGTCATGCTGGAATACCCAACCACGACCCATTTTCAATGCCCTGGCTGAGGGAAGGAGGTTCTCACCCAAGATTTGACAGTACATGGCCCCGTCAAATGATGCGGTGAAGTTGTCCTGTCCCCTTAGCAGAAAAACACCCCCAAAGCATAATGTTTCCACCTCCATGTTAGACGGTGGGGATGGTTTTCTTGGGGTCATAGGCAGCATTCCTCCTCCTCCAAACACGGCGAGTTGAGTTGATGCCAAAGAGCTCCATTTTGGTCTCATCTGACCACAACACTTTCACCAGTTGTCCTCTGAATCATTCAGATGTTCATTGGCAAACTTCAGACAGGCATGTATATGTATTCTTGAGCAGGGGGACCTTGCGGGCGCTGCAGGATTTCAGTCCTTCACGGCGTAGTGTGTTACCAATTGTTTTCTTGGTGACTATGGTCCCAGCTGCCTTGAGATCATTGACAAGATCCTCCCGTGTAGTTCTGGGCTGATTCCTCACCGTTCTCATGCTCATTGCAACTCCACGAGGTGAGGTCTTGCATGGAGCCCCAGGCCGAGGGATATTGACAGTTCTTTTGTGTTTCTTCCATTTGCGAATAATCGCACCAAATGTTGTCACCTTCTCACCAAGCTGCTTGGCGATGGTCTTGTAGCCCATTCCAGCCTTGTGTAGGTCTACAATCTTGTCTCTGACATCCTTGGAGAGCTCTTTGGTCTTGGCCATGGTGGAGAGTTTGGAATCTGATTGATTGACTGCTTCTGTGGACAGGTGTCTTTTATACAGGTAACAAGCTGCGGTTAGGAGCACACCCTTTAAGAGTGTGCTCCTAATCTCAGCTCATTACCTGTATAAAAGACACCTGGCAGCCAGAAATCTTTCTGACTGAGAGGGGGTCAAATACTTATTTCCCTCATTAAAATGCAAATCAATTTATAACATTTTTTACATGCGTTTTTCTCTATATTTTTGTTGTTATTCTGTCTCTCACTGTTCAAATAAACCTACCATTACAATTATAGACTGATCATTTCTTTGTCAGTGGGCAAATGTACAAAATCAGCAGGGGATCAAATACTTTTCCCCCCCACTGTAAGACATGACTTCGAATACATTTGAATCATTAGTCTCTTACATTATCTCTGCAGTTCAGTGCTAGAGTAATTGCTCTGCAGTTATTTTCCACAGATAGTGTTGACAACATCACAGTTACAGTCTTCTGTAATTGGCATGATACTCCAGGTGAACAGAATGTCTATTCTGTGTTTTAACGCCTGCATCCAATTAAAACATTAAAAGTCAACATTGAAGGACTGTAATTATGGCCTCCTTTATCACGGTCTGCATTTACACAGGCAGCCCAATTCTGATCTTTTGCACAATTATAGGCAACACATCTGATTGGTCAAAAGTACAATTAGTGTCAAAAATATCAGAATTGGACTTCCTGTGTAAATGCAGCCAGACAATATTTGATTAATTATCAGCTCACACATTTCAGAGCATTTTAATAGCATTACTTTTAACTACTGTATTGGATGGTAAATGTATTCACTCATTTATGTATGAATATCACATAACATAAAATATATGAATGATCTGCTGACTATGGATTGTCGAGGGGTAGAGACAACAGAACGAGGGGTAGACATAACAGAACTTGCCCCCTTCAGGTGGGTCATCTCCCTGCAGTCCCTGGAAGCCTGCGGAGGGCATGGCTTTCAACAGCATGGAGGACAGCCTTTGGTCCAGCTTCTCCACCGAGGACACCTGAAGAACCTGAGACAGGAGGCAAGACTACACAAAATTCTCAAGTTTTGCTGCTAATTCCCTCCTGATGATTCTGGGAATATTCCCACCTAAATTCCAGAGAAACCTGTACATTTTGGGAAAGGTACCGGAATTTTGTAACCCTAGTAGACGGTCATATCCAAGGCATTGCAACTATGTTAAATGAAGTGCTACAGAAGTGAATTAATAATAAATTATGTACGGCATAATTTCATTACCTGTCTGTAGGGAGAGAAGTGCTATGTAAACTAACAGAGGCAAAGTGGGTGATACTAACAAGCAACACATTCTGTCTTAATGACACCCTAATATGTTTCATGTCTAAAAATAAAACCCCATTTTGGCAGCTTGAACAGGACTGATTCAAAGGGTTGAAACTTCTGCAAAATAGGTCTAATCAACCTAAGTGTTCAGGTGCATAATCAATTAGAGTTGCAGTCAGCTGGCTTTCAAAGAGAGGAAGTAAACATCAACATCTGCAGGAATATGCAGATTCATTCCATTAATTAATCAAATGGGTTTAATGAAATTTATGCTCATTGTTTATATTCCTCTCTGAAGAGAACCCTTTCTCCAAATCCTCCAGACCCTTGTATTTTATGCACGGCCTCTATGCACACTCACAGGGCTCTACACAGTCATGCACACTGACACTCAATTCCAGTGGTGACCCGTCATTCAGGGCACGTGGAGCCCCACCTGTTTTGAGCCCCACCGGTTTTGCAAAAACTGCCTGTTTTGGATTTAATTCATGTCACATATCAGTTTGCCAACAATGTAAAAAAAATCATATTTTAGTTAATAAAGCCGCATACAAACATGGTCTCTTTCTTAAGGCAGCTACAAAATGCAGGTGTTTCAGACTAGATCAGAGCTTTCTGTGGTGGAGGAGCAGCCAGCAAAAATACAGAGCGTAGGCGTTGGTAATCTTCTCTAGTTGCGTTGTGATAGGCTCAGTGTTCTGTCGCTCATGGGGACACTACGTCACCTGCAGAATCTACAGGGCGAGCTAGGCTGTTCAAGCCCCTGTGGGTGCTGCCATAGATTTACATTAGAAGTGCCCATCCAAGAAGGCTCAAGGCCATTGGCCACAGATAAGATGTCAAATCATGTTATACTGTATCTACCATAGCTTTGATTGTACTGATCATGTCAATACTTATAAAATCTTAGCTAGCAAGCTAGACAAGCAGTCATTGTCATGAATCATGTCGACAATCTACTGGCAAATCCTTTTCAATCCTTGTCATATGAAGAGAAACTATAGATAAAACGATCGGTGCCCATCGGCCATAAACATTACTCAAATTCAACAATGAGTGGTTTGGAAGGAATCAACGGCTAACTGCAAGTGTCGCAAAGCAATCAATATTTTGCTTAACCTGCCTACTATTCGGTGGAGAGGGTGTGTGTTCCAAGTCTGGGTTTAAAACATCTGTCTGAAAGGGTATCTTTACAATCAACACAATAGGCCAGAAAAGGTTGAACATTGGCCATACTGTCAATCCAGCATGACTTCTGCCATGTTCAAAACATCTGGAACCTCGGAAATCTCAGACTTCAGTGCGTTCAAGACAACTGGGAACTCTGGAAAAACTCCGACTGGGAAAATATGTTTTGAATGGTCAGCCAACTCTGAATTCCAAGTTGGGAACTCTGGCCTCTTTCTAGAGCTCCGACCTGAAGATCACTGACGTCACGATTCAACACGCTGTCGTACACGTTGATCCAGAGCATCCCAAACATGCTCAATGGGTGACATGTCTGGTGAGTATGCAGGCCATGGAAGAACTGGGACATTTTCAGCTTCCAGGAATTGTGTACAGATCTTTGCAACATGGGACCGTGCATTATCATGCTGAAACATGAGGTGATGGCTGCGGATGAATGACACAACAATGGGCCTCAGGATCTCGTTACGGTATCTCTGTGCATTCACATTTCCATCGATAAAATGCAATTGTATTCATTATCCGCAGCTTATGCCTGCCCATACCATAACTCCACCATGGGGCACTCTGTTCACAATGTTGACATCAGCAAACGATCTGCAGTTGTGAGGCCGGTTGGACGTACCGCCACTTCTCTAAAACAATGTTGGAGGCGGCTTATGGTAGATAAATTAACATAACATTCTCTGGGAATTTCTTGGGAATTTCTGCAGTCAGCATGTCAATTGCACACTCCCTCAAAACTTGAGACATTGTGGCATTGTGTTATGTGACAAAACTGCACATTTTAAAGAGGCCTTTTATTGTCCCCAGCTCAAGGTACACCTGTGTAATGTTCATGATGTTTAATCATCTTCTTGATATGCCACACCTGTCAGGTGGATAGATAATCTGAGCAGTTGAGAAATTCTCACTGACATGGATGTAAACAAATTTGTGCACAACATTTGAGAGAAGTAAGCTTTTTGTACATATAGAACATTTCTGGGATCTTTTATTTCAGCTCATGAAACAGTGTAATTAGCTCATGTTCTTTTCTTCACGAGGAGGGGATACTATATAATGTTCTTTGGTCTGTAACCATGTTTGCCAGTGACAGTCTCTTCCCATTCAAATATTTGTTTTCAACAAAAAGTTCAGTAATAGGCCCATTAATTTCTGTTGATATTGCGAGGGCTGTTTTGTTTGCGCAATGCGCCGGTATATTGTATATAAAAGTGGATCCTTGTGACTGTTTCCTTATTTTTTTGACCACATAGGCCTAATAAAATACTTCACATGGTAGTCTGCCTCTCTGGTAACTTAAAGAAGAGTAAAGTTAAGGCCTCAACATCTTGCTGAATTTATCTGAACTAACATTTCTATCGGTGTCCATCTTGAAAGTGCTGAAGGAATAGGCCTACCTCGTCGCAGCTCATTTGCTTGCTTATACAGTTATACTTAAGAGCTAAGTGTTAATGATATAATAACAAACATGAATGGTATGTTTCAAAAGTCAAAACCCATGGTGGTGTTAGTTATTATTGAAGGAGAATGCGGTTCTTATCGACTTACACAAATTCACAAGGAGTCAGTAAAAAACAAGTCAGTCATATCAGCTATGGTTTTTAAAACGGCAGTAAATGAGGCTTTCAGACGAGGCTCTGCTGATAGCCAGGTGGACAGTTCATTCGGCCAAGGGGCGGGAGCCTGACGAGCCGGCCGAGGCGCGGGAGCCTGATGAGTCGGCCGAGGCGCGGGAGCCTGACGAGTCGGCCGAGGCGCGGGAGCGTGACGAGCCGGCCGAGGCGCGGGAGCGTGACGAGCCGGCCGAGGCGCGGGAGCGTGACGAGCCGGCCGAGGCATGACGTGGGATGGGAGCCTGATTGAAGCAGCCTGATGAGCCAGCCGAGGCACGGGAGCCTGACGAGCCAGCCGAGGCGCGGGAGCGTGACGAGCCGGCCGAGGCGCGGGAGCGTGACGAGCCGGGCCGAGGCATGACGTGGGATGGGAGCCTGATTGAAGCAGCCTGACGAGCCAGCCGAGGCGCTGCTGCCTGACGAGCCGGCTGAGGCAGGGGAGCGTGACGTGCCGGCTGAGGCATGATGTGGGATGGGAGCCTGATTGACGCAGCCTGACAAGCCGGCCGAGGCGCAGGAGCCTGACGAGCCGGCCGAGGTGTTGGAGCCTGACGAACCGGCTGAGGCATGACGTGGGATGTGAGCCTGATTGAAGCAGGCTGACGAGCCGGACGAGGTGCGGGAGCTTGATGAGCCAGACGAGGCGTGGGAGCCTGACGAGCCGGCCGAGGAGTTGGAGCCTGACGAGCCAGCTGAGGCATAATGTGGGATGGGAGCCGGCCGAGGTGCTGCAGCCTGACGAGCCAGCCGAGGCACTGCAGTCTGACGAGCCAGCCGAGGCGCGGGAGCCTGACGAGCCAGCCAAGACACAGCAGCCTGACGAGCCGGCCTAGGCGCGGGAGCCTGACGAGTTGGCCGAGGCGTGGGAGCCTGACGAGTTGCGGGAGCCTGACTAGCCGGCCGAGACGCGGAAGCCTGACAAGCCGGCCTAGGCGCGGGAGCCTGACGAGTCGGCCTAGGCACGGGAGCCTGAGAAGTCGGCTGAGGTGCGGGAGCCTGACAAGTCGGCTGACGAGCAAGCCGAGGCACGGCAGCCTGATGAGCCAGCCAAGTCCCATGAAGCGCTGATGCGCGTAACAATGGCGACTGGTGGGCGTAATGATGGGCTGCCTGGTGCCCTCGAGCGCCAGAGAGGGGGAGCAGGGACAGGCATGACAGGCGGGTCATGTTTCGGAAGACGTATGACTCCCGAGCCCGTTGGGGAGTTGCAGCGATGAGACAAGCTCGTAATTGGATATCACGAATTTGCGGAGAAAAACGGGGTACAATACAATAAAAAAAGATATATACAGTTGAAGTCGGAAGTTTACATACACATAGGTTGGAGTCATTAAAACTAGTTTTTCAACCACTCCACAAATTTCTTGTCAACAAACTATAGTTTTGGCAAATCAGTTAGAGCATCTACTTTGCATGACACAAGTCATTTTTCCAACAATTGTTTTCTGTTACGCTCGTCGTTAGAAATGGACCATGGTGCAGCGTGGAAGGCAAACATTTTCCTTTATTAAAATGAACACCGACAAAACCAAGAAAATTTTAAAAAACGAACGTAAAGTTCTGCAGGCTTCACAGCAGCTACACAAAAACAAGATCCCACAATCACAGGTGGGAAAAAGGGCTGCCTAAGTATGATCCCCAATCAGAGGCAATGATAAACAGCTGCCTCTGATTGGGAACCATACTAGGCCAACAAAGAAATAGACACATAGATATTCCCACCCAAGTCACACCCTGACCTAACAAAATAGAGAATAAAACAGGCTCTCTAAGATCAGGGTGTGACATTTTCAGACGGATTATTTCACTTATAATTCACTGTATCACAATTCCAGTGGGTCAGAAGTTTACATACACTAAATTGACTGTGCCTTTAACAGCTTGGTAAATTCCAGAAAATGATGTCATGGCTTTAGAAGCTTCTGATAGGCTAATTGACATCATTTGAGTCAATTGGAGGTGTACCTGTGGATGTATTTCAAGGCCTACCTACAAACTCAGTGCCTTTTTGCTTGACATGGGAAAATCTAAAGAAATCAGCCAAGACCTCAGAAAAAACATTGTAGACCTCAAAGTCTGGTTCATCCTTGGGAGCAATCTCCAAACACCTGAAGGTACCACGTTCCTCTGTACAAACAATAGTACGCAAGTATAAACACCATGGGACCACGCAACCGTCAAACCGCTCAGGAATGAGGTGCATTCTGTCTCCTAGAGATGAACGTACTTGGGTGCGAAAAGTGCAAATCAATCCCAGAACAAGAGCAAAGGACCTTGTGAAGATGCTGGAGGAAACAGGTACAAAGTATCTATATCCACAGTAAAACGAGTCCTATATCGAAATAACCTGAAAGGCTGCTCAGCAAGGAGGAAGCCACTGCTCCAAAACCGCCATAAAAAAAGCCAGACTACGGTTTGCAACTGCACATGGGGACAAAGATAGTACTTTTTGGAGAAATGTCCTCTGGTCTGATAAAACAAAAATAGAACTGTTTGGCCATAATGACCATCGTTATGTTTGGAGGAAAAGGGGGGATGCTTGCAAGCCCAAGATCACCATCCCAACCGTGAAGCACAGGAGTGGCAGCATCATGTTGTGGGGGTGCTTTGCTGCAGGAGGGACTGGTGCACGTCACAAAATAGATAGCATCATGAGGAAAGAAAATGATGTGGATATATTGAAGCAATATCTCAAGACATCAGTCAGGAAGTTAAACCTTGGTCGCAAATGGCTCTTCCAAATGGACAATGACCCCAAGCATACTTCCAAAGTTGTAGCAAAATGGCTTAAGGACAACAAAGTCAAGGTATTGGAATGGCCATCACAAAGCCCTGACCTCAATCCTATAGAACATTTGTGGGCAGAACTGAAAAAGCGTGTGCGAGCAAGGAGGCCTACAAACTTGACTCAGTTACACCAGCTCTCTCAGGAGGAATGGGCCAAAATTCACCCAACTTATTGTGGGAAGCTTGTGGAAGGCTACCTGAAACATTTGACCCACGTTAAACAATTTAAAGGCAACGCTACCAAAAACGAATTGAGTGTATATAAACTTCTGACCCACTGGGAATGGGATGAAAGCTGAAATAAATAATTCTCTCTACTATTATTCTGACATTTCACAATCTTAAAATAAAGTGGTGATCCTAACTGTCCTAAGACAGGGAATTTTTACTAGGATTAAATGTCAGGAATTGAAGGTGTATGTAAACTCCCGACTTCAACTGTATCTACCTCTATCACTCCAGTGTCCTTTCACATTGTAAATATGGAACTGACCCTGTATATAGTATTCTTACTTACTTTATCGTATTCTTCTTATTTTTATTTCTTGTGCCTTTTTGTTTACCTTGTTATTTTTTTGTATTAAATTGCTATTGATTGGGTTAAGTTTGCAAAAAAGACATGTCACTGTACTTGTGCGTATGACATTAAAACTAGAAACTCCAGTGAAGTATTGGTTTAGTCATCAAACAACAAATGACCAGTAGTAATTTTGTTTAGACAGGCAGCCCATTTGACATTTTTTCCACTAATTGGTCTTTTGACCAATCACATCAGATATTTTCCAGAGCTTATTGGTCAAAAGACCAATGAGTGAAAACAAAATCAGAATTGGGCCGCTTGTCTCTTGCAGCCATAGTGTACACTTGTGTACGTTTACATTTGAGTCATTTGTCCTCCTTTAGTCATTTGTACTCCTCCCCACATATTTAAAAGCATTGTATTGGTATAAGCATTCGCTTCAGAACAATGTAAAATGCCTCTTGTGGAACACAGGTATTGACAAGTCATTTACCCACTGTGCAAATGGCCTTCATTGTAGACCAACTGAATGATCCTACATCTTCTTTCTGAGGGCATCAAAGTTTCCTGAGCTGCTATGGCCTGGGCATACCTGGCACATGGCGTCCACAGGGTCTGGTCAGGAGGCGAGAGATATCCTCCATGGTGCTGTAGAACTGCAGATGGGCCTTCCCCGTCTCCCCAACACAGTGTAACACCCACACTTCCTGCTGGGAAGTCTGCAACAGAAATACAAATAACATCAACATGTCTCAAGCATTGGGCATCATAAACAAAGTCATTGAGTATCATACAACTACAGTGCACAGAGTGCATTTGTAGAAGAAACCTTTTTTTGTGGGGAAACATACACTTGGTCTATTCCTGGTTGTTACAGTAGCTATCTGTAGTCAAACAAACAATTATATTGTGGGGGGTAGAGTGGAGTGTTGGTTTCACAGTCAGAGGGGGAAAGTTTGTTTTGGGGATAAAAGCCACAAATACCAGTGAAATGGAAAAAGTATTTTCGCGAAATAGTTTACTACATGTTTGTATCAATATTCAATCAAAGAGTCGTGGGGAAACGAAGTGAACTAAACACCATGGGTGAGTAAAATGTGAGCTTGACAGCGCTTCTTTTAATGTCTAATTTCCCTAATCTCATGACATGACCCAGTATGTAAAATCATGGGTAGACTTCCTAGGTAGTACACTATAATGGGAATAGGGTGTGATTTTAGAAACCATGGTGTTTCTTTATGTGCTCTGTGTCAAATTCATTAAACGGCTCTAGAATAAGCAACGATGCCATTGAATTTTCACTCACCTGCTGCGTTCACACAGAGGACGTGTTCATTCCAGTGGACAGGTTTCACCCTCATCCTGCTTTTACTCCCTCTGAATTCAACCTTCGCATCTTTACTGGACACAGTGTCTTTTAAAAGAATGAACACCTCGCCTGGAGTCTACAGGAGGGAAAGAACACAACACAAATGAACAATAAAAGAGTACATTGGGTGACATTCTGACAAACAGTGCTATTAAATGTAAAAAAAAAGAATGTAAAAACTTAAAACCAATTTGTAACGGGAATGCATTTTTTAACTATTGCGTGCAAAAAATATAAACTCAGCAAAAAAAGAAAAATCCCTTTTTCAGGACCTTGTCTTTCAAAGATAATTCATAGAAATCAAAATAACTTCACAGACCTTCATTGTAAAGAGTTTAAGCACTGTTTCCCATGCTTGTTCAATGAACCATAAACAATTAATGAACATGCACCTGTGGAACGGTCGTTAAGACACTAACAGCTTACAGACGGTAGGCAATTAAGGTCACAGTTATGAAAACTTTCCCTCCTAAAGAGGCCTTTCTACTGACTCTGAAAAACACCAAAAGAAAGATGCCCAGGGTCCCTGCTCATCTGCGTGAACGTGCCTTAGGCATGCTGCAAGGAGGCATGAGGACTGCAGATGTGGCCAGGGCAATAAATTGCAATGTCCGTACTGTGAGATGCCTAGACAGCGCTACAGGGAGACAGGATGGACAGCTGATCATCCTCGCAGTGGCAGACCACGTGTAACACCTGCACAGGATCGGTACATCCAAACATCACACCTGCGGGACAGGTACAGGACGGCAACAACAACTGCCCGAGTTACACCAGGAACGCACAATCCCTTCATCAGTGCTCAGACTGTCCCCAATAGGCTGAGAGCGTCTGGACTGAGGGCTTGTAGGTCTGTTGTAAGGCAGGTCCTCACCAGACATCACCGTTAACAACGTCGCCTATTAAATGAACCCACCGTCGCTGGACCAGACAGGACTGGCAAAAAGTGCTCTTCACTGACGAGTCACGGTTTTGTCTCACCAGGGGTGATGGTCGGATTTGCGTTTATCGTTGAAGGAATGAGCGTTATACCGAGGCCTGTACTCTGGAGCGGGATCGATTTGGAGGTGGAGGCTCCGTCATGGTCTGGGGCGGTGTGTCACAGCATCATCGGACTGAGCATGCCTGCAATGACAACAATCTCAAAGCTGTGCGTTACAGGGAAGACATACTCCTCCCTCGTGGTACCCTTCCTGCAGGCTGATCCTGACATGACCCTTCAGCATGACAAAGCCACCAGCCATACTGCTCGTTCTGTGCGTGATTTCCTGCAAGACAGGAATGTCAGTGTTCTGCCATGGCCAGAGAAGAGCCCGGATCTCAATACCATTGAGCACGTCTGGGACCTGTTGGATCGGAGGGTGAGGGCTAGGGCTATTCAACCCAGAAATGTCCGGGAACTTGCAGGTCCCTTGGTGGAAGAGTGGGGTAACATCTCACAGCAAGAACTGGCAAATCTGGTGCAGTCCATGAGCACTGCAGTACTTAATGCAGCTGGTGGCCACACCAGATACTGACTGTTACTTTTGATTTTGACCTCCCCTTTGTTCAGGGACACATTATTCCATTTCTGTTAGTCACATGTCTGTGGAACTTGTTCAGTTTATGTATCAGTTGTTGAATCTTGTTATGTTCATACAAATATTTACACATGTTAAGTTCGCTGAAAATAAACGCAGATGACAGTGAGAGGACGTTTCTTTTTTTGCTGAGTTTATATTGTTACAGTACATTCTGACTGGGTATGTCATGCCACTGAATGCTTTGATGTGGCCTCCTGACGTGTGTTGATGCCTCACCCCACAGGGAACTCTGGAGGGGACCACCCGCATGTTGTTGGGTTTGGTACTCGAGGTTCCAGTCGACTGCCTGCTCTCCAACTTTACGTTTAGCTCCGGTCCGGTCAACTTCCCAGGCGTATCACTGATGTTACCTGCTGCAGCCTGGTGCCCTGTAGAAGAGTCAAGCCCAAATTAAATACTTAGTGTTTCCTCTACCACTGTATTAACAAT
Organism: Salmo salar; assembly: GCF_965601325.2. Lineage (NCBI taxonomy): Eukaryota > Metazoa > Chordata > Actinopteri > Salmoniformes > Salmonidae > Salmo > Salmo salar. The sequence continues at coordinate 18,793,371 of NC_138297.1, read as the reverse complement.
GTTGGTGTCTGAGTGCCTGGTTGTTGCTTTGGGCCTTTGTGCCTCACCTGGAAAATAGTCTTGACACAAGTGTTTCACTTTTGTTTGGTAATTGGTGAGATTCAAATATCCCAAGTAATAGTCAGCATCTACATTTCTGTTGTCAAAATCTACGTTTCTGAGTAATTTTTTAACAGTAGTTTACAAAGATTAGCAAGTACTGCTACCGAACTGGCTGTGTGGGTCACAGCAGGAGGAGCCTTAGTAGGGTACATTCGGATTTGCATAAGGAGAGATAATGGTGAAAGAGGAAAGGGAGGCAATTTACATGAGCTAGGCCACCTACACACACTAGCAGAGAAGCATACCTTTTGGACCTCCCATCCTTTTTAGATCACGTCGATCATGTAACCAAAAGCACCCTCTTTGGCCTCATGGGTGGAATGTTTTTAACATTTTCCTTAATTAATAGATTTTTTTTATTTTACTGATGAAAATCTGGTGTTTCTATGTCAAACAGTTTTGTTATATTTCAGTCTTCTGTGATGTGTAATATTGGGATGTAAACTCAACATTGAATACATTTCAACTCTATATCTGAAATAATCCCTTTTTAAGCCCATGACCATGCTTGTGAGGTGTATACTTTTGTTTCTCAGTAGATTTGTTTAAGACTACCAAGAATCACTCTGTGTGGTCCTGATTTTGTCCACTGCAGTAAAAGGTTTTAATACAAATATATGGCTGACAGCAAATGGTTTCGAATTTCTCAGAAAACTAACTGTGTAGCAGAGAGTAGAGTGTGACTCAAGAAATAATAACTGTCAAATTCCTCAGAATACGTAGTGTTCTCATGGAAACCGAGGCCAAACTGAACACCTAGCTACTGTCCAATTGTTGCAGCACTTAACTAGAGTCAGGGACATTGTGTTCCTACACTTTGTGTCCAGGGCCGGACTACCACAACTGGAGCCCCGAGGCACCTTCCTCCAGTGGGCCCCCGTACAGCTAACTTCCTGCAATTCTTCCTGCTAATTTTGCCATGGTGCAGAGAAATTAGTAGTTTTATAGCTAATCTCATGCAATTCTACACATTTTGCCATAGGGCAGACAAAAAAAAGTTGCAGTTTAAAAGCACATTTTCCTGCAATTCTACACATTTTGCCATGGCTTATGACATGTTCACATACCATCTGGGGGAGGCCCTGCGTGCCTGTTAGGTAATCTGGCCCCGTTTGTATTTTACCTCCCATTATCTGCTACTCTACTAGCCTTCTCTTCAGTGTTGACTTGAGCTACAGGTATATGCGGTTCGACAATGCCCAATTAGTTGTATGGATATTGCCTGTGAGGCAAGTCCGCTGAGGCAGGAGATCACTTGTGCAGCAAGTCCACTAATTTGTTTCTGAGGCAATTACTTGAAAAATAATACAATTCAACATAGACGTAGGTAGCCACAACTTTTCACCTAACCAGTATGACCGGAGACCAGCAAGTCCACTAACTGGCAATGACTCATAAAATGCTTCTCCATTTGGTTTATTTCAATTACTGCCTTTTGTGTTCACTTTTATAACATGATTGTGTGAGGGATTTATTGTGACCATTGTGCATTCAACAATTCCAACGATGTATCCAAAACACCCACCATAGTAATGAATGATATAATACTTTTATAAATTCCTGAAGCAACAGGTGAGAGGTTGGGGTCAGGGCAAAAATTTGATTTAATGTAGCCTATAGATACAGTGCAATCGGAAAAAAATCACATCGCTTCCCTTTTCCCACATTGTTACAGCCTTACTCTAAAATGGATTAAATAAAATAAAACAATATCCTCAATCTACACACAATACCCCATATTGACAAAGCAAAAACAGTTTTAGAAATGTTTGCAAATATATAAAAAACAGCAATACCTTATTTACATAAGTATTCAGACCTTTTAGAATGAGACTCAAAATTGATCTCAGGTGCATCCTGTTTCCATCAATGATCCTTGAGATGTTTTTACAACTTGATTGGAGTCCACCTGTGGTAAATTCAATTGATTTGAGATGATTTGGAAAGGCACACACCTGTCTATATAAAGGTCCCACAGTTGACAGTGCATGTCAAAGCAAAATCCAAGCCATGAGGTCAAAGGAATTGTCAGTAGAGCTCCGAGACAGGATTGTGTCGAGGCACAGATCTGGGGAAGGGTACCAAACATTTTTGGCTGAGCTCGCCGCCTGTCCAAGCTGAGCAATCGGGGGAGAAGTTCCTTGGTCAGGGAGGTGACCATTAACCCGACAGAGCTCCAGAGTTTCTCTGTGGCCAGATGGAAGCCACTCCTCGGTAAAAGGCACATGATAGCCCGCTTGGAGCTTGTCAAAAGGCCCTAAAGAATCTCAGACCATGAGAAACAAGATTCTCTGGTCTGATGAAACCCAGATTGAACACTTTGGCCTGAATGCCAAGCGTCAAGTCTGGAGGAAACCTGGCACCATCCCTACGGTGAAGCATGGTAGTGGCAGCATCATGCTGTGGGGATGTTTTTAAGCACATGGCCAAGGCAACGCAGGAGTGGTTTTAGGACAAGTCTCTGAATGTCCTTGAGTGGTCGAGCCAGAGCCCAGACTTGAACCCGATCAAACATCTCTGGAGAGACCTGAAAATAGCTGTGCAGTGACGCTCCCTATCCAACCTGACAGATCTTGAGAGGATCTGCAGAGAAGAACGGGAGAAACTCTGCAAATACAGGTGTGCCAAGCTTGTAGCTTCATACCCAAGAAGACTCGATGCTGTAATCGCTGCCAAATGTGTTTCAACAAAGTACTGAGTAAAGTGTCTGAATACTTATGTAAAATGTGATATATATTGCAACATTTTCTAAAAACCTGTTTTTACTTTGTCATTATGGGGTATTGTGTGTAGATTCAAGAGGGGAAAAAACTATTTGATTAATTTTAGAACAAAGCTGTAACGTAACAAAATGTTGGTGTCAATACTTTCCGAATGCATAGATTTAATGTCGGCTATAGATATATACACATACAGTACCATCAAAAGTTTGGACAAACCTACTCATTCCAGGGTTTTTCTTTATTTTGACTATTTACTACATTGTACAATAATAGTGAAGACATCAAAACTGTGAAATAACACATATGGAATCATCTAGTAACCCCAAAAAGTTTTCAACAAATCAAAATATAGTTTAGATTCTTCAAAGTAGCCACTCTTTGCCTTGATGACAGCTTTGCACACTCTAGGCATTCTCTCAACCAGCTTCATGAGGTAGTCACCTGGAATGCATTTAAATTAACAGGTGTACCTTGTTAAAAGTTACATTTGTGGAATTTCTTTCCTTCTTAATGCGTTTGAGCCAATCAGTTGTGTTGTAACAAGGTAGAGGTGGTATACAGAAGATAACCCTATTTGGTAAAAGACCAGGTCCATATTATGGCAAGAACAGCTCAAATAAGCAAAGAGAAGCAACAGTCCATCATTACTTTAATTAAGACATGAAGGTCAGTCAATCTGGAAAATGTCAAGAACTTTGAAAGTTTCTTCAAGTGCAGTTGCAAAATCCATCAAGCACTATGATGAAACTGGCTCTCATGAGGACCACCACAGGAAAGGAAGACCCAGAGTTACCTCTGCTGCAGAGGATAAGTTCATTAGAGTTACCTGCCTCAGAAATAACAGCCCAAATAAATTATTCACATAGTTCAAGCAACAGACACATCAACTGTTCAGAGGAGACTATGTGAATCAGGCCTTCATGGTCGAATTGCTGCAAAGAAACCACTACTAAAGGACACCAATATGAAGAAAATACTTTCTTGGGCCAAGAAACACGAGCAATGGACATTAGACCGGTGGAAATCTGTCCTTTGGTCTGATGAGTCCAAATTTGAGATTTTAGGTTCCAACCACCGTGTCTTTGTGAACGGATGATCTCTGCATGTGTGGTTCCCCCGTGAAGCATGGAGGAGGAGGTGTGATGGTGTGGGGGAGCTTTGCTGGTGACACTGTCAATTATTTATTTAGAATTCAAGGCACACTTAACCAGTATGGCTACCACATCATTCTGCAGCGGTACGCCATCCCAACTAGTTTGCTCTTAGTGGGATTATAATTGGTTTTTCAACAGGACAATGACCTCCTCCAGGCTGTGTAAGGGCTATTTGACCAAGAAAGAGAGTGATGGAGTGCTGCATCAGATGACCTGGCCTCCACAATCACCTGACCTCAACCCAATTGAGATGGTTTTTTGATGAGTTGGATCGCAAAAAAAGCAGCCAACAAGTGTTCAGCATATGTGGGAACTCTGCATGTCTATAGCCTACATTAAATCTAGGTTTGCCCTGACCCCAACCTCCCACTTGTTGCCTCAGGAATTCATTAAACGTTTTATGGCATTCATTATTGAATAAGCATTAAAAAAATTTGTGCAGACCCTCTACACTGCACCCAACCTCCCATAATCCCCTTTTCTGACCTCCCCTTCCCCCTACCCCTGTACCTCTCTGCACGACGTCAGTCACCTCCGACAGGTAGTCGTGGGCGTCTTGCTCACTGGATATCTGCAAACACTCATCCCCCTTGAGGGGCACCACCTCCAGGAGGGGTGCCAGGCTATCCACCCCACACAGGAGCACCACCACGTGGACCGCAGGGTTCAGCACGCGGGCCAGGAAGAAGCGTCGGAGCTGAGAAAGGCCCTTCAACATGCTCCTAGACAGGATCAACAGCTTGACCTTGTACCGGCCCAGTTGCAGGATGTCCTCCCGCCGGCTGGTCACTGTGGTGATGTCATTGCATTAAATCACTCCCTCCCGGACAGGCCCGGTGAAGATAGAGCGCAGGTATGAAGCCCATTGCTCTGCCTCATAGATAATGAGCAGGTCCTCGGCTACAAGAGGATGGTGGAAATAGGGAGATTTTCACAGGTGCAATGCCTGCTAATATATGTAAAGCCACATATTGCAAGTCAAACCAAAATGTAATAAGTATCCAATACCAATCTCCAAAATCAACACAATTCCACACAAAAAAAGCTATTTCGTGTAATAACACAGCACTAAACAAAAGATGCAAACATCAGAATTTGTCAAAAGTTCAGAAGGTCTAGGCTACTCACCTGAGCTAATTTCTTCCCCATTTGTCTGCGTGAGAGTCCTGACTGCTGTGACAAGGAAAAACAGCTCTCCAAACACTGGCTCTATTGATTGTATGCTATTGGTCTGATAAGTAGTTAAGGGCAGAGAGCATCCTGCTTATGAAGATCAGACAGAGATGGGGCAGTACATGGTGGCTCCATTTCCAGAAGAGTTTATGGACAAGTGCCTTGCCTTTACCTGATCTACAGAGGAACATGCATTATCTAACAAACTTTACCCTTGATAGCAAACACACAAAATACTTACTGTAACATCTAAGTTCTAGGCCCATTTACAGGGAAACAGAGGCAGAAAAATACAAACAACTCAAGTTTATTAAAGGCTTCAGGTTAACTCGTTTTAAACAGATTAAATTGGAGCCCAAAGCATCTCTAAACACATGAAATCAACTGCAAAACAAAACATTATTGCAGTGGCATACATTCTTTTACAATAAACAATGAATATTTTCTAACTTAAATAAACAAACACAGCTTTTCAGTACACTCGACCATGCCCTAAACAGTTCTTCCCAAACAGACTGCATGGTCCCCATGGTCTCAAAATGGTTTCCCTCAAAGAATTACAGCAACAATTACTGTGCTGTGCTGTGCTGTGCTGTGCTGTGCTGTGCTGTGCTGTGCCGTGCCGTCTCTACACAATGGGATAACACTCTCACCTGCACAGGGCTAAGGGGTGCTTTTGTACCATTTTACATGTTCACTAAATAGAGTTCCCTGGGAAACACTGACTAAAACTATGGTTCCTACCTTGTCACGTTAACTGAATGGGGGGATTGATCATTTCTATTGCACATAAAGAATAAAAACTTCCATTACAGGGATCCAATGCTGCAACCCTATTGTAATTGGTGGGATTACTATTTTGTGCCTTTAAAATGGCCACAACTTTACCATGGTAAACCAGTCCAATCCCAAATTAACCGCAAATTGTCCGCTATACACTTGTGGAGATCATTAGATTGGTATAAGGAATTGGTATACACTGTTAAATAGTCTTCCCTGTGGCTCAGTTGGTAGAGCATGGTGTTTGCAATGCCAGCATGGTGTGTGCAACGCCAGGGTTGTGGGTTCGATTCCCACGGGGGGCCAGTACAAAAATAAAAAAAATGTAATGTATGCCTTCACTACTGTAAGTCGCTCTGGATAAGAGCGTCTGCTAAATGACTAAAATGTTAAATGCTTCCAGATTTCCAGAAGTGCATAGGGCAAAGATAGGGATCGTATCGATTTAATTTTGTTAACAGAAAAGTTGTTTGATTTAGTTAAGTACATTTTTGGGAGGTAGTTTGGTAGTTTTTTGTTAGTTCCGTTTTCAGGAGATCCTGTTTCCATCCCGCACACTAGGTGACGGGATGCACATTAGTTGGTGCCATCGCCAATAAGAAGAATAGCAGCAGCCTAGGGGTCGATTTGGGATTGAACCACAGTCACCAAACTGTAGGCTGATTGGGGTTAGTATATTCTATTTCCTCTATTAGAATGTCTCTAAATGTCCACATGGTGGCGCTGTAATAACCAAATATAACTGTCTAAACTAGCTTACTTATAAATCCTAAAAGGTGGACTGTCTATCAACTACTTATAACCTTCCCTTTACAACCACCCTTAAACCGTTCACAAAGCGGTTAGGCTGAATACTTGCACCACCACGAAACTAGAGAATAGATGTTCTACTTGATTCCACCCACCCAGAGCCATAATATAACTCTGCACCCACCCTGTGTGCCAGGGGAGTGGAATCTCTAGCCTCGTGGTGCTCACTCAAAACAGTGAATATTTGGCTATCTAAATTGCATGGCATGTTGCATGATGACTACTCTAAACCCTTCGCGAGAGATTGAGTGAAGTTTAGATGCTGTCTTTGAAGAAGCAGAAATGGCAGGATCCAGCGCACAACCATGGAGTTGCAGGCCAACGCTTCACACACACATGATTGATGTTGCAATGTTGCAAGATACAGGAGAGGGAACTGATTTGTTGCAACACACAGCACTGCAAGTATAGCCTAATATTCATATTGTTGATACTTACGAATGTCATCTAAGCTTTAAAAATGCCCGTGAAGGGGAATAGGTCTCTGGCACCAATAGAAGAGCAAATATACGGGGGGGCGTATCTTACCAACTGCAGGCTAGGTTGCGCGCGCACAGCGCTGGGAGAAAGAACTTGATACAGAAATCACACGGACCTACAGTTTAGGGGTGGTGAAATTTGTAACCTTGTTGCAAGTATCTTTGGCGAGTGATAGGAGCAAGTGAGATCACTGAGATCTCCCATTTGGATAGAGTTCAGTTGTTGGGCAAGGACAGCATCGGCTCTTTTTCAGGCACAGTTCAAATATATTTGAATATATAACGTTAACACCCTGGAAATGTCCGAAAACAAGCCGAATGATGATCCGAAGTTATCTACGACGGACAGGGTAGTAAAATGTAAGTGTCAAATTAATTACGTTTTATCATAAACTGTTCTTACGTTGTTTTTGTAGGGAGGGAGGGAGGGAGGGGGGGGGGGGGGGGGGGTAATGAAGTGACACTGCTGCCATAGACGAATGTGTCTCCCTCGACACATTGCAATCCTAGTCGTATTGCGCCCTAATGGTCTGCTCAATTGGAAAGCTGGTTATGGAGAAAAAGGGTGTTAGCCGTGAGACATGGCACCGGCTAGCTAATCAGCAAAAGTAGGAAGTAAGGGTGTTATTCCAATAGTTGTAGGCATTCAAGGTTTGAATCAATGTCCATGTCTCGCGACGGGCTTGTTGGATGTGGTCCTGTTGTTTATCATCTGCACATACAATAATATCTCTATATTTTTAAACATTGTATTGCCATAAAATACATGTATTTTGTAGCCCCACACATTTCTTCTGTATTCACTTTTGCAAAATAAACGCACATGTACGAAGCATGTAGGCTATTGCAGAACTATTATGCCACGGTTAAAGTTAGACTTGTCCCCATATTTTGGTTTCATTAGGGACACATACATAATAGTGTGACGCGGTGTGTTTTATTCTAGTAATAAACATGTCTGTTCTTATCTAGCCCGCATGTTTGATGTTTGCCCCCATGGCACTGTAGCCTATGGGGGCTAGAAATCTCATGGGGGGGGCTAGGACTATCAGGACTAATTTCCTTTATTTTATTATACATTAAATCACTATTGATTTAAAAATGGAGTTAGGTTCGTCTTTATACTCTACAGACATGGTGTAAATGGTGCATCAGAATCTTCATTGTACTATAAAGGCGACTGTTGGGCACTCATCCCTTGACATATGACATCTCAGTTGCACATGTTGACATTTTAGCGATCAAAGATACTCCCGTAGCCTTTTGCAATGACAGCATATGTTTGGTATGTCATTGCATTTATTTGACACACCAGCTCTCTGTAGTTACTCAGTAAAGGACTATGTATTCTACCTCATGGTCCTTTACACAAGAATCCTTTAAGAACAGTTTTCCTGGGTTTTTTTTGTGTTAGTAGCTGGTATGTACTCAAACTGCATTCTACTAAACTTGATGCTCACAATATTCTACTAGTAGGCCTATAGGTGTGCTCTAAAAGAAGAAAATAACTTTATTCTTCTGTGACCACATGGTTCCATGGTAACCACTAGATAATAATCCCCCCCCCCCCCCCCCCAAGCCTTAGGCATAAGGTTTGCAGTGTGGTTAAGGTTTTGTTTAAAATCTAATTTTAAGAAGATCAATTGTAGAAATAGGCAGGGTTTATGACATTGTGGCTGTGTTAACTAGCTCCGAAACAGTGTTATAACAATAGACTGATCTACAACCTCAGCCTATGCATTCAGATTGGGATCATAAATGGAGTCTAAATGTTGATATGCAGGTGAAACGATTTGCCAATAGCAATATCAGCAACCACATACACATATCTGTTCTCTTCATAACATCTCAATTACAAACAAATCGGACATTGTTCTATAATCAATAATGACTGATGCTACATTGTAAAGAGATTAATAATTCAACTATGACCAGAGGACATGACACAGGAAAGCCCTGACTCTGTATATGCGCCGGTCTGGATTTTGTTTTCATACCAACGTGAATATAGAATTCTGTTCTCAATAGTTGCTTGCAATGTAACGTTGGTGAACTCTGTATGTCTCTCTCCTGCTCACGCTACTGATCGCACAGTCTTCATGTAAGCGTACCATGATCAACGTGCATATGTTAGCTCATTATCCACATTCATTCAGAGTAATGCCTACGGCTGCGGTTCAGGTCTTTGAGAATAAGGTCGAGACCTGTATGGGTGACTGGTAAGGTCTTGGGTGCTTTTGTTAAACATTTTCAAGAGACTGTCCCTATAGTTCACTCCAAAATTGCATCCTATCCGCTTCATAGTGTACTACTTTTGACCATGAACCATAGGGCTCGGTTCAAAAGTAATGCACCATGTAGGGAATATAGGGTGCCATTTGGGATGCGTCCTATGTATCAACATAATGGGTTAAAGCTCAGTAATGGGAAAATGATTACATGGTCCAAATGGATTCAGTGAGAAATTGAGAATCGTGGAAGTCCAATTGTACTACACATCCCATTAGCTCATGAATTGCTAATGTTAGACGACTCACAACCCACATCAGACGGAGTCACAATGAATGTCCTGAAAATCATAGGATTTTGAACTTGACGACAAACGGTGATATTGATGATGCTGTTAGGTTGTTGAACGCTACCATGCACGCACAAATGTCTATAAAATGGAAATAACAGTTTGAATTTTTCAGAATTTTTCATTCATTGTTTTTTTTTTTTTAAATCCTCCAACAGCTTTTATGATATCAGACTCAGAGTAGTTATTATTTTAGCTCTGTGTCAACATCATGCCTGTATTGTGTACAAAGCATCCCTCCAAATATCTGGAGGCTAAATGTCGGGAAGTCATCTGTTGCCAATCCTCCCAGTTCACCCTACGGCTGTTTCTCACCTTCAATACAACGTGCATCACTCATTTCCACCTGCTTTGAAAACAAATCCTGTATAGAACTGATGACGAGGCAGATGACCGTTTCAGTTTCACTAAATATCCAGGTTTGTCTTTATAAGACGAGTAACTATATTCAGTTTGTGGAAGAGCTATAGATCTAGACCAGTGGAGGCTGCTGAGGGGAGGACGGCTCATAATAATGTCTGGAATGGAGCCAATGGAATGGTGTCAAACCATGTGTTTGATGTATTTCATGCCATTCCACCTATTCCACTCCAGCCATTACCACGAGCCCGTCCTCCCCAATTATGGTGCCACCAACCTCCTGTGATCTAGATAGCTACATAACTGTTGCTACCGCCTCAATATCATGCATGGCAAGATGGCGACCATATTAATACGAAGTAAATAGTGAATATCAGTTGTGTATTTTATTTGACTCCAGCTGGGAAGGAAAGCCCCATAGCAGAGCATGTTTGCAGCACTCCCCTGCTTGCAGGGGCCTTTCCTTTGACTTGGATCGATAGTATCTGACGTTTGACTTTTTCGTAGAGGCCTGTGTCCCGTGTTTAAGACGTGTGGGGGTCCACCACCAGGGCCACTGATCCCAGCTAGACAGATGAGTCATTTTTTAGAACAGAACATTTTAAGTAACGCCACATACTTCACTCCAGCTTTATGTAATCACCTGCCCAGAGCCCCGACCTTCACCTGCTTTCAGGTTGCTGTGTGTGGGGGGTTGGGCGGTTGGGTGTGTGTGTGTGTGTGTGTGTGTGTGTGTGTGTGTGTGTGTGTGTGTGTGTGTGTGCATGCGTGCACGACCTACAGGGTCTCTCCATACACACATTTGAATTGGTTTATCTTTAAAAGTGGTTAATAGGATAATCACCAGGTGTTATTTGGATAAGTAAATTAAGGCATATCTGATATCTAGGAGGGGACAAATACTTATTTCCCTCATTAAAATGCAAATCAATTTATAACATTTTTGACATGCGTTTTTCTGGATTTTTTTGTTGTTATTCTGTCTCTCACTGTTCAAATAAACCTACCATTAAAATGATAGACTGATCATTTCTTTGTCAGTGGGCAAACGTACAAAATCAGCAGGGGATCAAATACTTTTATCCCTCACTGTAGCTACAGTATGTACATATAGGTAGGGTTATAGTGACTAGGCAACAGGATAGATAATAGACAGTAGCAGCACCAGGTAGTCATTTGATTAGCTATTTAGCTTGTTTAGCAGTCTGATGGCTTGGGGTTAGAAGCTGTTCACTGTCCTGTTGGTTCCAGACTTGGTGCACTGGTACAGCTTGCCGTGTGGTAGCAGAGAGAACAGTCTATGGGTGGCTGGAATTTTAGAAAAAATGTTTTTCCTTCTTCTGGCACCGCCTGGTATAGAGGTCCTGGATGACAGGGAGCTCGTACTCACCACCAATGTTCCCTCTAATTTTTGGGGGCACTGAGCAAATCTTTGATCTTGTGAGCGGAAAGTTGATTGTTGTGAGAATGTTGTGCAACTTCCAGCACGCGTTTACAGGCTGCACCCTTACAGGTTTAGACAGTAGCCAATAGGCTATTTCAGCGTAATGTACCGTAGGCCTACCAACAAAACCAATGGAGCAAATCCCATAATATTTTCACATGGACATAGCTTTTGATTTCTACGATATAGCCTACAGTAGCCTATATGTGGTTTTCAATGCAGGCCTACATTGCATGAGACTTTTAAAAACAATTTTACATTATGAAGGGCTTGACATTAATTCATTATTTTTTAATTATTATTACAATATATGCCTCTGTCTATTAGCTTATTTGCATATTCAAGCCTTTCTCAAAATATAACACTGCCCCTTAAATTTAGCTTTTTACTTGACTGGCTTTTCAAAGACAGCTTGAGATGTAGCCTACGCGTTTTGTGCTCTTGTAGGAAGCAGTAACTCCCCATTGCTGACCTATACTTATCTATAACTGGGCTAATAACTCGCTAACTAGCAAAGAATATAAACAAATTTGCACACGAGCGGCTCTGCGCTCTGATTTGTAAAGCGCATTCCCTCGTGGGTGATTGAAAGACCACACGTGGGCTACCCAATAGAAATTTTCTTCGTTGCGCTCCGGCTCTGCCTTCAACAAAATCACAGACTCGGTCTTGCAAAGTTAGATTTGTTTTGGTTTGTTGCATTGAAAGGGGGCTGATTCGATCACATAAAACACTTTGAACTATAGAGTGCAAAGTAATGGGTGATAACAGCAGCACTAGATGGGATAATTGGGGAGACGGGATAGACGGGATGAAGAGCACCATTTGTGACTGATAGCGGCAGCCGCAGAGAACATAATGGTATTATCATACATGGATTGTCAGCTGATAATGTAATATATAAATGCAACATGCAACAATTTCAAAGATTTTACAGAGTTACAGTTCATATAAGGAAATGAGTCATTTGAAATAAATTCATTAGGCCCTAATCTATGGGTTTCACATGACGGCGCAGCCATGGGTGGTTTCCCAGTGGCCCACCCATGGCTGCGCCCTTGCCCAGTCATGTGAAATCCATAGATTAGGGCCTAATGAATTTATTTCAATTGACTCGTTTCCTTATATGAACTGTCAATCATAATGAGTTTTTTCCCCACAAAAGGGCTTTATTACAAACAGAAATACACCTCAGCATCCCTTTAGGCGATCCCACAGGTGAAGAAGCCGGATGTGGAGGTCCTGGTCTGGCATGGTTACACGTGGTCTGCGGTTGTGAGACCGGTTGGACATACTGCCAAGTTCTCTAAAACAACGTTGGAGAGGTGGTTTATGAACATTCAATTCTCTGGCAACAGCTCTGGTGGACATTCCTGCAGTCAGCATGCTAATTGCACGCTCCCTCAACTTGAGACGTCTGCGGCATTGTGTTGTGTGACAAAACTGCACATTTTTAGTGGCCTTTTATTTTCCCCAGCACCAGGTGCACCTGTCAATCAATCAAATGTATTTATAAACCCTTTTTTACATCAGCAGATGTCACAAAGTGCTATACAGAAACACAGCCTAAAACCCCAAACAGCAAGCAATGCAGATGTAGAAGCACATAATGATCATGATGTTTAATCAGCTTCTTGAAATGCCACACCTGTCAGGTGGATGGATCATTTTGGCAAAGGAGAAATGCTCACTAACAGGGATGTAAACACATTTGTGCTTAATTTTAGCTAAATAAACTTTTTGTGCATATCGAGAATTTCTGTAATCTTTTATTTCAGCTCATGAAACATGGGACCATCACTTTAAATGTTGCGTTTTAAATTTTTGTTCAGTGTATATGGATTGGATAGAAACCATGCCAACCAAACTGAAATGTCAGTGCACATTTATGAAAACATTATGAAACGGAACATTTGAATTAGTGTTTCTTATTGGACAAGTCCTGGTATTCCCTTTCTGTTTCAGTACATTTTCCAGTGTCGTGGCTAATAAAAACAACCCAGGTTGTGAGAGAGGGTTTCGTAGTAGTGGAGAAAAATTGCAACTTCCTTCCAGTTCCACTGAGTTTTGTTTATGTGCGTTCCATGGCCCCTCAAGTTAAGAAACTTGCCAAGGAAAAATCTTTTGGGAGTTCTTATCGAACGGAACTCTTGTGGACGTCCTTGTATCAGCTAGCGACAGCGACCTGTGGAATCTTAACAGTTCTGAAGTGAAGTATTTTTCTGCTGCCATAATTGTCTCCTTAATCTTTGTGAGCATCAAGGTGAGAGAACGTCTATGAATATTATTTTGGAAAAGTATGTCCATCCTTGTCTCTTTTTATTATCAGCTTGTTGTTAGGACTGTCTTTTATTTTCACACAAACTAAATACACTGAACAAAAATAAATGCAACAATTTCAAAGATTTTACTGAGTTACAGCTCATATAAAGAAATCAGTCAATTGAAATACATTCATTAGGCCCTAATCTATGGATTTCACATGACTGGGAATACAGATATGAATCTGTTGGTCACAGATACCTTTTAAAAAAAGGGTAGGGACGTAGATCAGAAAACCAGTCAGGATCTGGTGTGACCACCATTTGCCTCATGCAGTGCGACTCATCTCCTTCGCATAGAGTTTATTGGGCTGTTGATTGTGGCCGGTGGAATGTTGTCCCACTCCTCTTCAATTGTGTGCAAAGTTGCTGGGTATTGGCAGGAACTGGAACAAGCTGTTGTACACGTCGATCCAGAACATCCCCAACATTCTCAATGGGTGACATGTCTGGTGAGTATGCAGGCCATGGAAGAACTGGGACATTTTCAGCTTCCAGGAATTGTGTACAGATCCTCGTGACATGGGGCCGTGCATTATCATGGTGAAAAATGAGGTGGTGGCTGTGGATGAATGGCACAAAAATGGGCCTCAGGATCTTGTGCCGTTTCTCTGTGCATTCAAGTTGCCATCTATAAAATGCAATTGTGTTTGTTGTCCGTGGCTTATGCCTGCCCATACCATAACCCCACCACCACCATGGGGCACTCCGCTCGCTCACACGAAGCCATACACGCTGTCTGCCATCCGCCCAGTACAGTTGAAACCGGGTTTCATCCGTGAAGAGCACACTTTTCCAGCGTGCCAGTGGCCATCGAAGGTGAGCCACTTCCCACTGAAGTTGGTTCGAACTGCAGTCAGGTCAAGACACTGATGAGGACGATGAGCACGCAAATGAGATGGTTTCTGACAGTTTGTGCAGAAATTCTTTGTTTGTGCAAACCCACAGCTGTCCGGGAGGCTCGTCTCAGACCATCCCGCAGGTGAAGAAGCCAGATGTGGAGGTTACACGTGGTCTGCAGGCTGCTTGGACGTAATGCCAAATTCTCAAAAATTACGGAGGCAGCTTATGGTAGAGAAACATTAAATTCTCTGTCAACAGCTCTGGTGGACATTCCTGCAGTCAGCATGCCATTGTGTTGTGTGACAAAACTGCACATTTTCGAGTGGCCTTTTTATTGTCCCCAGCACAAGGTGCACCTGTGTAATGATCATGCTGTTTAATCAGCTTCTTGATATGCCACACCTATCAGGTGGATGGAGGATGCTCACTAACAGGGATGTAAACAAATTTGTGCAAAAAAAGTTAAAGAAATAAGCTTTTTGTGCAAATTGAAAAGTTCTGGGATCTTTTATTTCAGCTCATGAAACATGGGATGAACACTTTACGTGTTGCGTTTTTATATTTCTGTCTCTTAAACATGCACGCGCAAACACATGTATACACACACACACACACACACACACACACACACACACACACACACACTTCCAATTTCTACGGCCCTGCAAATCCTTTCTCTCAAAGTCTAACCCACATGCACCCTTTTGCTCGATCTATGACTGCCCTTCACAACGCACTATACTCTCTTGCAGTAGGATTTGGGGAATGGTGCACCATGGGAAATAAAGGTCAGACAAGCGGAGCTCATTTTCGCCGAGCTGTGGATTTGGGGCCTACAAGCCTTGAGGGTGCAAAGCAGCCAGCCACAGTTAGTGAGCTATTCATGGGCATAAAGACAGCGTTATGGCCCGGAGCAGGCCTGTTTGCAAGCGAACGTGTTGTTATTACTCACAAAGAATTAACCATGTGGGCTCTCTCTCACTCTCTTGTCAGTGTCTGCAGACCCAGAGACTGTTTTTGTTGACAGAGCTGCACTGCTTCCTGAAATGAACCACGGTTTCACCTGTAAAAAGTAAAAATCTCTGTTTTGGTCCGAAGAGCTGCTTGTTGCCATAGCTTCTTGGATGACACATATTTCCTGCTCGCTACTTGTCATTGGCTGCTGTACACCATTGTCCGCCCTCAGTCATTGATTGGAACGCATTAGTGTTTTTCTTTTAAGTCTAACCCCAATGAAAAGAGAGGGTAAACGCATGAGAGAGAGTCAACATTTACTGAGTGGTTTGAAGGACAGAGGAGCCTGCTGAACAAATTGAGATGGAAGACGGTATATGCTGACAGATTGTATTCATTAAACTGGCTCCCGAACCTGTTCTCTCTTTACTTTGTCATTTGAATCAGAGTCAAAATCAAGTCAATTTCAAGCTTAATTATTGCTCGACATTTGTTCAATTCATCATGGATGTATGCCCGACACGAGACTTGAGTGTCTCAAAATAACGACTAAAGAAGTCCCTTAGTCCTCATGGTGTCCCTTTGGCATGTGGATAGAACCCCGGCCAGAATGCCTATGGTGTGTAAGATTACAGAAGAATTAGTCTTTGTTTTGGATTTAGAACACAGCACAGTGGTTGATTTGGCCAGATTAAGCTCCATATAAAGGTGTAAAGGCAGATCTGCTCAAGGGATGTAATCTGACTCTATGCATTAGTCTGTGCTCTTGCTAATTCAGGCCAAACAAGTGTGGCTAGCATAGCGTAGATTTGAAAACAGCATCCCAAAACAAAACTGTTCACCTAGCTAGCATTTTCGATTGTCGCTAGCTAAGCTTGTAGTTTTAACGGATACCCCACCCCCCCACCCCCACCGTACGAGTCCATGGCTTTTGAATTTCAATTGATCACATGCATTTGTTTAAACGAGGCCACCTGTTATTCAGTAATTCTTAAAAGCATAGGGCAGGGGATCTTGATTGTCTTGGCAACTCGTGCCGTGTGATTCAAATTTTGAAGGAAGGCACCAGGCCATGTGTTCGCCTCATAATGTGAAGGTCATGGGTGCCTCACAAGACTTGTCCTTGTTCCTGAGCTGATAAAGTAATCTCAGTCAAACTCCACATTAAGGAATGCCATACATGGCTACACCAATACAAATAGAACCCAGGATACATCATACACATGTTGTTTCAACTTAAAAAGACAACTTACATTCATTGTAATATGCAAGTTTATACAACTTAACAATTTAGGTTAGTGGGGTTAAGACATTTTTTGTTGTTAAAACATTACACTCCAGCGGTGTAGATCTAGATAGAGTCCTGCAAAGTTGTCTCTGACATTCCTACCTCTCAACCAGTCTTCTGTGACAACATGACTGTGTTCTTAAACACAGATTTATCACTGAGCTTTTCTTGCTGATGATATTTATACTTTTATCGATAACTCGATCCTACCGCTAAACTCCACGGAATCAGTGATATTGTGAAAGCCCTACTTTTATGCTCACTTTGCTTGCCTTGCTTGTCATACCCAAGAGCAGTTATCTCCCTTTCCTTGTACTGTAGGCACTACGCTTGATGTGGTAAAAGTTGCTGTCCTCTTTTGATATGTGCGTTTTAATATCTCCTGTTACCGTGGCTGGCAGGGTGTTTTCCGCTCTTTGTTTGGCTAACAGCAGCAGTCCGTTTGGAACGGAGACAGTTGAACGTCATAAGATCCCCCTCTAGAGCAATCAATGGGATGTCTACCACAAGTGTAACTACACAGCGGGCACGGACACGCAGGGAGGTCAGAGGCTAACCCAATGGACGGAAGCCTTATTGGAGCCGGGAGGGTTTCAAGCAAGCCCCCCTAATGGTTAAAAGCCTGGGCAAAAGACTTGCCGGCTTTATCCCTTTGACACGTACCAACACACAGGTGTGATCATTCTACAGTGGTCCATGTAGCGTACACTCAAACCTGTGTGATTAGAGCGCTTATGTAGAACGTCCAGTTTCGATTAACAGTCAGCGTTTGAGCTGGCCACACTGTTTTTTCACAGAACTATTTTGCACAAACTGTCCTTTACAACATTATGCAAATGTGTTAAACATTTAAAACAGAAATAACGTATTTACATAAGTATTCAGACCCTTTGGTATGAGACTCAAAATTGAGCTAAGGTGCATCTTGTTTCCATTGATCATCCTTGAGATGTTTCTACAACTTGATTGGAGTCTACCTGTGGTAAATTCAACTGATTTGACTTGATTTGGAAAGGCACACTCTTGTCTATATAAGGTCCCACCGTTGGCAGTGCATGTCAGAGCAAAAACCAAGCCATGAGGTCGAAGGAATTTTCTTTAGAGCTCCGAGACAGGATTGTGTAGAGGCACAGATCTGGGGAAGGGTACCAAACATTTCTGCAGCATTGAAGGTACCCAAGAACACAGTGGCACCCATCATCCTTAAATGGAAGTTTGGAACCACCAAGACACTTCCTAGAGCTGGCCACCCGGTCAAACTGAGCAGTCGGGGGAGAAGGGCCTTGGTCAGGGAGGTGACCAAGAACCCGATGGTCACTGACAA
The DNA here is from genome assembly GCF_965601325.2 of Salmo salar. Classification (NCBI taxonomy): domain Eukaryota; kingdom Metazoa; phylum Chordata; class Actinopteri; order Salmoniformes; family Salmonidae; genus Salmo; species Salmo salar. The sequence goes on along the minus strand of NC_138297.1, from coordinate 18,775,038 downwards.
AGTTCCTCTGTGGAGATGGGAGAACCTTCCAGATGGACAACCATCTCTGCAGCGCTCCACCAATCAGGCCTTTACGGTAGAGGGGCCAAACGGAAGCCAGTCATCAGTAAAAGGCATATAACAGCCCGCTTGGAGTTTGCCAAAAGGACTCAGACCATGAGAAACAAGATTCTCTGGTCTGATGAAACCAAGATTGAACATTTTGGCCTGAATTCCAAGCGTCAAATCTGGAGGAAACCTGGCACCATCCCCACGGTGAAGCATGTTGGTGGCAGCATCATGCTGTGGGGATGTTTTTCCGCGGCAGGGAATAGGAGACTAGTCAGAATTGAGGGAAAGATGAACGTAGCAAAGTACAGAGACATCCTTGATGAAAACCTACTCCAGAGCGCTCAGGATCTCAGACTGGACAATGACCCTAAGCACACAGCCAAGACAATGCAGGAGTGGCTTTACCTGGCTTAAAGAGAAGGAAATAATATCTATTGTATTAGAAAATTCATTCAACACCTTTTAGATGAAGTTGTATAGAAAAAGGACTGGAGGGTGGGTGAAATATATTTCTCCCATGAACAAAGAAACTCAAAAGGAGGGATTTTAATTAACAATCATTTTAATCCGAATGTGCAAACTGTTCAAACAGATCTGCAAGGAAGGTCGATCCTTTTAAATGAACAGATAAACAGATTTGGCACATTATTCTATATGGTCCAAAATAATGATGATCCACGCTTATTTGAAAATATATATAATAATTTATCGAGTTCACAGGCAATACATGACTCCATTTTTATGGTGGGAGATTATAATACGGTTTTAAGTACCTCAATGGACCGTAAAGGAATTCATCCTCATGCACTTAAGGAAATTACAAATATTATGGCTATATTGGAACTAGTGGATATATATATATGAAGCTATAAGATTTTCAATGTACCGATTCCATGGCACATAGTTTATAGTTTATGCTCTCAAGCGGCTAGATGTTCTTTGCCATTCGGCCATCAGATTTGCCACCAATGCTCCTTATAGGACACATCACTGCACTCTGTAAACTAGTCATCACTGTATACCCGTCGCAAGACCCACTGGTTGATGCTTATTTATAAAATCCTCTTATGCCTCACTCCCCCCTATCTGAGATATCTACTGCAGCCCTCATCCTCCACATACAACACCCGTTCTGCCAGTCACATTCTGTTAAAGGTCCCCAAAGCACACACTTCCCTGGGTCGCTCGTCTTTTCACTTTGCAGCAGCTAGCGACTGGAACGAGCTGCAACTACAAACTGGACAGTTTTATCTCTTCATTCAAAGACTCAATCATGGACACCCTTACTGACAGTTGTGGCTACTTTGCTTGATGTATTGTTGTCTCTACATTCTTGCCCTTTGTGCTGTTGTCTGTGCCCAATAATGTTTGTACCCTGTTTTGTGCTGCTACCATGTTGTTCTGCTACCATGTTGTGCTGCTGCCATGTTGTGTTGCTACCATGTTGTGTTGCTACCATGCTGTGATGTCATGTGTTGCAGCCTGGACATCATGTTGTCTTAGGTTTCTCTTTATGTATTGTGTTGTCTCTTGTCGTGATGTGTGATGTGTTTTGCCCTATATTTTTATTTAATAATTTTTTATTTTTAATCCCAGGCCTCCGTCCCCGCAGGAGGCCTTTTGGTAGGCCATCATTGTAAATAAGAATTTGTTCTTAAATAAAAATGATGATACAAAATTCTTGCAACCAATAGAATGTGATATATATATGTGAATCATTTCAGGAAACTAGGCACAGGTCGCGCGTCACTACTTTACAGGAGAGGCATTTGAACGTAAACATTTATTTTTTAATCAAAATGCGTTTTTGGTAGAAATGCCTTCTGGAACATGCAAACTTTCATGTGCCTTAATAACAAACTTGTATGCCATCTGTAAATACAAATAAAATTGTTAAATTACGAGCCTAGTTGGTTTAGCCACTGAAAAAAACAGGAACCTTCCCACTAGCCATGATTGATAATGGATGGGCGGGACATGCTGAGAGAGGAGTTTGTTTCTTTCTATAACATGAGCTGCTCAGTATGTGTAGGTAATCCTTTCTAACGCAGCTTTTTTGGAAGGATATCACGAAGAACTGCAAAAGTGTTGCTAATGCTCTCCACTTTCTGGACGACCGAGTTTTGAAATCAGTGGAATGCCCGGTGGAAGCAGAGTATGATAGCTAAGGAGAGAAAATTCTGGCGTTTGATTGCAAATATGCAGAGGGAGTCGAAAAGAGAACACATAGAAGGCTGTTGTATAAAACAACTGTCTCCGGATTACATCTTCAAACTAAGGGCAACCATGGCATCCGTGACAGAGAGGGAGAAGCGTTCATCCATGTATACGGGTAAGAGAGTCTAGCTAGCTACATTTTCAGATATTATAAGTTTCTAATTTGGTCATAAAGTCATTTTCATTGCAAGGTAAAGTGTACTGTTAGCTAGCTGGCGAAAGTTAGTTGTGGCTGGCTCGCTAGCTAATGTTACGTGTATAATCTGTGTAGTAATATTATTCGTACCTTATAGCCTAATGTTAGCTTGGTAACATTGAACCTAGCTAGTTGGTTAGCTTTAGCTACCTGCAGATTCATGCAGGGTAGTAACGTTATGAGTTGGGATTATGGTTCATTGTTCAGCTACATGTCTAAGCAAAAGACTCCACTATGCAAGTAAACATTTCACTGTACCGTTTGCACCTTCTGTATCCTGTGCATTATTTGATATAGTGTGTGTTTACCAGAGCCGCTAATGTGAAGAACAACATGACCTGAACCGAAGTCAAATTAGGATATAACGTTAGGCCAACGAGACAGTCTCCAAGTTGTAAAATTCTCCGGTAGAATGCCCTGCTTTCATTTCATCACACTCTCAACCGTAAGCTATTTTCTGTAATTAGCTCGCTACTAACTTGTAAATAATGACCTTGTTGTGAGTTTATTTTCCTGTAATAATTAATAAAAATTGTCTAAAAGTTAAGACCTTATCGGCTATATGATAGGGTCATTATTTGAACTACTTAGCTAGCTAACAAGCTAGAAATGAACCAAAACATTGTTTAGAAAGTTGGTTTTAGTTGCCTGGTTTACTAGATTGACAAATACTAAATACATTTTTAAACGGATGGTTTTATTGGTGTTAAAATACACCAGTTATGCTATTTTGGACCATCAGGCTGCTGATGTCATGCAGCCTGTCGTTTTTATACTTTTTCATAACAACAAAGACACATTTTATGTTTGAAGACAATAGAATGTTCATGATGTCACTGCGACAACTGTCTACAGACATGTCAATAGACATAGTATAAACCAGCCTTTAGTCTTAAAATCTTTGGTTGTTTAGTACACAACCGTACTCACTCTGTTTAGCACATGGCCTCGCATGTGAATCCTTATAGAGATGGGTGGGGTTAAGGCTTAAGAGGGTGTGAATGATACTGAATGGGTTTAGACAACGGAGAGCTCTCCAGTAGGTACCAAAACATTCAAGAGCCATTTTTGCAAAAGTGGGGTTACAAGTTTATCAACTTTCAAAGCATAATGACTTTCCCATTGTTCCCCAATTATAGTGTATGATATACCATATTCCAGCTATGAGTCCCTAGTTTTATCCAATATAAAAACACAATTTCAAATTTTGCTACATAAGACCAAAATCGAGCCGGTCGGTCACATATGGGGGATACAACCATCCCAGCTCTGCTGATTTTGATGGGAAGAAACAAAATCATTAGATCACTTGTTTTGGTACGGCCCATGTGTAGCTTGTTTTTGGTCACAGGTTCAGGAATGGATGAACAATTGCAACATTTACTTGGAGCTAACTCTGCAAATAGCACTGCTGGGTGATGTGAAAAGTCATAGTCAATCAATCAATAATATAATAATACTCTTAGCAAAAAAATTTCTTTTCATTTCCAATCTGTAGAAACTATGAGAATAGAAAGGTTCAGAACTTCTGTGAAACATCACAATGGAAAACCTATATGGCAGCTAGAAATCAAAACTGGATGGTCTTCAGAGATCGATGGGAGGGTAGCTGAAGGCTGGGACTAAAAAACAAACAAAAGATAACTAATGTAAAATATACTGTCCATAAAATGTATATAGTATGTATAAACTGGAAGTAGAATCCTAAGTATTGTTGTCCATTAGTTTACTCAAAGTAGGGGAGGGGTGGTAGGGTTAGGGGAAAATTATAAAGAAGGAAAAGATATATAAAAATATATATTAAAAATAATATATACAGTACCAGTCAAATTTGGACACACCTACTCATTCCAGAGTTTTACTTTATTTTACTATTTTCTACATTGTAGAATAATAGTGAAGACAGCAAAACTATGAAATAATACATATGGCATGTAGTAACCAAAGTGATAAAAAAAATCTAAATTATATTTTATATTTGAGATTCTTCAAAGTAGCCACCCTTTGCCTTGATGACAGCGTTGCACACTCTTGGCATTCTCTTTTCCAACAGTCTTGAAGGAGTTCCCACATATGCTGAGCACTTGTTTGCTTCTTTTCCTTCACTCTGCAGTCCAACTTATCCCAAACCATCTCAATTGGGTTGAGGTCGGGTGATTGTGGAGGCCAGGTCAACTGACGCAGGACTCCATCACTCGCCTTCTTGGTCAAATAGCCCTTACACAGCCTGGAGGTGTGTTGGGTTGTTGTCCTGTTGGAAAACAAATGATAGTCCCACTAAGCGCAAACCAGATGTGCAGCGTATCGCTGCAGAATGCTGTGGTAGCCATGCTGGTTGTGTGCTTTGAATTCTAAATAAATCACAGACAGTGTCACCAGCAAAGCATCCCCACACCATCACACCTCCTCCTTCGTGCTTCACGGTGGGAACCACAGATGTGGAGATCATCCTTTCACCTACTCTGCGTCTCACAAAGACACCACAGTTGGAACCAAAAATCTCAAATTTGGACTCATCAGACCAAAGTACAGATTCTTGGCCCAAGCAAGTCTCTTCTACTTATTGGTGTCCTTAGTAGTGGTTTCTTTGCAGAAATTCGACCATGAAGTCTCCTCTCAAAAGTTGATGTTGAGATATCTGTTAATCTCTGTGAAGCATTTATTTGGTTTGCAATTTCTGAGGCTGGTAACTCTAATGAGCTTATCCTCTGCAGCGGAGGTAACTCTGGGTCTTCCTTTCCTGTGGCAGTCCTCGTGAGAGCTAGTTTCATCATAGCGCTTGATAGTTTTTGCGACTGCACTTGAAGAAACTTTCAAAGTTCTTGACATTTTCCAGATTGACTGACCTTCATGTCTTAAAGTAATGATGGACTGTTGTTTCTCTTTGCTTATTTGAGCTGTTCTTGCCATAATATGGACTTGGTCTTTTACCAAATAGGGCTATCTTCTGTATACTACCCCTACCATGTCATAACACAACTGATTGGGTCAAACACATTAAGGAAAGAAATTCCACAAATGAACTTTTAACAAGACACACCTGTTAATTGAAATGATTTCCAGGTGACTACCTCATGAAGCTGGTTGAGAGAATGCCAAGAGTGAGCAAAGCTGTCATTAAGGCAAAGGGTGGCTACTTTGAAGAATCTCAAATATATTTTGATTTGTTTAACACTTTTTGGTTACTTCATGATTCCATATGTGTTATTTCATATTTTTGAGGTCTTCACTATTATTCAACAATGTAGAAACTGAAGAAAAACCCTTGAATGAGTAGGTGTGTCCAAACATTTGACTGGTACTGTATATTTACAAATTATTTACAATGTTTTAGACAATTACATTGATAGAATCCACAATCTATATGCAATATTAAGGCTGGCAGATTAATACACACTCTCTCTCTCACACAAACACACATACTGTAAATATCTGTGCGAGTCCACATGAAAACGTCAAGGTTGCATCCCCTCTGCCTTATCTGGATGACTCAGACTATCTCAGACTGTACCTCAGCGTGTACACACTGGACGGTATGCACACGGTATGCACACAACAAGCCTCTTCAATGCCACCTAATGTTGTGTGCTTATTTGTGTTGGTGTTATGTGTTAACATGCGGACGGGAGGGTTTCACCCCCTTCCCCCAGAGATGAGCTTGAGAATGCATGGCACAATACCAGCTGAGGTATCTGAAGTGAGCAAGCCCTGAGAATGCATGGCACAATACCAGCTGAGGTATCTGAAGTGAGCAAGCCCTGAGAATGCATGGCACAATACCAGCTGAGGTATCTGAAGTGAGCAAGCCCTGAGAATGCATGGCACAATACCAGCTGAGGTATCTGAAGTGTTCTATGGACTTCCCTCTCAACACATAAGACACGCCTCCTTTTTTCATTTTCAGGGAACATCTAATATGCCCTGAGGCCTAGTAGAACATGACTCGTCAGTTGGCATCATGTCAGTTTGCTTTGGCAGCAAGAGTACCCACAGACCAAAAAACTCAAACAATACTATTTTGGTTGCAAGTGGAATGGGGGATTCCAGTCCATCTGGTGCTGCAAGCCAAGGTCTACCTCTAGGCTAACTCTTAACGCTGCAGTGTTAGCAATACTCACTGTTTCTGAAATGGGTTATGTGGTGACAACATACCACTACGCTAGACGGCGCTTTCTTTCTACCTGGGCCGCAGCCCCTGACGGATGGGACGAGTTCCTGCAGCGTAAGCGGCATGCTTCAGCGCCTCTCACACATACACACTAACTCGCTCACTCATACGCACACACCGTACAAATACGCACACACACGGGTCTGCTCTGAAAGGCCTCCATTCCCATTAGTATATAATGCGAGGGGCATGTGAAAAGACAGTTGTACCATGCCTGTAAACAGAGGATTAGCGGAGAAAGGGAAAGCTCGACGTCAGAGAGCGATGTTCCAGTCTTCCAGAACCATTTCACCACGGCTGTGGAATGTTAAACACAGAAGGGAGTATACAACCTCTCATACTCTTGCCATATATCAATCCTCAAGCCCTCAAGTAGTGTGAAGCAGGTAGTGGGAAGCAGGTAGTGTGAAGCAGGTTGGAAAAGTGTTGGGCTGGAACAAAAATGTCTGCTAGTAAGGCCCTAGGACCTGAAGAGATCGAAACCCCCCTAGAGGATTATGTAAGGAGACCCCTTACTGGTTTCTTCCAACTGTAGGGAGGGAAAGTGTTAGCATTGAAGCAACATTTCAACATTTTATTTGTTTCACTTCCTTTAAATTCATGGCAGAAAGAGGGCCAGTTGTGAGGTTCCTTGTTTAGTGTGCTTCCCACCTGGAGGAGGTAAAGGAGAGGGTAGTGTTTGGCGCGTCGTTAAGGCCTGGTTTTGGCACCAGAGCATTCCAAGATGGCGTCACGCTCTACACGGTCCTGGGGTTGCCAGCGGTTTCTGAGGCAGTGCCAGGCCCTTAGGCTCTAGCTTGGATGTTTTACTAGTGTATGTGTTTTATTTCACCCGAGGTCACATTCGCGTTTCCATTATGAAATAAGAGCCCTTCGAAGGTCCTTAGACGAAGGGGAATATTCCTCTGCTAGGACTTGGTTGTCTGTATACCATAGTAATTTAGGAAATGCATTAGTATGTACTGGATGAGTTTCGATTGAGTCAGATATATTACACAATATCCATATAAATTTGAATCACAATTCTTTTGTTAGTTTTTCCTGATAGAAAGCAATTGATAGTATTGACACAGCAATTATTCACATTTCCTGGTCATACAAAGAGGTATTAAAGTAGTCATGGCAACGTGACTCAATAGTCTCAATAACCCTTATTCAACTTTAGAAACTTTCTTCATTAACCACAAAACAAAGAGTTCTAGCTACATGAGTGTTTACCAATGCTAGCTGGCTAACTTATCGAATTCTGCAGTGAAACTACAGCCCAGGAACAACATGTTCTGTTTTCATACTGTTCCTGGTAGGTGGACTAGACCAGTGGGATGTTCCCCAATGCTGGTAAGTGGGCCCTGAGTGAGAAAGTTTGGGGAACCCCTGGACAAGACTAGTGACTTCAGCTAGACACTCCAGCTAGTGAGTCAGGACCTCTTGTTTTATTTACACGCATTCACTCATGTTAATTATAGACCGCCTGGCTGAAAATGAACCCCCCATCCCATGTACAGATGTGTTGAGGTCTACACTCCACATGCTTGACTATGCACATTTGTGTAGGCGGTGCTTACAGTTCATAATGTTATTACTATATCTTCATTGGACGAGATTGTATTTTGTTATGTTCATTTAAAAAGGGCTGTCAGGTCTAGAGAAAACGACCCAAATGTAACTAACTCAACATCATTTTTTGTTTGTTTTCTGTCATTTCATAAAAGGTTTGCTGCATCACATCTGGCCGTGATTGGGAGTCCCATAGGGCGGCGCACAATTGGCCCAGTTTGGCCGGGGTAGGCCGTCATTGTAAATAAGAATTTGTTCTTAACTGACTTGGCTAGTTAAATAAAGGTTAAATAAAAATAAATAAATAGTCTGCATTGTGGAAGATTGAACCTTCAGAACAGTTTGATCAACACAGTTTAAGCTACCTGAATTGATCACATTTACCAGTCAATACTGTCAAAGAATCAGCTTTGGCCAGGCTTTACTCTACACAGACAGAGCTGACCAGCGTTCAGTCACTGAACAAGAGGTTAAAGCTGTGGCTGCAAGGCAGGCCACTCAGTCACACACGCCCACATGGAGAAGAGAGGAGGGGAGGGGAGGGAGGCTAGCTGCCCAGCCCGCTCTGCTCTGTGAAAGACCTACTGCAGAGGCGTCTGACCAGAGCCAGAGTCGTGACTGAGCACTGTTTGTTAGTTTGTGTGGTTGGGGCGGGCTGTCTGTCTGCTTGTCTGCCTGTCTGTTCGAAAGCTGCTGAAAGCCAAATGCACGCCATTGTGTACAGTAGTGTCTACTCTGTACAGTAGTGTCTACTCTGTAGTGTCTACTCTGTACAGTAGTGTCTACTCTGTAGTGTCTACTCTGTACAGTAGTGTCTACTCTGTAGTGTCTACTCTGTACAGTAGTGTCTACTCTGTAGTGTCAACTCTGTACTGTAGTGTCTACTCTGTACAGTAGTGTCTACTCTGTATTGTCTACTCTGTACAGTAGTGTCTACTCTGTAGTGTTTACTCTGTACAGTAGTGTTTACTCTGTAGTGTCTACTCTGTACAGTAGTGTTTACTCTGTAGTGTCTACTCTGTACAGTAGTGTTTACTCTGTAGTGTCTACTCTGTACAGTAGTGTTTACTCTGTAGTGTCTACTCTGTAGTGTCTACTCTGTACAGTAGTGTCTACTCTGTACAGTAGTGTCTACTCTGTAGTGTCTACTCTGTACAGTAGTGTTTACTCTGTAGTGTCTACTTTGTACAGTAGTGTCTACTCTGTAGTGTTTACTCTGTAGTGTTTACTCTGTACAGTAGTGTCTACTCTGTAGTGTGTACGCTGTAGTGTCTACTCTGTAGTGTTTACTCTGTACAGTAGTGTTTACTCTGTAGTGTTTACTCTGTAGTGTTTACTCTGTACAGTAGTGTGTACTCTGTAGTGTTTACTCTGTACAGTAGTGTCTACTCTGTAGTGTCTACTCTGTAGTGTCTACTCTGTACAGTAGTGTTTACTCTGTAGTGTTTACTCTGTACAGTAGTGTGTACTCTGTAGTGTTTACTCTGTACAGTAGTGTCTACTCTGTAGTGTCTACTCTGTAGTGTTTACTCTGTACAGTAGTGTCTACTCTGTAGTGTGTACTCTGTAGTGTCTACTCTGTAGTGTCTACTCTGTACAGTAGTGTCTACTCTGTAGTGTCTACTCTGTAGTGTTTACTCTGTACAGTAGTGTCTACTCTATAGTGTCTACTCTGTTGTGTAGTGTCTACTCTGTAGTGTCTACTCTGTAGTGTAGTGTCTACTCTGTAGTGTTTACTCTGTAGTGTCTACTCTGTACAGTAGTGTCTACTCTGTAGTGTCTACTCTGTAGTGTTTACTCTGTAGTGTCTACTCTGTACAGTAGTGTCTACTCTGTACAGTAGTGTCTACTCTGTAGTGTCTACTCTGTAGTGTCTACTCTGTAGTGTCTACTCTGTACAGTAGTGTCTACTCTGTACAGTAGTGTCTACTCTGTAGTGTCTACTCTGTACAGTAGTGTCTACTCTGTACAGTAGTGTCTGCTTTTTAGTGTCTACTCTGTAGTGTAGTGTTTACTCTGTAGTGTCTACTCTGTACAGTAGTGTCTACTCTGTAGTGTCTACTCTGTAGTGATTACTCTGTAAACATCTCTCCTTTTTCACAGAATCAGGTGGACTCGTCTCACAGGTTGATGCCTCCAGTCCTTAGACTATGTAGTTACTTGTGCGTTGGCAGTGGTTCGTAAACAAGTTGTAAGGGATGATGATGCTGCCTTAATGCAGCAAAAGACTTTAGCATGCATTTCATAAACATCCGGCCGTCAAGTTGTTGTACAAATAAAAGTGGCCAAGCTAAAACACTGCGTAGTCAGGTGCAATCAGAACACAAACAGATGTTAATACCATCAGCTGTTACCTAACACAGGAAGGCCAGCCAGACTGTTAAAGAGGATAGCCTGTCTATCTGACTGTGTCCCAGTTGCCCCCATTGATTTTGTGACTGTCCAAAGAGTGAGAGACGGGGAGCCATATATTTGACTGACCAATCAGCATAGCCTTTAAATCATCCTACTGCCCTAAAGGAGATGGTTAAAAGGAGTGGCAGTGTCCCCTAAATCCTAGTGTGTGTTCATTCGGCACCAAACAGAAGAAAGCAGACTGAAACAGGGAGGGACTATCTGGACTTGTCCAATAACAAACACTCATTTTGGTTTTCTGTTGCTAAAAGTTTTCTGTTATGTGCCCTAATGAATACCACCCAAGCTGCATCTTGATGTTGTCTAGTGTGGCGCTGCCTGTGTCAATTGTGTGTTGGGTGTTTTTTGGGGGGGGTCATCACGGGGCATGTTGTTGATTTCAACATCCAGGAAGTACTGTGTACTTCTGTCTGTCTGTCTCTCTTTCTCTCTCTCTCTCTCTCTCTGGGTTTCTTTTTCTCTCTCTAGGTCTCTCTTTCTCTCTCTCTCTGGGTTTCTTTTTCTCTCTCTAGGTCTCTCTTTCTCTCTCTAGGTCTCCCTTTCTCTCTCTCTCTCTCTCTCTCTCTGGGTTTCTTTTTCTCTCTCTAGGTCTCTCTTTCTCTCTCTAGGTCTCCCTTTCTCTCTCTCTTTCTCTCTCTCTCGCTCTGGGTCTCTCTCACTCTCCCACTCTCACACACACACACACACACACACACACACACACACACACACACACACACACACACACACACACACACACACACACAGAGAGTGTATTATCATCCTAAGCCTTAGTGGTCTTCATGCATAGTGCATCATTTTTTTGAATTTCAAGTCTTACTTAATATAAATGTGAAATATTGAGTGACATGTAAATAAAAAAAATATACACTAAACACCCGACACACACAGAAATGAACCATCAAAGTATGGGATGTTATAGGAGAGAATACGAGCTTCGTTGTTTGGAATGAATTCTGCTAGCACACCCTAGTTACACACACGCACATGCTTAATATTTGTCGTTCTTCTTGGCAGCTCTCGTGTGGCTCCGCTGTATGGTGCAGCCTGTCACATTACCCCAGCCCCCACCCAGTCTCTGGGAAGGCTGAGGGAATGGCACTGCGGCTTGCCACGCATTTACCGTGAACACGACCGTCTGTCTGTGTCCTTCCGCCAGTCACCTAACTGAAGTGTGATAACAAGCTCTTTGACAATCCTTGCTAGCGATGTAGACTTTTGTATCTGTCTGTCAAACTTGCTCTCATTATGTCTCGGTTTTGTTCCAAGGCTGTTTCTCTTTCTTCCGCTATTTTTGTATTTGTTTTTGGTGGAGGGGTTCTGTGATTATAGGATGCCCTTGTTCAAACAGCTGAGCTAGATATCCCCCTGGGTTACCATCTGCCTCTCGTACGGTTGTTTATTGAGTCACTTCTTTGCTCTGTGACTGAATGCTGGCCTAATGTGTGGGGGGGGGGGGGAATCCCATCATACCATAAGCCTGCATCCCTGTATTGACATAGACCTCTATTCTAGCCCCCATGTTGCATCTGGGGAAAAACCTCCCATGAAGCCTTGGTCAGGCCTGTTGCCTCCCTGTATAGACCGTTACCCAATCCCTCAGGAGAAATTCTGACGGGCCATTTGCGATGGCCAAATCGAGATAGAAATCAGCCACTCCGTCTGGCAGATAGTATATCTCTCTAGTGCATCTGAGCCAGGATAATGTGTACGTCTGCACTTGGGCAGGACTTGGAAGAGCATATCCCCCACCGCCTCCTCTCTTCTGCCCTCATTGCCATGTTGCCGACCCCCAGTTGTGGTCATTCTAATGGAGCATGGAGCAGTGTAGGCCAGTGTTCGTGGATCACAATAATACAGGAAGTAGTTCAAGGCATGTGGCTATGGGCTCTTTTATTTAAGCAGTAAGGCCCGAGGGGGTGTGGTATATGACCAATATACCACAATATACCAATATATGACCAATATACCACAATATACCAATATACCACAATATACCAATATATGACCAATATACCAATATATGACCAATATACCACAATATACCAATATATGACCAATATACCACATCTAAGGGCTGTTCTTATGCACTATGCAATGCGGAGTGCCTACATACAGCCCTTAGCCCTGGTATACTGGCCATATATTACAAACCCCCGAGGTGCCTTATTGCTATTATAAACTGGTTACCAATGTAATTAGCCCAGTAAAAATAAATGTTTTGTCATACTCGTGGTATACGTCAGCCAATCAGCATTCAGGGCTGGAACCACCCAGTTTATATCTTGCCTTATACCTCAAATCAGTCCATATTTTGATTGTTCAAATAAAGATATTCTGTGGCAAGGTACACACTTAAGATTAGTGATGCACCAATATGACATTTTTGTCCGATACCGATATCCAATATTTTCCTTGGCAAAAAAAAACCAGATACCGTTAACCGATATGTAAAATTTGAACGGCCTTTTAAGCATTCTAGTACAGTTAAATAGTTAACACACACACATGGACGCAGTGGTCTAAGGCACTGCATCTCAGTGCAAGAGCCGTCACTACAGTCCCTGGTTCGATTCCAGGCTGTATTACATCCGGCCGTGATTGAGAGTCCCATAAGGCGGCACACAATTGGCCCAGCGTCGTCCGGGTTTGGCCGGGGTAGGCCGTCATTGTAAATAAGAATTTGTTCTTAACTGACTTGTCTAGTTAAATCAAGGTTACATACGCACACACACACCACACTGACCAAAAGGTTACTTTGTTGGCATTTACGTGTCCCCGATTGCCAGTAAAACATAATCAAAACCTATTTCTTTCACTTACTGTGCTGTTTCGTTGTTCATTCGTTTCATTCTCAACCAGGATTTCATCATACATGTTAAGTATTGAAGTTTCACCTGTGTCTGTCCGTAGCCTCTCTTCCTCGGTGCGCTCTGTCACTGTGTCTGTTTACATCTTGTCCAGCTGTATGTAACATTTCACGTAAGCCCTGTTTCTTGTCTGCATTGAAGTAGTGGTCCTTCTACATTGCATCGAGCATGGTGGCGACACAGTAAAGAGAGAATGCCACCGAATCGCTTGTTCACAGCCTGTGCGCCAGTTTTGTTGAGCAGGCGTTTCAATACCATGACAGAGGGTATCACGTCTGCTGCAGACACCGTTGATGAGCTTATTTCTCCAGTCAGTTGTTCAAATAGAGCTAGCTAGTGTGTTCATGTTTCAAACATGTTCTCAAATGCCATTAAAATGGCAGCAGCTGTATGACAACCGGCACATTCATGAGCATTGAATACGACTTTCCTCAGTACGAAATCCTCAACGACCCACTGTGTTGTCAAACTCAGCATGCTCACGGGGGTGATATCGCTGGTCCAAATGTCAGTTGTGAAGCTAATAGCAGTGACGCTATTACTGTGTAACTCCGGTAGGGCAACATCTGAAAAATAGCGCACTTGGTAATGTGTACCGGTGCTCGACCAGTCAGCGAAAGCCAACATCACCCATGACAGAGAACGGTTGATTGTCAAGGGCGATGAATTCCATTATCTTGGCGTTAATGGATTTCACTTTTGAGTTGTCTTGCTGAAAATGTCTTACTCTTTCAAATGACTGCTCGACTTGTCTGCTTGATCCACACCAGCAGACATTGTGGGCTAGGTTAGGAATGCTGTGTTGCACGTGTAGCGCAAAATTGTACGTGGCTTCATTACGTCATGTACGTACATTACATAGGTATGTACGTCCGCTTTGACATCGTTTTTTCACATTGGCATTAAACTAGACATCGGGCTGATGTCGATGTTGCCATTTTTAGCTATTATCATCCGATTTCAACATCTTCACGGATATATCGTGCATCCCTACTTAAGATACAGTGACACAATTTGTGGAAACCAGGGCCACCAACAGGCACAACATGATAAGGTGCAGTGTATGCCAGATACTGTAGATTGTTCATCTCTGGCCCTTACTGGACACCCTCAGGCCATCGTGGCAGTGTCCCTTGCTGCATCACCAATTCCCTGGCTGGTCCTGACCCTGGCAAATGAGTTAATTACCTGCTGTCCCTGGACCCACCTCACTGCCCATCACAGGGTAACACAGCCCCTCTCCTCCCCCACTCGAGATGGGGCACGTGGCTTGACCTCCCGGTGCAAACAGGTTTTTAGAATTATGCCATTTCCCACGTTTAATCTCCTCGGCTGGTAAACTTTAATGCAATGTGTTACCAAGTGATTTATTTTGGAGAGAGAGACCGAACCAAACAACTGCTATTTTTACAATATGGAGGTCAGGCCAGGCGGTAAAGATGGATGATTTACCGCAACGTTCACTTTTAGCCACAGAGGGGTTATATAATTACAGATACCTCAGGAGCTTCATCACAAGCCTCTGTTATGATATACGGGCCCTCTCTCAAAGGGCTGGGTCCAGGAAGAGAGGCAATGTTGGGTGAGGAGGGGGGAGCCTGTCTCTGCTGAGTCAGAATTTTCTCGCAGTCTGGGAGGGGTTCCCCTTTTCATCCCCTCCCTCTCTCTCCCTCCCATTCTCTCTCCATCCCTCTCATCCTTTCAGGTGTTGAAGGAGCAGGAGAGACTGCCGCGCCCTTAGAGCAGTGGCCTAGATACAGGGATTGCGTCGGGGACTGGGGGGAGGGGAGGTGGTAGAAGTCTTGTCTTGGCAGGAGAAGGGGAGTTGGTGCCTGGCTGTGGCTGTGCTGTCCCATCGCCTGGCCAGCTGTCCCCATAACGCCACCCGTTGGATATGCCAAGATTACTCCAACCATCATTGCTTCCTATACCACCCTCTCTCCCAAGCTGCACACGTCTGCTGTTAAGAAATGCTTTTTCCTAAAGGTCTACCCAAGGAGTTGATGTCTGGAGTGTGATGATCTTTATTATTTATTATTGCAACGAGTAGGGTTCGGCGGTATACCGGGGTATTTGGAAAAAGCTACTGTATAGTTTTTCAATTCCGTCAATACCATTTGTATAAGAATATTTTGAAGATAAATACACAATGCTGAGAGATTGCGAGAGACAGAGGACGAGAAGTCAATAGAGTAATAACGATCAATGGAAATAGTTTTTTTCTGTAATAGGGAATTATTTATCAATGGGTCAGAGACATGCGAGGAATTTGTCTAAACAGTGAGCCTGAAATGGGATACTTGTTATTTGGCTATTGGCCCAGTTGTACTGCAATGACTTCTAATTGGTCAACCACAGTCTAGGGCTGGGTTATAAAACTAGATTCTGTCCCTTTGTTCTGGGGAGATAATCACTGGAGAGAACCACCGGAGAGAATCACTGGAGAGCATCACTGAGGACAGGGGAGAATGACCATCTACTTCCAAGCATGATTTGTCCTATTTGAATAAACCTATTTTCCTCCCCCTGATTTGCTTTGGGGTCTGTGTTATTAAAGAATAACATCAACTGCTAACAATTAAAACAGAGTTTTTTTTAAACGTTTTTCAATAAGTTGTACTATTTGTAGCTACTTTTTAAGTTAATACCTGTAGTCAACTTGTGCAATATGAGAGGAGATAAAGCAGATGGCATTCTTCATTTCAACTTAATCTTGCAACCAAGAAAAGTACCAGAGAAAAGTGCAAGAGAAAAGTAGCTACACATCAGCCAGAGCGCTGTCTTTTGATAGAATGGCCGCTTGTGAATTCTCATCCAAGTGGAGAAGTGCAACTAAAGCACACAATTTGTTTGATGTTTAGCAGAAATTACAATAAGAAGCATTTTAGATCTGCGTTTACAAAACACAGGAAGATATTTCTTATGCACTAGTTATCTAAGTGGCTGAATGAATAAGGCCACAGAGTGTGTGTCTTATCATGTGTATGTGCCTCCCATAGTCTGGGGATTGGGGATTGTGGCAGAGACCTTTGGTGGCATATCTTGTGGGGTAAGCATGGGTGTCCGAGCTGTTTGCTAGTAGTTTAAACCGGCACCTCGGTGCATTCAACACTTCTCAAGTAGTGACGAAGTCAATCTCTCCTCCACTTTGAGCCATAAGAGATTTACATGCATATTATTAATTTAGCTCTCCATGTACATTTAAGGACTAGGCGTGCTGCCCTGTTTTGAGCCAATTGTAATTTTCGAGGTGCCTCCGTGGCACCTGACCACACGATTGAATAGTAGTCCAGGTGCGACAAAACTAGAGTCTGTAGGACCTGCCCTGTTGATAGTGTTGTTAAGAAGGCAGAGCAATGCTTTATTATGGACAGACTTTACCCCATCTTATCTACTGCTGTATCAACATGTTTTGACTATGACAGTGGTCAAACTTTATCAATTTCCACATTATTTATTACAAGATTTAGTTGAGGTTCAGGGTTTAGTGAATGATTTGTCCCAAATACAATGCTTTTAGTTCTTGAAATATTTAGGAATAACTTATTCCTTGTCACCCATTCTGAAACTAACTGCAGATTTTTGTTAGGTGTTGCAGTGATTTCACTCGCTGTAGTAACTATTGTGTATAGTGTTGAGTCATTCGCAAACATAGACATACCAGCTTTACTCAAGGCCAGTGGCATGTCATTAGTAAAGATTGAAAAAAGTAAGAGGCCTAGACAGCTGCCCTGGGGAATTCCTGATTCTACCTGGATTATGTTGTAGAGGCGTCCATTAAAGAACACCCTCTGTGTTCTGTTAGACAGGTAACTCTTTGTCCACATTATAGCAGGGGTGTAAAGCCATAGCACATATGTTTTCCCATCAGCAGACTATGATCGATAATGTCTAAAGCCACACTGAAGTCTAACAAAACAGCTCCCAAAAACCTTTATCATCAATTTCTCTCTGCCAATCATCAGTCATTTGTGCAAGTGCCGTGCTTGTTGAATGTCCTTCCCTATAAGCGTACTGAAAGTCTGTTGTCAATTTGTTTACAGTAAAATAGCATTGTATCTGGTCAAACACCATTTTTTCAAAAAGTTTACTATGGGTTGGTAATAGGATGATTGGTGGGCTATTTAAGCCAGTAAAGGGGGCATTACTATTCTTGGGTAGTGGAATTACTTTTGCTTCCCTCCAAGCCTGAGGGCACACACTTTCTAGTAGGCTTAGATTGAAGATATGGCAAATAGGAGTGGCAATATCATCCGCTATTATCTTCAGTCATTTTCCATCCAAGTTGTCTGACCCTGGTGGCTTGTCATTGTTGATAGACAACAATAACTTTTTCACTTCTTCCACACTCACTTTACGGAATTCAAAATGACAATGCTTGTCTTTCATAATTAGTTATACTTGGATGTGTAGTGTCAGCATTTGTTGGTGGCATGTCATGCATAAGTTTGTTAATCTTGCCAATTAAAAAAATCATTAAAGTAATTGGCAATATCAGTGAGTTTTGTGAAGAATGAGCCATCTGATTCAATGAATGATGGAGCCGAGTTTGCCTTTTTGCCCAAAATTTCATTTAAGGTGTTCCAAAGCTTTTTACTGTCATTCTTTTATATAATTGATCTTTGTTTCGTAGTATAGTTTCTTCTTTTTATTCAGTTTAGTCACATGATTTCTCAATTTGCAGTACGTTTGTGCAGCCAGACTTATTTGCCATTCCTTTTGCCTCATCCCTCTCAACCATTGTTCAATTCCTCATCAATCCATAGGGTTTGATCTGTTTTGACAGTCATTTTCTTAATGGATGCGTGCTTGTTAGTAACTGGAATAAGCAATTTCATAAATGTCAAGTGCAGCGTCTGGTTGCTCGTCATTACACACCACAGACCCAACAAATATCCTTTACGCCAACAACATAGGAATCACTACAAAACGCATTGTATGACCTCTTATACACTATATTAGGCCCAGCCTTTGGAACTTTGGTTTTCTGAGATATAGCTACTGTGATCAGGGACATTCAACTATGACTACATCCGGTGGATTTGGATACAGCTTTAAAGCACATTTCTGCAGCATTAGTAAAGATGTAATCAATACATGTTGATGATTTCATTCCTGTGCTGTTTGAACCTGTTGCCACATTACTTCAACAGTATTTAACATGAGATCCTCTCTAAGCTTTACAGGAACGTGGTTCTGAATATGAACGGCAACACGTCCAGCATTGGCATTTCTAGATGTTATAACCATGTATTGCTACCACTGTATCATCAGAGGTATTATCTAAGTGAGTTTCAGAGATAGAATATGAATGTCATCTGTTACTCGCAAATTATTGATTTCATGGACCTTGTTTCATTAAGCTACATATGTTAGCCTGGGCTATTTTTTTCACACTTTTCTGGTATGCTTGTTTGTTTTCATTGCTTTACTGGTAAGCTTAGCAGAAGTAGACATGTTCATGTGATTTATGTTAGTGCAGGGTGAGCTGCACACAGTGGACTTCCTACTAGGGCACACCGCCTCAGTGCTAACAGTATAAGTTTGGTTCATAGTCATATGATTACTGCATACAATAGCTGTAGGATCAGCAGAGGCATTCAGGGCAGTTAGAGGGACATAAATTAGGTTACTTACATTGTGTCTTCCAGCGCCCCTGGGATAATGTACATTTGCTGACGCATTATGACAACTCAGTGACACAATGGTAGGGATTAACTGAGACTGAACTGGGCTTGGTTCATTTGATAAGTCATTGTCTCAACGCAGCCTTATAATGCCGTGAAAGGATCCAGGAACCTAAATGATTTGGGTGGATCCCATCCTCCTTATAAAACATGCTTTGTTTCAAGAAGGTATAAAAATTGTCAATAAATGTTACACTCACTGAGCTGCAATAGTCTCGTAGCCTGTTATGGAGGGCTAAAAGTCTGTTGAAACGTTCAATGCCGTGATTTACGGAGGGCACAGGGCCAGATATTATGGGGCGTTTGTTGGTCAAGCAGAGATCCAATCAGTTCTTTAAAATCCATCTTCAGCTGTTCTGAGCTGCCCTTCATAATGTCATTGAATCCCACATGAACTATGATAGACTCAATTTCCCGATGCAGGTTTAATATGTTTGGGAGCAGCTTATTGATGTGCTCCTGGATAGCACAACGTTTTTGCTCCAGGGACTGAAATATTTCTCACCATTGAACAGCCCGATTTAACTGCCCGAGAAGGGGATGGAGAAATCCGCCGATTCCTACCCCTCACACAATTTGTGGAACCTTCCACGGGCCCACGAGAAGCAGGATCGCCCCGTTCACAGATCCAGAGAGAGGGGAAAGGGGACGAACACGACGACCAACCCACAGCTGGAGTCAGCGTAGTTGGAGTCGGCACAGCCGTGGCAGACACAGGCAGTCCCAGTGATGAAGGCGCAGGTAGATCAGGCACCTTTGCATAGATTACATGCTTATTTCCCTCACCGTCCCCAACCTACACAACCCCTGCCTCCAATATAGCCAAAGCGCTCCATTCATTCCTAAAGCCCATAAAATAACCTTCCTACTACTTCTTGTGTACTTGGTGTGGGGCAGGAACTTTAGTTAATGATGAGTAATGTCATCTACAGTTCAGGCCCAGTTGTATTTGGGTCAACTCACTGCATCAGTGGTACTGTTGGGGCCGGGGCTGTAATCTTGGCTTAGCCAACAGACCAGACTCATCCCCTCGCTATCCGTCTAGTAATTGCATTCGAGAAATGCCAACATCTCGGGCTGCCAGCGTGTGGAGCGCTCCTCTCCTCGGGAGGTGCGATCGTCACACCTGTTGAGGCATATTTTTTTGGAAGGCAAGCTGTGAATGAGTAAAAAAATTAAATAATTGAAAGCGGGTTAGAGTTGTTTGGCATAAGGGCCTACTAATTTCAGTGTTTTATACTTTTGGATCAGACCTGTTCTTTGATGCAGTTTTCTGATCAGTGAGACTTTTTTTTTTTGGCTTGTTATTGTTCATGATTATGGTAAAAACACACCTATAAACATTTATGTGATTGTGAGTTGTATGCTGAGTAAAAATGACCACCTGACAACATCAATCATATGAAATCGATATCTTTTCATAAAATAGAAATCTCACCATGTCGATAAAGGTATGAGGGTAGTGCTGTGACGGTAATAAAGGTATGAGGGTAGTGCTGTGACGGTAATAAAGGTATGAGGGTAGTGCTGTGACGGTAATAAAGGTATGAGGGTAGTGCTGTGACGGTAATAAAGGTATGAGGGTAGTGCTGTGACGGTAATAAAGGTATGAGGGCAGTGCTGTGACGGTAATAAAGGTATAAGGGCAGTGCTGTGACGGTAATAAAGGTATGAGGGCAGTGCTGTGACGGTAATAAAGGTATGAGGGTAGTGCTGTGACGGTAATAAAGGTATGAGGGTAGTGCTGTGACGGTAATAAAGGTATGAGGGTAGTGCTGTGACGGTAATAAAGGTATGAGGGTAGTGCTGTGACGGTAATTGAATAACTATTTAACTGACGTTATGGATGAAGACAGCCATGAAAATAAAATAACCTTTAAACCTTTTAAATAGGCCTATATTACTTTTGTATTTATTTTTATTAACCTTATTTTCATGTAGCTAAACGTTACCAAATAGCGGGAGTCTTTTAAATAATGATTATAACTAACTTAGTCTGTCTAGATATCCTCCTCTTTCCAACTGTCGTTTTTTGCTCCGGCATCTGATCTGCTAGATGTGCAGGGTTGTAGAAGCTCTACACTATACCCAGTTAGCAATGAGGAATCGCCCCAGAAGAGGCCCTCTCCCGGGGGGCCGGAACTGATTGAATCGGGAGTCAGACTCAGCCCGGAATCAAAATGAATGACTGCCTAGAATCGGCCCAAGTACATCGGGCCATTTCTGTCTACCAGAATTCAGCCAACTTTGCCGGGATCTTACCAGAATCCCCCCAGATTGGCCCGATGCAAATTTTGATAAATGTATACAAAATGACCCGGTATTTTTTATTTTTTGTAATTTTTTTAAATATTACTATTATACATTTCATACATACAAATTATACCCATCCACATTAAAACATTTTGTGTCGGAGGAAACACCATGTGTCAGCGTGTATGCGCCTGGCCCGCCACAGGAGTCGCTACAGCGCGATGGGACAACGACATCCCGGCCCGCCACAGGAGTCGCTACAGCGCGATGGGACAAGGACATCCCGGCCCGCCACAGGAGTCGCTACAGCGCGATGGGACAACGACATCCCGGCCCGCCACAGGAGTCGCTACAGCGCGATGGGACAAAAACATCCCGGCCCGCCACAGGAGTCGCTACAGCGCGATGGGACAAGGACATCCCGGCCGGCCAAACCCTCCCCTAACTCTGACGACGCTGGGCCAATTGTGCGTCGCCTCATGGGTCTCCCGGTCGCGGCCGGCACGGGTCTCGAACCAGCATCTGTAGCAACGCAGTTTGCACTGCAACGCACTCGGGAGGCTCCATCCAAAGTTTTTAATGCTTATCAATTGCCTTGCACAAAGTATCGAAATACTACACAGTATTCTTAAAGAATTTCATTTAAATGTTAGTTGTATTTTTTGATCACAGAAACAATGAGAAAATAAATAATGAAATGTTAATTATATAAAGCAGCCTGTGTAATCATCTGCCAGAGAGTAGCCCCAATCAGTCCGAGCCCCAAGTAGTACATTTGGGCCAGATGACTCACACCGGAATCGGCCCGAGGTCAATCCCCGAATCCTAGCCATAAGTAATACTGCTAAAGGCGGCCCAGACTCGGGCCACATGACATCAGCTGAGTCTGACTCTCAGCCGGAATCGGCCCAGATCCACTGTGCTAGCTGGGTAGGCTATTTTTTGATATGTGGACTTTCTTTTATAGAATGCACATGTTCATTGCTTACTAGTAAATAAATCATTTGGTCTTCTTGTAAAAACGGTTGGATGTGTCTGACTATTCATTCATTATTCAACAGCAGTTGACAAGGTTGTTCTGGCTCTGAGTCCAACAGTAAAATGTGCTAATGTTGTGTCAAATGAACAATGTACCAATCCTATCCAACCAGGCATGGTATAATTTGATAAGGAATCTTTTCTTAATTTATAGACTAATCAACGTTGCTACCATGCTTTGTTTTCATGTGATGCTTCCATGCTATGTTGTTGTCTTAGGTCTCTCTTTATGTATTGTTGTGGTGTCTCTCCTGTCGTGATGTTTGTGTTGTCCTATATTTTTATTTTATTGTCCTATATTTATTTATTAATCCCAGCCCCCGTCCCTTCAGGAGGCCTTTTGGTAGACCGTCATTGTAAATAAGAATGTGTTCTTAACTGACTTGCCTAGTTAAATAAAGATGAAATAAATGTCATTATTATTGTTTTAATTTTATTTTAAATAGGCTATGGACATGTTGCATGTATTTCTTTCTATTTTAATTATTGTCAATTTCATTATCATAATATTGCATAGTTGTCTCTCTCCCCTTCATACTTTCCTTGTCAATTCATTATCTTATAGCCTACTTTAAGGTAGGCCTAGGTTTTTTAATAGGTTTTAAGGAAAGGAGAAATACTTGCTCATCTCTGACATACGCTGGTGGCTTTGACTGACGGGTTCTTTGACGTGAATGTGCGTGTGTGAAAGTTTTAGAAAGTTTCCTAAAGTACACTCTTAGACAAAAAGGTGCTATCTAGAACCTAAAACGGTTCTTTGGCTGTCCCCATAGGAGAACCCTTTTTGGTTCCAGGTAGAACCCTTTACATAGAGGCTTCTACATGGAACCCAAAAGAGTTCTACATGGAACCAAAAAGGGTTCTGCTATGGGGACAGCGGAAGAACCCATTTGGAAACCTTTTTTCTAAGAGTGTAGCCTGTCTGGACTAGAGGTCGACCGATTATGATTTTTCACCGCCGGTACCGATTATTGGAGGACCAAAAAAGCCGGTACCGATTAATCGGACGATTTTTATTTATTTATTTGTTTGTAATAATGACAATTACAACAATACTGAATGAACACTTATTTTAACTTAATATAATACATAAATACTATCAATTTAGCCTCAAATAAATAATGAAACATGTTCAATTTGGTTTAAATAATGCAAAAACAAAGTGTTGGAGAAGAAAGTAAAAGTGCAATATGTGCCATGTAAAAAAGCTAACATTTAAGTTCCTTGCTCAGAACATGAGAACATATGAAAGCTGGTGGTTCCTTTTAACATGAGTCTTCAATATTCCCAGGTAAGAAGTTTTAGGTTGTAGTTATTATAGGAATTATAGGACTATTTCTCTCTATACCATTTGTATTTCATATACCTTTGACTATTGGATGTTCTTATAGGCACTTTAGTATTGCCAGTGTAACAGTATAGCTTCCGTCCCTCTCCTCGCTCTTACCTGGGCTCGAACCAGGAACACATCGACAACAGCCACCCTCGAAGCAGTGTTACTCATGTAGAGCAAGGGGAATAACCACTCCCAAGTCTCAGAGCGAGTGACGTTCGAAACGCTATTAGCGCGCACCCGCTAACTAGCTAGCCATTTCACATGGGTTACACCAGCCTAATCTCTGGGGTTGATAGGCTTGAAGTCATAAACAGCGCAATGCTTGAAGAATTGCGAAGAGCTGTTGGCAATACGCACGAAGTTGCTGTTTGAATGAATGCTTACGAGCCTGCTGCTGCCTATCATCGTTCAGTCAGACTGCTATATCAAATCATAGACTTAATTATAACATAATAACACACAGAAATACGAGCCTTTTGTCATTAATATGGTCAAATCCGGAAACTATCATTTCGAAAATGAAACGTTTATTATTTCAGTGAAATACGGAACCGTTCCGTATTTTATCTAACGGGTGGCATCCCTAAGTCTAAATGTTCCTGTTACATTGCACAACCTTCAATGTTATGTCATAATTATGTACAATTCTGGCAAATTAATTACGGCCTTTGTTAGGAATAAATGGACTTCACACAGTCCGCAATGAGCCAGGCGGCCCAAACTGCTGTGTATATACCCTGACTGCTTGCACGGAACGCTAGAGAAGTGACACAAATTCATGTTAGCAGGCAATATTAACTAAATATGCAGGTTGTATTGATCGTATTGATTTTTTAAAAAAGGCATTGATGTTTATGGTTATGGTTAGGTACATTGATGCAACGACAGTGCTTTTTTCGCAAATGCGCTTGTTAAATCATCACCCGTTTGTCGAAGTAGGATGTGATTCGATGAGAAATTAACAGGCACCGCATCGATTATATGCAACGCAGGACACGTTAGATAAACTAGTAATATCATCAACCATGTGTAGTTAACTAGTGATTATGTTAAGATTGATAGATTTTTATAAGATAAGTTTAATGCTAGCTAGCAACTTACCTTGGCTTCTTGCTGCCCTCGCGTAACAGGTAGTCAGCCTGCCATGCAGGCTCCTCGTGGAGTGCAATGTAAGGCAGGTGGTTAGATCGTTGGACTAGTAACCAGAAGGTTGCAAAAACGAATCCCCGAATCCCCCCTGAACAAGGCAGTTAACCCCCGTTCCTAGGCCGTCATTGAAAATAAGAATGTGTTCTTAATCTGACTTGCCTAGTTAAATAAAGGTGTAAAAAATATATATATAATATAAAAAAATACAATCAATAAAAAAAAAAAAAATCGGCAAATCCGTGGCCAAAAATACAGATTACCGATTGTTATGAAAACATGAAATCGGCCCTAATTAATCGTCCATTCCGATTAATCGGTCGACCTCTAGTCTGGACTGTCTCTTTAATAAGAATCAAATGCTCCTGATTTAATCTTGTAAAAGGCCCTTTCCCACCCAGTCCGTTATTTTCATCCAAATAATAATACAAAAAAATACGAGCATGTCATGTTTATGATGCCGTTTACACCAATTTGCTTCTGTTCACATTCAAAAATAAGCTGTTGTCCAATAGAAATTGTTATCTGGGATACTGCCACTGACAGGTCTGTGGGTTCGTTGTGAGAATTCATGAATTTCTCTCTGCCTGTTTTTTACATTAGCAATTTAGTCAATGTGATCACATCACACCAGAGCTAGGCTACACATCGCTCTCGCCATTCAAACTTCCCCGCCAGTTCATTGCCAACTCTGTAGCCTATTTATTAGCCAATCAGCAATCAAGAGGATCGATCAATGCTTCTCTCCTCGAATAGGCCTAGGCCTATTAGTAAAAAAATAAATAAAATAAAAGTTTTTTATTGTTCAGAAATGTGGTGGGTACTCTCTTCGTTCGAGGGACTTTATCTTGCTAACTGTTCCAAATGTCCGAACTGAATTTGGTAAAAGGGCTTTTATGTACTCTGCGCCATCGTCTTGGAATGCCTTACAAAATACTTTTAAACTGGAAGAACTTGTCCCGATTGGTATTTTTAAATCACTGATGAATGATCTTGAGACTGATTCCCTGACTTGTCAATGTTTTTAATTTGCTGTTTTTGATTTTGTTATATTCTTTGTTAATTCTATGGTTTTTACTAGATTACTTGTAGTTTTTCATGTTGTTTGTCTAATTTTTGTAATGACTTGGCGCTGCCTATCTTGGCCAGGACGCTCTTGAAAAAGAGATTTTAAATCTCAATGAGCCTTTCCTGGTTAAATAAAGGTTAATAAATAAATAAATAAAAAAAGAAAAATCATTGCTCAAAATAAGTTTCAAAATATATTGCTCTTCATTTTATATACAGTATATACAGGCTACTCGTTCAAGAGCTAGAGAGGGGGGAAGAGAGGCCAGTGGAGTTGCCAGCAGAGATGCATGGATTTCTCAAGAAGGGAACAGTGAAGAAGACAATAAATGTGCAAGTTAGAAGTTAATTAATATTATATGAATACATCATTCGTATAGCCTATATATTATTGGCCTGCTAAAGTGAATCTAGGCGACCATCTGTGCTATAGGCAACCCTAAAAGACTGAGAAAAATAAGTGGTTGAACAGATTTAGATAAAGCACTCGAATTAAAATGTAGTGTCAACATAACCACCCACCACTTAACTAAAATAAATCAACGGCTGATCATTAGGCTGTGGACAGGCTGATCATTAGGCTGTGGACAGGCTGATCATTAGGCTGTGGACAGGCTGATCATTAGGTTATGGACAGGTTGCGTGCATATGTTACTATTTTGTAATGGTTGTTAATTTCATCTTCATGCAGCCGATAATACAGTATCACGACTGTCTCTATATATCCCTCTTAAAACTTTTTAGGTTACATTGATTTAGCATTATCCTGTAATGTAGACTATTTGATACCCTACAGAAAGGATTTAAAGCTAAGGCATGGTTTTCAATACATTTTTGGGAAAGGACAAATGTGATTTGTCTGAGTGAGATGTCCTGCAGGTGGCTTTGATTGATGGGTCCTTTAGGTGGGTGGGTGTGCGTGTAGGAGTTCAGTAACTCTCTATGTCAATTCAGAAAGTTTCCTAAAATAGGCATAGACAGGGTCTGGACTGCATCTCTTTAAAAAAGTGTTTTGTCATGTTGCAGTGTCAGCATATGTGTGAGGAATGATGACAAGTGCCAGTTTTGAGTTTCCTCTCTTATTAAATGGTGTGCAACTGAATGAATCATGAAATGCGGATTGTTCTGAAAAGTGGAGGGGAAAATGTTTTAATCGCAAATTCCTCTCCAATTTGACATTTCTTAATTTGTATACTAGACTAATATTTACAGGTAATAACTTAAATAATAATAAGAATGAAATGCTACGGATAATAACGAAGTGTAATAATAGTGACGCTGCAGAGAAAAGCCACACGTTTCTTTTGTCTGATATCCACCAATCCAACTTTAGGCCAGGATGAAACCAATTGATGAAACCAATTGAATCTTGATTAAAATCCACGAGTAAAAAAAAATAATCTGGGTCAATGAAACAGGCTCTATAATCAGGTACCCCTCCAAAATAAACACAGAACACATTTTGGAGCCCCACACTGTATCAAATGAACTCAAACTTCTCTTCTAAATGTTACTCAACACCATGCAGAAGCATCGGCACCCTATCTGCACCTTGTTCTTTGGCGAGTTGCCGCCCTTCAGAATGTCAATGTTGGCTCTCGGAACAACCCGCCAACAACAAGGGCCGCTTTGTAAAGTGGCCGTCTGGCCACAGGGGACTCTCCAGCGGGGTTAGTGTGGATACGTGTTCTCCTCTACGGTGTCGTCAGCCTTCCGTAAACGCAGGCCCGGTCGAGCTGACAGGATGATGGAGAGTTGCAGTGGAGAGAGACAAAGATGCTTCTTGTGTGCAGGTTTGCGTCAAGCACGAAATCCAAACATACTCTCCAGTTTCCTTCCAGCCTGACCTTCATGTTCACCGTTTGGTCTGGCGGGAGAGGCGAGAGGACCAAAACATGCCCTTCTAGTCCTTCAGAGGGGTGTGGTCTCAATCAAGTTACCTTGTAGATTATAGATAAACAAACTGACCACGGACACCAATAGAACATGATTAGCGTAGTGTAGCAGTATATAGCTTTTTTATAGACTTCGGACATTTTATAGCATACTGTTGAAACATTGACTTCAAATCCATTTTGAAATGGAGGGTTGGCGGATATACGTCTCATTTGTTAACACTGGGTTCTGAGTATGTGTATCCTGCAAGTGGATCTTGCTGTAATCTGTTGTTGGATGTGCAGCAGCAAGGGCTATTTTACCAAGAAGGAGAGTGATGGAGTGCTGCATCAGATGACCTGGCCTCCACAATCCCCCGACCTCAACCAAATTGAGATGGTTTGGGATAAGTCGGACCGCAGAGTGAAGGAAAAGCAGCCAACAAGTGCTCAGCATATGTGGGAACTCCTTCAAGACTGTTGGAAAAGCATTCCAGGTGAAGCGGGTTGAGAGAATGCCAAGAGTGTGCAAAGCTGTCATCAAGGCAAAGGGTGGCTACTTTGAAGAATCTAAAATCGAAAACATATTTTGATTTGTTTAACGCTTTTTTGGTTACATGATTCTATATATGTTATTTCATAGTTTTGATGTCTTCATTATTCTACAATGTAGAAAATAGTAAAAAAAAACAAACAAAAAAAACATTGAATGGGTAGGTGTTCTAAAACATTTGACCAGTAGTGTATGTCAGAGCGGCATTGCACTAAGATACGGTGGCATAGTCTAGAGTGCAGTATAGAGGTCTAACGATTAATCAGAATGGCCGATTAATTCGGGCCGATTTCAAGTTTTCATAACAATCGGTAATCTGTATTTTTGGCCACCGATTTGCCGATATTTTTTTTGTTCTTTTTTTAGTATTTTATTTATTTTGTATTTTTTTGTATTTTTTCTTTTTTACACCTTTATTTAACTAGGCAAGTCAGATTAAGAACACATTCTTATTTTCAATGACGGCCTAGGAACGGGGGTTAACTGCCTTGTTCAGGGGGGATTCGGGGATTCGTTTTTGCAACCTGGTTACTAGTCCAACGTTCTAACCACCTGCCTTACATTGCACTCCACGAGGAGCCTGCATGGCAGGCTGACTACCTGTTACGCGAGGGCAGCAAGAAGCCAAGGTAAGTTGCTAGCTAGCATTAAACTTATCTTATAAAAAACTATCAATCTTAACATAATCACTAGTTAACTACACATGGTTGATGATATTACTAGTTTATCTAACGTGTCCTGCGTTGCATATAATCGATGCGGTGCCTGTTAATTTCTCATCGAATCACAGCCTACTTCGACAAACGGTTGATGATTTAACAAGCGCATTTGCGAAAAAAGCACCGTCGTTGCATCAATGTACCTAACCATAAACATCAATGCCTTTCTTTAAAATCAATACACAAGTATATATTTTTAAACCTGCATATTTAGTTAATATTGCCTGCTAACATGAAATTGTGTCACTGCTCTTGCGTTCATTGCCTGGCTCTGGACAGGCTGATCATTAGGCTATGGACAGGCTGATCATTAGGCTATGGACAGGTTGCGTGCATATGTTACTATTTTGTAATGGTTGTTAATTTCATCTTCATAGAGCCTATAATACAGTATCACGACTGTCTCTATATATTGTTGAACTGGGACTCAACTTTGTCCCTATACTGACGTTTAGCCTGCTTGATTGCTTTGCGGAAGGAATAACTACACTGTTTGTATTCTTCCATATTCTCTGTATTCTTGCCCTGGTTAAATGCGGTGGTTCGCACTTTCAGTTTTGCGTGAATGCTCCCATCTGTCCATGGTTTCTGGTTGGGGTAGGTTTTAATAGTCACAGTGGGTACAACATCTCCTATGCACTTCCTGATAAACTCATTCACCGTATTGGTATATGTGTCAATATTATTTTCTGAAGCTACTCTGAACATATCCCAGTCCGTGAGATCAAAACAATTTTGAAGCGTGGATTCCGATTGGTCAGACCAGCGTTGAATAGTTCTCACTACGGTTGCTTCCTGTTTGAGTTTCTGCATATAGGAGGGGAGGAGCAAGATGGAATCGTGGTCCGATTTGCCGAATGGAGGGTGGGGGAGGGCCTTATATGCATTCTGGAAGGTAGTATAGCAATGGTCGAGGGTTTTAGCAGCGCGAGTACAAAATACTGCAGAGTTGCTTAAGAGCTAGTCACCATGCTGCCATCTCTGTCGGCGCCATCATGTGAGGTTCCGCTCTCAAGCTGATTTACACTTCCCCAGCTCTAATGAAAGATAATCCTGTGTCATGGCATGGGGGAGACAGGCCTCCACATGGCACCACAACTAGGGAACTAACATCTTCTTTAGTGGCTGTCAGTTGGCTGGCTAGGCTTTTTAGAGCATGAGATGCTACAGTGCAGGAGATCATGCCACACTTAGCAACTAGGAAGTTGCAATGTCATGTCGTGTGATGAAGAGATGACTAGTGTCATGGGCTAAGTGTTCTGAAGACTTCTGAGTTTGGGATGTCACTGCGCTGTAGAGGGTTGCTGAAGTCATGGTAAGGGTTTTTGCGACATGCTCTAGTATCTGTGATTGGTGATGTATTTGTCTCAGAGGGCAAAATTTGCTATATTTTTGGGGGAACGAGTAGATAGCGGTGGAATGCATTCACCATCATTTCAAGGCAGGAAACATGGGTAAGTGTTTGTAAAGTAGGGGTCTTGAAAATGTGGTCTGTGTGTGTGGACTGTGGAGATCTGGGGAGGCTCAGGAGTACTCCAAGTGAAAGCAGAACACTGTTTGAGAGAGGTCGGGACTGCTGCATGTTTAGCTAAAGAGCAGCTCTGGTCTGGATCGCAGAGTTCTGAACCGACCTTGGTAGAATCAGCCTTCAGCTCGTATGTTTTAACATGATTTCAATTCATGACTTAAGAAATGGAATGATTTATTGAAT
This sequence comes from Salmo salar, assembly GCF_965601325.2. Lineage (NCBI taxonomy): Eukaryota > Metazoa > Chordata > Actinopteri > Salmoniformes > Salmonidae > Salmo > Salmo salar. The sequence goes on along the minus strand of NC_138297.1, from coordinate 18,744,179 downwards.
CTACCAACATTTTTCAAAGTGGCTTTCTGAGCGCACCAATGGGAGAGTTATTCACTCTCCCAATGAGTTGGTGAGTCACTGTACGTTAAACAATGCTAATGAGAAGATCTATTCATGTCGATATGGTGCTTCTCATACGAGCATTTAGTCTGCGTGAGGCAGTCTGCGTCAAAGGCTGTCTGTCATTGAGTAGTCGATAGTCAGTCAGGGAGAGTGGGTGCTTTGACAGATTGACAGGCCTTCACCAGCATACTGATTTCCCCAGCCCCCTCCAGTTCCCTCCATGTTCTCATTGACGTATCGTGCCGTCCCTCTGGTCCTCTCGGCTGGCCCTGACTAATCCTTGCCCCTCGCCCCTCCCCCCTATCCCCTGCATGGCCGACGCCATCCACCATCCACCATCCGCCAGGCAGCTGTGAAGCGGCCGGGTCCCCACTGGCTACTCATCGATCCTCCTCTACTGCCTCCAATGGGCCGACACACGCCAGCCACCAGCAGCACACTGTGGGCCAGGAGCCAAGGGGGCCAATGCAGGAAGGGGACATCCTGAGAGAAGGCAATAGAGAGAGAGGGAGGGAGACCACCCATTTGCCCAAGCTAGTCAGGAATTGGTTAACCACACGTTACATATATATGCCCCTCTCTTTTCACAGTTTACACGTGTTTTGATTGCCATGTTGCCACAAAGCTCCAGCGTGACCTTTACATCTGTCGAACGAGGACAATCAGTTCGCTCATTACTCAATCTCCTACAGCCCTCAGACCCTTGGCTCTGAAAAGTGCTTTAAATGGTATTGTCTTAGCGATACGGGCGGGCTCGATAGCTGTTTTGGAACCAGCTACTGTCTCTCACTGTCACTTTATACACAGTGTCATTCAAAGGAAAGAAGCTCCCACACACTGCACTTTCAAAGTATCACGTTTATTTTAATGCTGTACCATACAGATGTAGGATCTTAATTTGATCACCATGTTGCAGTTGAACTTTTATGCAATGCAGGAAATGTTAACTTGTAGTGTATTTGAGGTTTAAAAAGCCTTTCCCTTACGAAAAATGTATCAACCCCTACAAAAATGTCCATTAACCCCCTAGAGATGATTTGATGCACCAGTCAATCTAAGTAACATAATAAAAAAATCCCCATCAAAATCCGTCAGTTTAAGCTAAAGATATGTTTTTTGCATTGGATGCGTCTCAATCCACCGCATCCACAAGTTGCACTTCCGCATCTGCAGTGAAATGTGGCAGAGCCAGAGCTGTGTTTATGAGACCATGAGTCATCCCGAAAATCGGTCTTTTCACGAAAACATCTGTTGTGTTATAACGGTTTGACCGACCAACTACACTGCTCAAAAAAATAAAGGGAACACTAAAATAACACATCCTAGATCTGAATGAATGAACTAATCTTATTAACTACTTTTTTCTTTACATAGTTGAATGTGCTGTCAACAAAATCACACAAAAATAATCAATGGAAATCCAATTTATCAACCCATGGAGGTCTGGATTTGGAGTCACACTCAAAATTAAAGTGGAAAACCACTCTACAGGCTGATCCAACTTTAATGTAATGTCCTTAAAACAAGTCAAAATGAGGCTCAGTAGTGTGTGTGGCCTCCACGTGCCTGTATGACCTCCCTACAACGCCTGGGCATGCTCCTGATGAGGTGGCGGATGGTCTCCTGAGGGATCTCCTCCCAGACCTGGACTAAAGCATCCGCCAACTCCTGGACAGTCTGTGGTGCAACGTGGCGTTGGTGGATGGAGCGAGACATGATGTCCCAGATGTGCTCAATTGGATTCAGGTCTGGGGAATGGGCGGGCCAGTCCACAGCATCAATGCCTTCCTCTTGCAGGAACTGCTGACACTCCAGCCACATGAGGTCTAGCATTGTCTTGCATTAGGAGGATCCCAGGGCCAACCGCACCAGCATATGGTCTCACAAAGGGTCTGAGGATCTCATCTCGGTACCTAATGGCAGTCAGGCTACCTCTGGCGAGCACATGGAGGGCTGTGCGGCCCCCCAAAGAAATGCCACCCCACACCATGACTGACCCACCGCCAAACCGGTCATGCTGGAGGATGTTGCAGGCAGCAGAACGTTCTCCACGGCGTCTCCAGACTCTGTCACGCGCACTGTGCTCAGTGTGAACCTGCTTTCATCTGTGAAGAGCACAGGGCGCCAGTGGTGAATTTGCCAATCTTGGTGTTCTCTGGCAAATGCCAAACGTCCTGCACGGTGTTGGGCTGTAAGCACAACCCCCACCTGTGGACGTCGGGCCCTCATACCACCCTCATGGAGTCTGTTTCTGACCGTTTGAGCAGACACATGCACATTTGTGGCCTGCTGGAGGTCATTTTGCAGGGCTCTGGCAGTGCTCCTCCTGCTCCTCCTTGCACAAAGGCGGAGGTAGCGGTCCTGCTGCTGGGTTGTTGCCCTCTTACGGCCTCCTCCACGTCTCCTGATGTACTGGCCTGTCTCCTGGTAGCGCCTCCATGCTCTGGACACTACGCTGACAGACACAGCAAACCTTCTTGCCACAGCTCGCATTGATGTGCCATCCTGGATGAGCTGCACTACCTGAGCCACTTGTGTGGGTTGTAGACTCCGTCTCATGCTACCACTAGAGTGAAAGCACCGCCAGCATTCAAAACTGACCAAAACATCAGCCAGGAAGCATAGGAACTGAGAAGTGGTCTGTGTTCACCACCTGCAGAACCACTCCTTTATTGGGGGTGTCTTGCTAATTGCCTATCATTTCCACCTGTTGTCTATTCCATTTGCACAACAGCATGTGAAATGTATTGTCAATCAGTGTTGCTTCCTAAGTGGACAGTTTGATTTCACAGAAGTGTGACTGACTTGGAGTTACATTGTGTTGTTTAAGTGTTCCCTTTATTTTTTGAGCAGTGTATTATGACCACTCTATGGAAAGGGGAGACTCTCACGACCACGATAGTGTCACGGGACTCATCTGAAGTCGGTACCGTCGATGTGCCAACTTCTGATTGTAGCGTCCGAACCATTTGGGCTACAAACTAATTTGACCCCACTGTGGAAAGGGGAGATTCCCATGAACACGATGCTCTACGTTTTGCTCAATGCAACAACACCCACAAAAGTGTCACAGGACTTGTCTGAAGGTAACCGGTACCGCCTTTAAAAAAACAAATGGAAGTATGAAGGTAGTTTTGTGCCAACCGAAAAAGGGTTCAATATGTGTAAAAAAATATATATTTACTGAGCTTTCTTATATCTCCTGGGTATAGGACAAACACTTCAGAACCTGGTTTCTTAGGATACATTTTTTGACTGTCTTTGTGTTGTATAAACAAATGATTTGTTGTTCTGGGATATAGTAGTAAAGGTCAAATGCAGTATTTTATCAAATCATTTGTTTATATATATACAAAAAAAGACTGCCTAAAGGGGTACATTAGGCAAAATAAAAGAGCTAAATCATCCATAGTGTGACCATCTTAAAAACAATTCCATGTCAGTTTAGACTTTTAAGAATGAATTATAATCCACATAATAATTCACATTTCCTGTTGCTGCAGGACTATTTTCCTGCTGTAGCAAACTGGCTTAAATTAAGATCTTACATCTGTAGAACCAGCACTTCTTTATGATGGCCGATACAGATACCATAGATCTCACTATCACCAAGGGTAATCCCACACTCGTAAGCTCCTTCCCTCCACCGTAATTAGACCTTTCTTTGTGCACAACAGTGCAAACCAATATAGATATCACACAATGCGGCATGGGTCTGTAGGAGTTTTCTCTATAGCTAAGGCGGCCGCATGCGCATATATTATGACGACATTTTGTGACTTTTTTGTTTGTTTTGATGTTCGGCTAGAGTTTTGATGGCTGTTCGGGCACACAACATTTTTTCTCAAGTCCAGCCAAAGTTCAGGGAGCCAAAGTCTACGCACCTTCCTCCGTGATTGGTCAACTGTAGGGGTGAGACGAGTTTCTGCTTCTTGTCGATTCAGCCTGAAACTCAATGTGATTTCAACATGGCAAACGACAACTTCGAGGATCGATTGATGAGGAGGTGCTGAAGTGCCTTCACCACTACGATTCTAGCCATACATTATATAAAGTCCTGCATGTAAATACCAATTCATGGAGGGAGACACTGGGGTTTGACCCAACCACTTGTTTGGAAAAGTGGAGTAGGTTTTGCGAGAAGTTCGTCAAGGCAAAGAAAAGAAACAAGGGCCTCAGTGGAGATGCCGGTGGAAAGGCTACTTCAGAAATGTTGCTGATGGCTTGTTCGGCACATGAAGCATGGGAGAACTGAAAGCAACATGCCGTCTTCACCAAAGGATGAGGTATGTTGTTGTATTTTCTATTGTAGTCTACGAAAAGAGTACCCATATTTTGCTAACAATAGCTAGGCAGCTAGCGCTAGCTACTTGGCTGACTAGCGGCTAGCTAGCCTAGCAGCATACTCGTCCAGAGAAAGCAAGCCAATCAACTAAACTAAAGATCTTCACTACTTTTTATGAAACATAATTTTGTTAGAGAAAGAAAATCATAAGCTTCCCACATTGGTAACACCAAAGTCATATTTGGTTGCAAGGTCCCAGCTTGTCAAAATGTTGCAAACATTTGAACAGAGTTGAGTAGCTAGGCCAGTCCTACTTAACTCTGCTCAAACATTCCCAAGTCTATTGTAGTCTCGGTTAATGAAATTTGATGTTCATTCATGTTTTGGATATGTGTACTAAATAGCACTCTACATTCTAAATTGTTCAAGGCACAAACATCAGTGAATGGAGACAGCACCTGGTTTTTGTTCTCTGCGCCCCAGCACTGCCTGTTCACCGGCCCAGTAGTAGCAAGGGTGTGAGAAGAAGGTAGAAAAGAGCTGCAGACTCAGTTCGACACGTCACTCGCAAAGGCATTGCAAATGATTGAAGACAGATCTCAAGAACGTCATGCACCGAGCTTGTCCCAGAGGTAAATAAATACAGATCATTTCAGAATCTTCTCCTTTACTCTCTTCTGTTTTCCCCCCCCAGGGCCCTGGCACCTAGAGCTGATTTCATGGATGAACTCTCACCAAAACTCCGGGAGGAATTTGATCACCAGCTGTATGAGTTCGTAAATTACTTCAAGAAGAGGACATGGACCACAGTGAAATGCACACCTTCTGTTGTTTTTCAGACATCTCAGCAGTCGAACATTAGACCCTTTTGTTGTTTACATGTCTGTTCATAGCAGACACTGTTGTACAGAAATATTTATAACACCGACACTTACATTTTATTCCATAGACACTTGTTTACATGTCTGTTCTCAGCAGACACTTTTGTACTGTGGTTTACTTTGAGAAGAAAGAATAAAGAATAAAATAATAAATTTATTTTTGTGTGCTGAAAAAGCTCTGTTGGCATTTCTTCATATAAGGTGTTTCAATGCATTATATTTGAACATCAAGTGCTGACAACATTGAGAAGAGCTGTTTGTCACAGTCTCCACAGGCTATCTAAATGACTGCACACATCAGAGTCAGGTTTAATTTTATTAACAAGATTAAAACTATACATTTTGTACAAAGTACTTTGGTTCACATTACACACAAAGAACTGAGTCTGTGTCCATCAAGAGGTGTGTGTGTGTCAGCAGTCCAAAGAAAGGCCTATTCTGCATGATTGTCTGGCCTTGGGTTGTTGTCCTCTCCTAACTTTGTCTTCCTGACATGGCACATGACCAGGGTCAGAGGAAGTCGTTTAACTTGCAAGCCTTGTCACGAGAGGGTCTCCCTGGCTCTTGAGATTGTTGTCCCCCTGCCACAAGCCTCCACGATGGTAGTTGCCAGAAGGGAGCGGTGTCTCAGCAAAAGCGTGAGGCACGTATCTTGCGTTTGGCTCATGAGCTTCCTCCGTGGAGGGCCAAACATGCCCTTAGCCTTTTTCAGGGGTACACTTGATTGGACAACCAAGAATCCTCATCCTTGCAGCCATGATGCCGAATGAATTCGGACTCTCTGACAACAAGAGTGGCGGTAGTTCCAGGTATGCCCAGGTTCATTGAGATGGACACCTGTGAATGCAGTAACAAGAAAATGTCAGATATACGGTACCAGTCAAAGGTTTGGACACACCTACTCATTCCAAGGTTTTTTATTTTTACTTAGTTCTACATTGTAGAATAATATGAAATAACACATATGGAATCATGTAAGTGTAAAAAAAAAACATTCCTCATGAAGCTGGTTGAGAGAATGCCAAGAGTGTGCAAAGCTGTCAAGGCAAAGGGTGGCTACTTTGAAGAATCTCAAATATAAAATATATTTTGATTTGTTTAACACTTTTTTGGTTACATGATTCTGTGTCATTTCATAGTTTTGATGTCTTCACTATTATTCTACAATGTAGAAAATAGTAAAAATAAAGAAAAAACCTTGAATGAGTAGGTGTGTCCAAACTTTTGACTGGTACAGTTTGGCCCCCCCTAAAAAAAAACACCATATAATTTGGCATTTCTCATATAGAGGTGCATACATGTATACAGTAACAAGGGAAATTAGAAACTGAAACGGAAATTATATTATCAGCTGTCTTCGGCTAGCCGCCAGCCAAACTGAAGCATGCTGACGACTTTAGGAGGACCTGTAGGAGCCCTGTGTGTGAGAGCTTTCTGAGTACTATAGCCGTAGGTGTCTCCTTCAGAAGCAATTTTGTTGCTTGAGATTGTAGTGTTCTTTCGGCATTTTTGTCAAAATGGAGTTATTGGCATAGCCTTGTTCTGTTCAATGTTCTCTACCTACATAGTACTCTAAATACCCCAATTCATGTTGTTAAATTCAAAAGAATACTAGATAAAAATTGCTGACACCATTCAAACCAATTAGGGATCAGAACTTTAAAGCCAATTATCTCAGAATTATCTTTTTGCAGGTAGAACCTTACAGTCCCACGCTCTCGCCATCTCAGTCCAAACCACCATAGATATCTTACAATGTGACATGGCACTGTAGGAGTTCTCTAGAGTTAGGAGGACCTAGGAACCCTGTGTGTGTGAACTCTAAGCACTATCTCATATAAATCATCTCCATTCAAAAGCCAGTTTTTGCTATGACGGATAAAAGATCAGGCCGAGGCTGCGCTGCTCTGTTTCCGTGGCAACCCCTTTACAATTTCTTTCATACATTTTTCTATGATGCAATTTAAGTCTTTTTTTTTTTTGCAATGGTGTGTACTATAGGGAGTGTAGAGGGGTTATTCAGTCCCCTGACTGTGTACACAAGGGCGGCAGGTAGCCTTGTGTTTAGAGCATTGGGCCAGTAACCAAAAGGTTGCTAGATCGAATCCCCGAGCTGACAAGGTAAAACTGTCTTTCTGCCCCTGAACAAGGCAGTTAACCCACTGTTCCTAGGCTGTCATTGTAAATAAGAATTTGTTCTTAACTGACTTGCCTAGTTAAATTAAGGTTTAAAAAAAATACTGTTGGTATTAAAATATGATTTTGTTGAATGACTAATATAAACAGCCCATAGGGAAATACCCCAGGGATGAAAAATGATTAAATATTAAGAGAATTGAAAATGCAATACTGTAAATGTGGAATAGTTATTTAAAAAAACCTATTGAACTCTGGTTTCATTTTGATTGCAGACTACAATTCTCACCTGAGTAATATGTGCTTTTTCAGAAATGTTTTATCAGAACATTCTATGAACTGAAGTAGAAGTCACTCACCAACTACCTCTACTCCAATGATCTTGTGACCTGAAAACATGATGAACTACTAAAATATGCTTGTCCTTATAGAAGGGTTAGATTTTGACGTACCCATTTGGACACACTTCATCTAGCAGCTCTCCTCTTTACCCTAACTTTGCATTCTCCACTTACTCTGGACCAGAGTGCCAGGGACACCACCTGTATGTGTGTGTGAGATTGCCGCCCCTGGGTCCACCACATTCAGTTTATATCCCCCTGTCTCTCCATCTTCCTTACTGCTTTTCAAATACAGGCAGCTCAATTCAAGACTGAGCCTGTGGTACTCAGGCACTAGCTTCAAAGCCTTGTTCTGCTAAGGGTCTTGTCCCAAACCAGCTTCCCTCATACTAACGCATGCTAAAGAGGCACTCACAAATGTGACCGGCCGGCTCGATTCGGCTATATGTAGCAAAATTTGAAATTGTGTTTTTTTACATTGGATAAAAGTAGAGAATCAGAGCTAGAAAATGGTGTCATACCCTACAGTTGAGGAACAATGGGAAAGTAATTCTGCTTTGAAAGTTGATAAATTTGTAACCTCACTTTTGAGAAAATGGCCCTAGGTACCTACTGTTTTGGTACCTACTGGAGAGCTCTTCTTTGTCTACACCCATTCAGCATCGTTCACACCCTTTTAAGCTTTAGCCCCACCCATTTCTTTAAGGATTCACATGTGAGGCTATGTACTAAACAACCAAAGATTTGAAGACTAAAGTCTGTGTTATACTACGGGTCTGTTCGTAAATGTAATCTGGAGTGCCAGAGTGGTGCTCTGTGCGTTCAAACTCAGAGCGTTGTCAGATTGGCCGTTCGTAAATTCATAGTTTTTCGTTCTCGGAGTGGTCAGACCACACACTGGACGCTCTGGCCTTAAAGTAGGGTTGATCCGAGCGTTCTGACCTAACAGCAGCAGTCAAGCACCCAAGCTAACTGGATAACGTTGGCTAGCTACTTCCTGACACAAATGAGAGAACAGCTCACTCTGACCGTTTTACTCGCCCTAGCAGAGCTGGTTAGGCTGTTTTTATGTTATCCAGAGCGTTGGTGACTGCAACTGTGCTGCTGGCAACATTTTCATTAAGCTTTTTGCCAACGTTTACTGACACCGGCCATATTCAACGTGTGTTGAGCGTTCGTAAATTCATCAGTTATTCTGACAAATTTACCAGCTACGTCTATCGACAGTTGTCGCAGTGACATCAAACATTCTATTGAAATAGTTACTTGCATAGTGTAATCTTTTGTTTAGACATGTAGCTAGCTAGCTAAACAATTAACCATAATCCCAACTCATAACGTTACTACCCTGCATGAATTTGCAGGTAGCTAACCAACCAGGTTCAATGTTAGCTAGCTAACATTGGGCTATAACTAGCAATGCAAATGGCTCTGAGATACAAATAATATTACTGCACAGATCATACACGTAACGTTAGCTAGCTAGCTAACAGCACACCAACTTAAAATGAAAACTACTTTCTGACAAAAATTGAAATGTATAATATATCTGAAAATGTAGCTAGCTAGACTCTGTTACCCGTTTACATGGATGGATGCTTCTCCCTCTGTCACGGATGCCATGGTTGCCCTTAGTTTGAATATGTAATCCAGAGTCAGGTGTTTTATAAAATAGACTTCTGTGTGTTCTCTTTTTGACTCCGTCTGCATATTTGCAATCAAAACGCCAGAATTTTCTTCATCTCCTTAGCTATCATACTCTAATTCCACTGGTTTCAAAACTCAGTCCTCCAGAAAGTAGAGAGCAACACTTATGCAGTTCTTCTACGAGATATATTTATTTAAAAAAGCTGTGTTAGAAAGGATTACCTACACATATTGACCAGCTCATATAGACAGAAGCGTGCTACATGGCAGACCAATCCGAACTCATCTATCGGCATGTCCAGCCCACTTATTATCTCAGCTGATGATGGCTAGCGGGAAGGTTGCTGGCTTTTTCCATGGCTAAACCAACTAGGCTCATAATTTAACTATTTTATCCATATTTACAGACAGCATACAAGTTTGTTATTAAGGCACATGAAAGTTCACATGTTCCAGAAGGCATTTCTGCCAAAAAATGCATTTTGATATTTCAAAAAAAGTTTACGTTCAAATGGAGCTCCTGTAAAGTAGTAACGCGTGACATACGCCTAGTTTCCTGAAACGAGTCACAAATGTCTAAATGACCGGGGCCTCTGCTTTACTTAGTAGATAGAACAGAAGCCTAAACTCCTCCAACGCTGACAAAAACACATTTGGTTGCCATGACTGCCATTGTTCTGGTGCTTCATCTCCATATTACACAATATAGAAAAAACAGAACTGTTTCCTCATTCCCGGTAGTGTCAGTGGGTTTAAATGATGTCGGTGTTAGAGTGGATAACAGATTGTAGGCTACCATTTAGTATTGGCCAGTCTGCAGCTTCATTAGAAAGCTTGTTCAGTCTCAGAAAATGGTGGATTTCAAGCCGCAGATCTTCATACGACTTCCTGAAAGGATGTGTGGTTGATTCAACACCAGACCAGATAATTGGTCAAGAAAACCCTGTGTGGGAACCACTGAGAGAAATTATTGAACGTTGGCCAGTAGAGAGGAGGCTAAAGAAAGGAGTTGGTAACCCAGGCTGACTTTGTCAGAAAGAGGATTTTTGGTGGGATTACTATTCCTGTATGACTCTGGCGTTCTTTGCTTTCGAATCATCCCTAAATGAAGTTGGCAACCATAATCCCAGACTTAAACGTTCTTTTAATCCCCTGTCCATATTATAATATTGCAGAGCCTTGCATGCTGCTGCGAAGGGACCGTAGGTGGGTTTTAAATATGGAGGTCTCACCCTCAAATTTATTACGCCTTAATTGTATCTGAAGATTGCATCTCCTAGGCAGAGTGCTGATTTATGAATTATTGATGGGCAGCTTTGTAGCCATTCTAAATGAGAGAGGGGGGGACTGAAAGCTCTTGAGAAGTAGCGCAAATGCAGTTTGAGGCGTTCCGTAGGGAAACTAGGTTCATTTATCCGGCGTGTGTCCCAAATGTCACTCTATTTATTCCCTATATGGGCCCTGGCCAAATTAAATGCACTTTATAGGAGATAGGGTGCCATTTGGGACGCAGCTCTGTGTGTCTCCATCGACACACAGATGTTACAAACTTGAGCTATGGGTGAAGTGTTTCAACACAAGTGTCAGAAGGGAGAGACTAATATTCAGCATCTTTGGATGTGGCAGACAACATTGTCCATATAAACTGTATAGAATTTTTTTTGGGGGAACCAGAAGTTCCAGTTGGTGTTCTAAGTTTGGAATGCCTCTTCTATCCCTTTCGTCTTCCAAATAACCTGACATGTTTGAACCCTTTCAATATTCTCTACCAATTACCCAGTAGCATACGGTCTTCTCTTCTCCATCTCATCGTGGTTATGTAATTTAATTAGTAAGCACTGTCTGATAATGTTGTTTGGGGGAATGAGATGCACCCTCTTTGTATCCTGTTCAACACTTGGCAATTCTGCTCCAAATATACTGGAAACCCAACTCTGCTGAGAGCCTTTTTATGGGAATATGTTGAGAGATGGGAAGGGGTTTTTGAGTGTTGGTTTGCATGTCCTTCCTTGGTTGTAGTCACACTGAATAGAGGTGAATTTTTCTTTGAGGAATGGCAGCGTTCTTCTCTGTTATTGAGTCATGTCTTGGTTCATGGCCTCCATAGTTTTCTTTTGTAGGAACCATTCAAACAACAGTTCAGTCATGATTCATAATGGGGTTTAGCTTTGCAGCTTTTACTGTGGTGTGGGTGGTGCAGCGTGGGGGAGAAACATTTGTCCACCCGCTTGAAATATCATCTATGAAATAAATGTAATAGACTATTGGAGGATAATCAATATTGCTGTTCTTAGCCGCCATTATCGTTGACTATGTCTCCTTCGCTACACTTCTGTCACACACTCTTTTCTCTCCTGTTCTTCCTCTTTCTGGTGGTCATGCAGAGACTGGGGGCAGTGAAAGTGCTGGCGTGGTAACATGTCTCAGTGTGTAGATGGGTAGTGCCAGCCAAATCCTCACCCACACTCTCTGAGGGTAGTGCCCTGTTTGTGCACTGTCAGCCATTTTCCCAGGTTAAATCCCATAGTGGATTGAAAGGCACTGTGCTCTGCAAGATTTCATTGTGAAATCCTTTAGATGTCAAAACACTTGAATTTAAGCATTTGTTTATCAACTTTGCTTTCTGAGATTGTATATTATAATGAACAAAAATATAAACGCAACATGTAAAGTGTTGGTCCCATGTTTCATGGGCTGAAATAAAAGATCCCAGAAATGTTCCATATGCACAAAAAGCTTATTTCTCTCAAATTTTGTGCACAAATTTGTTTACATCCCTGGTGAGGACGATAATCATGCATATAAACTGCCCTAAGGCAATGCCCCCATGCACAAAACGAGGTCCGTACAGAAATGGTTTGTCGAGATCGGTGTGGAACAACTTCACTGGCCTGCACTGAGCCCTGACCTCAACTCCATCGAACACCTTTGGGATGAATTGGAACGCCGACTGTGAGCCAGGCCTAATCGCCCAACATCAGTGCCCGACCTCACTAATGCTCTTTTGGCTGAATGGAAGCATGTCCCCGCAGCAATGTTCCAACATCAAGTGGAAAGCCTTCCCAGAAGAGTGGAGGCTGTTATAGCAGCAAAAGGGGGACCAACTCCATATTAATGCCCATGATTTTGGAATTAGATGTTCGATGAGCAGGTGTCCAAATACTTTTGGTCATGTAGTGTTTTCCAATTGACTGATTTGAAATTATAGCATTTATATTTTTGAGAAATATTACTTTACATATAGGCCAAGCCTACGGTGTTTAATTTGCTAATTTTCTTAATGTCACACACTCTATCTGCCCAAGATATGGCCATTATGATTATCCTTCTCTATTCTGTCTTTGTGCAGCCAATTGTCTTTTTGCCAAGTGGTACCTTTCTGCTCAGACACTCTGCCTGGGGCGCCTGTGGTGAAGCCACAGTTATGTTGCTTGGTTTGAGACACATAGAATGAAGCAGCTTCCTGGGCTGGATACTGGCTGTAAACTGTAATTTGATTGACACCTACAGACAGTCAGGGTTCCCTAGTCGATAACAATGGGAGCGTTCATTTTTTCCTGATGCTCGCTCATGTTACTTGTGCAGTGAGTGTACAGAGAGCAAAATGCTGACTTCATCTACACACACTGCCTAAAATACATGGGTATTTTTGTGCTCACATTTGCCTCTGGAAACTCTACATTAAGTAGGCCTGCAGATTATAAAGAAGAAAATAGTTCATGGGCCATTCCATCACCCATAAAAGGTGAAATAGAAACATGAGTGGTATGCGTGATGTGGTTTTATGCTACTGCATTAGCAGGTGTAATGCTGGATGAGAGAAGTGGGTGCCTGTGCAGTGGTTTCAATAGATATTCAATATCATTTGAGATAAGGGCATAACCTATTGCTATTGCCTACTGAATACAGCTTTCAGTCAGATGTCAACAACACGGGAGTGAGAAAAGTGGAGGGAGGGAGGGAGGTGTAGACATCTGGTCCATGTTCAGTAGGGCATAACTTTCTTATTGGACAGGTTCAGATATTTCAGTTTAATGTGGAGGAACTGGTTGTATTTTTCTCCCATTGCGTGTCTAGTACTAAGCATGAACGCTGAACGTTGCTCATTTAATCATTTCAAGTACTGACATAAACCCCTGTATTTTAGAAAAATGAAAATGTACTGCTTGGACTGATCATAATGCTAAAAAGCATTCTTTGCATTTACAATATATAGTCTACTGTTACGGCGCAATCATTTGTTTGTTCCATCCATTATTTTCTTCTGTAGATTAAAAACAGTTCAGTCTGCCTCCTATATGAATGACGTGCTCTATAGTAGTTGCTTTGGGAGCAAATTATCCTCCCTGGTCTTTCCTATGGGGCTCGTACAGAACTATTGCTGAGCTTCTGGGAAAATGAATCGAGGTAAGATCTGGCCCTGTGGGAAATCTATTTTTCCCCACAGGGCCAGATGATTGAGTCCCACTATGTTATGTTGATCAAGACTCTTCCCCCCTCAAGACGTGTATATGAACTGAACGTGGTGAGCTTGGGCCATATTTACTGAATCATGTAGGCTACATGCATAGAGATCCTTTAATTCACATTCTGTATGTAATGATATGGCTACATATGCATCAATTTATATAGTATAGGGGTTCTGGAGAAGAAAGCAGTTTGACCAGTTAGAGATGTTGAAATATTCTAGGAACAACCACATATCCAGCATCTTGTAATTGGAGCATATACAACTTAAAGGGGAAATCAGTAGTTGCTACATCCATTTTTGGACTTATAAATGAATGATATGTCCTAGGCTTGGGCGGTATCCAGATTGTAATACCGACCTTGTGCCATACCGGGATATTCCGCGCTGAACACAAGGGGCGCTGTTTTCAAAACCCACTGATACTCTGTAATCCGATGGTTAGCAATGCTAACAAGTACATGTCAAATCCCATAGAGAATGCTAACTAGCGCATTGCAAACATTTTGTACAGTTTATGACCTAAACTATACAAGTAACAAAAAAATGCTACTCACAGTTTGCTGCACGCATAAATCAAATATTAGACAGCAAGGCTCTTGATCCAGGAGGGGATTCTCTGCTGTCACCAAGTGAATGCTTGATTTTGTAAGAAGCTAACCACTTAGTTAACTAGCTACTGAATTAGAAAACCAAATGCACAACTGCTGAGTATTTAACACATTTTAGACAGTTAACTTAGCTTGAATTGCAAACATTTAGTTGTGAATTCCATACTCTTAATTAGATCACCTGGCGCATACTGCACAACAGTGAGTGACAACAAACACCATGTGACTGGGGACTACTGTAAGCTTCATAATAATGTGACAGGTGAAATGAAGAAAGCAATGTTCTTTATCTCCTAACGTATTGCACAAGTTGACTGCAGGTATTTACTTAAAGTGGCTACAAATATTCAAATGTATTAAAACATTTTCAATATATTGTTTCAACTGTATTGACGGTATTGGAAAAACCATTCCGTGGCTTTTTCCAAATAACCTGGTATATACGGTATACTGCCAAGCCTTTGATTCTTGAAGTACTGTATATAACTTAAGTTTCTCATGAGCTAAGTTCAACTGATGTACCCCATCAGAACCTAATGTTTGTAAACAAACTAAATGTAAACAAACATTAAATAGCCTTAAAACATGGTTAATACAGTCCTTGCATCCATAGCTCTGTCTATGAATTTGAGAGTGGTTACATTTCTCCATCCCCATCCCTCAGCTTTTTACCAAAACAGAGGTGGGGACACCGCTTTGTCATTGTTTCTACTGCTGATTGTCGCTTTAAAAGCCAGTTGGAGAGCAGTACTTTTGTTCATTAAGGTAGTGAAAGTAGCAGAGAGGTAATGTAGTGAAAGCATCAGAGGTAATGAAGTGAAAGCATCAGAGGTAATGAAGTGAAAGCATCAGAGGTAATGTAGTGAAAGCATCAGAGGTAATGTAGTGAAAGCATCAGAGGTAATGAAGTGAAAGCATCAGAGGTAATGAAGTGAAAGCATCAGAGGTAATGTAGTGAAAGCATCAGAGGTAATGTAGTGAAAGCAGCAGAGGTAATGTAGTGAAAGTAGCAGAGAGGTAATGTAGTGAACATAGTGAAGAGGTACTGTAGTGAAAGTAGCAGAAGTACTGTAGTGAAAGTAGCCGTTTATGAGGTGAAAGTAGCAGAGTGATAATGTACTGTAGTGAAAGTAGCAGAAAGGTAATATAGTGAAAGTAGGAGAGAGGTAATGGAGTGAAAGTAGTCATCTGACTAATGTCATTATAGCGCTCTAGACAAGAATCTTGCAGCTTTGATTTTTTTATTGGCCAAAAATGTCAATTACTCTTATGTGCTGCAATATAATAATGCATTGCAGTTTCAATTTGCTGAAATCTGTCCGGTATCCTTCACATGACTTCAGACTATTGAGATGCACCCCAAGTGTCATGCATCACAATTTATGCACCAGTGATCCACTAGTCTTCCATCCTGTCTTCTGATTAATCATTATTCTGCAACGTCATTAAACGCCTACCTCAGAGCTGAAGTGATTGTTACACAATGTGAAAAGTGCCGACCCCCAGTGTAACCAACATGGCTTCCTGTAATCAGCCTTTTGAATGATACTTTTAATCCGTGGAAAGGAATTAGTTACTGTTCCCTGGAGTGCCTCAAATAATGCATGAGGGGGAGATAGATAATGCATTCAAAATACATGAGGGGGTGTCGTTTGAATAATGCATAGTATTAATTTGCTACGCAAGCGGGAGATGGATAGCGTTTCTATCTAATGGTGGAAATGGCTCTGATTGGAGCAATGGCTCTTAAGCATGCCTGTTGCTTTCCTGAGTTTAAACTGTTATTGGGCTTTTTACCAATTAAGCACCTACTTTTTCAATGATTGCCAAGAGCCATTTTCTACTCCCACAATCCCACTGCATTGTGATGGGAGAAATATCCATCAGGAGAAAAGAGACTCATAGCACTTAAAGTTAGGTCAATTAGATCTGACGGCAACAACAGTATTGTCCTCCAGAGCAACGAGCTAGTCTCTTGGTGCAGTAGATTGTCTTGAAAGCTGACTGCTCGTGAACAGGGGACTGAATCCTGGGGTTGGTCTATTTTACTTAAACGTGAGGGTTAAAAAAGGGCCGGGGCAAGACAAGTTTGGTGGGTTGATTGGTGCTGGAGAAATGAGGTGTGATCCTTGATAGTCATTTACTGAATGAATGAATTACTGTACCTAATGTACAATATCAAATGATCCATTTTCATTGAAATTCCCCTTTAAGTCGTGGTGAAAGGGGATGTTCAGACTTCACATGAATGCAGACCAATTTCGCTCCTTCTAGACTAGCTGGCGGAGCAGCAATCGCCTGGTTACATGGCGGGGGGCTGAGTAATGATGAAATGAATTAAAGCTATCAGCTAATGGAGCCCAGTTTTGAGTCATACTTAGTATTCAGCCAGGCAACCATGCAACCAGGCAGGCAACCAGGCAGGCAACCAGGCAGGCAACCAGGCAGGCAACCAGGCAGGCTCGACCAACTCAGTCTGCTGTACACTCACAGTTCTGAAGCGCTGGAACACAGGAGTGTGCTATTCCGAATGACAGTCTTCTAAATTGAAATTTGCCCTAATTAATTGGATTTTGAAAAAATAACGAATCAACTATCGAGGGTGGATTAAGAAAGGACAGGATTGATCGTTAGAAATGGGCAATACATAAAAGACAGAGACTTCAATGTCAATCATCATAAAGTATGTCAAAAGCAGTTAGGCCAACATTAAATCACAGTTGCCAGTGATTTGGGGGGGTTCGATACAGTTACATAACGTGATATTTGACCCCAAGTATTGATATGTGTGTGTATGTATGTATGTATGTATGTATGTATATATATATATATATATATATATATATTTATTTTTTTTAATACTTTTTTGCTAGGTAGCGTTAGCTAGCTAGTTGGCTGTACCTATGCCATAACTTCGGTATTTTTCATCCAATAGCTTGGCCTTAATCTTCTTTTTTAATAGTGAGCCAACATGTTTTCAGCACTTTTATTTCCATGACTGATCAAAACTCATTTTCTCATGCTTTCTTTTGTCTCTCTGCAGCAGACATATGGTGAGCAATATGTATGGAACATCAAATCGCAGTATCGAATCGCAAGGTGGAAAAATCTGCCATTTTGCCCTTGAGCAAGGCAGTTAACCCCCTACCACAACTGCTCCCAGGGCGTCGATTTAACCCAACCCCTCTGATTCAGACGTTGCGTTAAATGCGGAAGACACATTTGGGTTGAATGCATTCAGTTGTGCAACTGACTAGGTATCCCTTTCCCCTTAGTCTCTGCTAACTCTCTTCTATTCACTCATATCCATAACACATTGTTCAATAGCCTGCTAAGCAACTGGACATCAGCAACCTGAGAGCTTCACTTGCAGCCAGGATTATCCAACAATACTGAATGCCCTTTACCTCATCCTACTATAGGCAGGGAATTAAATACTAGGAGCACTTGATTTACAGAACCAGTCAAAAGTTTGGACACGCCTACTCATTCAAGGGTTTTTCTTTTTTTATATACTATTTTCTACATTGTTGAATAATAGTGAAGACATCAAAACTTTTAAATAACACATATGGAATCATGTAGTAACCAAAAAAGTGTTAAACAAATAACAATTATTTTAGTAGCTACACTTTGCCTTGATGACAGCTTTGCACACTCTTGGCATTCTCTCAACCAGCTTCATGAGGTAGTCACCTGGAATGCATTTCAATTAACAGGTGTGCCTTGTTAAAAGTTAATTTGAATTTCTTTACTTCTTAATGCATTTGAGCTAATCAGTTGTGTTGTGACAAGGTATGGGTGGTATACAGAAGATAGCCCTATTTGGTAAAAGACCAAGTCCATATTATGGCAAAAACAGCTCAAATAAGCAAAGAGAAACGACAGTCCATCATTACTTTGACTGACCTTCATGTGTTAATCTGGAAAATGTGAACTTTGAAAGTTTCTTCAAGTGCAGTCTCAAAAACTATCAAGCGCTATGATGAAACCGGCTCTCATGACGACCGCCAAAGGAAAGGAAAACCCAGAGTTACCTCTGCTTCAGAGGATAAATTCATTAGAGTTACCAGCCTCAGAAATTGCAGCCCAAATAAATGCTACAGAGTTCAAGTAACAGACACATCTCAACATCAACTGTTCAGAGGAGACTATGTGAAACAGGCCTTCATGGTTGAATTTCTGCAAAGAAACCACTACTCAAGGACAGCAATAAGAAGAGAATTGCTTGGACCAATGAACACGAGCAATCGACATAAGACCGGTGGAAATCTGTTCTTTAGTCTGATGAGTCCAAATTTGAGATTATTGGTTCCAACTGCCGTGGCTTTGTGAGACGCAGAGTAGGTGAACGGATGATCTCCGCATGTGTGGTTCCCACCGTGAAGCATGGAGGAGGAGGTGTGATGGTGCTTTGCTGGTGACACCGTCAGTGATTTATTTAGAATTCAAGGCACACTTAACCAGCATGGCTACCACAGCATTCTGCAGCGATACGCCATCCCATCTGGTTTGCGCTTAGTGGGACTTTAATTTGTTTTTCACAGGACAATGACCCAACAGGCTGTGTAAGGGCTATTTGACCAAGAAGGAGAGTGATGGAGTGCTGCATCAGCTGACCTGGCCTCCACAATCACCCGACCTCAACCCAATTGAGATGGTTTGGGACTGCAGAGTGAAGGAAAGGCAGCCAACAAGTCCTCAGCATATGTGGGAACTCCTTCAAGACTGTTGGAAAAGCATTCCAGGTGAAGCTGGTTGAGAGAATGCCAAGAGTGTGCAAAGCTGTCATCAAGGCAAAGGGTGGCTACTTTGAAGAATCTCTAATATATTTTTATTTGCTTAACACATTTTTGCTTACTACATGATTCCATGTGTTTTTTCATAGTTTTAATATCTTCACTCTTATTCTACAATGTAAAAAAGAAAGAAAAATCCTGGAATGAGTAGGTGTGTCGAAACTTTTGACTGGTACTGTAGCTCGGTCAGCATTGCCAGGTATGTAACAAGAGTTCTCTTGTTTGGAACCCTTCCAGTTCAAGCTCTGCATACATTTTGTGCATATTCACACTTTGGGGGGAAAAAGCATGTTGTTGTAGTCAAATTAATGTAGTGGTATCCTGACATAAGTGTAACTTCAAAGCTGTTTACAAGGGAGCATTGATTTTAAAGCATTGGACTGGTGTAAGTGTTGGCTGGAGGGAGTTTCCACCACGGTGGGAAGTGTTCCAAGTGCACACTTGAGGAGAAGGGTTGAGAACCTGGACGCTGCCCAAGAGATCTGTGCAGTCTTAGGTAGCACACCTGGTATATAGATGCCTGTAAGATTAAGACTATCCAACAATCACTGTGTAGTTGCACTGATGAGTACACATATGCATGAACGCGGAGTACACACACACCACACACAGACTGTTCCCAGGAAGCAGCATACTGAGTTCCTTTCCACTCTGTAAAGTTATGAGTACATGTGTGTAGCAGACATGGTGGAAAGGGGGGGGGAAAGCCTGTGTACAACAGCTCAACATGACAGACAGGAGGCTGGGGCCTGTGTACAACAGTTCAACATGACAGACAGGAGGCCGGGGCGGAGGAGCCTGTGTACAACCGTTCAACATGACAGACAGGAGGCCGGGGCGGAGGAGCCTGTGTACAACAGTTCAACATGACAGACAGGAGGCTGGGGCGGAGGAGCCTGTGTACAACAGCTCAACATGACAGACAGGAGGCTGGGGCCTGTGTACAACAGCTCAACATGACAGACAGGAGGCCGGGGCGGAGGAGCCTGTGTGCAACAGTTCAACATGACAGACAGGAGGCCGGGGCGGAGGAGCCTGTGTACAACAGTTCAACATGACAGATAGGAGGCCGCGGCGGATGAGCCTGTGTGCAACAGCTCAACATGACAGACAGGAGGCTGGGGCCTGTGTACAACAGTTCAACATGACAGACAGGAGGCTGGGGCCTGTGTACAACAGCTCAACATGACAGACAGGAGGCCGGGGCGGAGGAGCCTGTGTACAACAGTTCAACATGACAGACAGGAGGCTGGGGCCTGTGTATAACAGTTCAACATGACAGACAGGAGGCCGGGGCGGAGGAGCCTGTGTGCAACAGCTCAACATGACAGACAGGAGGCTGGGGCGGAGGAGCCTGTGTACAAGAGTTCAACATGACAGACAGGAGGCTGGGGCCTGTGTACAACAGTTCAACATGACAGACAGGAGGCCGGGGCGGAGGAGCCTGTGTACAACAGTTCAACATGACAGACAGGAGGCTGGGGCCTGTGTACAACAGTTCAACATGACAGACAGGAGGCTGGGGCCTGTGTACAACAGTTCAACATGACAGACAGGAGGCTGGGGCCTGTGTACAACAGCTCAACATGACTGACAGGAGGCCGGGGCGGAGGAGCCTGTGTGCAACAGTTCAACATGACAGACAGGAGGCCGGGGCGGAGGAGCCTGTGTACAACAGTTCAACATGACAGACAGGAGGCCGGGGCGGAGGAGCCTGTGTGCAACAGCTCAACATGACAGACAGGAGGCTGGGGCCTGTGTACAACAGTTCAACATGACAGACAGGAGGCTGGGGCCTGTGTACAACAGCTCAACATGACAGACAGGAGGCCGGGGCGGAGGAGCCTGTGTACAACAGTTCAACATGACAGACAGGAGGCCGGGGCCTGTGTATAACAGTTCAACATGACAGACAGGAGGCCGGGGCGGAGGAGCCTGTGTGCAACAGCTCAACATGACAGACAGGAGGCTGGGGCGGAGGAGCCTGTGTACAAGAGTTCAACATGACAGACAGGAGGCCGGGGCCTGTGTACAACAGTTCAACATGACAGACAGGAGGCCGGGGCCTGTGTACAACAGTTCAACATGACAGACAGGAGGCCGGGGCGGAGGAGCCTGTGTGCAACAGTTCAACATGACAGACAGGAGGCTGGGGCCTGTGTACAACAGTTCAACATGACAGACAGGAGGCCGGGGCGGAGGAGCCTGTGTACAACAGTTCAACATGACAGACAGGAGGCTGGGGCCTGTGTACAACAGTTCAACATGACAGACAGGAGGCCGGGGCCTGTGTACAACAGTTCAACATGACAGACAGGAGGCCGGGGCCTGTGTGCAACAGTTCAAAATGACAGACAGGAGGCCGGGGCGGAGGAGCCTGTGTGCAACAGTTCAACATGACAGACAGGAGGCTGGGGCCTGTGTACAACATGACAGACAGGAGGCTGGGGCCTGTGTACAACAGTTCAACATGACAGACAGGAGGCTGGGGCCTGTGTACAACAGTTCAACATGACAGACAGGAGGCTGGGGCCTGTGTACAACAGTTCAACATGACAGACAGGAGGCTGGGGCCTGTGTGCAACAGTTCAAAATGACAGACAGGAGGCCGGGGCGGAGGAGCCTGTGTGCAACAGTTCAACATGACAGACAGGAGGCCGGGGCGGAGGAGCCTGTGTGCAACAGTTCAACATGACAGACAGGAGGCTGGGGCCTGTGTACAACAGTTCAACATGACAGACAGGAGGCCGGGGCCTGTGTACAACAGTTCAACATGACAGACAGGAGGCCGGGGCGGAGGAGCCTGTGTGCAACAGTTCAACATGACAGACAGGAGGCTGGGGCCTGTGTACAACAGTTCAACATGACAGACAGGAGGCCGGGGCGGAGGAGCCTGTGTACAACAGTTCAACATGACAGACAGGAGGCTGGGGCCTGTGTACAACAGTTCAACATGACAGACAGGAGGCTGGGGCCTGTGTACAACAGTTCAACATGACAGACAGGAGGCTGGGGCCTGTGTGCAACAGTTCAAAATGACAGACAGGAGGCCGGGGCGGAGGAGCCTGTGTGCAACAGTTCAACATGACAGACAGGAGGCTGGGGCCTGTGTACAACAGTTCAACATGAC
The DNA here is from genome assembly GCF_965601325.2 of Salmo salar. NCBI lineage: Eukaryota > Metazoa > Chordata > Actinopteri > Salmoniformes > Salmonidae > Salmo > Salmo salar. Next base: position 18,721,818 of record NC_138297.1, on the reverse strand, counting down.
AGACAGGAGGCTGGGGCCTGTGTACAACAGTTCAACATGACAGACAGGAGGCTGGGGCCTGTGTGCAACAGTTCAAAATGACAGACAGGAGGCTGGGGCCTGTGTACAACAGTTCAACATGACAGACAGGAGGCTGGGGCCTGTGTACAACAGTTCAACATGACAGACAGGAGGCTGGGGCCTGTGTGCAACAGTTCAAAATGACAGACAGGAGGCCGGGGCGGAGGAGCCTGTGTGCAACAGTTCAACATGACAGACAGGAGGCTGGGGCGGAGGAGCCTGTGTACAACAGTTCAACATGACAGACAGGAGGCCGGGGCGGAGGAGCCTGTGTACAACAGTTCAACATGACAGACAGGAGGCTGGGGTGGAGGAGCCTGTGTACAACAGTTCAACATGACAGACAGGAGGCTGGGGCCTGTGTACAACAGCTCAACATGACAGACAGGAGGCTGGGGCCTGTGTACAACAGTTCAACATGACAGACAGGAGGCTGGGGTGGAGGAGCCTGTGTACAACAGCTCAACATGACGGACAGGAAGCTGCATGTAGACAGACTGTCACTTTAAGCCCAGGGCTAGAGTTGCACAGCAGGTGCTGAGAAGTGGCCCAGCCGGGGGCCTCTGGTAACCCTATCTGAGGCACTGGCTGGGGTTTGACTGTGCAGGGATGTAGGCTACTGAACTGAAGGTGTGGGGTAGGAATAGTTTGTCTGACTGGCTTGTCAATTGTTTCAGTCAGTGTCCATGATGGCTGTCTGGATTAAAGCTGAATGAGCAGACGTACTGAAAGAGAAGGCTAATTTTACGAGCCATATTGGGAATCTTGCTCTGCTTTCTTGTATCATATGAATGTCTGTCGAGAGAGACTACTGAAAGAGGAGTCTAGATTGCTTCCCAATTCGTCAACGTCACTGTCATTGATTTTAAAGCATTATTTTACCTTTATTTAAGTCAGTTAAGAACAAATTCTTATTTTCAATGACGGCCTGGGTTAACTGCCTTGTTCAGGGGCAGAACGACAGATTTGTACCTTGTCAGCTCAGGGATTCGAACTTGCAACCTTTCGGTTACTAGTCCAACACTCTAACCAGTAGGCTACGCTGCCGGCTGGAGGGAGTTTCCACCACGACGGGAAGTGTTCAAGTGCACACTTCAGGAGAAGGGTTGAGAACATGGACGCTGCCCAATAGATCTGTGTAGTACACCTGGTATATAGAATTAAGCCCGATTAATTAATGACCTTTTTCTATTCTTTCATTCATTACAGTGTGACAGAGGTGCGCTAGAGGTCTGATTACAGATGATGTCACCGTCGGGAAATCATTGCCCAGTCTGTGGGATCTACTTGCACAGCACATTAATCTCTCTTTAGACGTGATGCTTCTCTGGGATTTTAATTAACACGATTTCCTATTTTCCTGATGGTGTGAAAATGCTGAGTTAGTGAATCCACTTCATATTTTGGTGGCTAATTTGCAATTGACTATCAGGGTGGTGTACCTACTTTGTACTGTACAGCTGTTAGGCCATGTCAAAATGTGTTTTCATAGAATTCCTTGTTTCTGCTTTCCTCAAATGAAGGGTATTGTTGTGGGTGACTGTAATTAGTCAATAATTAAGATGCTCCCCATAAGGCCGGGAAAGTGAGCTTTCGATAGGATTAAGTGTAGGCGGCAGGCAGCAGCAACACACAATAACTGCTAGGTAGAGGCTACCAAATGTTAGCGTTGATCATTTTTGTCATTTCAAAGTGCTAATTAGTGTATTTTACACCGGCAGTTGGTTTTCAGTTTGATAATTGCTGAAAGCACTCTTAAATTATTTTGAAGGGAGACATTTTACTGACTTAAGTTACTTTCCTCTTGACATCAAAGTTTGTTTACTATTTGAATAAATCGTAAATAGATTTATTCACACATTTAGTTGTGAGCACCAATATGTTTTGTTGCGTGTGATGAGAGGTGTTGCGTTTCCCTTGACACCTGCCCAGAAATGTGACAAACATCTTTCCTCCAAAAGAGATTTCCTTGCACAAAATGCCATGAAAATACACTCATTTCAAAGGCATTTTTGTTCTATTTTCACACAGAATGAATCTAAAACACAGGAGGACCTTATTCAGTGACACAACTATACCTGTGACTTATTTGACTCAATCCTCTTCGCCCCTTTTGGGATCATAGGGTGTCCACCATTGCACTCGTCCTCACTCTTTTCCGTGCTTGGTCTTTTGTACCTGTGGGTTTGTTGTAACTAACTGTCCTCCTCTTTTTTCTTCTCCAGCTGTCCCCTTCCCGCCAAGTCACCGGCTCACAGCCAAGGAGGTGTTTGACAGTGATGGGAAGCCCAAAGTGGACGTGCTCAAAGGCCACCTGACCAAGGAGGGCCGCGTGGAGGAGAGCGTAGCCCTCAGACTCATCGGAGAGGGAGCAGCCATCTTGAGGGCTGAGAAGAACCTGCTGGACATAGAGGCACCCGTGACAGGTTAGTGAGTAAAGCGTACACATGGATATACAATAGACACATGTGCGCACACACACACACCCCTACTGCCTGCTCACGTGTTATTCTAAAAATATTACATCATTTTCTTACGAATTCCAATTTGTTTGTAGCTAACGTTATCTAGGTTGCTAACATTAGGGTTAAGGTTAGGTTACATGCTAGCTAAGTATTTAAATGTTTAGGGTTAGTGTTAGCTAACATGCTAGCTAAGTAGTTTAAAAAGTAGTAAGTAGTTGCAAAGTTGCTAAAATGCTAAAGTTGTCCATGATGTGATTCAAACATGCAACGTTTGGGTTGCTAGACCTTTGCGTTACGTGCACACCCATCCTCCCCGACCAACATCCCTCCTATCATTTCTGTCTTACGTAACCTCAGTCTGTATCTGTGATTGAAGTGCACTGTATACAATTACTTTTTTTGTGTGCCTGTGTCACGAATTTCCCATGTACTGCTGCTCATTCCGTGTACCAGTTCCGGAGGTCCAGGTCACCGGCCTCTAAGCGTCACTAAACTGTCTCATTACGCACACCTGATTCCAATTCCCCTGATTAGTAATTGTGTGTGTGTGTGTGTGTGTGTGTGTGTGTGTGTGTGTGTGTGTGTGTATATATATATATATGCCCTCTGTTCACCATTGTCTTGTTGGTTATTGTTCCCATGTCCATTGGTCTGAGTACCTGTGCGTTGTTATTTCAGCTTTCGTGCTGCATGTATTGTGCACTTGTTATTACGGGTCTCGTCCCATGTATTGTTATTACGGGTAGGGTTACAAAGGGTCGGAAACTTTTTGGTAAATTTCCGGAATTTTTCCCGAAATTTTCCATGGGAAGTTAAGCCCTGGAATTTGGGGAATTTAGCTTAAATTCATTCAAAAAAGTTAGCTTATAACAGTGAACCTTTTTTGTGGGATACACAAGGCAATTGTGGTTAAACTATCCCCAATTCAATGGTATTCAAACCCTCTGCATGCACAGTGCATTCTTCCATCACATGTGCAGTGTACTCTTCCATCACATATACAGCTGATTCCCAAGATCTTGCACACTAATGAGATGCAATTGAGCCCACGCTACTACACTCTCTGAGCCAAGGACTACATGCTTTCTGGTAGGTTTTAATTACAATACTGTGTGAGGTGAATATATTTTAATGACATACATGATTTTTTGTTAACTAGTAAAGAGTAGCCTACAGGAAAGTATGTTTAAATCATTTCTAACTTGTTAACAATTTCTGCTAGTTAGTTTTTGCTACCATGTGGGTTTTAGCTTGCTTGAGCCTGCTAACTGAGGAATGTTAATTCACCTGTTTCCAAACATGTTTCATTTTAAAATATTTATCTTACAAAGGAGTTGTTTAATCTAATTGCTTAACTATTTATCTGTACTTGGAATTGTTATTTTTACTCTTTTTTTCTAATCTTTACAGGAAAATGCCTGATGTGAAAAAATCTGATGTGTGGAGACATTTCACTGCAGCTAATGTAGAAGGAAAAGCTGTGTACATTTGCAAATACTGTGCCAAATCATATGTGAAGAATGCAACAAAGATGCAGAATAATTTGGCCAAGCGCTCACAACAAAATGATGAATCAGACACCTTATCGATAGCAACAGCTCATGGTCCTCCTGAGATCAGAATTTTTTTTGGACTCAATGGAGGAACGTAGTCAGAGTAATGCTGATGAATGTCTTGCTCGAGCTGTGATTGCAACTGGTTCACCTCGGATGCTCACAGGCAATGTGTATTGGAAGAGATTTCTGAATGTTCTTCGCCCAGCATACAGCCCTCCAACCAATCATGCTTTATCTACTAATTTGCTGGATGTAAGAGAAGAAATCCATACTGCCCTGCCCACTTCACTGTTGCTCCAAGCAGAGGAAACTGCAGTTCTGAAATACATCAAAAAGCGTTAAGACTTCTGCCTGAAGCCCATACACATCGCAGCGTACATGTTGGACCCCAAGTACGCTGGCAAGAGCATCCTGTCTGGTGCAGAGATCAACAAGGCGTATGGTGTCATCATTACCATGTCTCACCACCTTGGCCTGGATGAGGGCAAGGTTCTTGGCAGTCTGGTGAAGTACACTTCCAAACAGTCTTGATATGTTCGTCAAAAGAGAGATCAGGGTCCAGAGTAACGCCGAGGTCCTTCAGTTTTATTTGAGCTGACTGTACAACCATCAAGATTAATTGTCAGATTCAACAGAAGATCTCTTTGTTTCTTGGGACCTAGAACAAGCATCTCTGTTTTGTCTGAGTTTAAAAGTAGAACGTTTGCAGCCATCCACTTCCTTATGTCTGAAACACAGGCTTCTAGCGAGGGCAATTTTTGGGCTTCACCATGTTTAATTGAAATGTACAGCTGTGTGTCATCCGCATAGCAGTGAAAGTTAACATGTTTTCAAATGACATCCCCAAGAGGTAAAATATATAGTGAAAACAATAGTGGTCCTAAAACGGAACCTTGAGGAACACCGAAATGTACAGTTGATTTGTCAGAGGACAAACCATTCACAGAGACAAACTGATATCTTTCCGACAGATAAGATCTAAACCAGGCCAGAACTTGTCCGTGTAGACCAATTTGGGTTTCCAATCTCTCCAAAAGAATGTGGTGATCGATGGTATCAAACGCAGCACTAAGGTCTAGGAGCACGAGGACAGATGCAGAGCCTCAGTCTGACGCCATTAAAAGGTCATTTACCACCTTCACAAGTGCAGTCTCAGTGCTATGATGGGCTCTAAAACCAGACTGAAGCATTTCGTATACATTGTTTGTCTTCAGGAAGGCAGTGAGTTGCTGCGCAACAGCTTTTTCAAAAAATGTTGAGGAATGGAAGATTCGATATAGGCCGATAGTTTTTTATAATTTCTGGATCAAGATTCGGCTTTTTCAAGAGAGGCTTTATTACTGCCACTTTTAGTGAGTTTGGTACACATCCGGTGGATAGAGAGCCGTTTATTATGTTCAACATAGGAGGGCCAAGCACAGGAAGCAGCTCTTTAAGTAGTTTAGTTGGAATAGGGTCCAGTATGCAGCTTGAAGTTTTAGAGGCCATGATTATTTTCATCATTGTGTCAAGAGATATAGTACTAAAACACTTTAGTGTCTCACTTGATCCTAGGTCCTGGCAGAGTTGCGCAGATTCAGGACAACAAATACGTGTTTGTTTTGGGCTTCGGCCCCGTGCCTTTCATGGCATGTTGTATTTTTGTGTGGAGTATTAAAACCCCCTATTACGTATTCCTGCGCCTGTCTTCAATCCTTCATACAACGTGACAGCCTGCAATAAGTAATTTGTGTCTGTTTCACAATAATCTGGGTTGTGTGGTCGCTGAGTTTTACAGTACCCAAAGTCATACTGTGATGTTACAGTATCATGGGGAAAATAACTGTAGCCTAAATACTGCAATGCAGGTTTGATTGGATGTTATCCCTCCCTCCCTCTCTCTGGGGAGCCCTTACCCAACCTTCTACCTTTTCCCACATCCCCTGAGTACGTCAGATACCGCCGGGCTTTCAGGGACGTGCGTGGGCTCTGCTGCCGAACACCAGAACGATATAACAAGCACAGGGCCAAGAGTCAATTAAACTCGTTCAGTCTGACCAACCAAGGCGTCACTGTGTTCAAATGCCCTTCTGGTACATACAGACTTGAAAAGGTCAATTACTCTGACACACACGAGATCAACGTTTTTGCCCTCGAGGAAGATTAATAGAGGGTATATTTCATAAAGCATATTGTGTGAGCCATTGAAATGTATTGAACTTCAATATGATTCCTAAACATTTGTTAGGAGATACACTAAACCTTAGTTGATTTTTAAGTTTGTTGTTTTTGTTGAATCATTTGTCATTTTTATATGACCTGTCCTTTTTGGGAGATTTGACACTTTGATAAGAAATGGTCAGGAGATGTGCTGGTCCATATGTATAGATGCAAACCTATTGTTCTCTTTCACTCCCTTAAGTCAAGTGTCTCAGTAATACCCCAATTAGACTTCTTAATGAGCTTCTTTGATATTGGTTTAATAAGAGGCAGAGGGCCAGTCCTAGGAACTAATGGCAATAGAGCACTTCCAGGAAGAGTCCAAAGATAAATGGCCTTCATCCATATGTTTTGTTTTAGACTCCATTGTGCTAACATCGTACAACCATCTGGAAGTCTCGCGAGCTTACATTCAGCAGTAATCAGTCTGGTACTTACAAGGCTACTATTGTGCAGCCTTCAAGGAAACACATCAGATATTCTCTGTCTCTCTAGTCCCCGCACCAGAAGTCATTATTCTACCGTTTGGCCCTGGCTAATCTAAATGTGACTGACTGGGTTTGAATCCGGGTCTCTGGTGCACAGGAAAGATGTGTTAGCCCTTTAAGCTAAAGCCAAGGCATTAGCTTGGGTACGGCTGACGGGCTGGTAGACGCAGCTACTTACATGATGCTCAAAACCATGATCTTACATTGCCATCCCAGCAAACTGGTACATAAGCTAGGGTTTTTATATAACATTAGGATAATAACATTCCAAAAACATTCAGTAAAATATTGTGCACAACGTTGCGGATATTGATGCACAGCCATGTACAACACTGGGGCCGAGCTCCCTGCTATCCAGGACCTCTGTACCAGGTGGTGTCAGAGGAAGGACCCAAAAATTTGTCTATGACTCCAGCCACTGAAGTCATAGACTGCTCCATCTGTTTCCACGCGGCAATCGGTACTGGAGCGCCAAGTCTGGTACCAAAAGGCTCCTGAACAGCTTCTTTCTACCCCCAAGCCATAAGACTTCTGAACAGTTAATCAAATGGCCACCCTGACTATTTGCATTGACCCCTTTTATTTGCACTGACTCTCTTGCACCAGCTCTATGCACACCCACTGGACTCTACCCACACACACTACACTGACTCTCCCAACATACACACTTCATACACTCACCTAACACACACATATGGATATTGACACCACTCACACAGACACACTTTCACTCTTCATATGCTGCTGCTGCTACTCTGTTTATTATCTATCCTGATTGCCTAGTCACTCTTACCCATACCTACATGTACATATTACCTCAACTACCTCGTAACCCTGCACATTGACTCAGTACCATTACTCCTTGTATATAGTCTTATTATTGTTATTTTGTGTTACTATTTTATATTTCTGCATTGTTGGGAAAGGGCTCGTAAGTAAGCATTTCACTGTAAAGTCTACAACTCTTGTATTCGGCGCAAGTGACAAATGTAACTAATTTAATTTGACTCAAACCCATTTTCTTGCATATAACAAACCCATAATATTATGTGTCTCAAACCCATTGCCTTATTAAGGTGATGATGGAAGATGGCAAGGTGCCTACAGATGTAAGATCTTAATTTGATCACTCTTGTTGCTGAACATTTCCCTGCACAACAGGAAGTGCAAACTTGTAGTGTATTGGAGGTTTAAAAAGGCTTCTAAAGTTTGTAATTTCCAGTTAATATTGTCAGACTTCATTTGCCCTAAAAATGTATCAACCCCTATAAAAAAAAAGTCCATTCATTATATTCCACATAATATTTCACATTTCCTGTTGCTGTAGGATTATTTTCCTGCTGAAGCAAACTGGTTCAAATTAAGACCCTACATCTGTAGACGCTGTGCTGCTGTCTCTCTATTTGTGGCTGAGTGTTGCACAATGTAATGTAAAAAAATGTCTCCACTGTCTCTGCCACAATCGCAAATCATAGTGCCATGCGAGGTTTTCACTTATTAGATAATAAGGGAGCGAAGGGCAGTGGTTGCTATGTGTTAGGTGTTGTGTTATAACAAAATGGTGTCTGTTTGTGTACATCTCATTAAAGTAGAACTGACAGTGTTAACTACATTCCGGATACGAAACAAACAGACAATCATAATATCAGTCAAAAACATAAAATTCCCAGATTATGCTTCAAAACCAACTTTTTAAGAGGTTTTAAAAATGGATTATATTTTACTCAAAATTCCATGAATTACAGTAAGGCATTGTTGGCAGAATAGATGGATGCAGTTCAATGCATGATTCATAACTCACCAATTTTTTTATTTTACCTTTATTTAACTAGGCAAGTCAGTTACGAACAAATTCTTATTTTCAATGATGCCCTAGGAACAGTGGGTTAACAGCCGTTAACAGATTTTTACCTTGTCAGCTTTGGGATTCGATCTTGCAACCTTTTGGTTACTAGTCCAACGCTCTAACCACTAGGCTACCTGCCGCCAGGTCATCATTTTGGACTACCAATACATTTCTTGGTAGTCCAAAAATATTGCTGTCAGGTTGTAAATCTCAGCTGGCCTTGTACATTGTTTGCTGCCACAACCCATTCAGAATGCAGTTACAGTTTCAAAACGGACAACTATAACTAAGGCTGGGAATGTCAATACAATCAAACTAGCAAGGGTAATGATCACAAGTCAGTCATAACGTGGCTAATAGGCTATTGCACATGTGTCAAACACAAGGCCCATGTGCCGAATAGGACACAGAAGTGAGTATAAACGAGTCAACATTTGAGTCAGCTACTTTAACGAAGTACAGACAGATGCGCTCACATTGTTGAATTCAACTTCAATTGCGCTGCTTCCGTGTGTCCCGGTAACAGCGGAGAGAAAGCGTACAGACACATGCCACAGTCTGAGCTAGGCTACTAAAATGTTGCAGTCGGTTTTTAAAGCCTGACCATTTATAACCAAAAAACTAAACCTGCAACAAACACCATGTAAAACAGAAACATCTAGGCCTATTACCGCAACATTTGAGCAGTAGCATAATATATTTTGAGTGCACCTTACAGCAATGCTGCATTCAACCGCACCGGTGATCCATACAGCGCAAAAGATATATATTCACTACCGGTCAAAGGTTTTAGAACACCTACTCATTCAAGGGTTTTTCTTTATTTTAACTATTTTCTACATTTTAGAATAATAGTGAAGACCTCAAAACTGATAGCACATATGGAATCATGTAGTAAGCAAAAAAGTGTTAAACAAATCAAAATACATTTTATTTGAGATTCTTCAAATAGCTACCCCGTTGCCTTTGACAGCTTTGCACACTCTTGGCATTCTCTCAACCAGCTTCACCTGGAATGCTTTTCCAACAGTCTTGAGAGTTCCCACATATGCTGAGCACTTGTTGGCTGCTTTTCCATCACTCTGCGGTCTGACTCATCCCAAACCATCTCAATTTGGTTGAGGTCGGGGGATTGTGGAGGCCAGGTCACCTGATGCAGCACTCATCACTCTCCTTGGTAAAATAGCCCTTACACAGCCTGTGTTGGGTCATTGTCCTGTTGAAAAACAGTGATAGTCCCACTAAGCCCAAACCAGATGTGACTGCATATCACTGCAGAATGCAGTGGAAGCCATGCTGGTTAAGTGTGCCTTGAATTCTAAATAAATCAGACAGTGTCACCAGCAAAGCACCATCACACCTCCTCCTCTATGCTTCACTGTGGGAACTACACATGCGGAGATCATCCATTCACCCACACCGCATCTCACAAAGACACGGCGGTTGGAACCTAAAATCTCCAATTTGAAATCCAGACCAAAGGACAAATTTCGACCGGTCTAATGTCCATTGCTCGTGTTTCTTGGCCCAAGCAAGTGTCTTCTTATTATTGGTGTCCTTTAGGAGTGGTTTCTTTGCAGAAATTCGACCATGAAAGCCTGATTCACACAGTTTCCTCTGAGCAGTTGATGTTGAGATATATCTGTTACTTGAACTCTGTGAAGCATTTATTTGGGCTGCAATTTCTGAGGTTGCTACCTCTAATGAACTTATCCTCTGCAGCAGAGGTAACTCTGGGTCTTCCATTCCTGTGGTGTTCCTCATGAGAGACAGTTTCATCATAGAGCTCAATGTTTTTTGCGACTGCACTTGAAGAAACGTTCAGTTCTTGAAATGTTCCGTATGTCATGTCTTAAAATAATGATGGTCCCCCAGTACGGAGAAAAAAATGTATGAAATGTATGCATTCACTACTGTAAGTCGCTCTGGATAAGAGTGTCTGCTAAATGACTAAAATGTAATGTAAATGTAATGATGGACAGTAATTTCTCTTTGCTTATTTGAGCTGTTCTTGCCATAATATGGACTTACTCTTTTACCAAATAGGGCTATCTTCTGTATACTCCTCTTCCTTGTCACAACACAACTGTTTGGCTCAAACGCATTAAGAAGGAAAGAAATTCCACAAATTCACTTTTAACAAGGCACACCTGTTAATTGCAATACATTCCAGGTGACTACCTCATGAAGCTGGTTGAGAGAATGCCTAGAGTGTGCAAAGCTGTCATCAAGGCAAAGGGTGGCAACTTTAAAGAACCTCAAATATAAAATATATTTTGATTTGTTTAACACTTTTTTTGGTTACTACATGATTTCATAGTTTGTCTTCACAATTATTCTACAATGTAGAATAATACAAATAAATAACCTTGAATGAGTAAGGGTTGCAGCATATTATGCACCTCTGCAAGCATAGCAGTAAAGGTTGGACAAATATTTTCTTTAATATGTTAAAATGATATATACAGCATCCTATGTACATAAGTGGACATTATAAAGGGCCGTATTTTCTTAATAAAACAATGGCCAGTTTGGGTAGCAGTTGGGGGGGAAAAAAATTGTCTGACCCGAGAATTCATATTTTTTTTTAAGATGGTCCGTGTGCTGTTTGAGATTGACAGCCCTGGGCTAGCGTATCTACACTGAACAAAAATATAAAGTATAATGTAAAGTGTTGGTCCCATGTTTCATGAGCTGAAATAAAAGATCCCAGAAATGTTCCATGCGAACAAAAAGCTTATTTCTCTCAAATTTTGTGCACACATTTGTTTACATCCCTATTAGTGAACATTTCTCATTTGCCAAGATAATCCATCCACCTGACAGTTGTGGCATTTAAAGAAGCTGATTAAACAGCATGATCATTACACAGGTGCACCTTGTGCTGGGGACAATAAAAGGCCACTAAAATTTGCACATCAAATTTTGTCACATAACACAATGCCACCGATGTCAAGTTGAGGGAGCGTGCAATTGGCATGCTGACTGCAGCAATATCCACCAGAGCAGTTTCCAGATAACTGAACGTTAATTTCTCTAGCATAAACTGCCTCCAACGTCGTTTTAGAGAATTTGGCTGCCACACAAACACCTGCCACACAAACACAGCAGTATGGCGTTATGTGGGCGAGCGGTTTGGTGATGACAACGCTGTGAACAGAGTGCCCCATGGTGGCGGTGTGGTTATGGCATGGGCATGCATAAACTACAGACAACGATCACAATTGAATTTTATCGATGGCAATTTGAGATACCGTGGCGAGATCCGGCCCATTGTCGTGCTGTTCATCCGTCGCAATCACCTCATGTTTCAGAATGATAATATCGCAAGGATCTGTACACAATTCCTGGAAGCTGAAAATGTCCCCAGTTCTTCCATGGCCTACATAGTCACCAGACATGTCACCCATTGAGCATGTTTGGGATGGTTGAATTGACGAGTACAACAGCGTGTTCCAGTTCCGGCTAATATCCAGTAACTTCACACAGCCATTGAAGAGGAGTGGGACAACATTCCACAGGCCACAATCAACAGCCTGATCAACTCTATATGAAGGAGATGTGTCGTGCTGCAGGAATCGAATAGTGGTCACACCAGATTATTTAAGGTATCTGTTACCAACAGATGCATATCTGTATTCCCAGACATGTGAAATCCATAGATTAGGGCCTAATGAATTTATTTCAATTGACTGATTTCCTTATATAAACTGTAACTCAGTAAAATCTTTGAAAATGTTGCGTTTACATTTTTGTTCAGTATATTTATGTAGCCGTCTATTTACTTAGCAAACTAAAAACAAGGAGCCTACCGTTAGCTAGCTGCTGGGAGGATGTCATTGGAGGGGTAGGTGAGTGACCAACTGTTCCACCTCATATCGTTTTCCGTTGGCTACAGCTATAGATGCTGCCGGTTTCATTTGGTGAACTAGCAAGGAATGTGAATCGCTTTGCTAGCTAGCAATGCTGAACTTGAACGAGTGTTATCCACAGTTAGCATATCTCTTAGTTGCCAATCAAATGTGTTGGGCGTGCAGGCAAGTTCCCATTCAATTGTCTAACCGTGGGTTGGGACAAACATGCATCGACAGGCAAGCTGCAGAAGGACGTGCAGGCTACTATTCCCCGTTGTTTATCAGTGGAATTTTGACTGCCAACTAGTTGAACAAGTTTGAGAGGGTTTATCCGATGTTCCCTCGTTAGATTTGAGCCCATCCCGCTCTGGCTAGCATTAGTTGTTGATGATATGCATTGGCAACTGAGGGGAAGAGAGCCTACCTTTTCGTGGTTGTTTGATCAATAGGATTGTGAAGTTCCCAAATGTAAGAGGACTTCCGTGGTATTTGCAGAAATGCATTAAGGTGTATTTTTTGGCGAATGCGTTCTCATGCTCTAAAGTCGCACTGCTGCCTGTAAACACACAGTCCAGTTAAAAGCGAATGATCGCAGGCCCGTGTGTGGCTTATGTGCGTATAGGCCAACTGGAGCTCTGATTGGCTATGGCGTACCGGTCTGCGCACACTCCAGTGCTGGACAGGACAGACGTTTTTATTTGGTTTTATTTACTGCAGTGTCTATTAATTGACCCAACGCACTGAAGCTTTCCAGCTGTTGCTATAGAATTTTCACAAATGCCTTACTATATGTCATCCACGTTCTATGGTGTCATATTTTGTCAGTTCCACTTTAAATCACAGTGGTAGCAGATCAGTTGAGAACGTTACTTTTGTCATAGCACACAAGTTGGTGTCATCATGCCATTGTGGTTGTTCCTTTTAATTCTGTCATTCTATGATTGTGTTTTTTTGATTGTGCTCATAGAATATGCTTGATAGCTCCATAATGCTGTATGTGTGGCCCCTATCTCATTCTCTGCAGATAGTATGCAATCCATACCTCTCATTCCATAGTAAAGACAAAAAGCCTGGAGCTGCAATTCATCATTTGTTATCTTCCAGAGAAATCAGTTGTATGTGATTGGTTGTGAAGCAGAATGGCGAGTCAGAGAAAAGGCTTGGTGGTGTGTTGGTTGTGAATCAGCCTGTAGAGCCAGGGGGTAGGAGTTAAGATGAGCCACTTCTACACCCACCCCTCTCCTACTCAACAGTCCTGTTCTCCGGCAATGATACACACACACTTGCACACGCACAAGTGCGCACACACACACCACACACACACACACACACACACACACACACACTGAGTGCCTCACAAGGCCAGATTTTCTGTTGAAAAGAAGCCATTGTTTCTCTCACTCACTCACTCATTCATTCACTCACTCACTCACTCACTCACTCACTCACTCACTCACTCACTCTGCACCTCATTCTCCCGTCTCTTCTGTCTTTGTGATGCGTCTTGGGCGACCAACACACACTTCCTGGCTGTGTCCATCAGGCCCAAAATGCTCCCGACACAGCTCACTGCTGTACCATTCAGCACAACCTGTAGCTACGTTCTTCTTTTCCAGACACACACTGCACTAATGACTTAACTTTACAACCAACGAGAGAAAAGAGCCTTCATCTCCCAGACCTTCACATCCCGGTCTGTCACATACAGCATATGAATACGGAACGGATTTGCAAGCTGCACTCCTATATGCACTACTATTTCACTCCGGGTTTGAACTCGGCACATCTCACCAACTCAATGAGCTTGCCTCTGGAGTGGCCTGTGTAGGTTATCGGGCAGAGCTGGCTTGTGTAAGTCAGCCACCCACGCACATACTAGCTGCTGCCGCCTGACTGGCGATATGGTTTTGATCAGTCTCGCACAGTAGCGCGGGGCGATGGATGGTGAGAACAAAATCTATCTCACTTGAGATAATGTACTCCCACCTGCTCATCTTACGTGGGCCTTGTCGTGACTGGTGATTGCCTGTGTCCGTGCATGCGTCTGTATGTGCTTGCCTGCATGTGTGTGCTGTGTTATAACAAAGGACAGAGGAAAGCCATTGTATCTGATATGAATACGGCCTTACTGCCTACTATCCAGTGTGTACAGCTGATTAGAACTCACCACGGCCTGGCTTGGCTGGCCATGCGTCATATCGTCTTCTTGACCCCTAGGTCACTCTATTCCAGTGTGACCCCACGGCCACTTCTGTCACCATGGCGTTATCACAGAGAAACATAAAGGTGGGTTTTGTCCAGATCCACCCACACACAGAGCGAGAGAGAGCACATCCCTAGGGCTGGAACGTTTAGTGTAACCGTTTGTTGCTTCATCATGTTCCTTGTGTTCTTGGATTGTTTGTTATTCTCATGTTATGTCTTGTAACAGTGTGACGTTGAATAAGACATTTGAATAGACTGTATCCCAGCTTTTTTGACAGAACAATATTTGGGCTGCAACGTTCATCCATGTTTCTCAAACATCAAATTTGGATGTTCTTCCAAACGGCAAATTTCGAAGTGTTTAAGGTTGAGTTTAGGCATTAAGTGCGAAATTTGAACAAATACAAATGTTCTATCGCTGGATTCGAACATGCAACCCTTGCCGACGCTTACGCCCATCCACATCCACAACACCCTAGCAAAATCGAAACCTACTTGAAGGTAACAGCACTCACTCTTTCCCCTTGTGGCCAGTTTCCACGTCATTTCCCAAAGTCCTCAGACATGGATGGATGTTGAATACTGACTTGTATCACGGGGGACCTGGCTGGTTTTGTTCTGGTGTACATTCATTCTTCATTGACCCGAAACTAATTCACCAGACAAGGTTTTGATTCTTTAGTATGTGCTATCGCAAGTCCATCATATAGACTTTGCTTGCATTGATTTACAGTTATAATATTGCTTACAATCGAGCTGTAGGTTACAAAATGCAATATAATGGTGATCGTGGTCTGTACCGTGCCGGCTGAAAACACCCCAGAGACCAATAAGCTATGAATGAGAGGGATTTTTACTTTCTATAATTCCTTACAAATATCCACATTTTTTTTGTAGTAAGCGAGAATGGAAATCCACTTTGCACGATGAGCTGCTTCTCAGACAGCATGAATAGACTATTTGAATGGAATATCATTTGTAACCTACGGTAACACTTTATTTGGATAGTCCATCTGTAGATGCTCTACAGACTATCAGTAACATTTCAACTATCTGCTAACCCCAGCTTTAACCCTAACCTTATTCCTTATCCTAAACTGAATTATAGCCCTAACCCTTATTCTAACCCTAAATGTAACTTTAGCAAGCAGTTGCTTATCAACAGATAGTTTGTTGGTTGTATGACCATCTGTAGATCTGCAGGTGGACTATCCAGACTATCCAAATAAAGTGTGACCCAACCAACAGTTGATTTTGGGAGGGGAAGGGAGCACATTACAAATGAGAACCCTTTGAGTCTAAACCTAAGTCTAAATCCAGAATTGAAACCATTTGAAAAGAGTGGGATTCTTCAAAGATAAAATTACAAAATGAGAGTTTACAATGCATATGCGGAGAACAGATTCTCTCTTCTCTTCCTCGTGTCTCGAGGGGCTTGTAACTCGAGCTAATTACTTTCCAATGCAGTCATCCAACATATGATAATTGGAACTGTCTTCAAGATATTGCTACGAGTTTACTCTGTCATTAGATACAGGCTTAAAGACACGTGTAAACAAATAAGTGGATAGCGTTTGCAAAGGATGGTGTTGATATTCATTGCCAGGGACCAAATTAGTAGGCCTATCAGTGCTTTAGCAACTGTGTTTGAGCCAGAGTAGATGGCTGACGTTATCTTTTGCTACTGAGTATCAGTGTATCAATTGTTAACATGAATGTTAATGTTGTTGAACATTTCCTCACTAAAATGTTAGGTTAGAAAAATGGAGAGGGAATTGTCTACCAATATTTGTGAATAGCACACACACTCAGAATAAATCAATCAGGGAATTCTTTGTATAATAATATAAACTCTGATTGGCTGGTCATGAAGGTTCTGACTTGCAGCTGGATGTGACATTCAACACGGGTCACTGCATTGCAAAGGAATGACTAGGTAGGACTGGTCTGGGTTCTTTAATCGCAGTACCAGCGATTACAGTGTGTGGCCAGCGGGTGACAAATGTCTGAAGGCTCTGTGGCCTGTGGCTCCTTGGCTCTCTGGGGAGCAGTGGTGAACGGGGTCAGAGGAGCAATGGGAAAACCGATCCTATTTCACTGAGTGGCAAATGGTAATCCCTGATTTCATGGAGAGATTGAGTCAGCCCAGTCACAATGTGGGTCATGTTAGGTTGTTGACTGTAGTGATTAATGGATAGGTGGGGTGGGGATGTGACTAACGTCAAAGGAAAGAAATGTGCCAAAGTCCCTCTGTTATGAAGGAGGGGAGGGAGTGGAGTGTACAGTACAATGATAATGCACATTGCCATACAATTGCGGACAACAACAACACTGTAGAGTTGAGAACTATACAGGCATTGGGATACATTTTGTTCCTCCATAATAACATAATAATAGCAGAATTTTGTTCCTTAGCAATAATAGGCTGTACAAATGACGTTCCTTTCATAGATTTCAGTGAGTGGTGTTCTATGAGCAGAAAGCACAGGAAGTGACACATGTCGTAGTGAGACATTCTATTCTACTAAAGATGCCACTCAGAGTCTGAGAATGTTTTTGACAGGATCTATGGCTGAAGGACAGCTTTATTGATACATTTTTCATGTTATCTCATGATACCACCTCGCTAATAATGGGATATCAATGTACATCAATGGGATATCAATGCACATCAGTGTTTCCATAGATGCTTGTAAGAATAAAATGGCAAATTCAAAAGGTTATTGGGTTATTGAAGACTGACTCTCATACTAATCATACAATAAGAATTTTACTGTGACGTAAAATGTTAGGCCACTCTAAAATCCACTGTAACAGAAATAGTATGGACCTTATTTGTCCCCATGTTTGTTTGTTTGTTCGTTGATAGCCAGTCTTGCTGTATCTCCCTTTACATTACAGTGGTCCTTCTTGGTTTGAGTAGGGTTCAACATTTTGGGAAGGTGTTGCATTTGTCTAGAAAAAAAGAAGCATTCTTGAAACAACATATTTGGTCTGACAAAGTCATATCTCTCATGCTAATATATGATGTAAAAAGTAGAATATAATAGTTGGTTTGGTCATGTTGATTTGTGGTGGAGGCTAGTTATTGGTCAGAGGGTCTCTCGAGTGGGATTCTGCCCTGGGCCTGCTTACATTGTTTATGCAAAGCAAAACTCACTGTGTAATACAACACATAGTGTCTCAGTTCACATGTTTTATGCATGATGCATGTATTATGAAGGGATGCAGGCGAGACAACACATTTTTGTACCAGTTGGCCCAGGTTCAATTGGCTGGCGACATACAGTACAGAAACACAAGACACTTCGCACTTGCAAATCCTCTCCAGGCTAATTGTATGAAACATGCTTTCAGTTTTAACCTTTCTGTTTGTTATGTGAGAGTAGCAGTTGCATTGTGTATTGGAACTGGGTATATATTAACACATAATTGCCCCCGTAAATAAAAGCTATTGTGCCACTTGGCTTCGGAGGATGGTTTATGATCATGATAAATGTCATGATGGTATTTATGTATTAGGAGGAACAATTGTCACAATGCCCTCTTTTTGTCCTGGGTCTATGTACATGAATTATGATACCACAAACAAAAGTGTAATAAGAAATGGATATTAAAATTCATATTCATATTTTTTTACCGCACAGAAAAGCTGCACTTTTAAAGAAGACAAAGAAAATGTTTAGAATGTGAAAGTCGAGTTGTATGACGTCTTTGTTTGTTTCTGACTATTTCCTCCTCTGTGTGTTCCCTGTAGTTTGTGGAGACATCCATGGCCAGTTCTTTGACCTGATGAAGCTGTTTGAAGTAGGAGGGTCACCGGCTAGCACGCGCTACCTTTTCTTGGGCGACTACGTCGACAGAGGATATTTCAGTATTGAAGTAAGTGTTTCACCTGTTCTAAGAACATTCAAGGAAAATACCACTCAAAAACTATCTTTTGGTATTTGTTTCATTAGTCCATTGTTGAAACAGTCCCAAAATGTTTTGCATGTCAACAATCAAGTTTTCAAGATATACAGTGCATTCGGAAAGTATTCAGCCCCCTTCCCTTTTTCCACATTTTGTTACGTTACAGCCTTATTCTAAAATGGATTAAATTAAAACAAATCCCCATCAATCTACATACAATACCGCATACTGACAAAGCGAAAACTGTTTTTTTTTTTTTTTTTTTGCAAATGTATATCAATATTTTTATTTATTTATTTACATAAGTATTCAGACCCTTCGCTATGAGAGTCAAAATTGAGCTCAGGTGCATCCTGTTTCCATTGATCATCCTTGAGATGTTCCAACTTGATTGGAGTCCACCTGTGGTAAATTCAATTGATTGGACATGATTTAGAAAGGCACACAACTGTCTATATAAGGTCCCACAGTTGACAGTGCATCTCAGAGCAAAAAACAAGCCATGAGGTCGAAGGAATTGTACAAAGAGCTCTGAGACAGGATTGTGTCAAGGACAGATCTGGGGAAGGGTACCAAAAAATGTATGCAGCATTGAAGGTCCCCAAGAACACAGTGGCCTCTATCATTCTTAAATGGAAGAAACTTGGAACCACCAAGACTCTTCCTAGAGCGGGCCATCTGGCCAAACTGAGCAATCAGAGGAGAAGGGCCTTAGTCAGGGAGGTGACCAAGAACCGGACAGAGCTCCAGAGTTCCTCTGTGGAGGAACTCTTCCAGACAGACAACCATCTCTGCAGCACTCCACCAATCAGGCATTTATGGTAGAGTGGCCAGACGAAAGCTACTCCTCAGTAAAAGGCACGTCAGCCCGCTTGGAGTTTTCTAGAAGGCCCCTAAAGACTCTCAGACCATGAGAATCAAGATTCTCTGGTCTGATGAAACCAAGATTGAACTCTTTGGCCTAAATGCCAAGCTTCACGTCTTGAGCAAACCTGGCACCGACAGCATCATGCTGTATGGATGTTTTTCAGTGGCAGGGACTGGGAGACTAGTCAGGATCGAGGGAAAGATGAACGGAGCAAAGTACAGAGAGATACCCATCCAACCTGACAGAGCCCAAATTTGCACAAAAAAAATGTTTTTGCTTCGTCATTCTGGGGTATTGTGTGTAGGTTGATGAGGGAAAAAACAATGTAATCGGTTTTAAATAAGGCTGTAATGTAACAAAATGTGAAAAAAGTCAAGGGGTCTGAATACTTTCCAAATGCACTGTAGAACTTTCAAAATACAGAAAGTGTCACAGTATGATGCGTTTTGCATAATCCTTTAAGTTAAAGAAGGAAGTGGTTGATGCTTTTGCTTTCGTACATCTGAGACTCCTATTAGTCATTGTGTATTGTATATGTTCTCTGAAAATATGCTAATTCATTTCCTATGTCTTTGTTATTGTCTTCCAGTGTGTGCTGTACTTGTGGGCCTTAAAGATCCTATACCCCAAAACACTATTTTTGCTCCGTGGGAACCACGAATGTAGACATTTAACAGAGTATTTCACATTTAAGCAGGAATGTAAGTGTGGTTTTGAGTTTTTCTTTCTGAAGCATTTTACATTGAACATGACGCTTGACTTTCAAATGTTCACGCGGAAAAGTGCTTCTTGGCATAGTATGAAATCAGATTCTTGCTCTCTCCTTGATATGTATTTACATATGTCAGGGCTATTGCTGTTGGATTCAGGCTTAGAGTATAACCAAAATACCAAGGGCAGAGTTAGAGTTTTTTTATGTCTTTTGGATGTTTTCTGACACTTTGTTTTAACTTTCCGACCCAGGCCCAGCACACTGCCCTAGTGTGTAAGAGCTAGGGGTGTTTGGCCTGGCAACACTCTTCAGTCCTCGCCCTATTTCCACCCTGACAGGTAGAATTAAGTATTCGGAGCGGGTGTACGATGAGTGTATGGACGCCTTCGACTGCCTTCCCCTGGCCGCCCTTATGAACCAGCAGTTCCTGTGTGTACACGGAGGACTTTCCCCAGAAATCTCAAACCTCGACGACATCAGGAAAGTACGTGATTTCCCAAACTACATTCCTTGCATGACAAAGCCCAATGCAATATGCTTTTAATTTGTGCCGACTTTGGTACATTTTACACAGACTACTACATTCGGAATGATCTCCTCTTTTTACCTTAAAATCATGAATACTTGGGATATTGAATTGTTTCTATAGTGTATGAATATATCACATGTATAGTGGCAAGAAAAAGTATGTGAACCCTTTGGAATTAACTGGATTTCTGCATAAATTGGTCATAAAATGAAGTCTAAGTCACAACAATAGACAAACACAGTCTGCTTAAACTAATAACACGTTTTCATGTCTTTATTGAACACACCGTGTAAACATTCACAGTGCAGGGTGGAAAAAGTATGTGAACCCTTGGATTTAATAACTGGTTGACCCTCCTTTGGCAGCAATAAACTCAACCAAATGTTTTCTGTAGTTGCGAATCAGACCTGCACAACGGTCAGGAGGAATTTTGGAACATTCCTCTTTACAAAACTGTTTCAGTTCAGCAATATTCTTAGAATGTCTGATGTGAACCGCTCTCCAGGTCATGCCACAGCATTTTAAATCGGGTCGAGGTCAGGACTCTGACTGGACCACTCCAGAAGGCATATTTTCTTCTATTGAAGCCATTCTGTTGTTGATTCTCGTGTTTTTGGGTTGTTGTCCTGTTGCATAACCCAACTTGTGTTGATCTTCAATTGATGGACAGATATCCTTACATTCTCCTGCAAAATGTCTTGATAAACTTGGGAATTCATTTTTATGTCGATGATAGCAAGCTGTCCATGCCCTGAGGCAGCAAAGCAGCCCCAAACCATGATGCTCCCTCCACCATACTTTACAGTTGGGATGAGGTTTTGATGTTGGTGTGCTGTGCCTTTTTTTCTCCACACATAGTGTTGTGTGTTCCTTCCAAACAACTCAACTTTAGTTTTATCTGTCCACACAATATTTTACCAGTAGCGCTGTGGAACAACAAGGTGCTCTTTTGCGAACTTCAGACGTGCAGCAATGTTTTTTTTTGGACAGCAGTGGCTCCTTCCATGGTGTCCTCCCATGAACACCATTCTTGTTTAGTGTTTTACGTATTGTAGACTCGTCAACAGAGATGTTAGCATGTTCCAGAGATTTCTGTAAGTCTTTAGCTGACACTCTAGGGTTCTTCTTAACCTCATTGAGCATTCTGCACTGTGCTCTTGCAGTCATCTTTGCAGGACGGCCACTCCTAGGGAGAGTAGCAACAGTGGTGAACTTTCTCCATTTATAGACAATTTGTCTTACCGTGGACTGATGAACATCAAGGCTTTTAGAGATACTTTTGTAACCCTTTCCAGCTTTATGCAAGTCAACAATTCTTAATCTTAGGTCTTCGGAGATCTCTTTTGTTCGAGGCATGGTTCATCAGGCAATGCTTCTTGTGAATAGCAAACTCAAATTTTGTGAGTGTTTTTTTTAACATCTCCAATCTCGTCTCATTGATTGAACTCCAGGTTAGCTGACTCCTGACTCCAATTAGCTTTTGGAAAAGTAATTAGCCTAGGGGTTCACATAGTTTTTCCAACCTACACTGTCATTGTTTAAGTGATGTATTCAATATAGACAAGAAAAATACAATCATTTGTGTGTTATTAGTTTAAGCACACTGTGTTTGTCTATTGTTGTGACTAAGATGAAGATCAGATCAAATTGTATGACAAATTTATGCAGAAATCCGGGTAATTCCAAAGGGTTCACATACTTTTTCTTGCCACTGTATGGTTTTTAACAAGTCATGTCCATGTTTCATTAAAGTGTAATGGATGTTCAGTATAAGAAGGATCATGCATTTTCCCTTGTAACAAACATTCATTCAAGTGGATTTTATTATGTGAAAGGCACATCAATTAGGTTTACACAGACCTTGGTTAAAACCTGTTTAATTTCTCCTTTTTGCTGTTCAAGGAAGTAGTCTTTACAATTTCTCTTGAAATATTTATTTAGAAAAGAATGACCTTGATAACACAACATGGACTACCTCCCTCTCAAGCAATGCCCCAAACTAACAGAGATTTGCAATCTGGCCCTCTGATTAAACCTTTTGAATAGTTGGATCCTGCTTTTTCTCAAATTCAATAACGACAATTGGATTTTGTGGCTGCAATCAGATGGTCTCTGTAATAAAATCTACACTATTGAAGTGTCCATTATGCTACAGTATATACTGTACCAGGCTTGGGGTCAAGTCCATTTAAATTCCAGTCAATTCAGGAAGTACAATGATATTCCAACTCAAATTGCAAAGATTTGAATTTGGTTTACTTTCTGAATTGACTTGAATTTAAATGGAATTTATTCCAGCCCTGGTATATACATTCTCTGAGAAATGACTGTCATGAGCTTTTGGATGATCACTTTAATTTGTAGCTTTTCATTCCATTTCCCAGGAGGAGGTATTAGTATAGTCAAGATTGAAAATATCTATTCATGTTTCATACTCATAAAAGGCACAAATTGTCATCCAGTCCATCCAATTACACGTTGTGGGTTTCTTTCACACACAGATGTGAGACCCTACCAACTGTTGTACTGTAACATGCTCTGATGAAGGCATAACTGCCAAAATGCAGTGCTGCCGTTTCCCAATGTTCTTGAACTCGGGATTTCATTCGAAGTTTTACTGTAACCACAGTTCAATGTAGCAAGACGAATTGTCAACTCAAGATCCGCTTCAAGTCATTTTCCCTTTCCCATACAGTAGGTATCACTACACCAACTTATTGAGGAAGCTAAACTGACTCTGTTTCCGCATAGATAAGACATTTTCCCGACTGATTGACATTGTCTCTCCTAACTCTGTGTACCTCTGTCTCTGTAGTTAGACAGATTCAAAGAGCCCCCTGCGTACGGGCCCATGTGTGACCTGTTGTGGTCAGACCCCCTGGAGGACTTTGGGAACGAGAAGAGCCAAGAACACTTCACGCACAACACAGTGAGAGGCTGCTCCTACTTCTACAGGTGGGCCATCACCTCCTTCACAAGCTGCGTAGTGTGAAAAAGAGGCTGTGAATGTATTCATTTATTTGTCATTTAGTTGGCAGAGACAGTGCACATGATTAAGAGTGTGTGTGTGTGTGTGTCTTAACTTGGCTTTTGTAATCGTTGGCCTTATCTTGCTTTGTTACCATTGCTGACTTTGTTAAAATGCTGATGTATCATACAATGGACTTGACATTGATCTAGTGTAACACTTCTGGGCTCTACAGTAATATAACCCTCCAAATAAAACAGTTAACTTGTGCCATTGAAGCATCATTGAACCTTCCTTTGCCAAATCCTTCCAACCCACGTTATTCTGACAAATGTTAATCTTCATTCAGTCCCCTTCGAAGCCCCTCACTCCCTTTTCTACTGTCTGGATCATAGTAGCTTTGTAACCTGCATCTGTCATGGACCCAGGGAAACTGCCTTTTCTCTTATTACTCTGTCACAAGTGTTTATGTAACACATAAATGAACTCCCATTAAATATTTAATAATTTTTTATTTAACCTTTATTCAACTAGGCAAGTCAGTTAAGATCAAATTCGTATTTACAATGACTGCCAACCCCGGCCAAACCTGGACAACGCTGGGCCAATTGTGCGCCACCCTATGGGACTCCCAATCACAGCCGGATGTGATACAGCCTGGTTTCGAACCAGGGACTGTAGTGATGCCTCTTGCACTGAGATGCAGTGCCTTAGACTGCCGCGCCACTCGGGAGCCCAGTCACAGGCAGAGCAAACAAAGGAAACGCTGGAAGTGCTGCGGGAGCTCACGCTGTCCTGAATGTAATGAACTTGTGCATTAGCACAGGGCCAGAGAGTCTTCTCCAAATGTGAGTTTTAGTGCTCCAGTGTCCAATTATTACAGGTGGACAGACGCTCATTTGATCCTGGCATGCTAGTGGAAAAGCCAGCCTGAAGCAGCCCAAGCTGTCAAATGTTTCTCCTGGGTTAGTGACTGAAGATATGATTCCCCTTAGAAATGCAGTCCATCCAACAGAAGGCAGTGAATTGGGTAGGGTTGTTCTCAAGGCATTACTTAGAATTTGTATATTGATATAATTTGAAAAGACTGCATATATCATATTTGTCAGAGACTTATTTTCTGTTCCCATAATACCTATTTCAAAGACCTCCTATTTCACGAGCGTAGTAACGTAATATTTGCTCTTTGGACCCCAGGAAGATTAGCAGTCTCCTAAAGGTCTTTTCATTTTGTGAAGAGTTGCCTTCCCTTGCAAGTAGGAGCTAGCTGGCAGCCTGGCTAGCTGGCTTTAGCCTAGCCCAAAGGCCAGCAGAGGGCGATATTGAGTCGTTCCCATTTTACAGTCCGAACACATTGTATTATGCCGGCATTACACTCGTATCCCCTGCGGACCGCTTTGTACCTAAAACATTCTCCATTCAGGCTGCAAAGGTGTCGACTTCCTCCTTAACTATATTTAATAGTGAGATGACTGAAGAAAACTGGGAAAATATGCATACTTTCTTTATGAAACACCATTTTCCACCACCATGCTAAAGTGGCTAATGCCTAGGAATGCTATTCCCGGATGTTGCCTATTGCTTTCAGCCAATCAATTTGCAGCAGTCTGTTGTTTACCCTTGGCTGAACACAGGGCACAACATCAGGAAGTAGCATTAGCCAAATGGTGTTTCATAAAGCAAGTATGTGTATTTTCCACGTTTTCTCTGCCTTCTTGCCATCAGTAGGAAATTGACACCTTTGCAGCCTGAATAGATAATGTTTTAGGTACAAACCGGTCCACGGGGGATATGAGTGTATTTACGGCTACATACAATGTGTTTGGACGGTAAAATGAAACCATCAATATCAGTTCAATATCGCCATCTGCCGGCCTTTGGGCTAGCCTTAGCCTGGCTAAAAACATAGCAAGCCAGCTAGCCTTTTTAGCTTCCCACATCGCCATGTGAAATAATCTGATTTATATATTTTTTTAAATATGCCCTGGCAGATATTCTTATACTTGCCGGTGTAACCTAAAACATTATCCCAGTTTGATATGCTGCTTGTGTATTCTTTCCCATATCAGCTAAAAATAGAACGTCATGTTTTGTTCACAAGAAAAAAAGCACATGGATTGCTAGGTGGCTACAGCAGGTTCTACCATTTTAGCCTGTAATCAGTAGTTATTACTGTTATACAAAATATATTTTTGGGTGAATTCTTGTTGTTTGGTTTACTGTTTGAACAATTAGCTGAGATTACATTTGGTTATCAATGCAAAATAGGCTAATTTGATGAATAGCCTATAGAACCAAGTGGCAACACCGCCTCCACGGCCTGTCTCAATTTTCAGGTAGTAAAAAACCACGTTAAATACCGGTAAACGACATTAAATACCGGTAAACGACACTCCGAATCTTGCTTCTGCGTAGAGCTTGTCGTCAGCTTTATTTATTTTATTTTGATTTAACCTTTATATAAACAGGGAGTCACAGTGAGATAAGGCAATAGCTAAAGGGGATCCAAATAAAGAATGAAGAATTAGCTTAGGTATTTTATGTGGGAACAATGATGCTTATTTGCATTCAATATTTGATGTAGGTCAGGACTATGTGATAGCTGTGCATATATTTGTATATGATCCAACAGTTTGCAGTAAATCAAATCAAATAAAATTGTATTTGTCACATGTGCCGAATACAACAGGTGTAGACCTTACAGTGAAATGCTTACTTACAAGCCCTTAACCAACAATGCAGTTTTAAGAAAAGAAAAGTGTTAAAGTATTTACTAAAATAAACTGAAGTAAAAAAGAAATAAACACAATAAAAAAGAAAAGTAAATGGTCCTACTTGAGTTAGATTTGTACATGACCCAACAGTTTGCTGTAAATGGTCTCACTTGACTTATACTGGAACATGCTGTCGTACACGTTGATTCAGAGCATCCCAAACATGCTCAATGGGTGACATGTCTGGTGAGTATGCAGGCCATGGAGGAACTGGGACATTTTCAGCTTCCAGGAATTGTGTACAGATCCTTGCGACATTATCATTCTGAAACATGAGGTGATGGCAGCAGATGAATGGGTTGACAACGGGCCTCAGGATCTTGTCACGGTATCTCTGTGCATTCAAATTGCCATCGATAAAATGCAATTGTTTGTTGTCCATAGCTCATGCCTGCCCATACCGTAACTCCACCGCCACCATGGGGCACTCTGTTCACAACATTGGCATCAGCAAACCGCTCACTCACACGACACCATGCACGTGGTCTGCCGGTTGAACGTACTGCAATATTCTCTAAAGCAATGTTGGAGGCAGCTTTTGGTAGAGAAATTAACATTCAATTATTTGGCAACAGCTCTGGTGGAGAGTCCTGCCGTCAGCATGTCAATTGCACGCTCCCTCAACTTAAGACATCTGTGGCATTGAGTTGTGTGACAAAACTGCAGATTTTAGTGACCTTTTATTGTCCCCAGCAGAAGGTGAACCTGTGTAATTATCATGCTGTGTAATCAGCTTCTTGATATGCCACACCTGTCAGGTGGATGGATTATCTTGGGAAAGGAGAAATGCTCACTAAAAGGGATATAAACATATTTGTGCACAACATTTTAGAGAAATAAGTATTTTGTTTCAGGTCATGAAACATGGGACCAACACTTTACATGTTGCATTTATAATTGTGTTCGGTGTAGATTTGTATATGTCCCAACAGTTTACTGTAAATGGTCCTGGTAGAGTTAGATTTGTATATGTCCCAACAGTTTACTGTGAATGGTCCTGCTAGAGTTAGATTTGTATATGTCCCAACAGTTTACTGTAAATGGTCTCGCTTGACTTAAATTTGTAAAGGACCCAACAGTTTACTGTACATGGTTTCGCTTGACTTTGAGTTGTATATGACCCAATCGTTTGCTGTAAATGGTCTCGCTTGACTATCTGCCAGACAACAGGGACCCTGTCAGGGAGAGAAATGTCACCCCTGTCACTTGAGAGAGCGTAAGAGAGCTGTGTTGTCGCTCTCGGGTTCTGGCTGCTAGTGATATTTCCATGGTATGCCCCTGCCATCGCAGAGATATCTCTGATATCTCAGTTACAAGGACCCAGTGTACTAAATCCAGTAGGATCGACTATAGACAGAGGGAAAGTGATTTAAAGGTGATAGGCACTGTTTGTACAGTCGTGGCCAAAAGTTTTGAGAATGACACAAATATTAATTTTCACAAAGTCTGCTGCCTCAGTGTTTTTAGATATTTTTGTCAGATGTTACTATGGAATACTGAAGTATAATTACAAGCATTTCATAAGTGTCAAAGGCTTTTATTGACAATTACATGAAGTTGATGCAAAGAGTCAATATTTGCAGTGTTGACCCTTCTTTTTCAAGACCTCTGCAATTCGCCCTGGCATGCTGTCAATTAAGTTCTGGGCCACATCCTGACTGATGGCAGCCCATTCTTGCATAATCAATGCTTGGAGTTTGTCAGAATTTGTGGGGTTTTGTTTGTCCACCCTCCTCTTGAGGATTGACCACAAATTCTCAATGGGATTAAGGTCTGGGGAGTTTCCTGGCCATGGACCCAAAATATAAATGTTTTGTTCCCCGAGTCACTTAGTTATCACTTTTGCCTTCTGGCAAGGTGCTCCATCATGCTGGAAAAGGCATTGTTTGTCACCAAACTGTTCCTGGATGGTTGGGAGAAGTTGCTCTCAGAGGATGTGTTGGTACCATTCTTTATTCATGGCTGTGTTCTTAGGCAAAATTCTGAGTGAGCCCACTCCCTTGGCTGAGAAGCAACCCCACACATGAATGGTCTCAGGATGCTTTACTGTTGGCATGACACAGGACTGATGGTAGCCCTCACCTTGTCTTCTCCGGACAAGCTTTTTTCCGGATGCCCCAAACGATCAGAAAGGGGATTCATCACAGAAAATGACTTTACCTCAGTCCTCAGCAGTCCAATCCCTGTACCTTTTGCAGAATATCAGTCTGTCCCTGATGTTTTTCCTGGAGAGAAGTGGCTTCTTTGCTGCCCTTCTTGACACCAGGCCATCCTCCAAAAGTCTTCGCCTCACTGTGCATGTAGATGCACTCACACCTGCCTGCTGCCATTCCTGAGCAAGCTCTGTACTGGTGGTGCCCTGATCCCGCAGCTGAATCAACTTTAGGAGAT
Organism: Salmo salar; assembly: GCF_965601325.2. NCBI lineage: Eukaryota > Metazoa > Chordata > Actinopteri > Salmoniformes > Salmonidae > Salmo > Salmo salar. Next base: position 18,692,991 of record NC_138297.1, on the reverse strand, counting down.
GGTCCTGGCGCTTGCTGGACTTACTTGGCCGCCCTGAAGCCTTCTTCACAACAATTGAACTGCTCTCCTTGAAGTTCTTGATGATCCGATAAATGGTTGATTTAGGTGCAATCTTACTGGCAGCAATATCCTTGCCTGTGAAGCCCTTTTTGTGCAAAGCACAGGTAACCGTGATTAACAGAGGATGAACAATGATTCCGAAAACCACCCTCCTTTTGAAGCTCACTCACACCTGTGTTCACGAGAGAATCACTGACATGATGTCAGCTGGTCCTTTTGTGGCAGGGCTGAAATGCAGTGGAAATGTTTTTTGGGGATTCAGTTAATTTGCATGGCAAAGAGGCAAAAATGTAATGGCAAAAATGAATTGCAATCCATCTGATCACTCTTCATAACATTCTGGAGTATATGCAAATTGCCATCATACAAACTGAGGCAGCAGACTTTCTGTAAATTAATATTTGTCATTTTCAAAACTTTTGGCCATGACTGTACACTTAAAATGCATCTTTCCTTCCAGGCTTCCTTGAAGTAATCCCTAATCTGGCATTACTGCATGGGTTTTATGGCATATCAGATCAGTGATTACTTCGAGGAAGGAAGGATGCATTTTAAAAGTAATGCAGTGCATTAGGAAATTATTCAGACCCTTTGATGTTTTCAAAATGTTGTTGGGTTACAGCCTTATTCTAAAATGTATTAAATTATTTGTTTTCCTCATCAATCTACACACAATACCCCATAATGACAAAATAAACACTTTTTTTTATTTTTTTTTGCAAATGTATTCCAAATAAAAAACAGAAATACCTTATTTACATAAGTATTCAGACCCTTTTTTCCATTGATCATCCTTGAGATGTTTCTTCAACTTGGAGTCCACCTGGGGTAAATTCAATTGATTGGACATGATTTGGAAAGGCACACACACCGTTCTATATAAGGTCTAACAATTGACAATGCATGTCAGAGCAAAAACCAAGCCATGAGGTTGAAGGAATTGTCCGTAGAGCTCTGAGACAGCATTGTGTAGAGGCACAGATCTGTGGAAGGGTACCAAATAATGTCTGCACCATTGAAGGTCCCCAAGAACACAGTGGCCTCCATCATTCTGATGGGTTCTGACTCCTAAACTTGAAATGTTGTTAATCATTAGGTATCCTATCGAAATGAGGGGTGCTACAGTCTAGTTTCTACACCAGAAGTGAATCTGTAGGAGGAATGTATATGGTGTGGTCAATTAAGGGTGGATATGAGCCAGAGGCTTGGAGTGTACTGAGTAAAAAAAAGGCAATCACATGGTTGCAGTCACTGATAAGGGTGGAGAGCTGTGGATTAGTGAGGATTTGGGACCGAGGTCAGGTCATATTACAGGAGAAGGAACAGTTTATTACCCACATCACTTAACTTCCTGACCAGCGATAAAGATGTAATGTTTAGAAGGAAGGAGGAGACTGCACCCAAATTGGGGTGTATATCCTTGTGCTGGTGGAAACATGTCTTTGTCTGTTCAGCTGTCTAACCCTTTGGGTAAAGAAACTTGGTTTGAGCTTTACTAATCGTCCGTGAGTTTTTACTCGGTTCATTTAGAACCTAACAATTCTTAAATGGAAGAAGTTTAGAAAAACCAAGACTCTTCCTAGAGCTGGCCGCCCAGCTAAACTGAGCAATCAATGGGGAGAAGGGCCTTGGTGAAGGAGGTGACCAAGAACCCGATGGTCACTCTGACAGAGCTCCAGAGTTCCTTTCTGGAGATGGGAGAACCTTCCAGAAGGACAACCATCTCTGCAGCACTCCACCAATCAGGCCTTTTATGGTAGAGTAGCCAGACGGAAGCCACTCCTCAGTAAAAGGCACATGACAGCCTGCTGGAGTTTGCCAAAAGGCACCTAAAGGAATCTGACCATGAGAAACAAGCTTCTCTGGTCTGATGAAACCAAGATTAGACTCTTTGGCCTGAATGCCAAGCGTCACGTCTGGAGGTTACATGGCACCATCCCTACGGTGAAGCATGGTGGTGGCAGTATCATGCTGGGGGGAGGGGGGGGGGGGGGGGGGGTTCAGCGGCAGGGACTGGGCGACTAGTCAGTATCGAGGGAAAGATGAACGGAGCAAAGTACAGAGAGATCCTTGATGAAAACCTGCTCCAGAGCGCTCAGAACCTTAGACTTGGGCGAAGATTCCCCTTCCAATAAGACCACAACCCTAAGCACACAGCAAAGACAACGCAGGAGTGGCTTCGGGACAAGTCTCTGAATGTCCTTGAGTGGCCCAGCCAGAGCCCGGACTTTAACCCGATCGAACATCTCTGGAGAGACCTGAAAATAGCTGTGCAGCGACGCTCCCCATCCAACCTGACAGAGCTTGAGAGGATCTGCAGAGAAGAATGGGAGAAACTCCCCAATTACAAGTGTGCAAAGCTTGTAGCATCATTCCCAAGACTCGAGGCTGCTATCACTGCCAAAGGTGCTTGAACAAAGTACTGAGTACAGGATCTGAGTACTTATGTAAATGTGATGTATTTCTAAGAACCTGTTTTTGCTTTGTCATTATGGGGTATTGTGTGTAGATTGAGTTAATTAAAAAAAACTGAGCAACTGAGCAAGAGGACAAGTACATTAGTGTCTAGTTTGAGAAACAGATGCCTTACAAGTCCTCAACTGGCAGCTTCATTAAATAGTACCTGCAAAACACCAGACTCAACGTCAATAGTGAAGAGGCAACTCCGGGATGCTGACCTAGGCAGAGTTGCAAATAAAAAGCCATATTTCAGACTGGCCAATAAAAATAAAAGATTAAGATGGGCAAAATAACACAGACACTGGACAGTGGAACTCTGCCTAGAAGGCCAGCATCCCAGAGTCGCCTCTTCACTGTTGACGTTGAGACTGGTGTTTTGCGGGTACTATTTAATGAAGCTGCCGGTTGAGGACTTGTGAGGTGTCTGTTTCTCAAACTAGACACTCTAATGTACTTGTCGTCTTGCTCAGTTGTGCACCAGGGCCTCCCACTCCTCTTTCTATCCTGGTTAGAGTCCGTTTGTGCTGTTTTGTGATGGGAGTGGTACACAGCTTTGAACAAGAGCTTCAGTTTCTTGGCAATTTCTTTCATGGAATAGCCTTAATTTCTCAGAACAAGAATAGACTGACGAGTTTCAGAAGAAAGTTCTTTGTTTCTGGTCATTTTGAGCCTGTAATCGAACCCACAAATGCTGATGCTCCAGATACTCAACTAGTCTAAAGAAGGCCAGTTTTATTGCTTCTTTAATCAGACAACAGTTTTTAGCTGTGCTAACATTATTGCAAAAATGGTTTTCTAATGATCAATTAGCCTTTTAAATGATAAACTTGGATTAGCTAACACAACGTGCCATTGGAACACAGGAGTGATGGTTGCTGATAATGGGCCTCTGTACGCGTATGTACAGTCGTGGCCAAAAGTTTTGAGAATGTCACAAATATTAATTTTCACAAAGTCTGCTGCCTCAGTTTGTATGATGGCAATTTGCATATACTCCAGAATGTTATGAAGAGTGATCAGATGGATTGAAATGAATTGCAAAGTCCCTCTTTGCTATGCAAAGGAACTGAATCCCCAAAAAACATTTCCACTGCATTTCAGCCCTGCCACAAAAGGACCAGCTGACATCATGTCAGTGATTCTCTCGTTAACACAGGTGTGAGTGTTGACAAGGACAAGGCTGGAGATCACTCTGTCATGCTGATTGAGTTCGAATAACAGACTGGAAGCTTCAAAAGGAGGGTGGTGCTTGGAATCATTGTTCTTCCTCTGTCAACCATGGTTACCTGCAAGGAAACACGTACCGTCATCATTGCTTTGCACAAAAAGGGCTTCACAGGCAAGGATATTGCTGCCAGTAAGATTGCACCTAAATCGACCATTTATCGGATCATCAAGAACTTCAAGGAGAGCGGTTCAATTGTTGTGATGAAGGCTTCAGGGCACCCAAGAAAGTCCAGCAAGCTCCAGGACCGTCTCCTAAAGTTGATTCAGCTGCGGGATCGGGGAACCACCAGTACAGAGCTTGCTCAGGAATGGCAGCAGGCAGGTGTGAGTGCATCTGCACGCACAGTGACCTTTGGAGGATGGCCTGGTGTCAAGAAGGGCAGCAAAGAAGCCACTTCTCTCCAGGAAAAACATCAGGGACAGACTGATATTCTGCAAAAGGTACAGGGATTGGACTGCTGAGGACTGGGGTAAAGTAATTTTCTCTGATGAATCCGATTTTCAATTGTTTGGGGCATCCGGAAAAAGCTTGTCCAGAGAAGACAAGGCTATCATCAGTCCTGTGTCATGCCAACAGTAAAGCATCCTGAGACCATTCATGTGTGGGGTTGCTTCTCAGCCAAGGGAGTGGGCTCACTCAGAATTTTGCCTAAGAACACAGCCATGAATAAAGAATGGTTCCAACACATCCTCTGAGAGCAACTTCTCCCAACCATCCAGGAACAGTTTGGTGACAAACAATGCCTTTTCCAGCATGATGGAGCACCTTGCCAGAAGGCAAACGTGATAATTAAGTGGCTCGGGGAACAAAAAATCTATATTTTGGGTCCATGGTCAGGAAACTCCCCAGACCTTAAGAGGCGGGTGGATAAACAAAACCCCACAAATTCTGACAAACTCCAAGCATTGATTATGCAAGAATGGGCTGCCATCAGTCAGGATGTGGCCCAGAAGTTAATTGACAGCATGCCAGGGCGGATTGCAGAGGTCTTGAAAAAGAAGGGTCAACACTGCTAATATTGACTCTTTGCATCAACTTCATGTAATTTTCAATAAATGCCTTTGACACTTATGAAATGCTTGTAATTATACTTCAGTATTCCATAGTAACATCTGACAAAAATATCTAAAGACACTGAAGCAGCAAACTTTGTGAAAATTAATTTTTGTGTCATTCTCAAAACTTTTGGCCACGACTGTAGATATTCCATTAAAAATCAGCTGTTTCATGCTACAATAGTCATTTACAACATTAGCAATGTCTACACTGTATTTCTGATCAATTTTATGTTATTTTAATGCGAAGAACATGTTTTTCTTTCAAAAACAAGGACATTTCTAAGTGACCCCAAACTTTTGAACGGTAGAGTACATTTTAGAATAAGGCTGTAACGTAACGTAACATAATGTGGAAAAAGTCAAGGTGTCTGAATACTTTCCAAATGCACTGTTTGAACAGGGCCCTTGTCAATGGCTGTTGTAGTATAAACACTCAAACAGGATCGGACAGTAAAATTCCAACCCACGTTAGCTGCTTCCTCCTGTACCCTAGCCCAACAGCCTCCTGTGTCTTCTTGGCTTGGCTTAAATTCCTCTGTGGCCTTGGCCTTGCATCCCAAATGGCACTACATTTCCCTACATAGTGCACTCCTTTTGACCAGAGTCCTTTATGGGTAGTGCACTATATAGGGAATAGGATGCCATTTGACATGTAGCCTTGTTGTTTTCCCCTAGGCTGGATCTGCCTGCAAGGCTCATTGTAATTGGCAGCACACTGGCATGCTGAGTTTATGGGCCAGCTTCAAGCTCCAGACTAAAAGGAGAACAATTCGCCAATCGGAGAGAAAAGACTCAGTTTAGTCCCTTTTCCTGATTCTGGCAGCTGTGTCTTATTCCAGCACCATAGGCCCCCTCATAACTGTTTTACACACATTACTGAGGTGTGAAATTGCATGTTGTTTTGAATACAGGCCCCATCTTTTCTACCCTGCTATAGCCTAGCGGACACTTTGCTGTGTGGTTGTTGACTAAATATGTTTGTTTTTTTTTACCATTGATTACTATTTGTGAGTAGCCTTAGCAGGCAATTGCATGGTATTTTAGATGCTTTATGAAAATAGCCCTTAATTGGATTTTGGCTGTACAAATGATTCACAGAGTATACTGTCAGATTTGAAGTAGACAGGGTGTGCATGTATTTATTGATTTGTTAGGGACAGTGCACAACTGTTGGATGGCTCACATCTGTGTCCCAGAACAGATGTCAAATGCTTTCAGCACAAAATGTATTTAGTCTTCTGAGCAATACCTAGCAACAGCATCTGCCAAACAGTGACAGGTGCATGGAAAGAAATAATGGATTAAAATAATGAATCGAGATGGATATTAGATGCACACTTTTTATTATCCTCGAAGCAATGCGATCACACCGCAAAGAAACCGTACACACACTTTGGCAATGTTCCTCCGTCAGTCGTATTTTCTCTCCTCATGTGACCAGTAACAGAATGATCTTATAGCTAGACCTATTTCTAGGTTTAAGTCCACCTCGAGTGACAAAGCAAAGTACTCTCAGCTGAGAAGCCTGATGTGTTACTGTGCCACTCAAAGCGTATCCTGTTACCCGTCTAACAAGGAAATGTGAATTGAGACATATTTGTTTACTTTTAGTGAAGTGAGAGTTTATGTTCTCTTGTTTACTTTTTTGTCCTGGATATTAACTGTAGGGTGAGGACATTGGATGTTACCAGAAGTGCCCAGTGGCCAGAAGTGCAAGGCTTCATGAAAAGAAATCCATTTACCTATCACACAAAGCAGTAAGCTACCCTCTAGCTCCAGAAGCATTCGCCAATGGAGACTCGTACTGAGCAAAGAGCATGACCATTGTTATGCAAATTAGCTACATCCAGCAACAAGGACTTGAGTTTAGCCACCTGCACAGAGCTAAATGAGCTCATGTCCGTCACGTATTTCCTAATGTACAGCTGATGTGTATTTTTCTCAATGTGAAACGGTTGATTATTTGTAACCTACAATAAAATACCAACATGAATAGGTCGCACAATGAGTGGTTCTTTGAATGATTTGTAAACAGTCTGAGAATATTGCATATTTATCCTTGGATGGCTCTCATGTGGCATCAGCTGTTCATGGAATAGCGTTTAGAAGTTGTTGTGGTCGGGAGTTATGAAAGGATTTGGACTCACAGTTGCATTCCGTTTCCCAAGGTCACTCACTTACTAAACGTTCCTTCTCCGGTAGGTGATTTAGGAATGTTTTCAACGTTACTGGTTTTTAGGGGTTGTTGGCTGTGTGACTAGGGCCTGCCCCACTGAGAGCGAAAGGACATTTCCAGTGGACTTTTGGTGTCTTTGGTAAGGAAAGGTTATGGCATGGAAAATACTGCAACTGTCCTATACTGTAATTACTGTCAGTTTGTTTTGGCCACCTTCATCTCAGCCTGTTCAGAACCGCATGAGTATGCAAAAGCTACACACACACTAAATAATTATAGTGTTTGTTGAGAAACCACAAGCCCGTGGATTATTTTGTTTACTCTTTCTGATGGTAACATGATGAAGATGCATCTGCTATATTTACAAATGTATTCAAACACGTTTGAATGAATATCTATTTCAATTATGTGTCAACGAAATCTAATCACTGTCTTTAGATCAAATTAGACCCGTTAATCAAGCATGTGTCATCTTGTCTTTCAACAGCTACCCCGCTGTCTGCGACTTTCTACAACACAATAACTTGTTATCTGTCATTCGAGCCCATGAAGCACAGGACGCTGGGTAAGTGTCCTCTTTGTACCCACCGCTGACTGCTACAGCCATTCTCCTTGGACAACTATGTCGCTTGAGTTTACGCAAGTAAACATTTGGACCTGTGCTTATTAAAAAATTGTGCTGTATTAAAAGTTATTGAGTTTTGGCCATCCGTGCCCCTTCAAAGGACTTTGGTAGCAAGCATGTCAAAACGTTGAAGAGAAGGCTGATTGAGGCAGAGGGGAGCGCCCAAACTGACCGAAGGCTTGTTGCCCTGTTTGTTTTTCTGCACTCCCGCTGCCTGTCCACGCAGACTGTCTGGTCCCACTCAAAGAGCGAGGACAGCTTGACGTACAAGTCAGCCTTAGGCACAGCTCTAGGATCAGATTACCGTGTCCAAATCAATTCAATTGTTCCTCAGGGCACTGTTGACTTCATGCACAATGTGTATGTTCCATTATTATATAACCTGTTGTAATATATGCCATTCAGCAGGCCCTTTTATCCAAACCGATTTTAAAGTAATGCGTGCGTACATTTCAGATGGTCCTGGGAATCGAACCCGCTGCTCTACCACACTGAGCTACAGAGTATTAGGTAGTGCTGTTGAGACGGTAATCATGATGCTGTCTCTCCATCTAGGTACCGCATGTACAGGAAGAGCCAGACGACAGGGTTTCCTTCTCTCATCACCATCTTCTCGGCACCCAACTACCTAGACGTCTACAACAACAAAGGTAAGCACAGAGTCCCCAGTATTCATTACCTCGACTATGTATTAGTTTATTTTGCGTCTCTTGGGTTGGTTTAGATGGGGATGGGCTGGACTGGGCTGACTGCGGTCCATTTGGCATGCACACTCTGGAGGAGGCTGGACACAGACAGACCTTTGTGAAGTGAGTCAGCACAAAAAGTCTCAGAGCGACTCTTTTTGTCCAATAGGGGCACCAAAGGGGAGTTTCCGGGACAGGGAGAGAAAGGGAGAAGGGGATGGGGCTGTTTTTGACACACACACACACAGAGAAAGAGACTGCCATTTTCCCCATGGGGGCATATTTTCGCATAGGTGTGAATTGGGGCAAAGCCAGTGAGTTTACTTGAGGGCGTGTGTTGAGATGTTTTGAAGTATTTTTGTCAGTCTTACAATGGGCTATGTTTCCAGGTTGTTGTTTTAACCTTGATGTTCCCTGTTCTCGGCCCACTTTGATATCTAATCCCAGCTTTGCCAACTCAAAGGTAAAGAGATTTAAATAGCCGGCCTTGTGGAGCACAGTCAGGAACGCAGGCAATTACTCAGCCCTGTTAGATTCTACTTCCCACTGTAGTTTTGTGGTGCATTTTAACATCGGTTGCATAATTCCTCAAAGATTTTTTTTTTACGGTTAAAAAGAGTTTGACTCAGGCGATGTCGTTTTCTAGGATTATTTTCTATTCTCTTGAAACAACAAGGGATAGAGCTTCTAAATGAAGAGGTAGGAAGAGAACATTCTCAATGTTATTTCTGTTAAGAACCGCCCAATGAGGCACAAATATGGTTAGAATCTGTCTGATCATTCATTTAGGTGGGGGCAGGGGCAGGGCGCCCAATTGAAACGCAAGTGACTGTAATAGATTGATCTTCTCTCATCTTGGACTGGGGCCTCGGTTGCGAGCGCCGCAGTCTAGTGATTGATGGCCGGTCGATGGCCACTGTAAATCTAAAAGGAGCCCGTCAGCTCGGCATGAAGACTTTGCCAGATTCAGATTAACCAGGGCCCCTCCCCAATGGTCTGCGGTCCTGGGACAGTGTAACCCTTATCAGAGAGGGGATGCCATCCGGGCTAGGGGTTTCCTGGCTCTGTGGTTTCACAGGCAAATAAATAAAAACCAAAACACAAAGGCCAACATTGCTGAGTGGATGAAATGTAAAGGCCACATAGCTCCTTTTTTTTTTTAAGGATAAGATAAATCGTAGAATCAGATTGTTCGACCCCTGAGACAAAGGTCTACTGCTCTACAGGGTCTCCTGTCAGGGGTCAACTTGTCTGTGGTCACATGAGCTGGAGCTGGGTTGTCACTGATGGTCACTCAGGCTAATGTGTTATGCTCCTCCTGCTACTTCCCTGACATTACACTGGTGTGTAGAGAGAGATGAACTATGGTACACCCTGCTCTCAAATGAAAACACACCGCCATGATTGCTCTCCCTCCCTCCCTCTCTCTCACTCTCACCCTCCTCTCTCCCACCCCCTCTCTCTTTATCCTTTCTCTCCGTGAGCTGTAAACGTGAAAACTGGCTGCTGCAACACAAAATAGAGGAGGTTGGAGGACTCCAAGGGGGAAATAATATTTGCGCATGCTATATTGTCTAGCTGCTTAATTAAAATCTCCCAGCTCAACAAGACCCTTCGGTCACTGGGCCTGCCTCTTGGACAGTGATGGTAATTACACATATCCAAACACACATAAGACATTTACCTGTTTTTTCCCCTGCCGTATGTTGCTGGTGTTTAGACAGTTGGAAGTGTGCCGGGGAGACAGAAGTAGATGGACGGCTTTGAAAGTGTCAGACTGGGGATTCAGGCATGTGTGGTGAGAAGTTGGCTGTGTCAAACTTCAGCACAAACATTTAGCCTACCTGCTTCTTAAACAGCCGTCTTTCCCCTTCTCTCTCCTGTTTTTCGTTGATAGAATGAAATTAGAGATGGACATGGATGGAAATTGCTGTTGCTCTAGAGAGGACAGACTCAGAGATATGGCCGAGGTCATTGTTTATTGACCTCTGAAATGTCAGAGTTCAGTTTCCTGTGAGGTTGGCATGTGGCGGTGCGATCGTACGAGGGGTGGAAAGAGATGGCATGCTGGCGTGGAAAGAATATCAGGTTGGCATCCCCCGGGACAGGAATGATGACAGTGAACAAGGGAATTTTCCGCCTCGTCACGGACGACAGCGTGGGCACCTTGTCTGGATGTTCTCCAGGGATTCCCTCCCCCTCCAGCCGGAGCACATCATAGCCGAATGGGGAGGTTGTGTTTTCCTCCCTGGATTTCTGGGTGGGAAGTTGGATGGGACTCTTGGCAAGAGAGGACCAGTTAACCAATAAACATTCCATTGTTATTATTTAGTCTCCTTCTGTGACTTAACTCTAGTTAAGATCAAGACCTCAATTATTGATCAATGACAACTCAATCTGCGTTATTACTAACACTGTACCGTGTAGCCTACTGTATTGCCCCACTGCAACAGTGATCTACTCTGATCAAATATGTGTGGGATGATAAATTGAAGTGAAGTGAAAAATCAAAACAGCCCATTTCCCTCCTCTATTTCCTGTCTGCCTCTGTTACATGAATACAGAGAGGTAGACAGTAGAGTGAGTAGAGTCTGATGGGCAGACAGACAGTACAGGAGGAAGCATTAAGCCAGGGGAGGTAGAGAGGAACTTTCATCCCTCTACCCCACTTCCCTCCAGACAAAGGGGATCAGAGAGCCGTCCTCGTTACGAAGGGAGGAAAACCCTTCTCAGCAGGCACTCCTCTGTAAATAATGTAGGAGAGGACAGACAGGTGGGTAGGCATCGGGATGACTTGACTGTGGTAGTGTATGCGTGTTAAAGCACAGAGTCTGGTCTTTTCCCCAAAGAAGCACTAGAGGAGCATGCAGCTTTATCAGAGCAACAGAGACCCCTGGTGGTCATCTGAGGAACTGCAAGAAACCTCCGAAAAAAATAACGGTTTTTTTTTTCTTTCTTTTTTTGAAAATGTATTGATTTGTGAGGTTTTTTTTCTTCATTTTATTATTTTATGAAAAGGAAGTCACATGTTAACCTGTTAGGGCTAGGGGGCAGCATTGACACGGCTGGATAAAAAACATACCCGATTTAATCTGGTTACCACTCCTACTCAGTAACTAGAATATGCATATACTTATTACATATGGATAGAAAACACCCTAAATTTTCTAAAACTGTTTGAATGGTGTCTGTGAGTATAACAGAACTCAAATGGCAGGTCAAAACCTGAGAGATTCCTTTACAGGAAGTGGCCTGTCTGACCATTTCTGGAACTTCTTTGCCATCTCTATCATTTACTAAGGATCTCTGCTCTAACGTGACACTTCCCACGTCGTCCATAGGCTCTCATAGCCCGGGAAAAAAGAGAATGTCGTCATTCCAGCCCCAGGCTGAAACACATTATCGCCTTTCTCAAGTGGCCCATCAAGAGACACTAGCTTATGCGCGTGACCCCGACCGCCCCCGCCTTTGGGATTTTTTCCTCTGTTTGCCGAAAAGGAGATTCCCTGTCGGAATTTTACCGCTTTTCTACGAGAAAAATGACGTAAAAATTGATTTTAAACAGCGGTTGACATGCTTCGACGTACGGCAATTGAATACTTTGAATTTTATTGTCAGGAATTGCGCCAAGCGCGCGACACTTCTTTACTATTTCGGATAGTGTCTGGAACGCACGAACAAAACGCCGCTATTCGGATATAACGATGGATTATTTTGGACCAAACCAACATTTGTTATTGAAGTAGACGTCCTGGGTGTGCATTCTGACGAAGACAACAAAAGGTAATGACATTTTTATAATAGTAAATATGATTATGGTGAGTGCTAAACTTGCCGGATGTCTAAATAGCGAGCCCGTGATGCCTGGGCTATATACTTAGAATATTGCAAAATGTGCTTTCACCAAAAAGCTATTTTAAAATCGGACATATCGAGTGCATAGAGGAGGTCTGTATCTATAATTCTTAAAATAATTGTTATGCTTTTTGTGAACGTTTATCGTGAGTAATTTAGTAAAATGTTAGCGAATTCCCCGTAAGTTTGCGGGGGGTATGCTAGTTCTGAACGTCACATGCTAATGTAAAAAGCTGGTTTTTGATATAAATATGAACTTGATTGAACAAAACATGCATGTATTGTATAACATAATGTCCTAGGGTTGTCATCTGATGAAGATCATCAAAGGTGAGTGCTGCATTTAGCTGTCTTCTGGGTTTTGGTGACATTATATGCTGGCTTGAAAAATGGGTGTCTGATTATTTCTGGCTTGGTACTCTGCTGACATAATCTAATGTTTTGCTTTCGTTGTAAAGCCTTTTTGAAATCGGACAGTGTGGTTAGATTAACGAGAGTCTTATCTTTAAATGGCTGTAAAATAGTCATATGTTTGAGAAATTGAAGTAATAGGATTTTGAAGATTTTGAAAATCGCGCCACAGGCTGGCAGTGGATGTTACGTAGGTGGGACGAATTCGTCCCGCCGGTCCCATAGAGGTTAAGAATATTTGGTCCTTTCTGGAATCAAACCCAGAACGCTGGTGTCACAAACGACAACGAGCTGAGCCTTGTAGCATGGAGGGGTTGCTTGTTATAAGCCACTAACTGCGTAGATCCTACAATGCAAGTGGATTTGTGCTTTCTGAGTTTGTGTGTCTGTATCTAAGAGAAAGCAGCTCATAATAATGGTTGTTGATACTCAAGGCTGCACCGTTTGCTTGCTCCTCAACCCGCTCGTCTCACCACAGTATCACCAACCCCACCTCTCACCAAGCCCAGTGGGATGCAAGTGAATGTTAGTCTGGCTGTAGATGTACAGACTCATGACATGCAGATGGCTGGCATGCCGCGTTTGATGACTGGCTATTCTCAAACCCAGTCAGGAGACGCCCTGAGGCAGGAAAGTCCCCACCGGGACCTGACCTCGGTGTCAGCTTTCCCCTCAACGAATCTGGGCCACATTGGCTGGGTGTTGCGGGTGGGAGGGGGAGCAGATTGCTGTATAAAGGGGGTTAGGCAGTAGTGTCTGCCTGTGTGGTTCCCTGGCCTGTTGCAACGTGATAACACCTTACCCTGATTAGACCAACTAGGTCATTGGCCCAGGCCCAGGTCTGATACTAGTGGGGTTGCTGTGTGAGCCAAAATAGCAAAGTATTCTAATACCGTACAAGTTTAAGTCACACATAACATCATGTATTTGGAAATGTTTTTTTTTTATCATCATTCTACAACATCCATGAGAATCTATAGATTTTTCATGATACAAAAAAGGATTGGATTTGTTGGACTGTGATTATATGTTTTCTTATTGTACTACATACAGTACCAGTCAAAGGTTTGGACACACCTACACATTCAGGGGTTTTAATTTATTTGTACTATGTTCTACATTGTAGAATAATAGTGAAGACATCACAACTATGAAATAACACATATGGAATCATGTAGTAACCAAAAAAGTGTTAAACAAATCACAATATATTTTATATTTGAGATTCTTCAAAGTAGCCACCCTTTGCCTTGATGACAGTTTTGCACACTACTGGCATTCTCTCAACCAGCTTCATGAGGAATGCTTTTAAAACAGTCTTGAAGGAGTTCCCACATGCTGAGCACTTGTTGGCTGCTTTTCCTTCACTCTGCGGTCCGACTTATCCCAAACCATCTCAATTGGGTTGAGGTCAAGTGATTGCGGAGGCCAGGTCATCTGATGCAGCACTCCATCACTCTCCTTCTTGGTCAAATAGCCCTTACACAGCCTGTACGTGTGTTTTGGGTCATTGTTCTGTTGAAAAACAAATGATAGTCCCACTAAGCGCAAACCAGATGTGATGGCATATCGCTGCAGAATGCTGTGGTAGCCATGCAGGGTAAGTGTGCCTTGAATTCTAAATAAATCACTGACAGTGTCACCAGCAAAGCACCATCACACCTCGTCCTCCATGCTTCACGGTGGGAACTACACATGCGGAGATCATCCGTTCACCTACTCTGCGTCTCAGAAAGACATGGCGGTTGGAACCAAAAATCTTACATTTGGACTCATCAGACCAAAGGACAGTTTTCCACCGGTCTAATGTCCATTACTCATGTTTCTTGGCCCAAGCAAGTCTCTTCTTATTATTGGTGTCCTTGAGTAGTGGTTTCTTTGCAGCAATTCGACCATGAAGGCCTGATTCACACAGTCTCCTCTGAACAGTTGATGTTGAGATGTGTCTCTTATTTGAAGTCTGTGAAGCATTTATTTGGGCTGTAATCTGAGGCTGGTAACTCTAATGAACTAATCCTCTGCAGCAGAGGTAACTCTGGGTCTTCCTTTCCTGTGGCGGTCCTCATGAGAGCCAGTTTCATCATAGCGCATTATGGTTTTTGCACTTGAAGAAACTTTCAAAGTTCTTGACATTTTCCTGTCTTAAAGTAATGATGGTCTGTCCTTTCTCTTTGCTTATTTGAGCTGTTCTTGCCATAATACGGACTTGGTCTTTTACCAAATAGGGCTATCTTCTGTATACCACCCATACCTTGTCACAACACAACTGATTGGCTCAAACGCATTAAGAAGGAAAGAAATTCAACAAATTAACTTTTAACAAGGCACTGTTAATTGAAATGCATTCCAGGTGACTACCTCATGAAGCTGGTTGAGAGAATGCCAAGAGTGTGCAAAGCTGTCATGAAGGCAAAGGGTAGCTACTTTGAAAAAACACTTTTTTGGTTACTACATGATTCCATATGTGTTATTTCATAGTTTTGATGTGTTCACTATAATTCTACTGTAGAACATAGTACAAATAAAGAAAAGGTGTGTCCAAACTTTTGGCTGGTATTGTGTGTTTCTCTCATAAACACTGAGGGTTAAACTGATTCTTGAAACAGCCTCGGTTTCTGACCCCATCTTTGGTATGTTACAATTGCCTCCCAGAGAATTTGGTGTTTTCCACAGATCCAATATTCCATGCATATTGGCATACACTAGACCTCTGGAGACCCCTGTATGCACTAGACCTCTGGAGACCCCTGTATGCACTAGACCTCTGGGGACCCCTGTATGCACTAGACCTCTGGAGACCCCTGTATGCACTAGACCTCTGGGGACCCCTGTATGCACTAGACCTCTGGAGACCCCTGTATACACTAGACTTCTGGGGACCCCTGTATGCACTAGACCTCTGGAGACCCCTGTATGCACTAGACTTCTGGGGACCCCTGTATACACTAGACTTCTGGGGACCCCTGTATGCACTAGACCTCTGGAGACCCCTGTATACACTAGACTTCTGGGGACCCCTGTATGCACTAGACCTCTGGGGACCCCTGTATGCACTAGACCTCTGGGGACCCCTGTATGCACTAGACCTCTGGGGACCCCTGTATGCACTAGACCTCTGGAGACCCCTGTATGCACTAGACTTCTGGGGACCCCTGTATACACTAGACCTGGGGCCCCTGCCGACCCGGAGCCCCTGTATGCACTAGACTTCTGGGGACCCCTGTATACACTAGACTTCTGGGGCCCCGAGCCGCCCTGGCCCGTATCCGCCGGGGACCCCTGAGCCGACCTGGGCCCCTGCCGACCCGGAGCCCCTGTATACACTAGACTTCTGGGGACCCCTGTATGCACTAGACCTCTGGAGCAGTATTGCATACTGTGGTGAACCAAAGCACTCCTCCTGGTTCTCTAATAAACTTTCTCCCTTTGTTTTATCTCCTGTGGAACTTACAAGTAGATTTGCTGTTTCAGCTTATTTTTCTGCGCCAGCTTTTCCTTTCAACATCCCTCCACCGCCATCCTCTCTCCTTCTGACTCTCCAATCATCTCTCTCTCTCTCTTTCTCTCTCTCTATCGCTCTCTATAATTATCTCACTCTTTCTCTCTCTCTCTAATCATCTCTCTCTCTTTCTCTCTCTCTAATCATCTCTCTCTTTCTCTCTCTAATCATCTCTCTCTGTCTCTCTCCCCCTCTTCCCCCACTTTGTCTCTCTCACCTCCATCCCCCCTCTTCCCTGCCTCTTTCTCACTCTCTCCTTTCACCCTCTAACTCCATCCCTCCCTCCATTCATCCCTCACCAGAAATTCAAGTTCTCTCACTAAGGAATGGAGGGAGGGATGGCCCATATGCTGAGCAAGGTGTTTTTCTTGGTTTAATTCATGTTTTAAATCCCTTTAAATGATGCTGGGACTCTAGTGGTGGGGGTTGAGGGCTTGGAATTAAGACGAAAGAACATTCTGGAAGAGCCAAGGATGGATTTAAAAGGCCAGCTGTGTTGAACAGGACACAGCGCAGCGGAGACAGACTAGGTATTTTTAGTTAATACCTCTGTTTTAATTGCAAGACACAATGTCCCTCATGGTGTAAAACTGACAGGTTTAGTGACGAGCAGGATTTACGGTTTTATGGATAGTTTTATAATGCACTCTATGGATGTTCTAGGATAGAAGGCCCTCTGAATGTATTCATAATGCTATGTACACCGGTGGTTCGTTCAACATGTTACAGTAGTTATTACAGTAGTTATTACAGTAGTTATTACAGTAGTTATTACAGTAGTTATTACAGTAGTTATTACAGTAGTTATTACAGTAGTTATTACAGTAGTTTACGTAAAGCATCCAGGTATAATTCATTATGATGCAGTTATTAGCCCATTATAATGTCTTGTAATCATCTCGTAATGATCCAGACAAAATAAAAGCCAGTTTGAGCCACTTGGAATCATAGAGAGACAAAACATTCTATATTTACCTAGCTATAAAACATGAATAACATACATGTTTATAACAAGTTGTAATGCATAATACCTGGATGCTTTTTTTTCTTTCTCTTTTTTTCTTTGAGTATGTATATATATATGTGTGTGTGTGTGTGTATATATATATATATATATATATATATAATTATAATTTTTTATTTTCTCCCCAATTTCGTGGTATCCAATTGGTAGTTAAAGTCTTGTCTCATCGCTGCAACTCCCGTATGGTCTCGGGAAAGGCGAAGGTCGAGAGCTGTGCGTCCTTCTTGACACACTGCCCACTTAACCCGGAAGCCAGCCGCACCAATGTGTCGGAGGAAACACCATGCACCTGGCTACCGTGTCAGCGTGCACTGCGCCCGGCCCGCCACAGGAGTCGCTAGTGCGCGATGGAACAAGAACACTGGATGCTTTAAGTGAAGTGATACCGACATTGTCACGCCCTGACCTTAGAGATCCCTTTTATTCTCTATTTCGTTAGGTCAGGGTGTGACTAGGGTGGGTAATCTAGATGTTGTATTTCTATGTTGGCCTGATATGGTTCCCAGTCAGAGGCAGCTGTCTATCGTTGTCTCTGATTTGGGATCATATTTAGGCAGCCTTTTCCCACCTGTTGTTTGTGGGATTTTATTTTGAGTTTGTGCATGTTGCACCTCTGTCGTCACGGTTTGTTGTTTGTTTATAGTTTATTGTTTGTCTTGCATAGTTTCACATATTAATAAAGATGTGGAACGATACTCACGCTGCGCCTTGGTCCTTCTCTACGAACGAGCGTGACAGACATGTCAGATGAAATTTCACAATTTTTCTACTTCATATTCATAATCTCCAGCACCACCCCAACACCAACATAGGGTATATGAAAATTGCACATTTCTATGTATTGTAGTAAAGAAAATAAAGGAAGATGTGTGTTTCCAATTACATCATCAACCAATTAGCAGGCTATTAGTAGGCAACACCTACTCATAATTGGTTAAAATCACATGAAGGACACCGATGTCATTGGAAACACTTTTTTTCCTCTGTTTTTTACTTCAAAACATAGAAACGCGCCATTTTCGCATATGTTGATGTTAGGGTAGTAGTAGAGATGATGAATATGAAGTTGTAAATGTTTGAAATGTTCCTTTAAAACACCTCTCTCCATGGGGCTGTTCCGGAGGATGTAAAATTACAGAAAGAAATGTATCAAGTAGAACCGAAATGATTGTCTATCAGATAGAATAGGGAATCATGTAATCTCTATTCATTATATTTCTGTCTGCAACATAGTGTTTCACATCCCTGAATAAGTACTTACTCAAAAATGTGGAGGAAATCAATTACCTCACATTTTTTTTGTAATGAAACTTAAATGGCTGAAGTAACCAGTGCATCTTTTTTGAAGTTCATCTAAATGATGTCTTTGCCTGTTCCCTACAGCTGCAGTACTGAAGTATGAGAACAACGTGATGAACATCAGGCAGTTCAACTGCTCCCCTCACCCCTACTGGCTGCCCAACTTCATGGACGTCTTCACCTGGTCCCTCCCCTTTGTCGGGGAGAAAGGTGAGCGGGACACACACACCCACACAATGACAACCCTGTCAAATGTGAAGTTCAAGTTAATTTAATACATTTAGGAAACGGTTGTTGTGGCTGTTATTAGGACTCCCATGCAGTGGTATATGTGGCTATAAACATGCCTAACAACACAACAACTTGAAATAGCAATTGAGATGACCAATTATCACACCCTGTGGTATATGTGGATATAGTCATGCCTAACCTATCAACCAAAAATATCAAATGAGATGTGTCCTTAACAATTATCACATCAAATGTCATTCAGCATAACGCCACAAGGTTGTCAAAAGGAATTTACGATATCTTTGACTGCATGTATTTTAGTATAATGTGTCATAAGGCTGAAGGTGACATACATCCACTTTAATCTGCAGCACACCCAGTCACCCATCCTTTACATGCTGCTGACATCTACTGTACTAAAGTAGCATGACAAGTTACAATTTACATTCTCTGTTTCATTTAATCAATGTGTAAACTATGAATTATCTTATCCAAGACCCCACTCCCACTTACACAACCCTCCCCCCATCTCCCTGTTCACCACTGGAGTGTAGTTAAATGTGGAAACACCCCCATCTCCCTGTTCACCACTGGAGTGTAGTTAAATGTGGACCCCCCCCATCTCCCTGTTCACCACTGGAGTGTAGTTAAATGTGGAACCCCCCCCCATCTCCCTGTTCACCACTGGAGTGTAGTTAAATGTGGACCGCCCCCCCCATCTCCCTGTTCACCACTGGAGTGTAGTTAAATGTGGAACCCCCCCCATCTCCCTGTTCACCACTGGAGTGTAGTTAAATGTGGAACCCCCCCCCCCCCATCTCCCTGTTCACCACTGGAGTGTAGTTAAATGTAGAAACACCCCCCCCCCCCCCATCTCCCTGTTCACCACTGGAGTGTAGTTAAATGTGGAACCCCCCCCATCTCCCTGTTCACCACTGGAGTGTAGTTAAATGTGGACCCCCCCCATCTCCCTGTTCACCACTGGAGTGTAGTTAAATGTGGAACCCCCCCCATCTCCCTGTTCACCACTGGAGTGTAGTTAAATGTGGAAACACCCCCCCCCCCCCCCCCCCCCCCCATCTCCCTGTTCACCACTGGAGTGTAGTTAAATGTGGAACCCCCCCCATCTCCCTGTTCACCACTGGAGTGTAGTTAAATGTGGAACCCCCCCCCCCCCCCCCCCCCCATCTCCCTGTTCACCACTGGAGTGTAGTTAAATGTGGAACCCCCCCCCCCCCATCTCCCTGTTCACCACTGGAGTCTAGTTAAATGTAGAAACACCCCCCCCCCCCATCTCCCTGTTCACCACTGGAGTGTAGTTAAATGTGGACCCACCCCCCCCATCTCCCTGTTCACCACTGGAGTGTAGTTAAATGTGGACCCCCCCCCCCCCATCTCCCTGTTCACCACTGGAGTGTAGTTAAATGTGGAACCCCCCCCATCTCCCTGTTCACCACTGGAGTGTAGTTAAATGTGGAACCCCCCCCCCCCCCCCCCCCCCCATCTCCCTGTTCACCACTGGAGTGTAGTTAAATGTAGAAACACCCCCCCCCCCCCATCTCCCTGTTCACCACTGGAGTGTAGTTAAATGTGGAACCCCCCCCATCTCCCTGTTCACCACTGGAGTGTAGTTAAATGTGGACCCCCCCCCCCCATCTCCCTGTTCACCACTGGAGTGTAGTTAAATGTGGAACCCCCCCCATCTCCCTGTTCACCACTGGAGTGTAGTTAAATGTGGAACCCCCCCCATCTCCCTGTTCACCACTGGAGTGTAGTTAAATGTGGAACCCCCCCCCCCCCCCCATCTCCCTGTTCACCACTGGAGTGTAGTTAAATGTGGAACCCCCCCCCCCCCATCTCCCTGTTCACCACTGGAGTCTAGTTAAATGTAGAAACACCCCCCCCCCCATCTCCCTGTTCACCACTGGAGTGTAGTTAAATGTGGACCCCCCCCCCCCCCATCTCCCTGTTCACCACTGGAGTGTAGTTAAATGTGGAACCCCCCCCATCTCCCTGTTCACCACTGGAGTGTAGTTAAATGTGGAACCCCCCCATCTCCCTGTTCACCACTGGAGTGTAGTTAAATGTGGACCCCCCCCCATCTCCCTGTTCACCACTGGAGTGTAGTTAAATGTGGAACCCCCCCCCATCTCTGTTCACCACTGGAGTGTAGTTAAATGTGGAAACACCCCCCCCATCTCCCTTTTCACCACTGGAGTGTAGTTAAATGTGGACCCCCCCCCATCTCCCTGTTCACCACTGGAGTGTAGTTAAATGTGGAACCCCCCCCCATCTCCCTGTTCACCACTGGAGTGTAGTTAAATGTGAACCCCCCCCCCATCTCCCTGTTCACCACTGGAGTGTAGTTAAATGTGGAACCCCCCCCCCCCCATCTCCCTGTTCACCACTGGAGTGTAGTTAAATGTGGAACCCCCCCATCTCCCTGTTCACCACTGGAGTGTAGTTAAATGTGGAAACACCCATCTCCCTGTTCACCACTCCAGTTGGATGTCACATTTTAGACATGGCTCACATTCTAGCAGCTAGTCCTAGCTCTCCCTCACGCTCCCTTCCTTCCTCTCTCCCTTATGTCTTCCCTCTCTCTCTCACTGTTTCTTTCTCTCTCTCCCAACCCCCTTCATTTCTCTCTCTCTAGTCACTGAGATGCTGGTTAACGTGTTAAGCATCTGCTCCAATGATGAGCTGACTACAGACGAGGAGATGGATGGTAAGTCTGTGGGGTGTGCCATCGACTGGTACTATTTCCTCTCATGTTGCCACGACAGATTAGCCCAATTCCCTTTCTCAGGTGCTCCCTCCCCACTCTGTTTCACTCCAAAACTCTATTCAAATGTAATTTAAGCAAAAGCTAAAAAGCAAGATCTAATGACATGACATTGCTGACTTCAATCTATATGAGTGTTGGAATGATTGGAGAATGGGGAGTAGAGCCCCAATGTCGAGTTGTCATAATACCCATAAAACCTAGTGGTCAAACAGGGAAATGGTTCCAATTGTTTTAAAAGTCACCTTGTCTGAGAGATATTTCCATGGTTATCAAAATGTCACGTCAGGGTAGGCCTACACGGAACACAGCCCTCATGTTCTGTTTTTAAAATCCCCAATTGGAAAAATGTACGGTGGAAAAACTCTAAATGACAATGTCCCTGTTAGACCTCTAGGTTGTATGGGTATTATGACTCATACTGTGGTAGTCTATAGGGCAAGGGAGGAAGGACGGGTCGTTATGAGGGTTGACTTCCTGTCTGTGATTGACTATACTTCCACTAGAGGGCAAAATCTACCAATGGAACATCATCAGCTCAACACACCACACATACATTTGGCATTTACTTTCTTTGGATCCACAGTAGAAACATGACAGTGCAAGATGCCCGCATGGATGCGCACACACACACACACACACAATGTTGGAGGATAGCTATTAGCCACTATGTAACTCAGTTGTGGTTATTATTATCTACTATGTACGTTTGTTACAAAAGTCAACACATTCCACAATTCTATTCAGGTTGCATATCTATGGGTGGGTGGAACACGGCACTTTCCTGGTATTCAATTTCCATTGAATCATGATTCTAATTTCTTTCCTGTCTTATCTTACTGCTCGTTCGATTGGGTTCCATTTAACATGAATAGGCTACATTGTACAACAGTGGTCACCAACCGGTCGATCACGATCGGTTAGCATACCGGGTAGGCAGTGTTCACATTTTGAACCATTTCATTTTTGTGAAAAGACAAACTCTACCTACCCGGCGAACCGGGAGATCTGTGGCTAAATTGTGTTCGACTTCTGTGCTGGCCAATCAGATAGCTCAAAATCACTGTTCCTACAGAGCTTCCACGACCCTGGCTACAGCAAAGTTTGATACTAGCCTACATAATAACTTTTAAAACCATGACCACAGAGAGACTGTCAAAGAATACAGCAAAGAGCTGCAGTTTTTACGAGTGAGTTCAAATCAAATCAAATCAAATTTATTTTTATATAGCCCTTCGTACATCAGCTGATATTCTCAAAGTGCTGTACAGAAACCCAGCCTAAAACCCCAAACAGCAAGCAAAGCATGTGAAAGAAGCACGGTGGCTAGGAAAAACTCCCTAGGAAAAACTCCCTAGAAAGGCCAAAAACCTAGGAAGAAACCTAGAGAGGAACCAGGCTATGAGGGGTGGCCAGTCCTCTTCTGGCTGTGCAGGGTGGATATTATAACAGAACATGGTCAAGATGTTAAAATGTTAAAATGTTCATAAATGACCAGCATGGTCAAATAATAATAATCATAGTAGTTGTCGAGGGTGCAACAAGCACGTCCGGTGAACAGGTCAGGGTTCCATAGCCGCAGGCAGAACAGTTGAAACTGGAGCAGCAACACGGCCAGGTGGACTGGGGACAGCAAGGAGTCATCATACCAGGTAGTCCTGAGGCATGGTCCTAGGGCTCAGGTCCTCCGAGAGAAAGACAGAAAGAGAGAATTAGAGAGAGCATATTTAAATACACACAGGACACCGGATAAGACAAGAGAAATACTCGAGATGTAACAGACTGACCCTAGCCCCCCGACACATAAACTACTGCAGCATAAATACTGGAGGCTGAGACAGGAGGGATCAGAAGACACTGTGGCCCGATCCGATGATACCCCCGGACAGGGCCAAACAGGCAGGATATAACCCCACCCACTTTGCCAAAGCACAGCCCCCACACCACTAGAGGGATGTCTCCAACCACCAACTTACCGTCCTAAGACAAGGCCGAGTATAGCCCACAACGATCTCCACCATGGCACAACCCAAGGGGGGGGCGCCAACCCAGACAGGAAGACCACGTCAGTGACTCAACCCACTCAAGTGACGCACCCCTCCCATGGACGGCATGGAAGAACACCAGTAGGCCAGTGACTCAGCCCCTGTAAAAGGGTTAGAGGCAGAGAATCCCAGTGGAAAGAGGGGAACCGGCAAGGCAGAGACAGCAAGGGCGGTTCGTTGCTCCAGCCTTTCCGTTCACCTTCACACTCCTGGGCCAGACTATACTTAATCATAGGACCTACTGAAGAGATAAGTCTTCAGTAAAAACTTAAAGGTTGAGACTGAGTCTGCGTCTCTCACATTGGTAGGCAGACCATTCCATAAAAATGGAGCTCTATAGGAGAAAGCCCTACCTCCAGCCGTTTGCTTAGAAATTCTAGGGACAATTAGGAGGCCTGCGTCTTGTGACCGTAGCGTACGTGTAGGTATGTACGGCAGGACCAAATCGGAAAGATAGGTAGGAGCAAGCCCATGTAATGCTTTGTAGGTTAGCAGTAAAACCTTGAAATCAGCCCTTGCCTTAACAGTAAGCCAGTGTAGGGAGGCTAGCACTGGAGTAATATGATCAAATTTTTTGGTTCTAGTCAGGATTCTAGCAGCCGTATTTAGCATTAACTGAAGTTTATTTAGTGCTTTATCCGGGTAGCCGGAAAGTAGAGCATTGCAGTAGTCCAGCCTAGAAGTAACAAAAGCATGGATTAATTTTTCTGCGTCATTTTTGGACAGAACATTTCTGATTTTTGCAATGTTACGTAGATGGAAAAAAGCTGTCCTTGAAACAGTCTTGATATGTTCTTCAAAAGAGAGATCAGGGTCCAGAGTAACGCCGAGGTCCTTCACAGTTTTATTTGAGACGACTGTACAACCATCCAGATTAATTGTCAGATTCAACAGAAGATCTCTTTGTTTCTTGGGACCTAGAACAAGCATCTCTGTTTTGTCCGAGTTTAAAAGTAGAAAGTTTGCAGCCATCCACTTCTTTATGTCTGAAACACAGGCTTCTAGCGAGGGCAATTTTGGGGCTTCACCATGTTTCATTGAAATGTACAGCTGTGTGTCGTCCGCATAGCAGTGAAATTTAACATTATGTTTTCGAATGACATCCCCAAGAGGTAAAATATATAGTGAAAACAATAGTGGTCCTAAAACGGAACCTTGAGGAACACCGAAATTTACAATTGATTTGTCAGAGGACAAACCATTCACAGAGACAAACTGATATCTTTCCGACAGATAAGATCTAAACCAGGCCAGAACTTGTCCATGTAGACCAATTTGGGTTTCCAATCTCTCCAAAAGAATGTGGTGATCGATGGTATCAAAAGCGGCACTAAGATCTAGGAGCACGAGGACAGATGCAGAGCCTCGGTCTGACGTCATTAAAAGGTCATTTACCACCTTCACAAGTGCAGTCTCAGTGCTATGATGGGGTCTAAAACCAGACTGAAGCGTTTCGTATACATTGTTTGTTTTCAGGAAGGCAGTGAGTTGCTGTGCAACAGCTTTTTCAAAAAATTTTGAGAGGAATGGAAGATTCGATATAGGCCGATAGTTTTTTATAATTTCTGGATCAAGATTCGGCTTTTTCAAGATTCGGCTTTATTACTGCCACTTTTAGTGAGCTTGGTACACATCCGGTGGATAGAGAGCCGTTTATTATGTTCAACATAGGAGGGCCAAGCACAGGAAGCAGCTCTTTCAGTAGTTTAGTTGGAATAGGGTCTAGTATGCAGCTTGAGGGTTTGGAGACCATGATTATTTTCATCATTGCGTCAAGAGATATAGTACTAAAACACTTTAGTATCTCCCTTGATCCTAGGTCCTGGCAGAGTTGTGTAGACTCAGGACAATGGAGCTTTGGAGGAATACCCAGATTTAAAGAGGAGTCTGTAATTTGCTTTCTAATGATCATGATCTTTTCTTCAAAGAAGTTCATAAATTTATTACTGCTGAAGTGAAAGCCATCCTCCATTTGCGAAGGCTGCTTTTTAGTTAGCTTTGCGACAGTATCAAAAAGAAATTTCGGATTGTTCTTATTTTCCTCAATTAAGTTGGAAAAATAGGATGATCGAGCAGCAGTAAGGGCTCTTCGATACTGCACGGTACTGTCTTTCCAAGCTAGTCGGAAGACTTCCAGTTTGGTGTGGCGCCATTTCCGTTCCAATTTTCTGGAAGCTTGCTTCAGAGCTCGTGTATTTTCTGTATACCAGGGAGCTAGTTTCTTATGACAGATGTTTTTAGTTTTTAGGGGTGCAACTGCATCTAGGGTATTGCGCAAGGTTAAATTGAGTTCCTCGGTTAGGTGGTTAACTGATTTTTGTCCTCTGACGTCCTTGGGTAGGCAGAGGCAGTCTGGAAGGGCATCAAGGAATCTTTGGGTTGTCTGAGAATTTATAGCACGACTTTTAATGCTCCTTGGTTGGGGTCTGAGCAGATTATTTGTTGCAATTGCAAACGTAATAAAATGGTGGTCCGATAGTCCAGGATTATGAGGAAAAACATTTAGATCCACAACATTTATTCCATGGGACAAAACTAGGTCCAGAGTATGACTGTGGCAGTGAGTAGGTCCAGAAACATGTTGGACAAAACCCACTGAGTCGATGATGGCTCCGAAAGCCTTTTGGAGTGGGTCTGTGGACTTTTCCATGTGAATGTTAAAGTCACCAAAAATTAGAATATTATCTGCTATGACTACAAGATCCGATAGGAATTCAGGGAACTCAGTGAGGAACACTGCATATGGCCCAGGAGGCCTGTAAACAGTAGCTATAAAAAGTGAGTGAGTAGGCTGCATAGATTTCATGACTAGAAGCTCAAAAGACGAAAACGTCATTGTTTTTTTTTTTGTAAATTGAAATTTGCTATCGTTCATGTTTAAGTTTTTATTCAGCACTGTCACTGTTTTTATTCAGCACTATTCGAATAAAAAACTGGAGCTGGCGCACACCCAGAAAAAAATATTTGATGTGGAGGTGCTGACTAACGGCGAATAAACTATAAAAAGTCGCACACTCAGAATATAATCTCCCAGTAATATATTGGGTAGAACACCAACTTTTCGGCATCACTGTGCCTTCTTCAGGGTGATGTCATGAATGCTTGAACCAGGTTATGTAGACAAACAGCGCAATTAGTGCAACCAATGACAATAGTGAGGGGTGTGTCATAATTATTAAGTTAATTCGAGTGAATTGAGTGAAACTGTTAAACAGTAGTTTATGGCATATTGAATATATTAGGCTATTGTTATCATATAGAAACATCATTGAATATTGTACATAATATTAGCCTCAACATACATTATTGTTTAATTAAATTTCACATCTTTAATTGTTTTCTATTTTGTTTTGTTACATGTAATCTTTTGGTTCAACCATAATGCATAATAAGCATCATCAACAGGGGAACATATTGGGTGTACGCTGATAAGCTGTAGGAAGAATATATCCATTTATAAGACTTGTTCATAAAAGAGAGAATTGTTCGAATGAAGGGCCTGAGATCAAAGTCAATATTCAGACCACTAGGGGTCAATGTTTTTAGATCGCATATCCAGTAAGCCTCCCTTTGTCATAGTAGGATCTCAATGTTACCTCCTCTCCTTGGTAGAGCAACGTGCTCAATGCCTGTGTATTTGAGGGAGGAGATTGGATGGTTAGCTTCAACAAAGTGAGCTGCTACTGGATAGTCAATGTTCTTACACCTGATTGAGCTGCAGTGTTCAGCTATGCGTTGTTTTAATTGTCTTTTTGTTTGTCCTACATAGGCTTTTCCACATGAACAGGTGATGAGATAGATTACTCCCTTGGTCTTGCATGAGATGATCCCCCTAACAGGGATTTTTCGACCTGTATGTGGGTGTCTGAAGAAGGATGTTTTTGTAGTGCTATTGCACTGGGCGTATGAGCCACATTTGTAGTTCCCATTTGGAATGGGTGTCAAGAGTGTCTGAGTGAGCTCGGGGGGCATGTCTGATCTCACCAAGCTATCTCCAATATTGCGACCACACTTATAGACCACCAGTGGGGGTTCCTTGAAGAGTTGTGAGATGTTTTTGTCTGACTAACAGAATATGCCAGTGCTTTTTCAGGATTGCTTTCATTTTCTCCGAACACTTGGTGTACTTGGTGCAAAAGACGGTTGCGTTGTTTTTTTCTTTGTTTGAGTTTTTTGCAATTCCTCTCTTGGTTTTAGAGATATTTTCATCATTGCAGCATCAAGAGTTTTATACTTGTAGCCTCTCATTTAGAATTTAGCTGTAATTTTTCTTTAGCATTGCCTTCAAAACCTGTCAAGACCCGTTTAACCCTGCATAACTGGCTATATGGTAGACCATTCTGGAGGGGAAGGGGATGCATACTATCAGCACATAGCAAGGTTATGAACAATTCTCTCTTTTATGAACAAGTCTTATAAATGTATATATTCTTTCTACAGCTTATCAGTGTACTGGTTGAGTGAATGCCAATAGTGTGCAAAGCTGTCATCAAGGCAAAGGGTGGCTACTTTGAAGAATCTAAAATCTAAAATATATTTTGATTTGTTTAACACTTTTTTGGTTACTACATGATTCCATGTGTTATTTCATAGTTTTGATGTCTTCACTATTATTCTACAATGTAGAAAATAGTATTAAAAAAATATTAAAAAATGGAATGAGTAGGTGTGTCCAAACTTTTGACTGGTACTGTATATTAGGCCTACTGTCCAAATATAATTCCTACAGAACAGTTTTTATTAGGTTAATGTGACATTGTTTAAGTCATGTTGAAAACAAAATCTGAGCCGTAGATCTCGGCTTGCTTTTTGACTGCGAAATTGATTTTGGCTCAGAAAAGGTTGGTGACCAGTGTTGTACAACATAATGGTGAGACGCATTGTCTAGGTAGAGATGGTAGAGATGGTTTGGAACACCCATTCCTAGATAAACCCTAAATACGCCATCCCGTCTCTTATTTACCAGTCACACACGTCACCATAACTCTATAGCGAGGGGAAAGGAATGCTTAGGTCATATCCTGTTCCTGTATGGCAGGAAGTGGCGTGTTATAGAAAATGGCTTCTAACCCTTGACTCTAACACTGGTTTGCCTGGCTGCCAAAACTTCTTGCTCCGGCCAAACGCTGCACCACATCAACCTGAGTACCTCCCCGAAGATTTCAAGAACACAGTCACATTCTGACCGTTCTGATTGGTCCCAGAAACCGATGGGTTGGGCGAGAGCCAGAACACGTGGGTAAAGCGGTGTTTTGAAAATGTGTCATTGGTTTAGATACTCTGATTTGTTAGAGATAATCCAATCGCTGATGACTTTGATTTGAACAACACCCCTCATTTTGACGTCACTACAAATGACTTGAATGATGGCAGTCTCAGACTGAAGTATGTAGTGAACATAAAGCAGTGAACATAGGTCATATCCTGTTCCTGTATGGCAGGAAGTTGTGTTATAGGAAAATGATTCGAACCCTTGACCCTAACGTTGATAGCTGACAGATACTTCTTAGTCACTCACTGCCTTGGTGACTAACATCTCATCATTTCCTACTTTTCTTTCCTTCACTGTCTTTCTTCAGTAGCTTAATATTCATTGTGTTGATGTTCATATTCTTTGCGTTATTTATTTGTTTCTCTTCTCTCATCTAGGTCTCTCTCTCATGTCTCTCTCTCTCCGATGCTGTGTTATTTCATTATTTCCGTGGTTACCTCATCTAATTTGTCTCTTCTTTTCTGTTTTTCAGAGTTTTGTTTTAAGCCATTGCTTTTCTTTATGCCTGATGGGTGTGTGTTTGCCTTTTCTCTCTTTCCTCTCCACCTCCTCTTCCTCCTCCTCCTTGGCTTCCTCTGTCATTCTTCTGCCATTCACTGATCTCTCTTGTCTTTTCTGTTCTCTTCTGGGGGTGTTCTTGAGAAGGACAACTAATATATGCCCCCAAGAAAGGTACAACCCTCAGCTCTACCGCCAATATACCTTTGTGTTGGTGCTTGCTCTTGCACGTGCACTTTGGGAACCAATTAACTAACCCAAGACGTAAATGTGTTGTAACATTTATGCTCAGTTTGGTTATTGATATTTATCAGTAAAAATAGAATATATAATCAATCTATAAAAATATAGACAGTAGACATGCACCCAAATTCAATCAATTGCAGGTAAAGGTCAACTGCACTGTAGGTTCACTGAGAAGGTTGACACTATACAGTATTGGGTCACTTTTTGGATAGTCCAAATGTTCCATCTATTGATGGTCTACAGATGGTCATAGTATTAACAAACTATCTGTTGATAAGCAACTGCTTGCTACTGTTACAGTTAGAAATGGGTTAGGGTTAAGTTTAGTGTTAGGATAAGGGTTAAGGTTAGGGAGAGTTAGGGTTAGTAGATAGATAGTGTAAATGCTATTGATAATCTAGATGCTCTACAGACTATCCAAATAAAGTGTTACACAGTATTTTAACAGACTGGTATAGTTTTGAGTGGTGAACAGCTTGCACGGTGTGTTGGCTTCAATACTGGTAACTTAAACATAGCTTAAACCTTTTCAGTGAACCTGCAGTACGTTTATCTGCACTTGAGTGAATTAGTGTTAGCCTATAGCTTCAATAGAAACAGTGCAGGGTAGTCAGTCCTCGATATGCTTCGAACCTCCTTCCTGTGTAGAATGCCCAAAAGTCCAGCTAGCTGTTGCTCAATGTGAGAAGATGGGATACTCAGTACTGTCCCTAGTGGTCCGACCAAGGGAACACACTCCACTAGAGTCTCTCACTGTTGTCTGCATACTCATTCTTCTCTCTCCATATATTTCCAAGCACTTGTATTCATTTCCATCTCTCACACTCCACCTCACTACCACTTTCCAAGCTGGTTCACAAAAGGGCCCTAGTGTCAAACACAAGTCATCCTGTCACAACACACAAGCTCCTAGACCAGGCTATATTCTTCACCAGGCTATATTCTAGACCAGGCTATATTCTAGACCAGGCTATATTCTAGACCAGGCTATATTCTTCACCAGGCTATATTCTAGACCAGGCTATATTCTAGTCCAGGCTATATTCTAGACCAGGCTATATTCTAGACCAGGCTATATTCTTCACCAGGCTATATTCTAGACCAGGCTATATTCTTCACCAGGCTATATTCTAGACCAGGCTATATTCTAGACCAGGCTATATTCTAGACCAGGCTATATTCTAGACCAGGCTATATTCTAGACCAGGTTATATTCTTCACCAGGCTATATTCTTCACCAGGCTATATTCTACTTCTCCAAGCAGAAACAGAAACCTGGGTTGTGTTCATTAGGGCACACCGTAGAAAAACCTTTTGCAACAGAAAATGAAAACGAGCGTTTCTTATTGGACAAATTCGAATGGTACCTCCCCATTTATCTCTGTTGAAATGTTTTCTTCCAGTCCGTGCCAACTGAACACGTCCATGTTAGATGACAGTTTAAGGTTGTGTTTGCACCTTGTACGTTCAGAACCATTATATAACATGGCCATCACAAAGCCATTGCAGATTAAAAACAGTAGTCCTAGCAAAGGGAATCGGTAGCAGGTCATCTGCAGTGCTTTTCAATGTCTGATTAGGCCAGGCAGAGTGTTTAAGGGAGTACTTTATCGATTACTTCCTACAGGGTCCCTCTAGACAGGGTATTGTTGCTGAGGCATCGAACACCGAGCTTCACCTCTTTCTCAGAATGCCTTTCATACTAAGACATAACCAGGGAGTCACAGTGGTGGAGTGGGATTCAAAGTACTGGTTCGGTTGGTTTTACTTTGAACTTCAATAACTACATAGTGTATTTTGATGTGATATGACACTCCTGTGCAAAAAAACATTTGCTAAATGATTCAACTGTCAAATAAATGTCAACTAAACATTTAGGAAACGATTCCTTTGTATCAGTGGTAGTCACTCAAACATGTACTCTACTTAGACACACAAAACACAACTTAGTGTTAAGTTTTACTAGCTCATGTCTGGTAATGCAAACACACACCTTAAAGAAAATGTCTCACCCAGATAAGCAGGCATGTTGTGATGGTTTGAAACAGCCTGACAGTCTGATCCTGAGAACTGCGTGCGTGTGTGTGTGTTATAGGTGCCACAGCCTCTGCACGCAAGGAGGTCATCAGGAACAAGATCCGTGCTATTGGCAAGATGGCCAGGGTATTCTCTGTCCTAAGGTATTTATTAGGAATCATCTCTGTAAGTCTAGGTGTGCATTTCCTGTATACCAATGTTTATGTGTTTTATAATATGTGCCCAGTTACATGATCCTAGGCAGAAGTCAGTACATTGTACTTTACAGGAATGCCGTTTTACATAAAAAAATGTCTACATAAACACGTCTTAATAACAACCCACTGGGCACAGATGTCAATTCAACGTCTATTCCACGTTGGTTCACCAACATTTCATTGAAATGAGGTGGAAACAACGTTGATTCAACCAGTTTGTGCCCAGTGGGAAACTCACAGCTGAGAATAAGGCTGCAATGAAAAGCTTTTAACAAAGGCTTATTTATACTGTATAACTTACTCAGTGGTATTCAAAGTCGGTGTCGTGACCCCTAGTGGGGTTGCCGGTGAACTGCAGTGTGGTCTGTAATTTATTTGTCTTGTATACATTTTTTTAGGAACAAAGAATTAAGAGTACAGATTATTGTATGGGACAATATACAAAAGTTTTTGAGAAAGTTAATTAAAAAAATACTATTTTAAGTAAATGTGTTTTTTGGTTTCTTTTCATTTTGATAAGAGATAAATGTAATGAATTGAAGATTATTTGTTGATGTAAATTTACCAATATTAAGGTTTTTTCATTAGATTTTGGGTGGGGTGGGGACGAGAAGTTCTTATGGGAAAAAAATGGGGTCCCTGCTGAAAAAGTTTGAATACCACTGACTTTGGTATTACTTGTTAATGTATAATGTATTTCATTAAATACTTATTTTTGGCATGGGGCATCGGCCATCCTTCTATCTCTTTCTGTGTTTCTTTTAACTCTTCCTGTTCAGTGCTCATTTGTCTGTTTAACCTCACGCTTTCCGGTGCAACTCCCAATAGATGATGTCATCTCATAAAGCTGAAGCAGTGGGGCCTCCCGAGTGGTGCAGTGGTCTAAGGCACTGCATCGCAGTACTAGCTGTGCCACTAGAGAATCTGGGTTCGAGTCCAGGCTCTGTTGCAGCCGGCCACGACTGGGAGACCCATGGGGCGGCGTACAATTTGCCCAGCGTCGTCCGGGTTAGGGGAGGGTTCGGCCGGCAAGGATGTCCTTGTCCCATCGCGCACTAGCGACTTCTGTTGCGGGCCGGGTACAGTGCACAATGACACGGTCGCCAGGTGTACGGTGTTTCCTCCGACATAATTGGTGCGACTGGCTTCCGGGTTAAGTGGGCAATGTGTCAAGAAGCAGGGCGGCTTGGTTGGGTTGTGTTTTGGAGGACGCACGGCTCTCGACCTTCGCGTCTCCCGAGTCCGTACGGGAGTTGCAGCGATGAGACAAGACTATAACTACCAATTGGGGAGCAATAGGAGCAGTAACTTTCATAAACATTGAGAAATCAGCTCGATGGTTTGTTGAATCATGTGTGCTAGTATAGGGCTAGAAACACAGGACATTGGTGGCACCTTAATTGGGGAGAATGGGCTCATGGTAATGGCTGGGACGGAATAGGTCGAATGGTATCAAATACCATTGTTCCATGTGTTTGATGCCATTCCATTAAATCCGTTCCAGCCATTATTATGAGCCGTCCTCCCCTCAGCAACCTCCACTGGCTAGAACAACAATGTGTGATGTTGGGAGTACGTGAGACTTGAGAAACACTTTTTTGAGAAGTTGAGAAACACTATTTCATATGAATGCATCAGTTCCGCATGCTATATTTCCATCTGAACGTTGCTTAATGTGTTTTTCCCGGGCAGGAATGAGCTCTCTATAAGGCCTACATGTTCTAGGGGCTATATTTCTATCTGAACGTTGCTTAATGTGTTTTTCCCGGGCAGGAATGAGATCGCTATAAGGCCTACATGTTCTAGGGGCTATATTTCTATCTGAGCGTTGTGTCATTTGTTTGTTTGTTGTCCCTGCAGGGAGGAGAGTGAAAGTGTGTTGACACTGAAGGGGCTGACCCCCACCGGCATGCTGCCCAGTGGAGTGCTGTCCGGGGGCAAGGAGAAGCTCCAGAATGGTACAACCCACAACACACACCCTGGACCTCCATGTCCAGCCCACAACACCCCTCACACTGTTATATATACGATTTTATGAGCAATACATCTACTTTAAAGACCTGAAACTTATTGAGCCTTTTGGGGGGGTCTAGAATTAAACCTGCTATATTTTATACGACTTTTATGTCACAGAACACAGTTGCAGCAGTGGTAAATACTATGTAACTACCTGTGGTTCAGCGTTTCCTTAAACTCAGTCCTGGGGACCCCAAGCGGTGAACATCGTGTTATTTACCCTAGCACTAAACAGCTGATTAAATAATCAAGTCATCATACAGCTTTAATTGAATCAGCTGTGTAGTGCTAGGGCAAAAACCAAAATGTGCACCCCTTGGGGTGGCTTTAGATAATACAGATATTACATGTTAGAAGTTGACTTTCTGTTTCCCCGTTGTCTCTTCTAATGCTGTCTTGCTTTCCTTACCCCCCCCCCCTCCACCTTTCTCTCTGTAATCTACTGGTTATATCTCAAATATTGTCTGTTTTCTTCTTTCTCGTCTCTCCCTAGAAACCACAGGTATAATCTGTTGTGCAAGTATTCTGTCAGCAGTGTTTTGTGAGAATATTGTAGAATTCACCCTCCCATGTTGAATTCCAAACACTCCCAAAACCAGTCTGACGATCGATCGATCTCCTTTACGTGACAGACTAGCATTTAAATATGCTTTTCCACAGGGAAGACATTTCTTCCAAAGATGATGAGTCGAATTGAATAATCTACCCTCTGAATCGGGCTACAACATAGCCTATTTATGTTCTATAGAACAAAAACACGGACTTTGATTTTACAAATTATAAGTCATTTTTAAGAAGTCAGGGAGGCTAAGGATCGACTACGATTCAGATGAATTGGAATTGACATAAACAACTGTGGATGTAAGGGGATCAATATTGTCCACCTTGTCATCCACAAACAAGGCAGAAATCCAAACAACTTCACTCTCCTCTCTTCAGGCTCTCTTGGTCAGTTTGTCTCCTCTGTCAGTTTTTCTGTCAGTTGTTTTAGTATGTACAGTGGTTCCTCCTTTAAAAGTTGCGTCATACTGCAGCACACCTTGCGGGCTGCTGCAGCATTCCATGGCACGTTATTTAATTGTCAGCCATTTTTTACATTAATGCTAGTTTGACCACCAGAGAGCAACTTTGAGAAGCATTTGATAGTCTCCCATATTGGCATTACTAGAGAATTTAAAACCTTTTTTGTAATAACATAGTACATGGGATTGATTTTAAGAAATGTGGATTAATTCATTTGATTAATATCATGGTGTTTCTATTGCGAGAAAAACGAAAAACAAAACCCTCAGGGTTTCCGTTAGGATGGAATGGAAAATATTGCGCTGTACAACGTGATGGTCGGGAGTAGGCTATAGCATAAGAGCATTGGAGGATTCTAAATTAATATCTAAGGGGCATAACATTTCCACACCCTAATTGTAGTGTAACCAATACTCATTTTGCCTATGGTAGGCCTACAGTATATCTAAAAATATGTTTTTCAATGACGTGACTCTCCACCAATAATTACATTTAGAGGATTGGCGGATTCTAAATTAAATATCTAAGGGGCATTTTCCATTAGGATCTGTGAGTATATCTAAGGGGCTTTTATATAATTCTAAATTCATTAATAATAATAATAATCGCTTTGTTTAAAAAGTAACGATATTTTGGAGATTTCATTTTATTTAACATAGAGTGAGCGAGAAAAGGGCAATTCTTGAACATGGGGTGAGCCATTCTCACTAATTTTAAATAAAGCCAGTTTGTTATTTAGAATTATTTATTTCTGGAGAAACCTAACTTGATTATTTAGCAGACATCACCTGCTTATATTCAGTCAACACGTATATCTTAAGAATATCATGGAATATAATTGAGCATTTTAATTTCTTCATGCTTGTCTCAGAGCAGCGCGAAACAGTGCTGAAATAGACGTCCACAGCGGGAAGGCTATATATAAAGATATTTTGGAGATTATTTTGTTTCAAAAAAACAACAGTGAGCAATTGTAATCTGACTAAAGGCCAAAATAATATTTATAAAGGCCAGAATATAGCCCTGCTAATAGCCATAAGGATGCTGTACAATGTGACCATGTGTGTTTAAAATATTATTTTCCTGTAAGCAACAATTTGTTTGCCTTCATTAGACAATTTTGTTCCAATATTTCTGTAATTCATTGATATTTATTCCCATAGTAATTCGTTATGGATCCATAACTAAATCAACATCTGCATTTTGAAAGACTATTTTTATCATTCTTTTATTAACGAAAGCATAAAGGTGCTGATGAAGAAATACAGTACTGCACAGTATATGCTTTTACATTTGGATATTAAAGCATTTTGAAGATATAAACCACCTGCATTTGTTTATTAGGCTACTGTGCAGTCTGACAAGTAAACATAGCCAACAATACATACAGTAGTAAACATGGGAAAGTGCCTAATTCCTTACATAAGGGAGAGCAGGCCATGTCCAGACTTTCTCGGTGACCTCAAGTACCTTCAATAATGGCTGTACTAGAGAATGCGGGCACGTGGGAGAGCGGGGTTCAATTCCCCGACAGGGAGGAAGGAATAGGCTGTACTTGTAAATAAGAATTTGTTCTTAACTGATTCCATATATGTTATTTCATAGTTGTGATGTCTTCACTATTATTCTACAATGTAGAAAATAGTAAAAATAAAGAAAAAACCTGGAATGAGTAGGTGTGCCCAATCTTTTGATTGGTACTTGCTTAATTCATTTGATTAATATTATGGTGTTTCTATTCCAAGGAAAACGAAAAACCCTCTGGATTTCCGTTGGGATGGAACGGAAAATATGGCGCTGTACAACTTGTCAGTCGGCAGTACAGTACTGAGCTATTTAGCTAAAGAATCCCCATGTCGTGCAGACAGGGCACGCGGGAGATCGGGGTTCAATTCCTAGACGGGGAGGAAGGAGTAGACTGTCCTTGTAAATAAGAATTTGTTCTTAACTGACTTGCCTAGTTAAATAAAGGTTACATTAACAGCATAACATTTCTGCACCCACATTTTTTTATTCTAGTCTAACCAATACCCAAACGGAGATTAAGTGAAAATAAAAATCTTATTGATTTATCAAGACCAGTCCCCATGCTTGTCTCAGAGCAGCGTGAAACGGTGCTAAATTAGTTGTAGGCTATTGTTTCTAACTTCAATATGCTCTTTAAATAAATAAGACTACGGTAGGCCTACAGTATATTGAAAAATATAACGTGACTCTCCGAGGATTGGAGGACATTTCTATAATTCAGTGATATTTATTCCCATAGTAATTTGTTATGGATCCATAACTAAATAAACATTGGCATTTTGAAAGAGTATTTTTCTCATTATTTTATTAATGAAAACATAAAGATGCCATTATTAGTTTGAACGTGCAGACTGGCAC
The DNA here is from genome assembly GCF_965601325.2 of Salmo salar. Taxonomy (NCBI): domain Eukaryota; kingdom Metazoa; phylum Chordata; class Actinopteri; order Salmoniformes; family Salmonidae; genus Salmo; species Salmo salar. Next base: position 18,655,875 of record NC_138297.1, on the reverse strand, counting down.
TAAGAACAGAACAGTGGGAACGTTTCCCTAGTCAGCGCCATTATTAGTTGCATTGTTTTAGTTTGAACGTGCAGACTGGCACTAAGAACAGAACAGTGGGAACGTTTCCCTAGTCAGAGCCATTATTAGTTACATTGTTTTAGTTTGAACGTGCAGACTGGCACTAAGAACAGAACAGTGGGAACGTTTCCCTAGTCAGAGCCATTATTAGTTACATTGTTTTAGTTTGAACGTGCAGACTGGCACTAAGAACAGTGGGAACGTTTCCCTAGTCAGAGCCATTATTAGTTACATTGTTTTAGTTTGAACGTGCAGACTGGCACTAAGAACAGAACAGTGGGAACGTTTCCCTAGTCAGCGCCATTATTAGTTACATTGTTTTAGTTTGAACTTGCAGACTGGCACTAAGAACAGAACAGTGGGAACGTTTCCCTAGTCAGCGCCATTATTAGTTACATTGTTTTAGTTTGAACGTGCAGACTGGCACTAAGAACAGCGGGAACGTTTCCCTAGTCAGAGCCATTATTAGTTACATTGTTTTAGTTTGAACGTGCAGACTGGCACTAAGAACAGTGGGAACGTTTCCCTAGTCAGAGCCATTATTAGTGCAATGCCCCAGAAATATTTTGGAGATGATTTAGTTTTCAAATAACGTAAAATGAGTGAGAAAAAGGCAGAGAAAAAGGCCATTCTTGAACATGGGGTGAGACATTGTTACTAATTTGTAAATAAAGCCAGTTTGTTATTTAGAGTTATTTATTTCTGTTTTTAGAGGGAGAAAAACCAAAAACCTACAGTCATCTCATGGTTCCCAGTTGAGGCCGGCACAGGTATTGAACCTGTAACAACACAGCTTGCACTGCTACAGTATGCAGTGTCTTAGACCGTTGCACCAGGCGCTGTACAACGTGACTGGTCAGGAGTGGCCTACAGTACTACAGTAAGAGCAAAATAATCCTAACAAAATAAAATAATAAAAACCTTAGTGTAGCAACAGTTTTAGTAAGTAATACTGAAGTCGGGCACAATTATCAGTTCCTATTTAGGTTTATGTCGCCCATTCATTGTCTGTTAGAGACACAGTAGGACCCAAAAGCATAATCAGTGCTCTAACTCCCCCTTGTGCTGGTCTGGAGCAATGAAGTGGTGACGCAGGGTACCGTACTAAACCACAAATGACCTCTAAGTCCCTTGGTGTAAGCTAGCAACTTTTAAAGGAGGAACCACTGTAGTCCTACAGAGTATTGTTTTCTAACCTTTACTGCTCTCATCTGACACTCTATTTCTGGGTTCACTTTTCCTGAAGTTGACCACAGAAATTCAACATGTTTGCCCTCTAAACAGTAGTCTATATCTCTATCTCAAACACATGCACACTCCGATGCATATACTGCTGTTGTTGATTCGGACCGCGTAGGAGCAACCGTGTAGTTCCCAGTGAGGCAACGATGGGCCAAAGCCATCCAATGGAGAGGCAGCAGCGAGGAGGAGCCATTTTGGGAGGCAGAGTGACGTTGGAGAGATTTTCTGTCGCGGCATTGGTAGAATCACAGCTCACCATAGGCTCCTATTGTTCAGACAGTCTGCAATGTGCTTCTACTGCAATGTTGTGCAATCCATCAACCACTTGGTTTCATTTGGACCTCCTTATAACTTTACCTGTGTGTGTACGTCTCTCCTGTGTATTATGTACTGTGTTATAACTCAATAGCAACACACACCTGTTCAAGTGTAGAGCTGTAGCCGCTGAGTATTTGTTTATTTGCAGTGCAACTCGTACCCATTTATTTGTCTGTTTGTGCACCACCTGACTACAGAGTCATTTCTGTATTTCTGGTGATAAGTATTGCTATAAAACAGAAGGATTTGTACGGTAAGTGGTAAGTGTATCAAAGTCCTGCAAATTTTAAAAATGCATAATGGCGTCTGCTCTTTTGGCGGTTCATGTCAGAAGACGTGGCTGCGCTACAGTTCTAGATAGCTGTTTCCGAGAACATTCGAAGAGTTCTTCACCTTTTTTATTTTCTTTTACTTGGTCTCGGTTGTTCAGTTGCAGCCGCATTCTTGACTTTGGCAGAGTTGTCTCTGTTTTCACCCACACGTCTTTATGTACTGTACCCCAACTCCTGTTAAACACCCTCTCATGTCACACCCGTCCAAGTGTGTAGTTTGTTGAGTGAGGATACGTCAGACATCCACTGTTCCCCTTTGATAATCACTATTGTAACCCACTCCAGTCTTACTTGTCACGGTCCCCCCCCTTCCAGACGTCCATTGTCTATATTCGTCCAGCAGCGCTTCTTGTCCCTTTGTCAAACACGGGTGCCGTTTTTACAAAGCCCAAAATACCAGCACACCACGTATTTGTCTACAATGGGTATTTGACTGGCTCCATTCCGTCTATCCCCTTTTTTGTTTCCTGACCCCTTCCTTCTTTGTCCGTCTTAACACACCCGCCTAGTCCCTCCTCCTCCTCCCCTCTTTTTACTTCCATCCATGTTTTGCCTCTGTCCCAAAAACATGGAGAGTTTTTTTAACATTGTTGTCTTTGCATTGGCTCTCTCTTTTTGCTGCTCATTGACCGGTTGGGAAAACCAAATGAATTCCTCGCTGCTCACCTTCCTTCTCATTCGTTTTGCAACCCCCGTCTTCTTCTCTTCAGCTACTATTGAGGCTATTGAGGCAGATGAAGGTAAATAGGCCGGCAGCCCTCTCTGTTGCTTCTTATCGCAATAGACATGGGAGTTTTCATCCTTTTCGCCGTAGCTTGTTAGAGTGTGTTGGGTGTTTGGTCTAACAAATTGTGACATAATCATTTACCAAAACCAAACCAAAAAAATGACAAATACATAAACGGGGCGGGGGGGGGAGTACAGAAAAGCGACGTTTGTTTTAAAGGGGAACAAAGTTCATATCAGCCAGGTGGTGAGACATTAAGTGCATGACTTTTCTTTTCACCTGCTAGGATATACAGTACCCCCCCCCCTTCCCCTCCCTCCCTCTCACAAAGTTTTTAGATTAGGGCTGGATTCAATCCGTAGCGCAGAAGATCTGTGTTGTAGCGCGATTGACATTTGAAGGCAATGCTATCATGTTCTCCGAGACTGCATTCACAGGAAATGCTACATATGTCTGCTCTATTGGAAATGACCTATACATTTAAACCGCGCTAAAACGCAGATCTTCCGCGCTACGGACTGAATTGGTCCCCTCCACTAAATAGTGCCCAATCATAAGTTTCTCTAAAAAAACCCAACCAAGGATATTATGGCACACCTGCATCTTCACACCCCATGCCATTGCACCCACTTACCCACCGACTCAGTCTTGCCATTCGATTTTCCCCTTTGAAACAACATGCAGTTGTACTTTGTTTTGTCACTAAGATACAGTACGTTCGATAGAAACAAATCGGAACAAAATGTGCTTTCCCAACAAAAGCTTTGAAAGCCAAATTGGACTCCAACTCCAAAAGCAAATGGGCAAACAAACCCACGCAACAAAGAACAACCTCAACTATGCAGTAAATAGCGGTTTGTTGGCAAGCTGCTATTTACGTTGGAATTGTTCAGCGACTCCTCTTGAGCACCCCCTAGAGGATTACGTGCATCAGTCCCAAGACTCTTTTTGCCTCTTTTTCCTTGTGGTTCCTCTGTGTCGTGTTCTCTTTGTTGAGCTGCTAATAACCTGTGACTGACCTGTGCTATGCAGCAACACAACTCCAAGTCCCATCAGCCCCCTCTCTCTACACCCATAATTCCATAATATGGGTAATTCCTCCAAAATGGTGCCCCCTGATCCAGAAAAAGGATCTCCTGAAAATGTAGCTGCCCACAACCACTATACCCCCCCTTGTCCCTTATTGGTAATTTGCTGCATGTTCTGAGCAGGCTTAACAAGTGATTAGCACCAAGTACCTCTGTAGTAGTGTCTATCAGAGAAGGCTGGTGGGAGGAGCTATAGGAGGACGGGCTCATTGTAACGGTTGGAATGGTATCAATGGAACGGAGTCAAACACGTCGTTACCATGTGTTTGATGTGTTTAGTTACCATTTGATTTATTCCATTCCAGCCATTACAATGAGCCCGTCCTCCTATAGCTCCTTCCACCAGCCTCCTCTGGTGTCTATGTATGTGAGCGTAGTCTTTTTGTGGTATACTGTATGTTTCAGTCTAGTGGGCCCCACTCTATTTTCCTTCTTTTAAAAAAATATTTTTCCATTTCCTTTTGTTTGTATAGTACCGTGGTGGGGAGGTCTGGTCCTGGGGATCCTCAGCTGTTTTAATCGTGCCCTTATTCAATATGCACTCCGTTATCTTTAGGTTTATTTTTTAAGAGAGCATCAGCTGCAACATTGTTGTTCTTACTGTTTTACGCTATTTACTTCCGCGTTACACTACATTCACTTTCACGTTGAATAATTTGCACATTTATTTTCCCCATGTCATTGTCAAAATGCTTCATTCCATCTCATAATTGACTTACATACTTTTCTGTTTGAGTCAATTATGTGATTTATCAGTAGTGTTTTTACTTTTGTAAATCTGTCCTTGATTGAAAGGCAATGGCACAATGAAAACCTATTGTCCTCCAGCACCAGACGCTCACCTATAGTTCAGTCGGATTATGTATTCCTTTTGTCAATCGGGTTATATAATTGAGATAATATGGTAATTGGTGTTGTGTTGTAATTTATTCTGAATTGTTCATATTGATTGTAATATAGTTCTCTGCCGTCTTCAAAAGGCAGAATGAACTACATAGGATATGTTATTCATAATTTACAAGGGCAGCAAGTACCCTAGTGGTTAGAGCATTGGGCCAGTAACCGAAAGGTTGCTGGTTTGAATACCTGAGCCAACAAGGTGAAAAATCTGCCGATGTGCCCTTGAGCAAGGTACTTAACCCTAATTTGCTCCAGGGGCACCATAATACTATGGCTGACCCTGTAAAACAACACATTTAACTGCACCCTTACATTTTATGTGAAAATAAAATATAATTTATTAATTTAGGTGTTCAGATTTCTCAGCAGAAAGAAGTTAGACTTATATTAGATATACACTGAGTGTACAAAACATTAAGAACATCTGCTGTATATAGACATGGACTGACCAGGTGAAAGCTATGATCCCTTATTGATGTCACTTGTTAAATCCACTTCAATCAGTGTAGATGAAGGGGAGGAGACATGTAAAGAAGGATGTTTAAGCCTTGAGACATGGATTGTATATGTGTGTCATTCAGAGGGTGAATGGCAAGTCAAAAGATTTAAGTGCCTTTGAACGGGGTATGGTAGTATGTGCCAGGCACACCGGTTTGTATAAAGAACTGCAACGCTGTTGGGTTTTTCACACTCAACAGTTTTTCGTGTGTATCAAGAATGGTCCACCACCCAAAGGACATCCAACCAACTTGACACAACTGTGGGAAGCTTTGGAGTCAACATGGGCCAGCGTCCCTGTGGAACGCTTTTGACACCTTGTAGAGTCCACGCCCTGACGAATTTAGGCTGTTCTAAGGTGCAACTCAATATTAGGAAGGTGTTCCTAATGTTTGGTATACTCAGTGTACACACACTCAGCTTGCATTCATACTGTAATTATTTCTATGAAAACACTAAGCAGAAAAAATAGTATTGAATTGTTTTAAATTGTATTTGTATTTTTACAAACAACTATTTATAATGTTAAAATGATGTGGTTTCTGTCGGTTGACCTACTAGACCTCTGCTCAAGTCAAGTGACTTTTCCATTCAGTGCAATGGTTTATATAACCAACCAATTCAGAAACAGATTTTCATTGGTTATTCTGTCATCACATGACTTGATTCACAATGAATTCTTGACGCTGAACAAAACCAAAGACAACTCAAAACACATTGATGTGTCTGTGTTTTGGCATGTGAACCAGAATTAACTAACCTCATATTTTACATGTCTTCTCTACCTCTAAATCACCCCTCCATCAATTTTCCCCTCATCCCCCACTCCCTCTCTCCATCCTCCAGCCATCAAGGGCTTCTCGCCCCAGCACAAAATCACCAGCTTTGAGGAGGCCAAGGGCCTGGACCGCATCAACGAGCGGATGCCCCCGAGGCGGGACGGCCTCCCCTCCGATGCCAGCCTCAACTCCCTTAACAAGGCTCTGTCCTCAGAGACCAATGGCACGGACGCCAAGGACAGCAGCAGCAGCATCCAGTGAAGGGGCACACTCCACCGCGGCGGGTGGTGGTGGCAGCCTGTGGCGACCAGGGTGGGGGGTTATACCACCATCCTCCTCGTCGCAGTCTGCCACGGGGCGGCATAGAGGAGAGAGCAGAGTGGAGGAGAAAAGGGAGGGACGAGATCAGGAATGCGCTTACAGGAAGTGGTGCTCACAGGAAGTGGCGCTTACAGTACAACAACCGCAGGAGAGACTAGTCTTTGGGTATGCCTTTAAAAAAAATAACTTGTAGAAACGACAAAGTTTTTCGCATTGTTCACTCTTTTGGGCCCTTGGCCTCCTCGAAGCTGGTGATGACGTGCTTGATTCTGTACTTCAGTACGAGAGAGACAGACTGAGAGAAACCAAGAGAAAGAGATCCTAAAGGAAATGTTTTATGAAAGCCCCTCACTCATTTTACTGCAGGGCTCTCCAACCCTGTTCCTGGAGAATTACCCTCCTCTAGGTTTTCGCTACAACCCCAGTTGTATCTCACCTGATTCAGCTTATCAACCAGCTAATTATTAGAATCAGGTGTGCTAGATTAGGGTTGGAGTGAAAACCAACAGGACGGTAGCTCTCCAGGAACAGGGTTGGAGAGCCCTGTTCTACTGGATATGAAAATGTTGTGTAACTTCTTACTAACTATTGTACGTTTACAAAATACAGCACTAAAAAGGACAGAACATTAAAAAAAATGTTTTTAACATAAGGGTGTACAAACTAAGTAAAGAATATTTATTGATATCTTTTTTTGCTACTCTTATAAAATAGCTCTCAGATAAATTAGGCAGTCTTAAAAAGAATGTTGCAACCTTGTTGAAATGCCAAAACATTTTTAGTTTTATGGTTTTGTACAGATTATGCTTACCCCAGGTTCTTTTGGTGTGTGCTTTTGACCCGGATTTCTGTATAATGGCTAATTATTACCTTGGTGATGAATATCTATTTTTTGGGAAGTTTCACAACTGGAATTTACATTTATCTATAATTTGCAAATATAAAAAAAATATGTTTTTGGGGATAGAGATTTTATTGTGTCTTGCTGGAATTCTGTGAATGTTCATTTCTCTTTTTAAAGTATTGCGAACAAAGTAAACGTAAAGAACCTATATTGTGTAAAAAAAAGACAAACTAAAAGTGTCTGCCTATGCATGTTTTATAAACTCAAACAAAGGAAATTGATAAATGAATTGAATACCTTGACTGCCGGGGCCTGTTTTGAAATGTAGTGTGCTTAGTGAACATATACTGGCATTCATTAAATGAACATCATGATAATGCTTTATATCCCTCAACTTCTTTTAAAATTGATGCATTTAATTATCTGACATGGCGGAGGAATCATATTTTTAACATGCGCTTGTGCACACAGTCAAATTTAGTATGTTTGACCATTCTTGTGAGGTTTGTGGTTACATGTGGAACTCAAAATGCATGATAGCTGTTAATGTCATATAACAGTTAAGACATTTTTGTTCTGTTTTGTACCCGTGCCACAGAAAGTGTAATTTGATTATTATGATTATTGTTATTATTTGGAACTCTGCTTTGTATATCAATAAAACAAAAAACTCCATGACCTTTAAAAAAAATGCTTATATGCCCAAGTATTTCACTACATGACATGAAGCTATGCTTTTGTAATTTAACTTTGAAACAGTTGGCAGATGAAGCATGCACACGCAACTATGAAAAAGTATTTTATATTACTGTTCAATAAAACATTTGCATGAATCTCAACTTTTTTTGTGTGTGTGTCATATAGCCAGAATTTCCTCTTCTCAGATTTCAAGTCTGCGAACTGAAAATCAATGTAAACATATGAAATAAAAATGTATTACATTATAAATATTTACTCTTCTGGACATTTTGCATGATGACTGTGAGTGATGACACAGCATTCGCCGAAACATTCACAATGAGCGCTTCATAAATTATTATATCATAATATTTATTTCATCAATTGGATTTCACCGCTGTCTCCCAACAAGTATGTATCTCTCTTCAAAAGGTGAGGACACAACAGTTCACAAGACTGAATCCAAACATTACATTGTTGATCTTATTTACATTTTACATTTACTATACTTTTTGCCGTATTTGTTGATAACGAAATCTTAAAATACTCTGGATACATTTAGAAAACAAAATAAGAACATTCCTGAAAAATGTGGGGTAGGTGCAACATAAGACAAAAATTACAAGGGTTTGAGTGAGAGGACTAACTAAAAGTGTGAACAGTTCCTAAGTCATTTCAATGGACTTTTATGACTCCAAGAAGAGTTTTCAACTATAAGGTGCTTTTTTGAGCTCTCCTAGCTGTGCCATTGAGGAAGTAAAGCAATCACGCTTGTAGTTGTTTTGTTTTTAACACAATTGTTTCATTACAAAACTGGAGAGCAACATCCGTCCAGTGAAGTCTGCAAAACATATTTCATGTAACAAAAAGTTGCATGACCTACAGCATGGTCAAGCAAGCAAAATTTTCGGACCACTAAACAACTATTGATATAGAACCACAGAGAGTTACCGTAAGTCGCAAATAAAACAGGAACTGCCTCCACTATTCCAGCACCATTTCAACTTCAACATTTCAACATAATCTAATCACCTATGCTTAGTCTAATACAGTGACAACTATACAGTATAAAAATGTAAAGGCAACATGTAAAGTGTTGGTCCCATGTTTCATGAGCTGAAATAAAAGGTCTCTGAAATGTTCAATACGCACAAAAAGCTTATTTCTCTCAAATTTTGGGTAGAAATTTGTTTATATTCCTGTTAGTGAGCATCATCCACCTGACAGGTGTGACATATCAAGAAGTTGATTAAACAGCATGATCATTTCACAGGTGCACCTTGTGCTGGGGACAATAAAAGGCCACTCTAAGATGTGCAGTTATTGTACACAACACAATGCCACAGATGTCTCATGTTTTGAGGGAGCGTGTAATTGGCATGCTGACTGCAGGAATGTCCACCTGAGCTGTTGCGAGATAATTTAATGTTAATTTCTCTACCATAAGCCGCCTCCAACATTGTTTTAGAGAATTTGGCAGTACATCCAACCAGCCTCACAACCACAGACCCCATGCTACCACGCCAGCCCAGGAACACCACATCTGGCTTCTTCATCAGCTACCCAGACAGCTGAGGAGTATTTCTGTCTGTAACAAAGCCCTTTTGTGGGGAAAAACTCTAATTGGCTGGGCTTGGCTCCCCAGGCCCACCCATGACAGCGCCGATGCCCAGTCATGTGAAATCCATAGATTAGGGCCTAATTTATTTATTTCTATTGACTGATTTCCTTATATGAACTGTAACTCTGTAAAATCATTGAAATTGTTGCATGTTCCGTTTATATTTTTGTTCAGTATAAAAGATAACAAAAACTATTTAGCCCAATCAACAAGCCCTTAACCAATAATGCAGTTTTAAGAAAATACCTAATAAAAGTAACAAATAATTAAAGAGCAGCAGTAAAATAACAATAGTGAGGCTATATACAGGGAGTACCGGTACAGAATCAATGTGCGGGGGCACCGGTTAGTCAAGGTAATTGAGGTAATATGTACATGTAGGTAGAGTTATTAAAGTGTCTATGCATAGATAATAACAGAGTGTAGCAGCAGCATAGAAGACGTGGGGGGGGGCGCACAATGCAAATAGTCTGGGTAGCCATTTGATTAGATGTTCAGGAGTCTTATGGATTGGGGGTAGAAGCTGTTTAGAAGCCTCTCGGACCTAGACTTGGCGCTCTGGTACCACTTGCCGTGCGGTAGCAGAGAGAACAGTCTATAACTAGGGTGGCTGGAGTCTTTGACAATTTTTAGGGCCTTCTTCTGACACCGCCTTTAATCTAAATAAGATGTGGGTGTCCATCGTACTGATTTATCTGTGTGTGTGTGTGTGTGTGTGTGTGTGTGTGTGTGTGTGTGTGTGTGTGTGTGTGTGTGTGTGTGTGTGTGTGTGTGTGTGTGTGTGTGTGTGTGTGTGTGTGTGTGTGTGTGTGTGTGTGTGTGTGTGTGTGTGTGTGTGTGTGTGTGTGTGTAGAAAAAACATGTTGACTCACCCTGCTTATAGAGGAACGCCAATGCCATCCTCCTCTCTTTCATGTTGTCTAAACGGTCTATGACTGTCATACAGTACACGCTTATATATTTTGTTGTCCTAGGCTACCTAGCTAAAATACTTGCTCACTAACCTAACTTCCTTTCATGGGCAATGAAATGCCAGGCCAGCTAGTTAACATTAGCATGATACAACATCTAGCTACATGTTCAATTTTCATCCTCAATACAATGAATGTATGAATTTATGGTTGGATCAGAATCGCCGTTATAATCATTGGCCAGTACAGAGAATTAAGTAAAACCACAAGTCCAAATCCCTATCTCCATTGTTAGCTAATTTAGGAAAGGGATGATTTTAGCTAGCTAGCTAACCAGCGGAGGACAACAACATAACACAACAAGATGCAACAATTCAAGTTTTTTTCTGTCAACAATGGCGTTTGACTTGTGATCTGATTGGTCTGAAGCCAAATTCAAACTGCCTTCCCTTTCACTTTTTTTTGTGCTCCAGAACCATTCACAGCTGAGCTCACTCAGTTTAGCTCAATGCTGATTGGCTATTATTTTATACTTTTTTTATCAAGGAAGGCCAAATGCTCTCTGGCTTCTCTTGCGCTCAATGCTACAGGCAGCAACAATGTCATACTCTTTTTTACCAGACAGCATCAGATAGATGGCCTACACATACAGAGACAGAGGGGTGCGGTTTCGCTCGCTCGAATGCTTTCTCTTGCGAATTCAAGGAAATTGATGAAACACAGAGTGATGAAAGATCCATTATTTTGTATGTATTTTTTCCTTGGTACATTTTTGGGAGAAGCCTGGCTTCCCTTGGAACCCATGAATATACTCCACAGGTCAGGTCGGCATTATTTGAGACCTTATTCTATTGCCAACATGTCACGGTTCCTCTCCTTGTTCGGGCGGCGCTCAGCGGTCGGCGTCGCCGGTCTTCTAGCCATCATCGATCCACTTTTCATTTTCCATTTGTTTTGTCTTGTCTTCTCACACACCTGGTCTCAATTTCCCTCATTACATGTTGTGTATTTAACCCTCTGTTCCCTGCCGCCAGTTACGCACTCCCTTACACAACATGACTAGCTAAGTTATAAGATTGTACAGTGTTAGGCTTTCACAATGCAATTCAGTGAAACAGATCATTTTGGTGACCATAGAAAGGAGTCATGAGTGCATTCAGGTGCGTGACCTACGCAAATGTTCTTCCCAATAGACATAGGTTAATTCTGTTCAGAACAACCCAGGGTATGATGCCATGTCATCTTGTAACTGTACATCAAACATAGTGATCATAAACGTTGACACTGTAAATGACATGAGTTTTATGATATGGAAATGTGAAATGCATATAAAGTTAAATAAAGGTTACATTTAAATAAAATTGTAATTAAAAATGTATATTTGGACTGACGGGTGTTTGGCCTGCTTATATGACATCAAAGCGGTATTTATTATAATCATCAACGTCTCATCTTTCAAAATACATAGAGTCATCTTAATGTACAGCATTTTCCTCACTCAAGTTCAGAACGGCTGTTAGTCAACACCCGTACAGCGCTGTGACGCGCCGAGCCAGAGCTCTGACATCATGTATAGCGCGTTACTGTACAGCCACAGTGTTCCAATGTAGACGCTTATCAGTGCCCAAATCTGCCATTGTCAACCTGTACACGGGTATGGGTGTAAAGGGCTACGGCAATGTCTTAGAAGGCCAACTTTAAGGTGAGTAATGAACAGGTTATTTCAACAAGGGAATGTGGCCTTGACCGGTAATAAATAAGTACACGGGAAATTAGGACTTGGCAGCACCAAGTAGAAAAGGTGTTTACTTTGGAGCACATTATGAACATCTTTGATTAGAGGAGGAAAACATTAGATGGAGTATCAAAACACCTTTGTGTGTGTTGATGTGAATGTTTCCACATCAAAACCTTGCTGGAACTTGTGGAATATGTTTTTTTTATATTATTTTGCTATTAAAGGGGTTACATAAGTGTGGTTCATTGCAAATATAATGGCCTTCATGAATCTATTAGAAGGTATTTTACAAAGTCACTTTATACACAACCTTTACCCAGTGTTATGCATCCAGTCCACACTGAATGATGTGGGGAAATGTGACCGTTTTTTTGCGGCGGTAGGATCACTTTTCCCAGAGAAAGCCTGTTCCTTTGGGAAGATGTGTAATGCCTGGGATGCTTTAGTTATTTCCTTAACACACACATTCCCACCCTAATTCTGACCTTTGATCAATGGCTGCATTCCCACAGAGCAAAGTAAAATTACAATAGGGCCAGTCCCTTTACTTTTCTCTGAATTCCCCTTATTGTGATAAGAGCCATTCTGGGAATAGAAATCCAAGATATTGCTAGATAGAAAATGCCAGGAAACAGATTGTTATTCATTGGACCATAATAATAATAGTAACAACAGTGATAATGGTCATTGATAGTAATTTGTCAAAAGATTGAAGCTCGGTTAATTCAATAAATCATACTGTATGTTGAGCAATGTTAGCTTTTTAAAGCCACACTCGGTACGATGTGCATGTCATAAAGAAGTAGGCCACCAACATAAAGCTTTGGTGGGGCTCTGAGGTATTTAGGTAAAGCTGTAGCCAGATTTTGAGTCCCTCCCAATGGCCCTTGTCAGATGTGTTCAGTACGTGAGTCACAATGCCCACTGGAAGGAAGCGGGTTCTAACATCCTGTTTAGGGATAGCATTGTAAATAAATGTTTTATTGTCACATACACCGGATAGGTGCAGTGAAATGTGTTATTTTACAGGGTCAGCGATAGTAGTACAGCACCCCTGGATTAAATTAGGGTTAAGTACCTTGCTCAAGGGCACATCGACAGATTTCTCACCTTGGGTATTCAAACCAGCGACCTTTCAGTTACTGGCCCAACGCGCTAACCGCTAGGCTACATACACTACATGCATTCTTCATAAGATTGAAGTGAATGTCACCCTCAATACTATAACAATTACATTCCCAAGCAAACAGTGTAAGGTCATCTGTGTGCGTGACACTCGTTTGAAAACAAAGAAGAATGGAAAACGGCATCAATATCATTCGATCTGCTTCGTTGTCTTCCGCTTCTTGCATTTTCTTCAACAATGAGCTGACTTCACCAATCCCATCGTAAACATTTATAATTTGTGTATTTGAATATATGAAACATGCAGTTGTTCACTGCCCATCTAAGAATGAGATCCCTTCACAACAAGATGTGCTGTCTCTGCTCCTACTTTGTATTTGTCAAATAATAAGTTAAAATGATCATATTGATGGCTTTAAGTTGCTACAGGTCATGATGCTGAGATGTAGCCTATTAGGCATTGTTGCAATAGAGTATTAGGTGATCTCTATAGTGCAATACATTTTGTAGACAGTCATTTTGACACTTAGCATTTTTGAAATATTTTTTTTACATGTAACACTGGGACACAACATTTTGACACTTGGTACCTTAAATTGATTTATCAAACAATATTGACTACATGTCATTGGAATTGACTACATTTTCATTGCAATTATATTTTACATAACAATATGATTACATAATACATCTAATAATTGTTTTAAGTGTATTTTGGAGTTATGGGAAGAATTTACAGTACCAGTCAAAAGTTTGGACACACCTACTCATTCAAGGGTTTTTCTTTATTTGTACTATTTTCGACTTTGTAGAATAATAGTGAAGACATCAAAACTATGAAATAACACATATGGAATCACGTAGTAACCCCAAAAAATAGTAAAACAAATCAAAATATATTTTAGATTCTTCAAAGTAGCCACCATTTGCCTTGATGACAGCTTTGCACACTCTTGGCATTCTCTCAACCAGCTTCTCCTGGAATGCTTTTCCAACAGTCTTGAAAGAGTTCCCACATATGCTGAGCACTTGTTGGCTGCTTTTCCTTCACTCTGCGGTCCGACTCATCCCAAACCATCTCAATTGGGTTGAGGTTGGGTGATTGTGGAGGCCAGGTCATCTGATGTAGCACTCCATCACTCTCCTTCTTGGTCAAATAGCCCTTACACAGCCTGGAGGTGTGTTGGGTCATTGTCCTGTTGAAAAAAATATTATAGTCCCACTAAGCGCAAACCAGATGGGATGGCGTATCGCTGCAGAATGCTGTGGTAGCCATACTGGTTAAGTGTGCCTTGAATTCTAAATAAATCACTGACAGTGTAACCATTAAAGCACCCCCACTCCATCACACCTCGTCCTCCATGCTTCACGGTGGGAACTACACATGCAGAGATCATCCGTTCACCTACTCTGCGTCTCACAAAGTCACAGTGGTTGGAACCAAAAATCTCAAATTTGGACTAATCAGACCAAAGGACAGATTTCCACCGGTCTAATGTCCGTTTCTTGGCCCAAGCAAGACTCTTCTTCCTATTGATGTCCTTTAGTAGTGGTTTCTTTGCAGCAATTCAACCATGAAGGCCTGATTCACGCAGTCTCCTCTGAACAGTTGATGTTGAGATGTGTCTCTTATTTGAACTCTGTGAAGCATTTATTTGGGCTGCAATTTCTGAGGCTGGTAACTCTAATTAACTAATCCTCTGCAGCAGAGGTAACTCTGGGTCTTCCTTTCCTGTGGCAGTCCTCGTGAGAGCCAGTTTCATCATAGCGTTTGACCGTTTTTGCGACTGCACTTGAAGAAACTTTCAAAGTTCTTGAAATTTTCCGCATTGACTGACCTTCATGTCTTAACGTAATGATGGTCTGTCCTTTCTCTTTGCTTATTTGAGCTGTTTACACCATAATATGGACTTGGTCTTTTACCAAATAGGGCTATCTTCTGTATACCGCCCCTACCTTGTCACAACACAACTGATTGGCTGAAATGCAATAAAAAGGAAAGAAATTCCACAAATTAACTTTTAACAAGGCACTCCTGTTAATTGAAATGCATTTCTGGTGACTACCTCATAAAGCTGGTTGAGAGAATGCCAAGAGTGTGCAAAGCTGTCATCAAGGCAAAGGGTGGCTACTTTGAGGAATCTCAAATATAAAATATGTTTTGATTTGTTTAACACTTTTTTGGTTACTACATGATTCCATATGTGTTATTTCATAGTTTAGATGTCTTCACTATTATTCTACAATGTAGAACATAGTACAAATAAAGAAAAACCCTTGAATGAGTAGGTGTGTCCAAACTTTTGACTGGTACTGTATTTGTTTAGCCCTTATTTTAACTTAGCAGATTCTCATTTACAACAACTTAGGGAAGACTTGCAGGGAATAAGCCTGTAAAATAAAGTGTACCGTCATCTCAGAAGGGAGGCAGGGTAGGAGAACAATGATGATTCTAAAAGGTAGAGAGGGACCAAGCCTGACCTGATTATTGAGGGAAGGGCTGATTAAAATGAATCATAATTTCCCCTTTGCCAAGATAATCCACCCACTTGACAGATATGGCATATCAAGAAGCTGATAACACAGCATGATCATTACACAGGTGCACCTTGTGCTGGGGACAATAAAAGGCCACTCTAAAATGTGCAGTTTTTGTCACAACCTGATCTGTTTCACCTGTCTTGTGCTTGTCTCCACCCCCCCTCCAGGTGTCGCTCGTTTGCCCCCTTATCCCCTGTGCATTTATGCCTGTGTTTTCTGTTTGTCTGTTGCCAGTTCGTCTTGTCAAGCCGACCAGCGTGGTTTTCCTGTACGCATGTGTTGTGCTAGCCCTTGGTTTTCCTAGTTTTGACCACTCTGCCTGCTGTTCTGTACCTGTCTGACACTGCCCTGGATTACTGACCTCTGCCTGCCCTGAGACTGCCTTACGTTTTGTACCTTTCTGACTCTGGCCTGGATTACTGACCTCGGCCTGCACTTGACCTGTCTTCTTCCTGCTTAACTGCTGATTAAAACAAACTGGAACGGAGATGATGGGGTGTGCCTCTAACCATCTCATTAGAGTTTGGTGCCAAGTCCTAGCTATAATAAAAGGGTCAAAAAAGAGAGATGCAACTGACCACTATATTGATTTCAATTACCGTGGTTCACATAAGTGTAACAAATGTCACCTTAAATGAGTATGTTTGAAAATGTGGGTGTCTCAAGGGTGAGCTGAACACGCAGTTAAGTTTCAGACCACACAGTTTTCCTGGAAGCCCATCCTGAAGGGTATACTACAAAGCAAATTTGATAAACAACCAGAAATAACTATTGATTTTCTGGTTCATGAAGAAAGCTAAACTTAGGTATGGGTTGTTGAGTCAATTAGACCATGCTAATTTCAAGCTTATATTTCTACTAAATAAGTTAATTAAGAATATTAGCTGGCTAACTCCTTGATCCTACTGTAACCTCTGAACTGATACTGTACATGTTTCGGGTCATTCACAGCCCATCCAAGACACTTACTCAGACTCCTTCATACCGGTACGCCGTTCCTGCAATGTGAGGGCAGAAAAAAAATAAGTCACAGGAGTTAACGATGGAGTACAAACAGCCTTAAGGGCCGAGTTCCTATCCAGGCTGGGGCCCGAGAAATACTTCTCCCACTGGCCGAAGCAGCCTCCCCATCCTCTCCAGCCCCCAACCCTCCCCCCTCGAGGGAAACTGCTCTACTTCCTCCCCTTCTTTAAAGGAAGTGCCAAAATAAGCAGCTATGGGCCAGAATATGAACACCTTTTCCACTGGTTGATAGCAGTGGCTCACACAGCTCTGAAGAACCCTGAGAAGCAGCCTGGAGGGGAACGCTCAGTAGAACCACCATGGAGACCGTTAGGATAGCCCTACTCGTCTTCCTTCTAACCTCGCTCCAGCTCCTCACAACAGGTAAGCCTACAGGGATATTTAGACCTGCTTTTGGCAGTCCAAAATGACTTCTAAGTGGCTTGGATAGGAGAGTGCACATGGTGACAAAGGATTGTTGTCTCACAGACAGAAATGTTGAATTCAATTAATAATGGGTTTTAAAAGTTACACAGTTACAAAATGTTTAACACTGTTGGACAGATACTAGTTTTAGTCAGGCAAAATGGATGCTTGAAAAAAATAGGCAAAAAGACTTGCCAGTAGTTGCACTGTATAGTGTTTTATGTTGTCTTGATGAGTAGAATAATTGTATTTACTTATTGTCTTAATCAGACTTGGTTTGCAAATAAAAAAATCTTGCATATGGACATTTGGGTCGTTAAATATCTTATATAATAACACACGAAACATGACTGGCGATCACAATCAAGATATCCAGAACAGTATGTTTGTGAGTTGTTCTAAGAGAGGCTCACACTTTGAACATTTTTCCAGGGACGTCCAATGATGCCTATGTGCATTTTTCCGTTGGTACGAGCCTGAGATAAGAGCAGCATTGTTTTTTTGTTGTCGATTGGAATCTTGTGTAGTGTTTCCCCCCCAAAACCGGTATATTATCCTTATCAGCCACATGTGGAGGAAGGTACAGCCTCAACCCTTAATAAGGTGCTATGAATTTTAATAACGCAGCATAACACTTCGGGTTAAGGTGTGTCAAGTGTTACCAGGATAACTCAGAGACCTCCCCACGGTACAAGTCGCCCAAGGGAGGCATATGGACATGAAGGTTGACAGGGAGACGCACCAAAGCTGTTGGCAGGACATTGAAACGTCCCTGTTTTACTAAAAATCAATTGTAAGACCAGATGCACACACAAAATAGTCTTTATTAGGTGTGTGTGTGAGGAACACTGTTCAGCACATTGTGTGCTTTACACCTACACTGAGTATATAAAACATTAAGAACACCTGCTCTTTCCATGACAGACTGACCAGGTGAAAGATATGATCCCTTATTGATGTCACTTGTTAAATCCACTTCAATCAGTGTAGATTAAGGAGAAGTGACAAGTTAAAGAAGGATTTTTAAGCTTAGAGACAATTGAAACATGGATTGTGTATGTGTGCCATTCAGAGGGTGAATGGGAAAGACAAAATGTTTAAGTGCCTTTGAACAGGGTATGGTGGTAGGTGCCAGGCACACCGGTTTGTGTCAAGAACTGCAACACTGCTGGGTTTTTCACACTCAAGAATGGTCCACCACCCAAAGGACATCCAGGCAACTTGACACAACTCTGGGAAACGTTGGAGTCAACATGGGCCAGCATCCCTCTGGAACGCTTTCGACATCTTGTAGAGTCCATGCCCCGACGAATTAAGGCTGTTCTGATGGAAAAGGGTGGTTGCAACTCAATATTAGGAAGGTATGCTTAAAATGTTTCGTACTCTCCGTTTATATTTCAAGTCTCTGCAAGTTCAGTGAATTTATGCAACAAATTCACTTAAGATTAGCCATCCTTGGCAATCTTTTTATGAGACAAATTGCATCGGACAACACGGATAATAAGACAGAACATATAGGAATAAAAAACATTGTTTGGCGTCCAGGCCGAGACAAATGAATGTGGTTACTTGGGCTTGTGGAAAAAATAAAGAGGGAGTCTCCTGATTTGTTGTTTTGCTTGGAGCATGGGCACAGATCCAGGACCTGCTCTGCCCAGAAAGGTGATTGGAGCTGTAGATAGCCAGTGAGAACCAAACTGCTCCTTCTCTTACAGAGGGTGAGAGATCATTGTCCTGACCGTTTCGAAGTGAAATGATCCAATCGGCAGCAAATCTCCTTCCTGCATGAATGTAAACATCTGCAGGAAACACCCAAGCAAAGCCCTAGTGGCTACAGTGCAAGCCTCTATGGAGTGGACAGAGACATTTTTTTTTCTTCCCCCCCCTTGCAAATATGTCCCACCATAATATATACAAAACTAAATTGATAAAGGGTTCTCTTAGCAGGAAGTATCTGCCTACAATATATTATATTACATCTAAAAACTAAACTCACTGAATGATTTAATTGTTTTTGTCTGCCTCTCGTCTGTTGTTCAAATGCTTATGGTGTTGCCACACTAAAACCAGCACAACAATCAACAACAAGCAAACGACCAGATGCATATTCGGGTAGGTATATTATAAACCATTTGAGTTACTGAGGTAATATTTCAAGAGACAAGGATAGTCATTTGAAAAAATCTCAGGGATTCCTGCTTTTCTTTTTTATTGCAAACAAAAAATGAACACTCAAGAGGCTGGTTGCATTTTAAAGTCTGAAAGATTTTCGCATCACAGATGCTGCTAAGTCTGTCGTCACAGAAACTACGACACCCGTCATGACTGTTCCTCTTTCCACTGTAAACAACCTTGGTACAAACGTTCCTGCAACCAGTGTGACCCCAACCAGTAAGTCAAATAAAAACTTTTCAAAACATGGTCTAATGTTACAATGTCCTAATGTTCTAGTTCAAATAAGTGTCAGAACATTAGGACATTGTAACATTAGAAAGTGTTCAATCTTTAGAGATAGGTACAGTATGCTGGTTTAGAAACTCTGCTATTAACACAGCATCATAAAATGCATCATTCCGGCTGTATTTCTGTATTTTGAACGTGATATATCTTGTAAACTTGATTGCTGACATGCAAAACATTTTTGGGACTATATCAACAATGGACTAATGAAACAAATACCAAAATATTGTTTTGTGGTGGGATTTTCCTTTAAGACTGATTTTGCATTCCAGAGACAGAGACTTCTACCTCAGCGCCTGCTACATCAACAGTAACAGAAAATACAAAGATTTCATCCTCACCCCTAGTCACAGTGAAGTCCACATCTCCATATACTACGGATAATGGTGAGACTTCATAGACATTTCATTTAAATTGGCTATTGAAATGTAATCTGTCTTCTCTGTGAACTTAATTTTTATGACAGAGGTCCTACATCATACAATAGGTCTGATGTGCTCATGTGATTGTGCAATAAGCTCTACAGATGTAAAACCAGATGATAATAGCCAGGGTTCGAACATGTATACAGCATCTCGGAGTGCTGATTTAGGATCAGTCTTGTCTTTCAGGTCACACTGAATAAGATTACATGGACAGGGAGGAGCTGATCCCACTGTAGATCAGCACTCCTACTCTGAGAAGCTTAATACTGCCCCAGATCTTTTAAAATGTTAGACATTTTCTGAACGAGTGCATTCTACCTCGTTCGCACAGGAACACAAGGGACCCAGGCCCCAACAACTGTTACCAAGAGTGACCCACTAAACAAAATGCTCTCAGGTAGGAGATGATTTATTTACCCTCTCTCAAATCACAATAGAGAGAGGCCAGAGGATAGCAAGTACTGCATTGGGTTAACGATACCATGACCCCATAACAATGTTTTGACATGAATGTTGTCTTCAGGTTCAGAGGATGAAAATACAGGTATGTCTAAAGCACCATCACTGTGCCTCAGTTCACTATTATGTCCACTACCTGTGTAGGAAAACACGATGGTATAATGATAAAAATGACAATGTTTTTCCAGGTCAAGATAGAGTCAAGGACAATAAGAATACGGGTCAAGATGCCGGTACGTCCTCTGCTACCATCATCTGTATAGGAATAAACTCACATTGTCACGAATGGTGCTCCATTTTCCTTGCACTGAAAAACACATGGTCCGCAAAATAACCAGAACATTTTAAATGGACACATTATCCAGATGACAAGTTACCAACACCATATATACAAAAGTATGTGGACACTTTCAAATGAGTGGATTCGGCTATTTCAGCCACACCCGTTGCTGACAGGAGTATAAAATCGAGCACACCGCCATGCAATCTCCACAGAAAAACATTGGCAGTAGAACGGCCTTACTGAAGAGCTCAGTGACTTTCAATGTGGCACCATCATAGGATACCACCTTTCCAACAAGTCAGTTTGTCAAATTTCTGCCCTGCTTAGAGCTGCCCCGACCAACTGTAAGTGCTGTTATTGTGAAGCAGCAAAGGGGGGACCAACTCCATATCAATGCCCATGATTTTGGAATGAGATGTTCAACGAGCAGGTGTCCACATACTTTTGGTCATGTAGTGTATTATGCAACTAGCATCTCCTTCTCGTGGTCATCGAAAGTTCAAAGTTACAGCATAAATCACACTGCAGAGTATATGGAGTTTTACGTTATGTTATTGTTTTCTACCAGGTCAAAAGGCTGAAGGTGAAGAGACGGAAACTCCTAAATCAGGTAATGTAGCATCTTTATGGACCCATTTACCTCAGCATCTATGTTCTACCACACCCACCAGAGGGTGCACACACTTCACATTTGACTGGGGGGTGTGTGTGTGTGTGTGTGTGTGTGTGTGTGTGTGTGTGTGTGTGTGTGTGTGTGTGTGTGTGTGCAAAGTCAATAGTCAAGCCATGTTTGATTACAAATCATCATAAATTGCCTACAGTTCACATTGTCCCAACAATAGTACTAATCCAACTTCTCATGGGATGTGAAAAACAACAGTTTTGTCTGCCACACTAAAGAAAGATATACCTCCTCTTTGTCTTCAGATAAGAACCTGCTGTGGATTCTTT
This sequence comes from Salmo salar, assembly GCF_965601325.2. NCBI lineage: Eukaryota > Metazoa > Chordata > Actinopteri > Salmoniformes > Salmonidae > Salmo > Salmo salar. Next base: position 18,634,146 of record NC_138297.1, on the reverse strand, counting down.
TGCCAGTCCTGGCAGTTGTGGGGGCTGCTGTCGTGTTCCTTCTGAAAAGTAAATGCATGAAGGACCACGATCACACAGGTACTACTCAATGACTGAAACAGCTGTGACTCTACACAGCATTATGTCTACATACTCATTACAAACTAAATATCACTCATTATTCAATTTTTTTTTTGTCCCTGAACAGAGATAACTGATAATGGAACAGAAAAGTAAGTATAGTCGTTGGACTGTACATAAAGATACCATTTAGACAAGACCCCATTTGAACAGTTTAATTATAAACTGGGTGGTTTCAGGCCCTGAATGCTGATTGGCTGAAAGCCGTGGTATATCACGTGTATGACAGAACATGTATTTTTACCGTTCTAATTACGTTGGTAACCAGTTTATAATAGCAACAAGGCACCTCTGGGGTTTGTGGTATATTGCTAATATACCACGGCTAAGGGCTGTATCCAGGCACTCCGCGTTGCGTCGTGCTTAAGAACTGCCCTTAGCCGTGGTATATTGGCCATATACCACACCCCCTCGGGCCTTATTGTTTAAATATACTGTGATCTCGTCCAAAAATACTATTTTACCACCAATATGCCGTGCTGTCTCCTCTTTGCAGTGCCTCTTTCCAGAGCAGGCCGGACAACGCCAAAGACGGTGTCATGCTTCTCGGGGTGAAGTCTTCAGGCGGTGAAGACAATGGTACATTTAAACTGTTTACTTACTAGCATGTTAGTATCGTCAAACGGTGAGGCGCTGTTATACTGTATACTTCCAGCAGCTCTGGTGAATGCATTACCAGGCCATTGCAGTACAGCTTGGCTCGGCTCAGTAGTGTGAAAAATATTATAACAAGCAATTAGTCTATTCAGTTCCCATGACTCCTACCCCTCAAGTGAAGTAAAGACAAGGAGGAACACTTCAATAAAATGTTGAAGAGAATCATGCATACCATTAGTCTTCTACTTAACTTTTCCAAGTTCTCGCACTCATTTCCACCATCCCGCTACATTCCAACTATGTTTCATCAGGCGTGGACCTGCAATTATTTCAGGGAAGTTTGGAGCTTTTAATATCTCATTGTGCACATTTAGTGAACGAGCCTGGGCTGCAGAGAACAGGGGAAGGTGTTTCCTGTGATTTCTCGTCCCCACCCTTGAAAGACCAGCAGAGGATGAGAGATGGGAACTTCCTCACACAAACACAGACTATTTTGGACGGGACCTATTGTGTGGCTCCCTGGGCCGGCAAATGTCAATGTGCCCTGAGCAGACCCTGTGTGTAGTTTGCACCTCAGGCATATATAGGCCTACCTCCCCAAATGGGAATTAGGCATAACAATCCCTACTTTCCTCCCTTTTCACTGTAATCAGAGCCTCTATCTGTTTGCTGGTAAACTCTGATATCTGGACAATAATACAACATTGAACTCTACTGTTCTGTTGAGCAACCATGAAGCAAACGCACCAGGGGTGAGTTCAGCAGGACGCGACGTTATGGAACATTCAGATAGAAATGTACTATGCAGAACAAGGATGCCTCTGTCATTTAAATTAAGGAATCACGTTGTCTCTATTCCTGGCATTTCTATCTACAATGTTTGACAACCTTTGGCTACTGATCGTGGCCCTGGATATTCCTATTCTAATGCGAGGGATGTTGTAATATAAAGAACGGTCTCATTTATATAACCACACCTGTCAGATTAGATCCTGGGTTAGGGTTTTATAATAGATAACTAGTTTGTTAATTTTGAACTCTCCATTTCAGCTGCTGCAAGATAAAAGGGAGGCCATCCCATTCGAAATGACCAACGGATGAGGACGAGCTCTTACAACCCAAAAAATGGTCCAGATCCCTTCACCTTCAACGATCTAAACTGTATGGACTATCAAATATGGCGTCACAGAATCCCAAAAGTTACTAAAGTGGGAACATTTGTATATGGTTTGTGAGTATTGTAGGATATGCGGCTCTTAACTGAACACGTGTCTGTTAGAAGATATAGCATTTTTTATTATGTACGTCATTGTTTTGTGTATTCCAATTTTGATGGTAATTTAGTCAAGAAAGAATTGTGATTTTAACTTAATCAAGACCAACATCCAGACATTTTAGTCAGGAAAATTATGCTGGATCCTGAATTAATATGAATAAATTAACCCAAATTGTCATTGTCTGAGTGTACGATGATTGTTTGTCTCACCCCTGTATTCAAGATACTGGTTTTGATTTGATTAAATGTACTGAACCTGAATTCAACACACAATTCCTCGATTTAAACCAGTTAGTGACCAGTACACATGGTTAACAAGTGTTTGTATGCTTTAAATCTGTTTAAAATAATTATTTAGTTTTCAGTGTAAATGCCAGGATTGTAAAGATGAGCTCTTTTACCAGTAAGTTTCCTGCTTTTGAACAAGTTATTTTGTATATTAGCTGTTCTTGTCAGAAAACATTTGTCAAATGTTTCCCAAGGAGGGTTGGGTTTGTTAAAATCACAGATGTATGTTTTATAAAATTTGGGGTGAAAGCAAATAAACTAAATGTGTTTCTTTTTTGTAAAGGAGCAATCCATAAGATTTCCCTCTGGTCAATGTTTATTTGAATTTCTCAAATACAGAACAGGGCTGTTTTATATTGGTTGAATATTTGTTGTTTTGCACCCGTACATGCTAACGAAACTTTGGCGCCAGGAATACGATGCATAAGTTAATGTTGATTTTGGATGTTGACTACACCTGGCTACACACTGTATCTGATTGATTTGAATGTGTTGAGTTATATAATGCACCATTGGTTCTTACCGGTATGCAAATAAGCAAACCTTATAAGCGTATCGTATTCCCAAATAGTAGACACGTTTTTAATAGACAGCAAAGTCCAGGCCCAGCTGCTCCCATCACTCCTGGAGGGTTTAGTTCCAACCAGGTTGTCTTTCTTTGCCGTCAAACCGCACTGATTATCAGATCTCACAATGCTTTATCTGAGTAACCATTTGAATAGGCTATATTATAACACAGGCCTAGTAATCTTCTGAGATGCGCAGCAAGTAGAGCCTACTTGATTCGCCACCTGTAAAGTGTCTACTTCTTTATCAAAGGAAACGGCATGGCTAATGTAGCCTGGTAACCTTTCAGAACTGCACAGCCGAAGAATAGCACACCAAAGAGGGTATTGTCCCTTTACGAGACATTACCCTCACTGGGGTGAACAAGGAGGAAGCGGTGATGAGGGTGGTGAAAAACTGAAGAGTTCTGCTAGTGCAACTGGTGATGATGAGGAAGGAGCTTCTGCAATATGTAGGTCTTCACAAAGGTACGCATAGAGTTGTTGTCCTTCCAGATACTCAACCTCTCAGTGCAGGCCCTGATAGAAAGGGTGGACAGACTCCAAGGAATTCTCTCTTATTGGGCAGGTGGAACATAAGGGACTATTCGGATGTACTCCAGTTCTCTCCGAGAATGCTGACTAGGAACACTATGACACACCAGCCAGACCAACAATCACACTGACTCCTCAACAAAAAAGACCATGATACAGTGTTAATATGTATTATAACATGCAAAGATATGAGCCAGGGAATGACCCCAGAGGACACCTCATAGACTACTATAACTCCCTACCCATGGAGCTTAGCTACTCATTGCCATTTGTTAATTAGGATCCCCATTAGGTTTTGCAGTAGGTACTCTTCCTGGGGTCCACAAAACATGAAAAGTAACAAAACACATTTTAAATACAACGATATGCAATACAACTAAAAAAGGAATACAAACAATACAACTGAAAAAGTATGTGTGTTAGAGTGTCTGTGTGTGTATGTGTGTGTGTGTCCCCTCACAGTCCCCGCTGTTCCATGAGTTGTTTAATCCATTTTTTAAAAGGTAATTTCGCTGTTTGCTTGAGAAATTGGAGATGGGAGTGCCATGCGATCATGGCTCTGTATAAAACTGTGTGCTGTGAATTCGTTTTGGACTTGGGGACTGTGAAGAGACCCCTGGTGGCATGTCTTGTGGGGAATGTACAGGTGTTTGAGCTGAATGTTATTCGATTATGCAAACAATCTGGAATTTGTCACAGTAATATTTATCTTAAAAACTAGAAGAGAAGCAGTTAATCTCTTGTCAACCCTCAACCATCTCAACATGAAACTGGGTCACTTCCATTACTTTGGCTGCATGTTTGGGGTCATTGTCCTCTTGGAATGTAAATCTTCGCCCCAGTCTAAGGTTGTTTGCACTCTGAAGCAGGTTTTCATCAAGGATTTGCCTGTATTTGGGTCCATTCATTGTTCCCTCTGTCCTTACCAGTCTCCCAGTCCCTGCCACTGAAAAGCATCCCCACAGTATGATGCTGCCACCACCATGCTTCACGGTAGGGATGTGTTGGATGGGTGATGAGCTGTGCCTGGTTTTCTCCAGACATTGCGCTTTGCATTCACGACAAAGAGCACAATTTTTGTCTCATTAGACCACATAATCTTTTGACTGGTGCTCTCACAGTCTTTCACGTGCCTTTTTGCAAACTCCAGGCGTACTGTCATATGCCTTTTTCTCAGGAGTGGCTTCCATCTGGCCACCCTCCCATAAAGCACAGATTGGTGAAGTGCTGTAGAGACTGTTGTCCTTCTAGCAGGTTCTCCCATCTCAGCCAAGGAACTCTGTAGTTCTCTCAGAGTGGTCAGTGGTTTCTTGATCACCTCCCTGACCAAGGTCCTTCTTGTCCGGTTGCTCAAATTGGTTGGATGGCCAGCTCTAGGCATAGTCTGGGTAGTTCCATATTTTTTCAATTTCCCAATGATGTGCTCTTGGAAAATGTCAATAGAAATTGTTTTATACCCTTCCCTAGATATCTGCCTCATCACAATTCTATCTCGGGGATCTACAGACAGTCCTTGGACTTCTTCCATTTAAGAATGATGGAGGCCACTGTGTTGGGGATCTTCAATGCTGCTGCAGAAATGTTTTGGTACCCTTCCCAAGATCTATGTCTCGACACAATCCTGTCTGGGAGCTCTAAGGACAATTCCTTCAACCTCATGTCTTGGTTTCTGTTCTGACATGCACTGTCAACTGTGGGACTTTATATAGACAGGTGTGTTTCTTTCTAAATCATGTCCAAACAATTGAATTGGCCAGTGGTGGACTCCAATCAAGTTGTAGTGACATCTCAAGGATGATAAAAGAAAATTGGATGCACCTTTCAGTTCAATATGGAGTGGCATTGCAAAGGGGTATGAATACATATGTAAATGAGATATTTCTGTATGTAATTTAATACATTTGCTAAAATGTCTAAAAAAAATGTTTTCCCTTTCTCATTATGGGGTATTGTGTGTACATGGGTGAGAGAAAGAAATCTATTTAATTCATTTTTTGAATTCAGGCTGTAACACTAAAATTTGAAATAAATCAAGGGGTATGAATACTTTATGAGGGTACTGTGTGACCCCATTTATGACATGATGTGGGTTTAGTTTCATTGGTGGCACCATGCCAAACATTTGCTTCAGTTTCAGTTTAATCAGAAATAAAAAACCTGCTGCATCACTGCTTTCAACGTTTACAATTTTAAAACAGGAGACGATTTGATTCAACAATACAGGTAACAAATTGCCTCTTAGACATGACCTGCTTATTATAATGAACTAGTGACAACTGTATTATGTCGCTGGGGATTATGTGGAAGAGAAATTAAAGGAAGAAGAGAGACACGTGGGAGATGGACGACGGCTCCAAAATGGGAGATGGATGGCAGTTCCAAAATGAGAGATGGATGACGGTTCCAAAATGGGAGATGGATGACTGTTGCAAAATGGCAGCGTCCATGGAAGCATTGCTTGAATATGAAAAGTGTGACAAAGAGCGGTCCAATAATGAATTTCTTACTGGACTGCATTTTTTTTAGAATGGGAGGTTCATTTTGGAAATCCATTTGTACTATCGAGGACTGTGAAGAGCGCAGTGGGAAAAGTGGATTCAATAAGGGGCTCAAGAAGCGGCCTTGTTTTAGGTAATTGTGTTGATGAAGAACAGAGGAAGCGTGCGCTGGATCTGGCTAAATCGTCCACGTCAGAAGTAACCTGTATTGATCTTCGGAGCAGTGACCCTGCCAAAGGAGTGATAGCTGGAGTCTCGTTAGATATAGATGACAAGTACCTTATTCAGAAAATGGCAGGAGTGGTCAGTGCACGTCGCCTGACCCATATGGTAAATGGAAGGAAGGAGAAAATCCTATCGATACCATTGTTGTTTGAGGAGACTCTACCTGAATATGTAAAGCTTAGATATGTGAGGTATGCCGTGAGAGCGTCTGTGTCCAAACCACTACAGTGTGGGAATTGTAAAATATATGGTCACGTGTCAAATGTTTGCAGACAGACAAAGTATGGTATTGAAGAATCTGTGAATGGAAATGTCGCAATGGGATCATAATCTGGACATCCTTGAGTGCCCTGTTAGGGTGAAGGAGGTCGAGGTGTCAAGGATCAGGGCTGTACATCAGATCTCCTATGTGGAGGCGGTGAAGAAAGTCGAAGGGGCAAGAGGCCATAGTGTTGAAGAAGATATGGGGTTGGATGCAATGCAACCAGTTGCTAATGTTTTAAGTCAATCAAGTTATCTCGAAACACTCATTGTGAAGAAGGTGGATTTTGGACACTTATTATCCACCCGCACAGTAAGTGGCGGAATGCACATCCAATTGTTGCAAAAGCCATTATACAGTAGAAGAGAAATGCAACCCAACAGAAGAGGCATGCTGGGCCTCCTGTTAGATTCCACAAGAAGGTCAGGGGATGCAATAGGAGTCATGAATCGCTGAGAAGAAATGGGTGCCAGCATACCAGGCCCCTTGGGCAGGGAGATAACAAGAGGACCCTCCTCCGTTGCACTGGATTAGTAATGTGAAGCTCAACCAGGGATACGTTTGCCTCATTCAGGGAAGCTGATTCGACAAATGGGAATATTTCACAGGCAGAGTTTGGCAGCACTCGCTTTACTCACTAAAACTGAAGGCCACACAGGCAAACTGAGGGACTGAAGACTATTGCCCTAATTACAGCCATTTCAAAGTCTTAGACAGACCATAGTGCCAAATACAGTTCTGTCTATTAAAAAGTTATATTTTCTTCATATATTTGATTCAACCAGGCCTCTAAAGCCGGATTCTCCAATTTATGAGTTGGGGTTAGCGATGCCGCAACCACCGGAAGTTGATTTAAAACTATTTTGTGAAAAACGCTATCACACAATGTTAGCTCTCACACAAAATGTGGTTTGGAATTTAAGACATTGCTATCATTTGCTTGAACGAGGAAGTGCAGTGCAGAGTACACCCAAACCCAATCTGCTCATGATTCAACTGAAATTGAACACTGAACCGGCAGGGGGCAGAGATAAACATTGTTGTTTTGGTATAACCACAATGCCTCTCAAAAACTGCTCATTTCGGTGAAGGAAGTGGCCAGGGTGAAGGCTGAGATGGAGGAGAAAAGAGAGAAGGAGGTGGCCAGTTGTAAAGATCCCCAAATGGAGCAAGAGGGCTGTAGGAAATAGAGGGTGTGCCTGTGTACTGTAGACCTGCAGAGAGATACAGGGAGATACACTGCATTCGGAAAGTATTCAGACCCCTTGACTTTTCCCACATTTTGTTACATTACAGACTTATTCTAAAATGGATTAAATCCATTTTTGTCCTCATCAATCTACACATAATATCCCACAATGACAAAGGGGAAACAGGTTTTTAGAAATGTTTGCACACTTAAAAAAAATATTGAAATTGAAATTAAGCTCAGGTGCATCCTGTTTGATCATCCTTGAGATGTTTATACAACTTGATTGGAGTCCACCTGCGATAAATTAAATTGATTGGACATGATTTGGAAAGGCACACACCTGTCTATATAAGGTCCCACAGTTGACATTGCATGTCAGAGCAAAAACCAAGCCATTAGGTTGAAGGAATTGTCCGTGGAGCGCTGAGACAGGATTGTGTCGAGGCACAGATCTGGGAAAGGGCACCAAAACATTTCTGCAGCATTGATGGTCCCCAAAAACAAAGTGGCTCCATCATTCTTAAATGGAAGAAGTTTGGAACCACCAAGACTCTTCCTAGAGCTGGCTGCCCGGCCAAACTGAGCAATCGGGGGAGAAGGGCATTGGTCAGGGAGGTGACCAAGAACCCGATGGTCACTCTGACAGAGCTCTAGAGTTCCTCTGTGGAGATGGAAGAATCTTCCAGAAGGACAACCATCTCTGCAGCACTCTACCAGTCAGGCCTTTTATGGTAGAGTGGCCAGACGAAAGCCACTCCTCAGTAAAAGGCTCATGACAGCCCACTTGGAGTTTGCCAAAAGGTACCTAAAGACTTTTAGACCATGAGAAACAAGATTCTCTGGTCTGATGAAACAAGGATTGAAATGCCAAGCTTCACATCTGGAGGAAACCTGGCACCGTCCCTAAAGTGAAGCATGGTGGTGGCAGCATCATGCTGTGGGGGTGTTTCTCAGTGGCAGGGACTGGGAGACTGGTCAGGAACGAGGGAAAGATGAATGGAGCAAAGTACATAGAGATCCTTGATGAATACCTGCTCCAGAGCGCTCAGGACCTCAGACTGAGGTGAAGGTTCACCTTCCAACAGGACAACGACCCTGAGCACACAGCCAAGACAAGGAGTAGCTCCTCATCTAACCTGACAGAGCTTGAGAGGATCTGCAGAGAAGAATGTGAGAAACTCCCCAAATACAGGTATGCCAAGCTTGTAGCGTAATACCCAAGTAGACTCGAGGCTGTAATCGCTGCCAAAGGTGCTTCAACAAAGTACTGAGTAAAAGGTCTGAATACATATGTAAATGTGATGTTTCTTCTTTTTTTTATACATTTGCAAATATTTCTAAAAACCTATTTTTGCTTTGTTATTATTCGCTGGGGAAAACTGTCTGACCTCGCATTGGTAACTAAAGAGGGCGGAACTTGACTTTATACAGATGTGGGGGAAAATGGCCTTAAAGGTTTTTTTTGGGAATCCTGCCAGAGGGACCTGGCAACCCTGTTTGTGTCATGAACACGGTACGTGTATAACTACAACCAGTTAGCAATGCAGTCCAGCAAGACATTTCCAAGTTTCCTAGTTGCGATTAGCATGTGAAAGCGGCATCCTTATCAGCAAATATTAGTCTGGCTGTTGTGTAATACCCTTATTAAATTTAAAACATTAGCAATGTTAACTGTTCTTCTAGTCTCCAGTTGCACTGGAAATGCATGTGACTGTTTTTTTTAGGGGTATCTTGTTCTATCCATGTGACAGCCAGAGCTCCCTGGTGCGTTGGATTCCATTACCCTCAGCTGTAAAGAGGGAGGGCCAGGCCTGGGGAGTCAGATTGCAAGGGGGAAATCAAATGGCTGTTGAGATGGATTGATAATGGATTCCCAGAGTGTGGCTGTTGCGCTGCAGCTACAGTTAAACATCACTCTTCAAACATCTTATTGAACAATGCACACAAACCTGCCAGTGTCTCTCCATACTGCATAAGTTTGTGATGAGTAACTTTGCCTGAGAACTGAAGACTAGTGATTGCTTCCTGAGCTGAGGATTTAGCTCAGAGTCTTGTGCCGTGCAGAATGTCATGTAAAAATCATCCCAGCGTGAAATAGTTCCCAATCGTTCTGACACAGGACTCCTGGGTTCAAGCCCAGTCTGTCACATTGGTTCCGTGACCGGCATGGGTCTCTGAGAAAGAGGATGGCGAACGGGGGTGAAGTGTAATTTAGGTGGTTTGGTGAATAATGCTCATGTGATGAGTTAATGAAAACGTGTGTAAATTCCCCAAAGCAACGCTAGGCTAGCTCAGTGGGCTAACAGTCTTCTGACGCACAGGAGACCAAAGACAACATACCTTACTGCACTTATCTTGATTTGCCTGACTACACAGACTCCTTGCTCCAGCCAAACGCTACACCATGCCCACGGACGTTAGTTTCTTCTCTGCAATGAGTCTGGATCTGAGTACCTCCCTGATCCTTCAACGAATGCTAACACATTCGGGGCTATCTGATCCAGAAACCGATGGGTTGGGCTAAAGCCAGAACACACGTGGCTAAAGCGGCAGTTTGAAAATTCATCATTGGCTTTGATACTCTGATTGGTTAGAGACGATCCAATCACTGATGACTTTGTTTGTAAAATACCCCTTATTGCACTCATCAATACAAACAACTTCAATGATGGCCGTCTCAGACTAAAGTATGTAGTGAATGACAGAGCAGCGGAATAAATTTGTGTGAGTTGTCAAGGTAACCCTTGATGTGTTCTATTACGCCTTCCACCAATTTCACTCCATGACTTTGGGAAGCTGCTCAGTGAGGCTCCCCAGATCCCATTTCCAGAGGTGTCTGGAAGCAACTGTCTCGTCTCATTTTATGCTCAGTTTTCTTAATTAAATTTAGGAGAGCGTCAAGCCATCTTAGATTCATTACTCCACCTCTAAAATGTACCCAGAGTGCAAAATGAATGTGCAATCCATCCAGTCATACATTTCTCAGCCACTAATAATATCATGTTATAGATAGACACAAAACAGATTGAAAAAAAGTAAGGTAGCAACCATGAATATGCACACATCTCATTAAATTCGGAACAATGAAGTACAAAAGACTCATGCATTTAAGAGACTACCTGTTGAATATGGTCCTTATGGTAATAATTTGACTACTAACACTTTTTCCCTGATGAATTATCGCAGGTGAACGAGTAATTGCAAAATGCAGTTAGCAACAAAGTAATGTTCCTTGATTATTGGTTGACGCAATTTTTTCCGTGGCCAATCATGTGCCTCTGGGCAGACGTTATCTGAGCGCCCTGACAAGCGCGAGGTGTGTTGCTTGGTAAACTTCAGCCAGTACCAGAATGATAAAATGATTCCGATTGGTCAAAGCTGCGTCAGCTGTGAGGAGAACGGTATAAATATGCCCCGACCCTTTTCTCTAGCTGTAGGCTCTGTTGATTTCAGTGTGGTTGTGCTGGCGGGGGGGAAATATTGTTGTTGACCCTATGTGGGGAAGTATTTATAAAAGAGAACCTTTATAAAAAAAAAAGTTATTTATTTTGGGCAAACATCAAGGTAAGAGTTTATTTTATGCGATCCTCATTTAATACTCTGCAAGCAAACGTTCTGCTACACCATGAGGACTAATCAAAAATGTTGTTATACAAAGTTTTCGAAACATTAGCTAGGTATCGCTAACTTGGTTGTAACGTTATCTAGATGCAAGTTTACAATTTGATTCTAGCAAGAAACTTTCGCCAACTTGTCATCAAAACAAAGCTTTTAAGTTATGTAGACCATCTATGCCAAGTTGGCTTGCAAATTGTTGTTAAATTGTTATTGAACATTTTCCCGTTGTGTTTTTTTTTGTTTGTTTTTACAGCACTTTCAAAAAGGAACAAACGGTGTCACTATGGTTGTTGCTACAAGCACACTGAACAGTAAAAACGCTGAATGCATATCAGGATTGGTTGACCGTAGATACGACCAGGCTTGTATCGACAATGGTAAGCTTGGAAGTAGTATTATTATTCTACAATGTATACTTTCTTGTGTAGGCCTATATTTGCAACTGGGCATTTCTAGTCTCCAGCGCTTGTTTACTTCAATATTGGTGCATAGCAGCAGGGAAGAATGGAGCAGGAGGGTGGGAGGGGAGTGGATGGTGAAGTCAACAAAAGATGAAGTCATCTTTTCTCATCAGCTCTGTGCTAGCCTACAGGACTCAGTTATTTGTTAATGAAAGTTGTACTTTATGGAGACACTACATCAAATGTTGTTCAGTGTTTGTTCCATAATGTGCTTTTGCCTCGCACCTTCACTCAACTATTGTCTTTTTGTCTTCAATTAGAGCTGGATTTCTGGGACCACTGTCTGGCTGAACCCCACCTGAATGTGGAGGTGTCTGAGGACAGGACATGTCAGCAGCTGGCCAAGATGTTCGAGACCTGCCTGTCGCGGGCCAAAAAGACCACGCTGCACTGCTCGAAGGTGCTGGTCCCGGAGAAGCTCACTCGGAGGATAGCGCGTGACGTCCTGCGCCTGTCGTCGGGCGAGCCATGCGGCATGCGTGGCTGTGTGCTCTATGTGCACCTGGAACAGGAGAAGTGCTGCAAGCAGCTGGAGCGCATTGTGTACAACGCAGATGTGGTGCCCACCTTTGAGCTGACGCTGGTGTTCAAACAGGATGGCAGCGCCTGGCCCAGCCTCCGAGACTTCCTGCACATCGGTGCCTGTTTCACTCCAGGCTTCAGGCATGTGCTCAAACTCAGTCCGGGCTTCCGGCTCATCAAGAAGAAGCTCTACTCCTCCTCGGCTGGTACCGTGGTTGAAGAGTACTGAGGCAATGGTGGTGGGACTGGGGTGGTGTAAGGGTACAATGCACTTCTACACTTGAGTGTCTGAATGTAAAAATCACTCCTGGAGGGTCTTTTCTACATGTTTTTTTGTATGACTACAGTTTGGCAAGCGATAGAGTAGTGGTATACGAAGGTTATCGGAGGTGTCCAAAGGCCGGTCAACCAGCCTGTCTGTTCCAATGTCCAGAATGGTACAGCTTTATTCAAAATGGACAGGCTTGGTTACTGTAATGGGTTATGGTCTAATGCCTGAACAAGATTAGCATTACTGTCATTGACTTCACAATATTTGAACAGACTTTTCCAATCAGCTGAAGTTAAATGTAACATTCTGAGTATTTATATTGTCACAAACACCAGATGGGTGCAGTGAAATGTGTTTTATGGGGTTAAGTGCCTTGCTCAAGGGCACATTGACAGCTTTTATTGTTCACCTTGTCTGCTCTGGTATTCAAACCAGTGACCTTTCAGTGCTGGCTGTACGCTCTAACCGCTAGGCTACCTGCCACTCTTGGTTGATAGTCTTTGGTAATCAATAATTTTCCTACTCATGATTCAAAATTATAAAGATTTGGCAATTCATGTTTAATGTTGATGTCCTGGTTTTCCACATTTTAGTAAGTACATATTTTTCTTTGTTCAGTCACTAGCCACTTTGAAGTTGCATCAGTCTGTGGAGTTTGTTTCCAGATTTGTCCACTGTGTTCAGCAAAGTAAACACTCCTAGAGGAACAGGACTTGGAAAGTGGTCAGGGGCCATCATGTAGGTGTTCAATGCTGATTTGTGGGTATGTGTTTGTTAGCGAGTCATTGAATGTTTGTCCTTGTGAACATGCTGCTCATCAATGGCGCAGGCTCTCCAACCGCTGGATGCAGATGCCTTAAACTGCCATTAGAAAATGTTAATCAGTTTATTTTTTTGCACTTGTTTAGGTCCTAGCGTCACGGGATTTCTGTGGAGGTTCTTTTTATACCATTTTCTGTCGTTGCAATGCCGTTCTCAATTCACTGTTGCAGTGTTTAAGCAACTGTGGATTTTAAAATTCCTTTTGCAGGAAGTGGGAATCTTGTCTTTTTGACAATAAAACATTTTAAACTGACTTGTCAAGTGTTTAAATATTAATTCAAATGTTTTCCAATCTGGGTTCAACTGCGTTACATTCAACTGAAGTTGGTGAATTCTAATTTTGAAAAATTTGAATTTGACTACAGAATGCAAGTGTTTTTAAAATGGTAAGAAATTGACTTGCCACTAGTCTTGTACAAGAGTTTTTGGCTAATCCATCACCTAGCCAGCTGTGGCGTCTATTCTGGTGCTATGAATGAGACACTAGACATGAGACAAGTTGCACAATACAGGCTTTTCAAAACGTGGCAGCAATATGAACATGACCAGTGGGATTCTCTGTGCTGGGGGGCTGGCATAACACAGAATTTTCAGCATGGTGCATTACAGAATTATCCCATCTAGAAATGCCCATTTCATAGTCTCTCATATGCATGACACTGGGGGAAAAACTACTGGTCCTTGACTGCTTCCCTGTTGCCTTGGGTCATCTAGCAGCATACAACAGGTGGGCCTGATGCTGATTGGTTAACTACATTTCAGCCGGTGTCTATTCCACAAGTTACCACCAGCTAAATTTACCATATGATGAAATGTCTATTTGCTCTGTTCCATTTGACTGCACAATTCATTTATCAGCTGAGTCAGGCACTTCAAACTTGTTCACTATAAAAAGCATCTAGACAGTTTTCAACAAGAACTTTGGCTGTCTGACATTTGCAGCATTAGATGTTTTCACTAGAAGTACAGAAGCGGCTTTAAATCTAGATTTGACAAATCTATTCCAAATTCTTCAAATTTCACAACACACTGGTGTTCCGAAAATATTTTATAGGGGTTGAATTTACACATTTTTTGGGGGGGTGGGGGATGCAGAAAAAAGCCTGCTGAAGTTGTCTATCCATCTGCTAATACAGGACTAGTGAAGACCCAGTGCACTACTTCTGTAAAAACAAATGTGTTAACCATTTGTAACGAGTGATAATCTGACCAAAATCCATCTGAAAATACATGCTTGATGTGTTTTGCAGTTTCTTGAAATACTTTGCAAATGCAACTAATTTCTCAAACTGAAATGGTCTATTCATGCCTTTCCATTTTAGTAGACTCTTATCCAGAGCAACTTACAGTAGTGAGTGCATACATTTTCATACTGGACCTCTGTGGGAATCGAACCCACAACCCTAGCTCTACCAACTGAGCCACATCACATCATAAACCACTTGATGTCTCAATGTATTAAATTACTATATTGTGCGTAGTTTTTCTTTATGGCGATGGAAAGTCTACAGGTACAAACCCAGATGACCAGCCTATGTATAACAGCCTCCACTCTTCTGGGAAGGCTTTCTACTAGATGTTGGAACATTGTTGCAGGGACTTTCTTCCATTCAGTCACAAGCATTAGTGAGGTCAGGCACTGATGTTGGGCGATTAGTCCTGGCTCACAGTCGGTGTTCCAATTCATCCCAAAGGTGTTCGATGGGGTTGAGGTCAGGGCTCTGTGCAGGCCACTCAAGTTCTTCCACACCGATCTCGACAAACCATTTATGTATGGATCTCGCTGTGTGCACGGGGGCATTGTCATGCTAGAAGAGCAAAGGGCCTTCCCCAAACTGTTGCCACAAAATTGGAAGCACAGAATCATCTAGAATGCCATTGCATGCTGTAGAGTTAAGATTCACCTTCACTGGAACTAGCCTGAACAATGAAAAACAGCCCCAGACCATTATTCCTCCTCCACCAAACTTTACAGTTGGCACTATGCATTCGGGCAGGTAGGGTTCTCCTGTCATCCGCCAAACCCAGATTTGTCCGTCGGACTGCCAGATGGTGAAGCATGATTCATCACTCTAGAGAACGATTCCACTGCTCCAGTCCAATGGCGGCAAGCTTTACACCACTCCAGCCGACACTTGGCATTGCGCATGGTACTCCTAGGCTTGTGTGCAGCTGCTAAGCAATGGAAACCCATTTCATGAAGCGCCCGATGAACAGTTCTTGTGCTGACATTGCTACCAGAGGCAGTTTGAAACTCGGTAGTGAGTGTTGCAGCCAAGGACAGATGATTTTTAGCACTTTGATGTGGATGTTTTGTGTCTTTGCTCATACAGTTGAAGTCAGAAGTTTACATACCATTAGGTTGGAGTCATCAAAACTCGTTTTTCAACCAATCCACAAATTTCTTGTTAACAAACTATAGTTTTGGCAAGTCGGTCAGGACATCTACTTTGTGCATGACACAAAGTAATTTTTCCAACAATTGTTTACACACAGATTATTTCACTTATAATTCACTGTATCACAATTCCAGTGGGTCAGAACTTTACATACACTAAGTTGACTGTGCCTTTAAACAGCTTGGAAAATTCCAGAAAATGATGTCATGGATTTAGAAGCTTCTGATAGGCTAATTGACATCATTTGAGTCAATTGGAGGTGTACCTGTGGATGTATTTCAAGGCCTACCTTGAACTCAGTGCCTCTTTTCTCGACATCATGGGAAAATCTAAAGAAATCAGCGAAGACCTCAGAACAATTTTTTTGAATTCCACAAGTCTGGTTCATCCTTGGTAGCAATTTCCAAACGCCTGAAGGTACCACGTTCATCTGTACAAACAATAGTATGCAAGTATAAACACCATGGGACCACGCGGCCGCCATACCACTCAGGAAGGAGACGCGTTCTGTCTCCTAGAGATGAACGCACTTTGGTGCGAAAAGTGCAAATCAATCCCAGAACAACAGCAGTACCTTGTGAAGATGCTGGAGGAAACGGGTACAAAAGTATCTATATCCACAGTAAAACAAGTCCTATATCGACATAACCTGAAAGGCCACTCAGCAAGGAAGAAGCCACTGCTCCAAAACCGCCATTAAAAAAAGCCAGACTACGGTTTGCAACTGCACATGGGGACAAAGATTGTACTTTTTGGAGAAATGTCCTCTGGTCTGATGAAACAAAATAGAACTGTTTGGTCATAATGACTATCGTTATGTTTGGAGGAAAAAGGGGGATGCTTGCAAGCCGAAGAACACCATCCCAACCGTGAAGCACAGGGGTGGCAGCATCATGTTGTGGAGGTGCTTTGCTGCAGGAGGGACTGGTGCACTTCACAAAATAGATGGCATCATGAGGATGGAGAATTATGTGGATATATTGAAGAAACATCTCAAGACATCAGTCAGGCAGTTAAAGCTTGGTCGCAAATGGGTCTTCCAAATGAACAATGACCCCAAGCATACTTCCAAAGTTGTTACAAAATGGCTTAAGGACAACAAAGTCAAGGTATTGGAATGGCCATCACAAAGCCCTGACCTCAATCCTATAGAACATTTGTGGTCAGAACTGAAAAAGCGTGTGCGGGCAAGGAGGCCTACAAACCTGACTCAGTTACACCAGCTCTGTCAGGAGGAATGGGCCAAAGTTCACCCAACTTATTGTGGGAAGCTTGTGGAAGGCTACTCAAAATGTTTGACCCAGGTTAAACAATTTTTAGGCAATGCTACCAAATACTAATTGAGTGTATGTAAACTTCTGACCCACTGGGAATGTGATGAAAGAAATAAAAGCTGAAATAAATCATTCTCTCTACTATTATTCTGACATTTCACATTCTTAATTTAAAGTGGTGATCCTAACTGACCTAAGACAGGGAATTTTTACTACGATTAAATGTCAGGAATTGTGAAAAACTGAGTTTAAATGTACTTGGCTAAGGTGCATGTAAACTTCCGACTTCAACTGTAACTTTGCACCTTTTGATGTAAATGTTTGAGGACAGGGTTTTGTTCTTTCTGGTTCCATTAGAATGACAATCCCAAAGAAAATGACAGGACAACAACTCTTACAACTCCAACTATTGAATCCTGCAAAATACTGTTCTTTATTATACAGTTACCTACAGCAGAGATGCTGAAAAAAGTTTTTTACAGCACTACAGACGTCTATATCGTTCTGCTTACACAAGTAAAAGCCCAGTGCACTACTTTTGTGATACTTTTTTTTTTCTTCTTAATATTATTTTTTCATTCCCGATCTTTCAGGGGGTGCTGCAACACCCTCAGCACCCCTACTTCCCGTGGCTCTGATGATACATTGAACAATCGCATCATGTCCATGATCTTAACGAATACGCTGGTTCTGTAGGGCCTAGGCAGAGGTAAACATGCTCTAGGGCAGGCGACTGGCATTCCATGACGGGTCAAGATGGCGTAGCGGTTCGGAGGTGGCAGCTTGTGCGTAAATAGCGCAGAGGGATGTTTATGTAAGTACATCAGATGACCGGATGACCCCTGGCTAATAACAGGCAGAGAGAGTGTGACATTTCTCGCTGACTCTTTAATGGTAGGGGGGCCTCTAGGCTGATCTGTGGACAACGTTGCTGGACTCGACTGGACACTTAATGAGAAGGTGCCAAATTTGAGGGCTCTAACTATGTCACTTTTGTGGGACATTCACTAAGGTGGCACAACACAGAGTATGAATACTCTAATGAACTTTCTCACCATTTTGAATGCTTTATGATGGAAGGGTTTAGGGTCAGTGGTCTAGATAAGGCCTAGATTCTAGGCCTTAGAATGTATGGCCACTACAGTACCAGACCTATTGCAAAGTTATAATGTTTTTTACGATCAAATTATTAATCTGTAATTTGTAAACCGAAATTATACATGGGGCAACATGTATCCTTAACATTACAGAGCCTTGCAAACCCTTAAAGGTCAATGCAGCCATTTTTCTCTCAATATTAAATCATTTCTGTGTAAAAATTAAGTACCTTACTGTAAATGTTTTAATTTAATATGGTAAAAAAAGAGAAAAAAATAGCTTCTTAGCAAAGAGCAATTTCTCAAGCAAGAATTTAGCTAGGAGTGGTTTGAGTAGGGAGGGGAGAACAGAACATTTGCTGTTATTGGCAGAGAGGTTTGGATCCATAGCAGCGGGAAGTAGGGATGCTGCAGCAACCCCTGATAAATCTGATCTGTTATTTTTTTAAAGTCCATTATTAGCGGACCTATATATAACTGTCTGTAGCACGGTCAGGGTAAGGAAACAAACTTGTCATTTTGTAATTTGGGTGAACTATCCTTAGATTTCTTGTCTTTAAGTTCTTGAAATTTGATTTGAGTATGCAATGTATACATCAAATTTGTTTTGCTGAAATTAAGTGTTTTATCTTGGCATATATTTCTCTCTGACCTGCTCCTTCCCTGGGGTTAATTGTGGTGTGGTCGTAGCCATACGTAGTCTTGAGCTGGAGTTTCCTCAGTGTTTATTGAAGACAGTAAATACTTGAAACTCTCCTTTCCTCTCCTTCCATACCTCTTACCTCAACCCAAACCGATTAATATAATGTCCACTAGCATAAGCATAGGTTTGGATATGCCATGACTGGAAAACAGATTTTAAGCCAGGTTGAAGTCCTAGTGTGAAAACACTCAACACAGAGGCCTAAAGTAATTAGCCTCAAGGCCAAACCTCGTAAAACTATGTTCAATGGAAGATGTATATACGAAAGTTCAAATAACGCACACACATCTCAAGTCAGGAAGCGGGGGCTTCATATGGAAGAGTACTGGAGCCCCCCCACCCTCCACTCAAATGTTTTGTAGGCATGATGGATACTCTCTCTCTTGAGCACTCACAGGCTCTTTGTCAACGTGACTGCTTCCTACACGATGTTTCCCACTAGTAGTCTCTCTTCCCAAGTCATTGGATATGGGTATTTAGGAGTCTTAGGAGAGGGGTAGGGCCTAAGGCCATAGAATAACCCCTGACTCAGATCGGGGCCCCGTTCCAGGAATATTGACATTTGATGAACTTGGCCAGAGTGTGCATACGTCATACTGTACATCAACATGGTATTAAGTCTTAGCTGGCTGTCTTGTGGGGAATGGTCAAGATCATCTTTGTAAACACCAGGACAATCTGAGCTGGAGACGTTTGTGGCTCTGGCAGTACACCCTTTGTTTTGCGCCCCTAGAACCAGTATCTGTGCTCTTAATTTGATAGCTTTTTGACGAACTGTCTAACCAGTTTCCACCATGTGATTTAAGTTTGAACGTTTATGTACACAGCATCTAGTCTTGTTTTTCTGATGAGAAAATTTGTCAATTAAATACAAAAGTGAGTTTTGTCTTGTTTCAACATATAATTATTGTATGGAGTTCAGAGATTCTTGAAAGATGGTACGATCTCAACTTTTCTTTCACAAATATTTTTCTTAATATTAACAAAATGTGAAATATACAGTAAATCAAATCAAATGTATTTATATAGCCCTTCTTACATCAGCTGATATATCAAAGTGCTGTACAGAAACCCAGCCTAAAACCCCAAACAGCAAGCAATGCAGGTGTAGAAGCACGGTGGCCAGGAAAAACTCCCTAGAAAGGCCAAAACATAGGAAGAAACCTACATCACTGACAGTACCAGTCAAAAATGTGGACACACCTACTCATTCAAGGGTTTTTCTTAATTTTTACTATTTTCTACATTGTAAAATAACAGTGAAGACATCTAAATTATGAAATAATAAATATGGAATCATGTAGTAACCAAAAAAGTGTTAAACAAATCAAAATATATGTTATATTTGAGATTCATCAAAGTAGCCACCCTTTGCCTTGATGACAGCTTTGCACACTCTTGGCATTCTCTCAAACAGCTTCACGAAGAATGCTTTTCCTCATGAAGGTCAGCCTTGAAGGTCAGCCTTGAAGGAGTTCCCACATATGCAGGCTGCTTTTCCTTCACTCTGCAGTCCAACTCATCCCGAACCATCTCAATTGGGTTGAGGTCAGGTGATTGTGGAGGTCAGGTCATCTGATGCAACACCATCACTCTCCTTCTTAGTCAAATAGCCCTGACACAGCCTGGAGGTGTGTTTTGGGTCATTGTCCTGTTGAAAGACAAATGATAGTCCCATTAAGCGCAAACCAGATGGGATGGCGTATCACTGCAGAATGCTGTGGTTGCCATGCTGGTTAACTGTGCCTTGAATTCTAGATACATCACTGACAGTGTCAGCAGCAAAGCACCCACACACCATCACACCTCCTCCTCCATGCTTCACGGTGGGAACCACACATGTGGAGATCATCCATTCACCTACTCTGCATCTCACAAAGACAAAGACTCATCAGACCAAAGGACAGATTTACACAGGTGTAATGTCCATTGCTCGTGTTTCTTGGCCCAACAAGTCTCTTCTTATTATTGGTGTCCTTTAGTAGTGGTTTCTTTGCAGCAATTCAACCATGAAGACCTGATTCATGCAGTCCCCTCTGTTGATGTTGAGATGTGTCCGTTACTTGAACTCTGTGAAGCATTTATATGGGCTGCAAATTCTGAGGCTGGTAACTCTAATGAACTTATCCTCTGCAGCAGAGGTAACTCTGGGTCTTTCTTTCCTATGGCGGTCCGCATGAGAGCCAGTTTCATCATAGCGCTTGATCATTTTTGCGATTGCACTTGAAGAAACTTTCAAAGTTCTTGAACTTTTCCAGATTGACTGACCTTCATGTCTTAAAGTAATGATGGACTGTTGTTTCTCTTTGCTTATTTGAGCTGTTCTTGTCATAATAGGAACTTGGTATTTTACCAAATAGGGCTATCTTCTGTATACCACCCCTACCTTGTCACAACACAACTGATTGGCTCAAATGCATTAAGAAGTAAAGAAATTCAACAAATTAACTTTTAACAAGGCACTGTTAATTGAAATGCATTCCAGGTGACTACCTCATGAAGCTGGTTGAGAGAATGCCAAGAGTGTGCAAAACTGTCATCAAGGCAAAGGGTGGCGACTTTGAAGAATATCAAATATAAAATATATTTTGATTTGTTTAACACTTTTTTGGTTAGTGCATGATTCCATATGTGTTATTTCATAGTTTTGATGTCTTCACTATTATTCTACAATGTAGAAAATCAAATCAAATTATATTTGTCACATGCGCCAAATACTTACAAGCCCTTAACCAACAATGCAGTTAAGAAAAAAAAGTGTTAAGTATTTACTAAAATAAACTGAAGTAAAAAATAAGAAAAAGAAAAATAGAAAATTAACAAATAATTAAGTAGCAAAACTTAAAATAACAGTACGAGGCTATATACAGGGTTTACCGGTACAGAGTCAATGTGCGGGGGGAACTGGTTAGTCGAGGTAATTGAGGTAATATGTACATGTAGGTAGAGGTAAAGTGATAATAAACAGAGAGTAGCAGCATCTTAAGACTGGTGGGTGGGGTGGGGACAATGCAAATAGTCCAGTTAGTCATTTGATTAGCTGTTCAGGAGTCTTATGACTTGGGGGTAGAAGCTGTTAAGAAGCTTTTTTTGACCTAGACTTGGTTCTCTGGTACCGTTTGCCGTCCAAAAATAGTAAAGATAAAGAAAAACCCTGGAATGAGTAGGTGTGTCCAAACTTTTGACGAGTACTGTACATTTTGATAGACCAAAGTATCAGCTATCACGCCATGTAAAGGAACAACCTCATTTTTGTTTTCTTTCATAAAATGCAATAAACTGGACTCCGTCAGACACCATAAAAGGCTATTTATTTTTAACAAGTGTTTGGAGGCCTTGATTGTTTCATTCTAACATCAGATTGTTCACATTTGTAATACGAATCCAAACTTCTTTTTGCTTTGTTTTATCGCACTATATAATGCTTCAGGGCTAACTTCTTTAGCATTTTGGCATGTTTTTCTAGATTCAGAACATAAAACAACATTTATAAAGCAAACATTATCCGTAGGTCTACTAGCCCAGCAAATTATTAAATAGTTGAAGCACATGTTGCAGAAGAGCTTTTAAAATATTTATTCCGAATATTGACAAAATAATATATCTTACGGGGGTTAGCGATCAGTGACAGAGTTGACAAGCCTCTTATGGACTTGACAACAGATCTCAAAACAGACATAGTATTCAGACCCCTTGACTTTTTTCACATTTTGTTACGTTACAGCCTTATTAAAAAATGTATTAAATAAAATAAAAATCTCAGTAATCTACACACAGTACCTCATAATGACAAAGTGAAAACAGGTTTTTATCATTTTTACAAATGTATTAAAAACAAAAATACCTTATTTACATACAGTTGAAGTTTTCATACACTTAGGTTGGAGTCATTAAAACTCGTTTTTCAACCAATCCACAAATGTTTTGTTAACAAACTATAGTTTTGGCAAGTCAGTTAGGACATCTACTTTGTGCATGACACAAGTCATTTTTCCAACAATTGTTTACACAAATATTATTTCACTTATAATTCACTGTATCACAATTCCAGTGGGTCAGAAGTTTACATACACTAAGTTGACTGTGCCTTTAAACAGCTTGGAAAATTCCAGAAAATGTCATGGCTTTCGAAGCTTCTCATAGGCTAACTGACATCATTTGCGTCAATTGGAGGTGTACCTGTGGATGAATTTCAAGGCCTACCTTCAAACTCAGTGCCTCGTTGCTTGACATCATGGGAAAATCAAAAGAAATCAGCCAAGACCTCAGAACAAAAATTGTAGACCTCCACAAGTCTGGTTCATCCTTGGGAGCAATTTCCAAATGCCTGAAGGTACCACGTTCATCTGTACAAACAATAGTACGCAAGTATAAACACCGTGGGACCACGCAGCTGTCATACCGCTCAGGAAGGAGACGCGTTCTGTCTCCTAGAGATGAACGTACTTTGGTGCGAAAAGTGCAAATCAATCCCAGAACAACAGCAAAGGACCTTGTGAAGATGCTGGAGGAAACCAGTACAAAAGTATCTATATCCACAGTAAAACGATTCCTATATCGACATAACCTGAAAGGCCACTCAGCAGGGAAGAAGCCGCTGCTCCAAAACCACCATAAAAAAGCCAGACTACGGTTTGCAACTGCACATGGGGACAAAGATTGTACTTTTTGGAGAAATGTCCTCTGATCTGATGAAACAAAAATAGAACTGTTTGGCCATAATGACCATCTTTATGTTTGGAGGAAAAAGGGGGAGGCTTGCAAGCAGAAGGACACCATCCCAGCCGTGAAGCACAGGGGTGGCAGCATCATGTTGTTGGGGTGCTTTGCTGCAGAAGGGACTAGTGCACTTCACAAAATAGATGGCATCATGCAGAAGGAGAATTATGTGGACATATTGAAGAAACATCTCAAGACATCAGTCAGGAAGTTAAAGCTTGGTCGCAAATGGGTCTTCCAAATGGACAATGACCCCAAGCATACTTCTAAAGTTGTTGCAAAATGGCTTAAGGACAACAAAGTCAAGGTATTGGAGTGACCATCACAAAGCCCTGACCTCAATCCCATAGAAAATTTGTGGGCAGAACTGAAAAAGCGTGTGCTACAAACCTGACTCAGTTACACCAGCTCTGTCAGGAGGAATGGGCCAAAATTTACCCAATTTATTGTGGGAAGCTTGTGGACGGCTACTCGAAATGTTTGATCCAAGTTAAACAATTTAAAGGCAATGCTACCAAATACTAATTGAGTGTATGTAAACTTCTGACCCACTGGGAATGTGATGAAAGAAATAAAAGCTGAAATAAATCATTCTCTCTATTATTATTCTGACATTTCACATTCTTAAAAGTGGTGATCCTAACTGACCTAAGAAAGGGAATTTTTACTAGGATTAAATGTCAGGAATTGTGAAAAAACGGAGTTTAAATGTATTTGGCTAAGGTGTACGTAAACTTCTGACTTCAACTATAACTATTCAGACCCTTTGCTATGAGAGTCAAAATTGAGCTCAGGTACATCCTGTTTCCATTGATCATCCATGAGATGTTTTTACAACTTGATTGGAGTCCACCTGTGGTAAATTCAATTGATTGGACATGATTTGGAAAGGCACACACCTGTCTATATAAGGTCCCACAGTTGACATTGCATGTCAGAGCAAAACCCAAGCCATGAGGTTGAAGGGATAGCCCATAGAGCTCCGAGACAGGATTGTATCGAGGCACAGATCTGGGAAAGGGCACCAAAACATTTCTGCAGCATTGATGGTCCCCAAAAACAAAGTGGCTCCATCATTCTTAAATGGAAGAAGTTTGGAACCGCCAAGACTCTTCCTAGAGCTGTCTGCCCGAACAAACTGAGCAATCGGGGGAGAAGGGCATTGGTCAGGGAGGTGACCAAGTACCCGATGGTCACTCTGACAGAGCTCTAGAGTTCCTCAGTGGAGATGGGAGAATCTTCCAGAAGGACAACCATCTGTGCAGCACTCTACCAGTCAGGCCTTTATGGTAGAGTGGCCAGACAGAAGCCACTTCTCAGTAAAAGGCACATGACAGCCCGCTTCGTGTTTGCCAAAAGGCACCTTAAGACTCTCAGGCCATGAGAAACAAGATTCTCTGGTCTGATGATACCAGGATTGAAATGCCAAGCTTCACGTCTGGAGGAAACCTGGCACCGTCCCTACGGTGAAGCATGGTGGTGGCAGCATCATGCTGTGGGGACGTTCTTCAGCTGCAAGGACTGGAAGACTAGTCAGGATTGATGAACAGAGCAACGGGCAGAGAGATCCTTGAAGAAAACCTGCTCCAGAGCTCTCAGGACCTCGGACTGGGGTGAAGGTTTACCTTCCAACAGGACAACAACCCTAAGCACACAGTCAAGGCAATTAAGGAGTGGCTTTGGGACAAGTCTCTGAATGTCCTTGAGTGGCCCAGAGCCCAGACTTTAACCTGATCGAACATCTCTGGAGAGACCTGAAAATAGCTGTGCAGCAACGAAGGCACTGTCTATTTGCCTCTAAAAATAAATGTTCTGTAGAAACATTTGTAAAATATGGAAAATGATTCATTTGAATATCTCTAATAAAAACAACCATTCTATCAGTACTCTGACAGAGTTGACATTTGACCAAAAAATTTGAGTTTATGTTTTACGGAGTTGACATATTGCATAATCTTCTTCATTATTCAAGTGGTATACTTAGTAGCAATTTAGTTTTTCCTCAGTTGCTTTATCACTCTAAAATCTAATTAAAATTAACACATTTGAACCATAACTTAATTCTACCTTAATCTATAAGGGAGATGGAGTTGACAGGTTATGGTTGTGACCATGGTGATTTCAAAATTGTTTGTTTAAATCTATCAAAAGTAATGGACTTTCAGGACCATGCGTTGATTTGAAGTAGGAGAAGGCCATTGCAAGACACTGCATGAGATCCTTTATCAGTTCATATTAATTATTTCAAGTTTTTGGAATTTAAAACACTTTTTGGGGGAGCTTGAAATTGTGATCCTTTGTTCTGGACAAGGGCATTTCCTGGCACAGAGCAAGACATGGAAATTAATAATATTGTTTTTTAATTAGAATATTTAAAAAATATTTTCCCTTTATAAAATTCCCCCAAATGTCACTTAAGCTCAAATAATTAATCAAAATCTTCTTCTTTTTTTAATATAAAAATACCGTTTCCCTGTCGGACAAAGAATGTCCCGACTTTCAAGAATCCCTTAGTTACATTTCAAAAGCAGATATGTCTTACAGCACAGAGGCAATCTGGGAAATCAAACAAAAAAAGAGGTCACCCACCACTTTTTTTGTAAATAGCTGAGGGATGGGGCTAGAGAGATGTAACCAGAAACAATATGACTAACCCTCTGTGCGGCAGGTTTGTTTGCATCAGCCAGGCCTTTAACCGCTCTATCAGACACTTTCCCCAGGGCTGAGAGACTCGGAAGGTCACCCTCATGCTAATAGCTGTGAACAAAGGGGGATGTCTCTGTCTGGGTTCCACATTAAAAGCCTTGGGTGCTCATTGGCACGATAAAGAACCCGCCTCTGTCGTCCATTACTGGTGGCGTTCCCCTTTGTTCTGAGTGATCATCAGGCTCTCTCTGTCTCTCACCCTGTGAGGCAGAGCTCGATGTGGACTAGTGGGTTGGATTAAATGTGGAAGACACATTTCAGTTGAAGGCATTCAGTTGTACAACTGACTAGGTATCCCCTATTCCCCTTTTACAGTTGCAAATACCTCCTCCAATCACAACCAGGCCCAATCACTGTTCAGCCCTTCACTCAGTCTTGTACAGCTGCTGTTGGGATTTTTAAAAAACACACAAAAAACAGCCGCATCAATTCAACGTCTATTCCACATTGGTTCAACGTAATTTCATTGAACTGACGTGGGAACAACGTTGATTCAACCAGAGTTGTGCCCAGTGAGCAGTATCATGATATGTATTCAGAAATGTGTATGGTTATCCCATTGTGAATTATTTTTGCAGTCTCATCCTATGTGTGTGTGTGTGTGTGTGTGTGTCTCTAAGCGTGTGTGTCTGTATGCCTTTGTGTGTTTGTGTGTACGTAAGCATGTGCGTGTCTGTGTGTGTGTGGCTGTGTAAGTGTGTGTGTGTGTGTGTGTGTGTGTGTGTGTGTGTGTGTGTGTGTGTGTGTGTGTGTGGCTGTGTGTGTGTGTGTGTGTGTGTGTGTGTGTGTGTGTGTGTGTGTGTGTGTGTGTGTGTGTGTGTGTGTGTGTGTGTGTGTGTGTGTGTGTGTGTGTGTGTGTGTGTGTGCACAGCTGCAGCTGCCTGACCCTGGTGCTGAGGACTGTCTGCTGATCCAGTGAAATGCCTGCCAGAGCTGTGCTGCTCCTCACACAGGGGAGCAAGATCACTCTCACTCTTTCCTCTCAAAGGCCAAATGCACTACACAGGCAAAAAACACTCCGCCCAAACACACTACTACACAGGCTCAAACACTGTACACAGCTCACAACACACCCTACTACTTGTCGCTGTCTGAAATTGTACAGAGATCTTACAGTTCTTTTCCTAAACAACTGCTTCTTTAGATATGACAGAAATGCACCAACTAGACTAGTTTTAAGTTTATTTGCCGTGTGTCAATTTAAAAAGATTGGAACTCTTACTCAATCTAATGAATGGCATGCACTTTCTAATCTAGACTTTATAGCTACTGTCAGTTCTAGAACAGACCACACCACCTATACAACGCAACCTAAATCCTCAAACAACAACTCTCTGCCAAATACAGTCTAATTCCTCACAATGTCAGACATATAACATTTCAAGTACAGTAATGAGTGACATGTTTACAACGTAAACAAAGATGATGAATTATATTTCTAACCTCTCTGATGTAAGTGCCTCAGATATTATTATTTTTTCTTCATTCTGAGTAGATTTGGACATTTTTCTTCTGCATATAGTATATAGCACCGAGAAAAGGTTTAATCAACCAAGTATTGATAAACCAATATTATAGGCACTTTAATCCACTTTTGAGGCCTTGGCTACCCAACGCTGACTATACAGTATGCCTAATTATAAGAATAATAATAAGAAGAAGATGTTTTATTGTCACATACACCGGATAGGTGCAGTGAAATGTGTTATTTTACAGCGTCAGCTAATCTCGCCCTTCAAAATTTTACCGCCCCCAAGAGGCCCATAGATGTACTTGCCAACTAAATTGAAATAACATCTGGTGATGATCGTTCTTCATTGGGGAGGGAGGGGGGCTTGGCTTGGACATTGGCACCCAGTTATGTAGCTTGTATTGACCAATGACCATTTTACAGGACGTTCCCTCCGGAATGTACCGATCCGAATAAGTACGAGTGAACCTAATAAATCCATCCCTATAACAGGCCATTGACTTGGGACCATTCATTTTTCTGGCGCCACCCAAGGGGGGCGTTGTCTCTCTGTTGACGTTTTCTTGAATGCTGAAAGTAGGTCGCCGTCCAACCCAAAATCACCTCGGGCTAGGATGGTCCCTGCAATGCACTGTCCGCCACTGCTGCCAAGACTCGAGTACACCAAAATAAGTTGCGTCTAAAAAAAAATGTTACATAACCATTCGCTTACGCACATTGGTACATAACATTAGCAAGGTGTCCTTGTAAATGTTCATTTGAGGAATGTTTCTAAGTATTCTACGAAGTGTTTACTAAGTGATGATAACCTTCAACAGATTCTATATGTTTACTCACCTTAAAACACAATGACCTACCATATCCCTGGAAATATATAAGATTAAAGTGATAAATCAACAATATACTTCATGAGAAAATATTGTCAACAGTGACCATAGACTGCTCACATCGTAAGGAAACCAAATGTAATTTTGTAATTTCGGTGAGCTATCCCTTTAAGCTTGCGAGAGGCATGATACAACTAACACCAAGATGTTACCCTGTAAAGGGCGCCTGCATATACCTGACTGATAGAACATCCATTTCCCCATATTCTGAAAACTATAAACATGTTAACCCTCTTGTGCAGGCACACCTTCTCATTCTCCGTAGTGCTAGGTTGATATTTATCACTCATTTTCTAAATGTGGCCTTTGTAACCTTCAGACAGTTTAACCTTTTCCAAAAGCACCAAAATAGATTCAGAGCATGGCACGTGTGTAGAAAGTCACGTCTCCCTGCTGGGATGCCAGGAGTAACCCAGTGAATTGAGCCCGTTGTCAAGGGACTGGTGAGAGAATGAGAGAGCACTCCTACTTCTCTGCTGCCAGTGGCGTACCACAGTTTCGTGGGGCCCCCGCAAGATCTGTGAAAGTAATATTTTGTAAATTGTGTAATGGTATTATTGTCAACCTAAAATGTTGTCATATAATCATAAATATTGTTTATACGGGTTTTATGCACATTTTTTGAAAAAATACCCTCTAAAATATACATAAACCAACATTAAAGTCCCCCCAAAAAAAGATTTGGAAAGCTGAGAGTGCTATTATATGATACAATATCAGTACTTGTCGCATTTACAAGTCCATCATCTACTGACTGTGGATTAACTGCATTGTTTGAATGGAATGTTGGCATATTGGCAGTTAATTTGAAAATCATTCCTCTAAAACTAGCTAGCTAGCTAACATACAGTGCAGATAAATTCTTCAAATTCATTATTTTACATAATATCTTATCACAGCACTGACAAACAATGATTGACCAACTCCCTGACCCAAATGACTGACCTTTGTCCCATGGCTGACCAAGTGTTGGTCCTATGTTTCATGAGATGAAATAAAAGATCCCAGAAACGTTCTATACGCACCAAAATATTATTTCTCTCAAATGGTGTGCAAAAATTTGTTTACATCCCTGTTAGTGAGCATTTCTCCTTTGCCAAGATAATCCATCCACCTGACAGGTGCGGCATATGAAGACGCTGATTAAACAGCATGATCATAACACAGGTGCGCCTTGTGCTGGGGACAATAAAAGACCACTTTAAAATGAGCAGTTTTGTCACAACACAATGCCACAGATGTCTCAAGTTTTGAGGGAGCGCGCAATTGTCATGCTGACTGCAGGAATGCCCACCAGAGCTCTTGCCAGAGAATGTAATGTTAATTTCTCTACAATAAGCCACCTCCAAAATCGTTTTGGATAAATTGGCAGTACGTCCAACCGGCCTCACAACCTCAGACCACGTGTATGGTGTTGTGTTGTGAACAGAGTACCCCATAGTGGCTGTGGGGTTATGGTATGGGCAGGCATAATCTACAGACAACGAACATAATTGCATTTTATCGATGGCAATTTGAATGCACAGACATACCGTGTCAAGATCCTGAGGCCCATTGTCGTGCCATTCATCCGCCGCCATCACCTCATGTTTCAGCATTATAATGTATTATAATGTGTACAGATCCATGTTGCAAGGATCTGTACACAATTCCTGGAAGCTGAAAATGTCCTAGTTCTTCCATGGTCTGCATACTCACCAGACATGTCACCCAGAGCATATCTGGGATGCCCTGGATCGACGTGTACGGCAGCGTGTTCCAGTTCCCGCCAATACCCAGCAACTTCACACAGCCATTGAAGAGGAGTGGGACAACATTTCATAAGCCACAATCAACAGCCTGATCAACTCTACGGGAAGGAGATGTGTCGTGCTGCATGAGGAAAATGGTGGTCACACCAGATACTGACTGGCTTTCTGATCCACGCCCCTACCTTTTTTCTGTGTCTGTGACCAACAGATGTATATCTGTACTCCCAATCGTGCAATTCATAGATTAGGGCCTAAAGAATTTATTTCAATTGACTTATTTCCTTAAATTAACTATAACTCGGTATATGGGGCATACAACAATCTCAAGTTTTTAGACTTTGACAGAATCAATAGATCACTTATTCTGGTATTGCCCCTATGGAGTTTGTTTCTGGTCACAGGTTCAGGAATGGTTAAAAAAAATCACAACATGCACTTAAAATGAACCTTACAAATAGCAATGTTGGGCGATTTGGAAAGCCATAGTCAGTCAATAAATAATATCATAATACTCAAAGGAAAGGTTTTCATAATTAGCTCACAATCTGTGGATAATATACGATTAGAAAGATTCCAAAATGTTGTAAAACATCACAGCACAATTGAAAAATATATGACACATGGACACCAAACAAGGGTGGTCTATGGTGATAGGTGGGATGGGCTGAGAGTGGATGAGGGTTGGGATTAAAGAGTTTGTTTGGTAATGTATTGTTGTTATATATAAAAGTACCATGTATGTAAAATGTATGTATATGTAACAAAAAAGCTGTAAAAAAATATATACTGCTCAAAAAAATAAAGGGAACACTAAAATAACACATCCTAGATCTGAATGAAAGAAATAATCTTATTAAATACTTTTTTCTTTACATAGTTGAATGTGCTGACAACAAAATCACACAAAAATAATCAATGGAAATCCAATTTATCAACCCATGGAGGTCTGGATTTGGAGTCACACTCAAAATTAAAGTGGAAAACCACACTACAGGCTGATCCAACTTTGATGTAATGTCCTTAAAACAAGTCAAAATGAGGCTCAGTAGTGTGTGTGGCCTCCACGTGCCTGTATGACCTCCCTACAACGCCTGGGCATGCTCCTGATGAGGTGGTGGATGGTCTCCTGAGGGATCTCCTCCCAGACCTGGACTAAAGCATCCGCCAACTCCTGGACAGTCTGTGGATGGAGCGAGAAATGATGTCCCAGATGTGCTCAATTGGATTCAGGTCTGGGGAACGGGCGGGCCAGTCCATAGCATCAATGCCTTCCTCTTGTAGGAACTGCTGACACACTCCAGCCACATGAGGTCTAGCATTGTCTTGCATTAGGAGGAACCCAGGGCCAACCGCACCAGCATATGGTCTCACAAAGGGTCTGAGGATCTCATCTCGGTACCTAATGGCAGTCAGGCTACCTCTGGCGAGCACATGGAGGGCTGTGCGGCCCCCCAAAGAAATACCACCCCACACCATGACTGACCCACCGCCAAACCGGTCATTCTGGAGGATGTTGCAGGCAGCAGAACGTTCTCCACGGCGTCTCCAGACTCTGTCACGTCTGTCACATGTGCTCAGTGTGAACCTGCTTTCATCTGTGAAGAGCACAGGGCGCCAGTGGCAAATTTGCCAATCTTGGTGTTCTCTGGCAAATGCCAAACGTCCTGCACGGTGTTGGGCTGTAAGCACAACCCCCACCTGTGGACGTCGGGCCCTCATACCACCCTCATGGAGTCTGTTTCTGACCGTTTGAGCAGACACATGCACATTTGTGGCCTGCTGGAGGTCATTTTGCAGGGCTCTGGCAGTGCTCCTCCTGCTCCTCCTTGCACAAAGGCGGAGGTAGCGGTCCTGCTGCTGGGTTGTTGCCCTCCTACGGCCTCCTCCACGTCTCCTGATGTACTGGCCTGTCTCCTGGTAGTGCCTCCATGCTCTGGACACTACGCTGACAGACACAGCAAACCTTCTTGCCACAGCTCGCATTGATGTGCCATCCTGGATGAGCTGCACTACCTGAGCCACTTGTGTGTCTCATGCTACCACTAGAGTGAAAGCACCGCCAGCATTCAAAAGTGACCAAAACATCAGCCAGGAAGCAAAGGAACTGAGAAGTGGTCTGTGGTCCCCACCTGCAGAACCACTCCTTTATTGGGGGTGTCTTGCTAATTGCCTATCATTTCCACCTGTTGTCTATTCCATTTGCACAACAGCATGTGAAATTTATTGTCAATCAGTGTTGCTTCCTAAGTGGACAGTTTGATTTCACAGAAGTGTGATTGACTTGGAGTTACATTGTGTTGTTTAAGTGTTCCCTTTATTTTTTTGAGCAGTGTATATATAAATAAAAAAAGTCAGAGATTTTATAAATATATAACTCAGTAAAATCTTTGAAATGGTTGCATGTTGGGTTATATTTCCTCATTTTATTGGGGCGACCTGTGTTTGCTCCTGGAGGATCTATATTGATTTGCTCTTTCGATTGGAGCAGAGCTGCTCCTAGCCTTTTTTGGGGCCCTAAGGGAGACTTTTTAAGTAAATAAAAAAATGTAAAGCTTTTTCCAGCAATTTTACCCATTTTGCCATGACTTACGCCATGTTGATGAACTTGGACCTTGTGTATTCTACTATTGTAACTCTCAACAGTAAGTTGAGACCCTGACTGAGTTCCTAAAAAAAACCTGACTGTGTATGTTGCTTATGCCTGGAGATGTTAGTTTAAAATTTATATATTTAACTAGGCAAGTCAGTTAAGAACAAATTCTTATTTACAGTGGCAGCCTAGGAACAGTGGGTTAACTGCCTTGTTCAGGGGCAGAACGACATATTTTTTTACCAGCTCGGGGATTTGGTCTAGCAAACTTTTGGTTACTGGCCCAACGCTCTAACCACTAGGCTACCTGCCGCCCCGTAGTTGTTTGAGTTCCTCTGAACTGGGTCATGCTCATTGCAACTGCGCAGGCCCCCTCAGTTTTATCCAATTGTGCGCTCCACATTTAGAAAGATATTGTTTCTTTTATGAATAATCAATTGAAATACATCATATTTGGCCATGAGTGCAACAAATGTGCATGTCATGCACTGCATGACGTCTCTGCCTCTGAACCTATTACTTTCCTGAAATGCCTAACGTTTGTGTGTTGTGCTTGGAGGCCACAAGGTCAATTTCACAGCACTCTCTAAATCCAAGCAGGATGTCACACCATTGAAGCTCTTTTGATAAATGCAACTACTATTTTGAGTCATACAGTACGGTCTCTTTTGGCAAAAAAATGAGGCCCTGAATCTAGGCCGTCCTGAACCCATACTGCAATTGGTGCCCTATAAAAATGCTTAAATAATTTCCCAACTCCTGGATAATGTTTAACTATTGTAAATAAGTAACAAGCTGAAAACCACGGCACAATGGGTAAATGGGTCAGGATGTTTTGAGAAGTCAAAAGTTGGGATGGGAGGAAACTGTCCATGGGTCAACAATATCCCAGTTACTACACAACTTGGCCATACATGGGTCAACAATATCCTAGTTACTACACAACTGGGCCATACATTACAGAGTGGAATGAAGCCAGAACTGAAGAGAAATAAAAACATCTCAAATACGGAATTGGGTTTGCAACAAACTATTTCAACTACAGTATTAGTGCTGTACTGGAACAGAAACTATCTGTAAGGGCCCTAAGCATAGGACCCTAAGCATTCTCCCCCCATTGATAGTAAAGGCAAAGAGTAAAGGTCATTCTCAGCAATGGAAACACTATTAACCTACTACCATCTTGTGGGGGAATGGAAATATTACAGTTATGCATAAAATCTATTTTTATTGCATGACGGAAATTACATCCCTGAAATAGATGGTAATTGTATAAATGGAAAGTTATTTGTGTTCTGTCATCAACAATGTTGATGTGCCACTTTCTTTCTCTAAAAAAAAAACCCAAACATTTCAAGAGGGTGACCAATACACTTTGCTTCTTTCACCAAATGGTTTCCACCCATGTCTGATGTTAATGCATTTTGACCAATGTGGGCAGGAAGTGGGAAGGAAGTGGCTCCACTTTCCTTCCTCCCATAGGGAACACAGTGTGTCAGGACGCTTTGCTGCACAGCCCCAATGGAGCCAGTTCAGAGAGCTTTATCCAACAGAAATAAACACGCAGATGGTTGAGCGGATGGGTTTGGCCATGGCTACACAATACCTTCCTTATCCAATGATGGCAGCTCTTGGCATCAGAACCATTATGGGGTCACTGTGGAAAATGGGTAACCATTTAAACCATATTCAGAGGTGTGCAGGCATTTAACTGACCTTTATTGAGAATCAACAGTCCCCTTCCCTCTTATTTGAAGGGCAGGGTATGTGTCTAGGACATTGGTGCTTTACTGCATTACAAAGGAAGGAATGCTTGAATTCTTGATTGTTGGAGAGTGCATGAGAAACTTTAGGTATCTCTAGTATACCATAGCTTCAATCAGTTTAACCCACACTGAACAAAAATATAAACGCAACATGTACAGTGTTGTACATGTTTCGTAAGCTGAAATAAAAGATCCCAGAAATGTTCCTTATGCACACAAATCTTATGTCTCTGAAATGCTGTGCACAAATTCTTTACATCCCTGTTAGTGAGCATTTCTCCTTTGCCAAGATAATCCATCCACCTGACAGGTGTGGGATATCAAAAACGGTGGAGTATTTATGTCTGTAACAAAGCCCTTTTGTGGGGAAAAACTCATTCTGATAGGCTGGACCTGGCTCCCCAGTGGGTGGGCATGGTTCCCACTTGGGTGGGCCTACGCCCTCCCAGGCCCACGCCCTCTCAAGCCCACCCACATTAAATCCTTAGATTAGGGCATAATGAATTTCAAAATCGTTAAAATTGTTACATGTTGCTTTTATATTTTTGTTCAGCATATTTTAAGCTTAGCTCCTAACACTATTTTAACCCCAAACCCTATATTTAACTTGACAAACAAGTTGTTCATAGAAAGGAAGGGCACATTACATTTCTTTGAGATATGCATTGTTCAGAGTTTGTATCTAAATGAGATGGATATCCAGCACTCTGTAGACTTTTTTGTTATCCTCTCAGTAGGCCTATTTCAGTTTGTGAATTGTAATCCATCATGTTTTTTTTCTCAAGGAATCAATTGATTTATCAACTGATGTTTCATAAAGACATTCTTTACACTGCAGATATTTGGTTGATTATTAAGATATATTTTTGGGCTATTTAATTTCAATAAAACTGTTAGGTCCACACATAGCATAAACAGATGTTATGTTATTCTCTGCTATAAAGTCTGCTAAATAAATTGAGAATAAAATAGAAACTACTTTATCCAACATGCAATGAGAAATTACGTGTCAAATTCCCGCACAGTGGCACTTTTACATTGTGATTGGCTAAGAGCCATGCCCAAAAAAATGTATTCGAGAGTTGATTGGCTGGCTTCTTCCATGCAAAGTCCCGGATCAAGGTCCTCTCAATAAATACATGGCAATTTGAGGCGGGACTACTTGTTCAAACTAGACAAATAGTCGTGGAAGATCTGTACAACTGCAAATAGCAGGAACATCTTATACAATGGTATTTAATTTTTTTTATTTTTTTTTTAATGTATTATTCGTTTCTAAATCTATCACTTTATTGAACGAGTCCAACGTGAGGATTAGCCTGTATTCGAGAAACGTGTCTTCGCTAAAGTTATTCTGTAGCTGACGTTAGCTAGTTACGTTAGGTAACTAACCTTAGCAATGCGAGTCGCCTGGCTATCAACCGTAGCACGCGCTGCCGAATAAACTGGCTAATTACAAATACATGTATATTGCATCAATTGCTCAATACATATCTATACTTTAACAATGGCTCTATATTACAGGCTGGTGGCAAGGCTGGAAAAGACTCCGGGAAAACTAAGACGAAGGCCATTTCGCGCTCACAGAGAGCCGGTTTGCAGGTGAGTACATCAGTCATTCATTACATGCTAACTATGCTAACACCAGCGCCAACAATTATGGTAAACGTGTTGCAAGGTAGCGCAGTTACTTGTTAATTTGCAAGTTATGTAGTGAACGTATAAATGTTGGTAACCTGATACTAGCTAGTTGAGTTACTTGGTAGTGGGTGTTGATTCTCAAAATAATTTTGTTGAATTGGCTCGCGACTTACTGATGGCTAACTAGCTGGCTAGGTAGCTACTTGATTGAACACATGGCAGTGTTATTCGGGATCCTTGGGACGACCATAATCTTTACCTAACGATTTTACATTTCAACTTCAGTGGGGTAGGGGCGTATTAAGGATCACGGATAGCACGGCCGGGTAAAGGCATGCCTTTAAAACGTTTCCCGCCCTGTTTTCCAGTTCCCAGTGGGCCGTATTCACAGACATCTGAAATCCAGAACAACAAGCCATGGCAGAGTTGGGGCGACTGCAGCTGTGTACAGCGCGGCTATTCTTGAGTACCTTACTGCTGAGGTAACGTTGGTCGACATCGCGACTGTAATTTTTGCATGTTTACGACACTATGTGGCGGTTCATGACGCTAAAACCATACAGTACTGTGCATGCAATCGAAGTTAATTGATGTGCTCGTGCGAGAGTCGGTAACCAAAATATTTACCCACGCGCTCAACTTCAGGTTCTGGAGCTGGCCGGAAACGCGTCAAAGGATCTGAAGGTCAAGCGTATCACCCCACGTCACTTGCAACTGGCCATTAGAGGCGATGAAGAGTTGGATTCTCTCATTAAAGCAACGATTGCTGGTGGTGGTAAGTGCAGAAGTTATTTTGTAGTCTTTGCCACTGGGATTGCCTCTACCAATCTCCCTGTTTTTAAAAAAAACATTTGCATCCACTAATTACTTTTTATTTTTCAGGTGTCATCCCTCATATCCATAAGTCACTGATTGGAAAGAAGGGACAGCAGAAGACTGTATAACCCTGTAAACAGTGGCATTGGGTCATGTCATCTCAGGACATTCTGCTTAAATGGTTAAAAAAATTATTTTCTTGGTAGTGTTTTAGGACTTTTTTAAATGTATGAACTTGCATCTACTCATCTGTG
The DNA here is from genome assembly GCF_965601325.2 of Salmo salar. NCBI lineage: Eukaryota > Metazoa > Chordata > Actinopteri > Salmoniformes > Salmonidae > Salmo > Salmo salar. Next base: position 18,596,820 of record NC_138297.1, on the reverse strand, counting down.
GTATTTTTTTTAAAGTGGCTTCAGAGAAGCTGTTTTATTTTGGGCTTGTATGTTTTTGGTACAACTGTGGTTTGGTTTTTATTGTGTACATTTTTGCATACCTGTGGCATTTCCATGTTTTGAAGTTGTATTTGAATAAAGCTCCAAGGTATTGTGCACCTATGGTTCCTTACTTGTATTCATCATTTAGCAAGTGTTGTGCCCTATAAATCCATTATGCTGCATTCTGGGTTACTTTTTACAGGGACAGTGCACATTAATCAACGTTTCAGTAAAAGTGCCAGTTTTAGCCAGCCGGCTAATTTTCAACCGCAGTCCCTGGGCAGGTTATTAAAAACGATTACAATGAGCAGTGAGCACACTCAACGCAACATAGGACATGCAAAACGTAGTATGCAGATTGCAACAATCCATAAAAGCAAGTGTTTCTATACCTCACAAGCTGCAGACATGTCTTTTTTTTTTGATGGGTGGTGCAGTTGTGTCATCTGGCAGTGTATTCCAGACATGAGAAGCTCTCAGAAAGCAGATTGACTAAAGGTGCTTTTCCTTAAGGGAACTATAGTCCCCTCATGGCAGACCTTGTGGATTTTTTTCTGTTGAACAAAAGTCCTGAGTGGAGGGGGTGCCAGGCCATTTAGGATCTTGAATACAAGATGTTTCCAACTCAGGTCATGCTTTCTGAGGATGTAACAGTGATGGCTATTGGGCTTCCTATCAAGCATTTTGAGAGCCTGTTTGTAGACATACCGAATGGCTTTTAATGTTGTACAGTAAGCTTGGGCCCAATTAGTTAAGTGGGGGAGTAACATATTTGAAGTAGTTTTGCTAGCTCTGTAGTCAAACAATTTTGCATAAATCTGGAATTGGCTAGGTTGAATGAGTTAACTTTTTCACCTGCTTTTTAAGAGGTTGGAATCAAGTATGATGCCATGGTACTTAAAATCAGATACCACCTGGCGCTTCTCCCCTGACATCTGGCTCAGTAGCATCAGTTTGTGAAGGAGTTTTTTTCACATTGAGATACAAACATGAGTCACTGAGCCACTTTAACCAGGACCATTACAGTAGTGAGATCCTGTGCAGCTTGTTTGCTCTTTCATGCACATATCACTATCATCTGCATACACTTGAACTTCAGACCCAGTACAGACAGAAGGCAGATCATTAATGTACAGGCTGAACAGGAGGGCCCCCAGTATTGACTCTTGGGGCATGCCCACATCATAGCTAAGAGTGGGCAACAGCTCATTGCTCACTCTGACACTGAGTTCTACCTTCAAGGTATGATTTCATCCATCTCAAGGCATTGGGGGAAAAGTTGAACTGGGACAATTTTGTGATGAAAACCTCATTGTTAACAGTATTGAAAGCCTTCCTTAGGTCCAGAAACACAGCCCCAACAACGCCCCCTTTGTCCATCTTGGACTTCACATTTTCCAGAAGAAAGCAGTTGGCCGTTTCTGTGGAGTGTTTTGCTCTGAAGGCAAACTGCATGGAGAGTAATGTGAAGGGGCTGTTGAGGTGGGCAATCAGTTGCTCTACTACACACTTTAACAACCTTCGACACTACAGGTAGTATATTAATGGCCTGTAGTTACTCACGTCAGCAGGGTCACCCGATTTAAAGATGGCCGTTATTATGGCCGACTTCCAGACCCTTGGAAACACCCCCTGACCAATAGATGTGTTGGTGACCTTAATAATGGGGCCAATGAGTGACTCTTTGTAGTTTTTAAGAAAGGTAGAGTCCAGCCCAAACACATCTTTGGCTTTAGAGTTCTTTAGTGAGCTAATCAGCTTGTTCCCCTCTGACTCAGAAATCTACCTTATGATGAAGACAGGTTGAGTGTCATTCACTAGCACTGAGCCCAAGAAACCCAGTGGAGGGGTTCTGTGTCGGTACCCTGACGGAGTCAATAAAGTAGGAATTGAAGGCTATTGCTATTTCGACTGCATCCTGTGTTAGATTAGAAATCATGGTGAATGACAATCTTTTTGAAGTGTTACAGTCTTTCCCTGTTAACTTTTTTAGATTCTCCCAGATCAATTTAGAATTTCCCTTTGCTTCACCAATTATGTTAATAAACATTTTAATTGATAACTGTCACAAACTATTTTCGTTCTATTGTGAGTTGAAGACATCAATAGATTAATGTGACTGATGCATACCTGCCTGGAACAAGACAGTGATGTGCTATAACGTTGAAATATATTGGCCACTTTCATCCAAAATTATGTACAATTAGTGCAGACGGGGGGTGGGGGGGGGGGGGCATTCTGTCAATTTAGGGGACCCCTTTTTGCTTAAAACAACCCCATAGTTAGAAGTGTTACCTCTATATCCATGCATACATATACACAGGGGAGAAATCATATGGGTGCACAGTGACAAAATGCTTCAGCCAGTATGGGGCGCCTGTCAGTCTGACACCAAACTTGAGGTCTTCAGCATTCCATTACTGTGTACCAGGTGTGTCGTGTCAGCCAGGCTATTGTCACTGCATCAGAAATGAAATCCTAAAACTCTCATATGCAGGAAAGGCTTTATCTCAGTGAGCCTGTATCGCACAGGAGAAATTGCTACAGTGAGCGTGACGAATGCTACAGCCAGAGAGAACCTTAGGAAAGCAAGCTTTCATATCTATAAAATGTTTGTGGGAATTTTCTGCTCTCTTGCATTTCCTCAACACATTTCCAGCTCCGACTGACAGCACGGTTTGGCTATTGTCGTCTATCTACAAAAAGCCCAAGTTTGTTCTGAGTGGTACATTGACACAATGTATCAAACTACATCAGATTTTCTTTTAAATGGATGTCAGTAGATGTACTGTGTCTCTCTTCTATCTTGTAGATAACTATGATGGACACGTTCAGGTATATAAATGATTCTAAATGATCTAGTTTATAATGGCCACTAGGCGTCACAATTGCAGCATGGTGTATGTTGGTCCTTTGAGACTAGCAACATAGACCGTCTCTGGCAAAAATGAAGATCATAGCTGTCACCACGGGTTAGATCTTTGCATCTATTGAATGTATGCTTGTTTGAAGAAAGGGATCACTTCTTGACTTGCTGCTGAAGATCAATAGCATTTACCAACATCTAGATCTTATTCAACCATGTCTTTTTAGCCACAGCCACCCAAGTTGTGGAAAAGTCAGAATTCCTTTTGAGGAGTAACACTTCATGAATGACAATAGAGATCTACAGCTGTTGTGACTGGGCCGGGAGTGAACTAACTATACAGGTGTGCGATACGACAAAGGCAGGCCTTGGCTTGAGTGTCACATTATTCCTCACCAAGTAACTCGCCAGAGATATTTAGGGAGATATCTTGGCAGGGGGAAATACGGTGATAAATAATTGTTATAAATTGGTTATAAACATGCACAATATCAAGGTATTCCCCCCACAATTTCAAGTTCCAATTTAGCTTTTTCATAATGATTATACATTTTGTAGATTTAAATGTGGTGGCACCTAGCCATACACTATGTCAAGAACTATATAAACTAAACCATACACAGAGTGTAAAAAACATAAAGAATACCTGCTCTTGCAACTCAATAGTAGGAAGGTGTTCTTAATGTTTTGTACACTCAGTGTATATTGACTACCTCTTTCACAAACCAGGGGTGTATTCACTAGGAACCAAACAGGGAGGGACCTACTTGAATTGATCCAAAACGTGTTTTTCGATGCAGAACGTTTTGCTATGGTGTACACTAATGAATACACCCCAGATAACTTGCTAGTGGTTACAGTAATGTCCATTGACATTCTATTGTTCTTGATTTATGAGAGAACTCGGTCATTAGGATGAACATTGATAATTGACAGTGCCTGATAATGTAAGAGATGCATGAAGATATGCCAGGTGTGTATTCACTAGGAAACAAACGGAAGCAAATGGAACAAAACAGGAGGTCCCTAACTGAATTTGTCTAATAGAAACGCATTTTCGTTGCAAAATGTTTTCCTTTTAGACGAAACAGTTTTCTTTGCAAAAATATTGCGATGGTGAAAAATGTTTTGCTACACTGTGCGACTAATGAATACACCAATGCATTTTCTCCCACACTGTCTGTAAGGTATCACAGCGGGCATTTGAAGCCACATAACATGCTGAGTGACATATTGCCGAGATATGCCTCAGTAGATCTCCATGCAGTAATTAACAGCTGGGCTATAGTTTCCCCATTCATTAGAAAAATGAAACAGCTCCTCATCCTTTGTGTCCTGAAAATCTAATTTGACGCAATTTTGTCAACAGAAAGCAAATTAAAGGCGTGCAGTGGGATATATGCTCATTACCAGATTGACTCACAATAATCAGTGCATTCTTGGTAATGTGGCATTCAAATACATTTTATTGACAAACATGACTTGGGCCTAGATTCAATCAGATCAGCGCTAACCGACGATAGCTGACTCCCGCATAGCGGATGGAACTGCGTTGGAGTGTCAAATCGGTGAGCAGTTTGCTCTTGCGTCCATTGTCATGAAGCAACACCTGCCCCACTCGCATTAGAAGTTCAGAGAAAGTGTAGGCTATATAGAAATAATTACTCAAATTGAAAAATCAGTAAAGTAAATAATGAGGGTTTCTATCATCATAATGGTGTAGATTCCATCTCACATTCCAGTGTTCCAACTTGTATACAAGGCTGCATGGGATTTCTGTTAATGACTCTGCAAGTCAGTTTAGAACAAATTCTTATTTACAATGACGGCCTACGCCGGCCAAACCCGGACGACACTGGGCCAATTGCGCGCCGCCCTATGGGACTCCCAATCATGGCCGGTTGTGATACAGCCTGGATTCGAACCAGCCTGTTTGTAGTGACTCCTCTAGCACTGAGATGCAGTGCCTCCAATTCTCAAGGTTCCAGAGTTTCAACTGATTCATTACCAGCAATGAGCACAGACAGTCGTCCTCATTTCTTTAAGGGCAAAGCCAGCCAGCCAAGAAACTTCCGGGATCATCAGTAATACGATCATCTCTTTTCTTCTGTCAGGGCAGGAAGACTGCGAGTTGTCAGCCTGTCTGTCAGCCTGTGGGCATTACAGCATGGCCTGATTCAGCCTGGTGAGATTGGTGAAGTAGGTGGATGAGGGGTTGATTCTCTTGTCCTGGTAGGAGAAATGGGGAGGACGGGCTAATTGGCTTCACATATTTGCTGTTGAATAAAATAGCCAGCTCATAAGGTTAGCTCACAATTTCATTGGATGATGGAAGACCAAGTCCCATACTACCCATACACTGAGTGTGAAGCATTTTACTGTGGCAAGTTAATGTTAGGTCATTCTAATATCCACTGTAAGAACATCAAACTCCTTTAAATAGTTGTTCTTCAATTAATCCTATTCTGCAAAGGCAGTCGATTTATTGGCCTATTGATTTGTTTTGTATCCATGATGAAAAGCAGTTGGCTAATGAGCCTTTTTCCCGATCAAGACCATTTCAGTCTACACAGTTCTCAAACTGAGAACCGGGCCAACAAAGCACCGCAGCATTGAACCATTAAAGGGGCAATCTGTAGATGATACATTCATTTCTGGACATATACATTGATATGTACCCATTGATGCTTGTAGAATATAACTTATAAATGCCACATAAGCTTAGTTCCACTGCCATACCCCATCAGAACCCAAAATATAAGCTTGGTTTTACACAAACGTTTGTAAACAAAGTAAATCTAAACAAACACAATATGTAGCCTGAAAACATGGTTCAAACTATCATTTTGATATTATGGATGGTCCGTCCAATCCATAACTCCATTTATGAGTGATTACATTTCTCCAGCCCCATTCTTCAGCTTTTTACCGAAACAGCGGTTACGTTTTATAATTGTTCCAACTGCCGATTGCCGCTTTAACCGCTTTAAGTTAATTAAGATGAGAAAGAAAAGGGTCATTTGTTTTCAATTACATTGCAGGAAATAAGCAGTGCACACCTTGAGGCTGTACAGTTGGGCTGCGTCCCAAATGGCACTCTATTCCCTACAGAGTGCACTACTTTTGACCAGGGCCCATAGGGCTCCGTTAAAAAAAAAATAGTGCACTATATAGGGAATACGGTGCCACTGGGAAGCATTCATGGAGTTTCCCTACATCCTGCTGGAAACTATCCTCCACATCTGGGGCCTTCAGAGAGAGGCACAGGCAGTATTTAAGCTTTATGAAGTTTTAATGGAACGTGCATATCAGCGTGTCATCACGAGATTATGGGAATGGGAATTTACTACTGTCAATGGAGGAAAGTGCTGCCGTGCAAGACAGGGGTTTCCTGTTGACTATTATTATGAACCTTTGAATCCAGTATTACAGAACTGAGATCATTATTAACAGGAGTAGGCTTAACTATATATTTAGATAAATATCTATCTTTGGATAACATTTAGATAAATATCTAAATATACAGTATATAACTATATGGCTCTGGAGTAACTGAATAAATTCTTTATGCTATTACAGTTTTGTTACTACTCATCCTGGTGTTAAAGTTCATTGTTAATCTTTTCTTATATTTTATTGCTCCCCACAAAACATTTTTGTCTTCATATGATAGTAATGCAAAATTATAAAATGGGTGGTACGAGCCCTGAATACTGAACACTGATTGGCTGAAGCCATGGTATATCAGACCCTATATGACAGGTATGACAAAACATTTATTTTTACTGCTCTAATTATGTTGATAACCAGTTTATAACAGCAATAAGGCCCGAGGGGGTTTGTGGTATGTGGCCAATATACCACGGCTAAGTGCTGTATCCAGGCACTCCACATTGCGTCGTGCTTAAGAACAGTCCTTAGCCGTGTTATATTGGCCATATACCACACCTCCTCGTGCCTTATTGCTTAAGTATAATATCTTCCCAGCACAATATATCATGAAGGAGGATATACTTACTGATTAGTAAAAAGCAACGTGTGGTTTGACAAGACAGTAGGGAAGGGAAAGATGGTCAACAGGCATAGTGATTGAATTCGAGATGTTCTCTCTTCCTCTTTCAAGTTCAACACTTTGGTCAGTTTGGTGGCAGGTGCTAGGTGCTGCTGGTTTCAGCTTTCCTAATACATCAGCACACTACACATGGCCAAGTCACCAGAACAGACAGACAGCAGTATGAGAGAACAGGTCTGGAATCTGTCTTCAGTGGATGAGATTCCATTGAAAGTTGGGGTTCCAACAGATTTGTCTACTTTTCTCCCCTTGTGTCCCCCCCCCCCCACCCTCTCCTTTTCTGAGGGTTTTGTGGCAGGCATTGTGTGTGTGCGTTTGTGAGGGAGTGTCTGCGGGCTCACACAGACTGGGGTGGGCTGTCAGGGTGGGAAGGGATGGCACAAGGTTTGGGGGTGGAAAGAGGAGGGTGTGGGCAGGGGGGCTGGATAAATAATCAAATCCAGGGCGTCTGGGGACCCGGCTGTTTGGGAACCCTTTATGCAGCCCTCGTCTGGTCCCCCTGTCTGTATGGTGAGCTAGGGGAATTCCCCCCCCCACGCCCTGCTCCCCTCCCCTCCTCTCCCCATCCTCTGATGTCTGCTTGCTTTTGTTCTTTACATAACTTGATCTGATTTTTAAAAAGCTAATTTGTATGCCGCTTTCAGGGCAACAGAGCTGCCACCCAGAATTTTACAGGAGAGCTGACAGCAAGGTCAACGCGATTGGCCACACAGAGAAAAAAAAGAGCCGGGACACAACTAAGCTAAAGCATATGATAAATGCCTTTGAATTATTGTCACTGGGGGCAAATTTAATGACAATAGCAGATTAGTCTGGGAGGATGAAATCTCTTGGCAAATGGGAGGCGGGAATGCTTCGGTGGATGCCATTCACCATCAATTTCCTCCCTGAAAATACACGGTACACTGGAATTACACTTGACATGGCTTATTCACACTTTAGGTTCAATTTAGGTGAACAGTAGGCCTATTGCAACTTGAATATTGAGTCGATTTTAGCAGATGTTACTTCATTTGTCTACATATGATGGATTTCATGCCCAAAGCACACAATGCAAAATTCAGATAACATATTGTAAGTCACTTTGTCAAACTGAAAACACAAATTAGCCTTCTCATTGGACACCTACAGGTGGTCATCCTAAAAACACTTAGTCATTTTTCTTGCCTGCTGAACAACACTGGAGCCAGTGTAAACCTGTGGATGCAAAGGAACACTTTTCTTTGTGATGTCAGCATTTAGGGGGCCTTTGTCGCAAACAGTCTGGAGCATGCCTTTAGGGAGGGAAGGAGGGGGCTTAGACGGTAGGGGAGGTGAGACTTTATCAACCTTCAGCTTTAATTACTTCCTTTAGGTGCTTTTTGATTGCCTTCCAGAGGGGTGGCGGAAGAGAGGGAGCGATATCTCTCAATGTCTCTTCTGTGGGAGCTTATTTCAGAGGTCTCTCCCCATCCTGCTTTTTTTGTTGTTGTTGAGGAAATTGTATTTGGTAGCTCAAACAGGATGTCCTGCTGCTGGCCATGACTGAACTGCTTCCACCGACCTCTCTCTGTGGCTGGACACTGTGCAACAGCTTAAAGTCATCTAGGATCCCCAAGGCAGACACTAATGGAAAACACTTCTCTTCATCCTCCTCCTCCTCTCGTCCCCACCGTCTCTCTCGGGATTATGATCTCGTCGTCGGATGGCGTCGTTGCTGCGGACGACGCAGGGGTGTGTCTGCTGCAGCGAATCCCAACGAGTGTAGAGTTGAGAAGAACCATGGCTGAGGGAGAAAAAAAAATAAACTTGTGGACAATCTAAACACACTGTCATGAAGAAAGGAGGGGGAAAACGATTGAAGGATCCAGCCATGTCAAATCCATAATTATCGAGTGACAAAAAGCAGCTGGTTAAGCTCTGAAGCTCAGCCCTGTTGCCTCGTAGCCTGCACTATCATGTACACGGATACATAAACCAGGCCATTGAAAATAAGCTTGCGTGAACATCTTTGAAGTGATGCAATTGCCAGCACTCAGCATTGCTCAGACAGACCACAATCAAACAAGATCCTCTTCTTAAATGGTGTGACAGAGTATAATGCTCTCAGATATTACTGAAACAGTTATGTCAGCAAAACAAGTGAAGTGTAAGCAAGCCCCTTCTTTCTAGTTCCACACAGAGTGAGAGACAAAATTGCTTGTGTGAAATTGTCTTTAAAAAAAGTCACAAAAGGAAATACATAGTCAGTAGATGTTCTGGTTATTTAAAACCTCAATCTCATTCTTGGCATTAAGTAACTTCCCAAAGGAAAAAAAACCCCAGCAACAATAGTGACATTAGTAAATTATTTCTAGAACGAGTAAATTATTTCTAGAACGAGTAATGTCTTTAAGATTCCTGTTGGGAATGACTCTCTTCCGCTCCTGCAAATAGTGTGATAACTGAATGGCCAATTGGGAATAGCCTCGGGCTCTTACACAAATCAGAATTGTGGCGTATGATGGAGCCATGTTAACGCGATTAGAAGTGTATCACATTCTGGAAATACCTTGGCACCGCCACCATTCCCACTGTCCAGCTGCTCCAAATGTTGTGTTAAGTTGGCTGGCTTAGCACATCCGTTGGTGGCCATGGCTTAGCACATCCGTTGGTGGCCATGGCTTAGCACATCCGTTGGTGGCCATGGCGTAACACGTCCAGCACCCCTTACTACCATTATAGTGCAGGGCTCTGGTCAAAAGCAGTGCACTACACAAGGAATAGGGTGTCATTTTGGACGAAACCCTGATTCTAGAGGACAACAGGAAGGAAGATTGTTAGGGGGTGCATCTCAACAGTCTAAAGTGGTATCCCCTTTCACTTCTTTTCCCCTCATCCACACCGATTGAAATCAATATGGGTATATTGTGTGTTGCAGATAGAAATATAGGCTAATGAATAGAGCTGATGTGATTCCATATTCTACATGTCAGAATATTATCTGAAACAATACATTTCTATCTTAACGTTCTGTGACGTTACATACTCCTGGACAGGGCCCAGTACAACTAATCTTGGCAGCGAGATCTGAAAGGCTTTCGATTTGGTGAGCAACCATTTTGATCCATGTTTGACAGAGACAAATGCCTTCCCCCTTGATGAAAGGCCTGAGCATGAGACTTCCTTCACCTTCCCATCCCCTCGCCAAAAATGGGGAGTTTGGATGCCTTCCAAACGTTTAGGTCCAACCACCACATTAACAAACCTAAAAACCACATGCTACACAATTCCTGTCATCTTATTGAAGACGGGATTGACATTCTGACCCGAGACCTGTCATCATTAAACTGTGTTTGTGAACTTTTCCCCCTTTTACAATTGCTCTTATGTCTCAGCAATAGACTAGCATCTGGTCAAGGGGGTGTACTTGTAGACTACAGAAACAGGAGATGGAGTCCTGCACTAACGGACCATTCTGGCTCAGACAAGGCTACCCATTTACTTTAGGTCTCCAAGAATCAAAATATAATGAATCAACACCTACTCAGAAATCATCTACACTTAGTTTAAAAGAATAGTGACATTTATATTCAGTGGCTAGTTGAAGAAAACTAGGGTTGTTATCAAATTACCAAGTTGTCCTTGGAGTTCAGTGACTAGAAGGAAACATCACAAATGCGAAACCTTGGATCACACAAAACCAGTGTCCTCAAAGAAATTACAACTGTGCATTTGGAATTGCAACTCTGCAACGTGTCTGAGAAACCACACAGTAAATGGGTCTGATCAGGTAGAACTGACAGCAGAGACTGAGGAAAATAATGTCCACATTCAAGACTGCAAATTTCTCTAACAACCTCACCCTGTACATCTTAATAGGTAAGAGGTAGGAGACTGATGGAGATAATTTGCTAGACGCAGAGGATAACTGGGGTGTATTCAGTAGAGCAAAACATTCAGAATGTTGCAGATGGGAATGCAATGTATATGGAGCTGAACTGAGGACCGATATCTGTTCTGCACAATATATTTAAATGTTAATGTTCTGTAACATTTTACCCTCCTGCACAGACCCATGCATTAAATAGCCCTTTGAAAAGGTTGGTGTTTATGTCCATTCCTAACACCCCCTTCTCACTAAATATAGGATATTCCTTAAATAATCTTGTTTCTCTCCCAAATAAAGCAAAAAAAGAAATTTGGGCCACACTTAACTAGCTAAGTGTGAGTGGGGTCTGCATTTGAACTGTATTACTTTCTCTAAGAAAGAAAGAATGAAATAATTAGCTGCATGATGTGGATGCACCACAAGGCAGTTACAGCTTTGACTAAAGCACACGTTTGTTGGGATTTTAAATCTATGGTATACTTTCAAACCTTCCAAAAAAAATGAAGGATGACATTGTTATCACATATACAGTTTATATGCAAATAAAGACTACATCATGACATCCCAAACAAAACAAACATCTTTGGGCTTAGAAATTAAACTGGAGAAATTAGGACAAAATGCAAGTCAATCAACAAGACATTGCAACAACGTACAAAAAGACATTTTAAAATCACACCGTGCCAATAACTGCTTTCACCACAGGTTGCACATATCCTCATCTGTACAAAATACACATTTTATTGTATGTCCTAAGAATACACAAGAACTTAAGGCAGACATGGGTCAAGCAAAACAACATCCTGCCTTTGTGTGGCCCAGTGAGTACCTACGACCACTGGTATTCCCATTGAGGCGTCGCTCGGCAGACTAAACCAAATCAACTTTAATTCCTCATATTAGCAAAAAGGAAAATGTCCTCCATAACAAGTTGAACAAAAACATGTTTTTCTCAGTTTGATTTTTTTCTCAATTATAACACACAACTTTGATTTGGCAACCGACTTCCCCGTGAAATAAATAAGATTCAATATCTTTGAGTACATTTCTTCCATCAAAATCCCAGGATTCAAAATGGTTCATTTTTAGCACAGGCCTGCTGACAATAGATTGGTCTCACACACACACACACACACACACACACACACACTTGGTTTCAACTTGTGGACAGCAAGAGCTGCGGAATACAACCGAGAGCTTGTAAAAACGACATGCAGCACACTTCTGAAATTTGCCTAGTCATCATCCAATACATCAATTCAAGTTTTTGGTACCAAGAATGGAATATAAATTGTTGCAATTAATACAATTGTGAGTCCATGATTGGTCTCAGCTTGTACAATTGGGTACTGATAACATACCGTTTGAGAAGGCAGATTTCCTCATATAGAGAGAGGGACGATTGACTGATCCGTCACGAGATAATTGAAATCTCAACGTTGCTCCACCATCCTTCCAGAGCCAGAGAGATGCATATTGTGAAGTGCTTGCACAAGACTAATTCTGTTTTGCTACTATTAACACGCACACCTGAAACTCAAACTCAATAAATAAAGACTGACAAATGTGGTAAGGCAGTGTTGAACATGCATCATTCGTCACAAAGAACAAAAACTACACTCATACATGATAATAATATGCACATTCGTTTTAAGAGCAAGGTCTCCGTTTCTTCCCCCCAATTGTTTTTGTTAACTGTGGAATTCTTTCAAGGCTTTCTGGGTGATATTCCTGGTCGACAGGACTCATCTCAAGGGTGATGCGACACGCCGTTCAGGTCTGTGTCGCTCGCGGGCTACCCTGGTCGTGTGGAGAGCCAGGTTCCAACGAGTAGAGTGGCCCGACCATAACCACCAGGCACAAGGACCCAGGGCAGGGGCCGGCCGGTAGTCTTTTTTGCAACACAGCGAAAGTTCAAGTAAAAAAACAAATAAGAGGAAGAATCCAAAGTTCTTCCTCGTGGCAGCTAGCTGCTCCCAGACCTCATGACGTCCCAGAGGTTTCCAGGTAACTCTGGAGCTTCCGTACCGTGATTTTGTCCAGGGAACAGAGGTCAAAGTCAAAAGTTGTGTTTGTGATGTGGAAGTGTCCAGTCTCCTCGATGAGGTTGACGATCTGGGAGGCAAGAGAAGGCACAAAAAGAAAAGCTGTCAGTTAACACTCAAACTACAGTATGTAAACCCAAATCCCAGCAAGAATGGAGAAAGTGTACACATTTCTTTACGTTGAATATTCCACATTCAACAAACAGACCAATTAAATTCCATGCATGTCCTCCTCTTCCTAAAACAAAAGAGGAATGTTGCTTGGATAATATAGTATGTCTAAGCAGCTGATATTAAACTGTATTGACCAGCAGCTGAGTTTCTTTGTATGTGCAGTACTGTCTTAGAGAGCAGCCTAGTTATAGACAATGTTGGACCTCACACAATACTTATTAAAAACACATTTGTGGGAAAAGTAATTGAGCGGTTGGTGGGCTAGTGTTGGTTGAACTTGGAATGGGGACCCCCCCCCCAATTCACTCTATCCCATCCCTCGCATGCAGAACCCTGTATCAGAGAGGGAGAGACCCTAATGGGAATGATGCTTTTTCCTTGGCTGGTGTCTTATTGGTTCTAGTTCTCCTCCGATAGGAGTGTGTGTGTGTGTGTGTGTGTGTGTGTGTGTGTGTGTGTGTGTGTGTGTGTGTGAGAGTGAGAGAGAGATCCGGTTCACACTACAAAGTGCCAGACGGAACACATTTCCCCTCCTCCCTCCGAGCGCAGGCCGGATTCAGGAGTGCAGGGAGACTCCGCCCATTGTTATGACACAGCAGATAGACGCTTGCAAGTCGAGTCGCAACAACCCCTTCCCCCCGCTTGTATCCGCAGAGATGGAACCACACCAAGATTTTTCAGACCTGGTTTTGGTCATGTAGGACAGCATTTTGGCTGATACTTCCATTTTCCATTTGCCATGACAGATTAATTTCTATTGGATATAAACACAGTCCCCATTTTTGGTTTTCATCACAATGACAAAAATACAAAAAAAATCTCCCATGGGCAGACAGACAATCTACTTTAAAAAGACTCCACAATGACATAAGCCCATTCTTAAATTTGTAGTTTTCCCAAACAGAGAGACTGGGGAGGAAAAACAGTGTTGGGAGGTTGGAAAGTTAATCATTCCCATGTCTCGTTTTCTGAGGACGTGGATCGCCGCTCCGAACTCTAAACGCTCAGAGGATTAGCTTGATTACGCCACGAGTCAGCGCTCCACTTGCTAATGTTGTTTGGGGATGAGTTTTTCCACCGATGCTGCTCGGAGCCAAACTTTTCATTAGGAGAACGAGCGAGGCCGCTCCTTGGCAACTGCGGCTGGGAATCGCCATTAATGCTGTCATATGATAGGCCTTGTGAACATAAACAAGAGGACGTTTGCTCTTAGACGGAGTGGAAAAAAGGTTAACCAAATAATCTATCGTTTCCAGACACACATAGATGAAGTTCTGGACTGTAATGTGTCGAGTAACATACAGTATGAATTTGTTTGACATACAAGCCCAAACAAAACCACCCTAGCAAGTAACATCTTCTATGCAAACATGAACTGCAAACAGGTTGTTTTCTGAAAACACATGTACTACACACACACACACACACACACACACACACACACACACACACACACACACACACACACACACACGTATTAAACCTCACCTGTTGTAGTATGTGCCTCTCTCTCAGTGTCATCAGTCGTCTGTGTAGCTCCACCAGCTCATCCAGGTAAGCCTGAGTGAGTGAGATACCAATTCAATAGTTCCAAAAGTGCAAACTCAAGCTAAATCAAGCAAACCTTCAAGTATGTATTTGACCCAGGCCTGTTATCTAGTCACACCATCTGGGACTATGACAGAGAGAGCAACGGGTTGGATGACCAAGGAAGAGTGTCTGTGTCCTGTCCATTTACATGAGCCTCGGTGAACATGAAGACTTCTTCAGCGTAAGATTACACCCAATGTAACTCCACTGGTATGACCTAATCTACATAAAACCCAACGGCAAGGAAGCTACTCACCTTGTCACAGTCGATGTTTTTATTCTTATCCTGCTTCGTTTGCTTCACCTCCAGTATCTGCGAGACATCAGGGTTGTATTCATTAGTACACAACGTAGCAAAAACGTTTCGCAATGGCAAACAACTGTTTCTTTTGGACTAGTTCAAGAAGGACCATTCCAGTTTCAACCGGTTTGTTTCTGTTTTGTTCCTAAGGAATACAACCCAGATAAGGAATTACCATACGTGCTCGCTGGGAAACCGCTGATTTGTTCACACAACAGTCATTATTTACATAACAGTGTGGTTGGCGTATGAAGGAAATGCATCATGGGAATTACGGGATGCTAATACGACAGATGTTTCCCTACGAGCAGCATTGGATAACAATAACAGCCGTGTTGAATTTCATAATGAGGAGCAAAATGGCAAACTACACATTAGAAGGTTTCCTCCCAGCAAAGTGTTTATGCTAATACAGTATTTACATACAAATATTTACATAAAAGGGGGAAAAACCGTATTTGGTCAATTCCGTTGGACTAATTGTGGTTGGGAACTATTGTTTGGCTACTCTAGGATGTGAAAATATTCAACATCAGGGATACCAGTTTATTTTACTGTTAACATGTAAGAAACAATCCTCTGACAACTGCTTATCATTTCACCTGGTCTTACCTGGTTATTACTGGTCTTTAGTAAAGGCGGGGGCTCGTGTCGAGAGGGGGGAGAGGGGGCTGAGCTGTTCTCGCTCTCACTGCCGTCACTCAAGCTGACCCTGCAGACAAAGAGGATGACAAGAATTACAATACAACTATTATTTAAAATAGGAATTAGTCTGAGGTTGTTTTTCATCCAATTGTACAACCACACACACACACACACACACACACACACACACACACACACACACACACACACACACACACACACACACACACACACACACACACACACACCTAGGAGCAGCACAAGGTCAGAGCAGGGTCCTTGAAACTATTTTTAGATAAAGAGCCTTGCTCAAGGGCACAACAATAGCAGGTGGTACCCGAGTTGCCAGTTCATTACAGCCCTATTGAACACGACAACGGGAGGGGCCAGAAGGGCCATGACAATGGCCAGGCGCTACCTACCGGCGATGGCGGTGTGTCATGTGCGTGTGCACCGGTCGCTCCAGGTCAGAGTCCATGTCGTTGTCGTCGTCGTCCTCCGAGTCGTCCTCATTGTCTTCCGACTGCAGGTCATGGATTATCGAACGAAGAGGACCTAACACTGTGTGTGTGAGAGAGAGTCAGTGAAGAGGAGCTCACAACTTCATATACACATTTCACTGTCAACTCATCATGCTTAGTCTTGTGATTCCATCCCAGGACTGTAGTCAGGTGTGAGTATACCTGTGTGGGCTGTGCCAGGGACGGCCCCTACCTTCCTGCGGACGAACTCGGCCACTGTGTCCATGGAACAAAAACACACGCATAGAAGTGAGTGGAAGTGATTCAAAATGTAATGCCACCCCTTTGTCGTGACCAATACCCCCCAAAAAATGTATAGTTATTTCTGGGTGATCTGGAAAAAGGTGTGTATGCATAGGTTCTGGGGTTACCTTGCCGTTTGTGGCTGGCTGCAAAGCCTGAACTGGAACTGGAGCTGGAGCTGGCCGGACTGGGCTGCTCCGACTGGGGAAAAGGAGAGAGGGAGAGAGACAAGAGACCCATAAACTATTAGAGATATACTACATGGTAACACCAGCGATCGCAGAGTGAACAAAGCCCATCGCGTAGGGTGCAAACACAGTGTGCACAAAACACTGAGGGAGGACAGTGATGCTATCAGCAGCCAATGAGTCCAGTTAGGGGAGCATACAATTACCACAAAAGGTGTAGGGCAGTGGTAGAGAAAGAGGGAGAGAATCTGAAGTCAAATGTCCACTGTTTGCTGATGATCTGGTGCTTCGGTCCCCAACCAAGGAGGGCCTACAGCAGCACCTAGATCTTCTGCACAGATTCTGTCAGACCTGGGCCCTGACAGTAAATCTCAGTAAGACAAAAAAAACGGTGTTCCAAATTTTTTTTATCCAGTTGCCAGGACCATGAATACAAATTCCATCTAGACACCGTTGCCCTAGAGCACACAAAAAAAACGACACATACCTCGGCCTAAACATCAGTGGACAGACAAATTCCACAAAGCTATGAACGATCTGAGAGACAAGGCAAGAAGGGGCTTCTATGCCATCAAAAGGAACATAAAATTCAACATTCCAATTAGGATCTGGCTAAAAATACTTGAATCAGTTATAGAACCCATTGCCCTTTATGGTTGTAAGGTCTGGGGTCCGCTCACCAACCAAGAATTCACAAAATGGGACTCTGCATGCAGAACTCTGCAAAAAATATCCTCCGTGTACAACGTAAAACACCAAATAATGCATGCAGAGCAGAATTAGCCCGATACCCGCTAATTATCAAAATCCAGAAAACCTTCCATAACAAAGCCATCACCTACAGAGAGATGAACCTGGAGAAGAGCCCCCTAAGCAAGCTGGTCCTGTGGCTCTGTTCACAAACACACCCCACAGAGCCCCAGGACAGCAACACAATTAGACTCAACTAAATCATGAGAAAACAAAAATATAATTTCTTGACACATTGTAAAGAATTAACAAAAAAACAGCAAACTAGAACGCTATTTGGCCCTAAACAGAGAGTACACAGTTTCAGAATACCTGACCACTGTGACTGACCCAAACTTAAGGAAAGCTTTGACTATGTAAAGACTCAGTGAGCATAGCCTTGCTATTGAGAAAGGCCGCCAAAGGCAGACCTGGCTCTCAAGAGAAGACAGGCTATGTGCACACTGCCCACAAAATGAGGTGGAAACTGAGCTGCACTTCCTAACCTCCTGCCAAATGTATGACCATAGAGATAGATATTTCCTTTACATTACACAGATCCACAAATCCAATTTTGATAAACTCCCATATATATATTGGGTGAAATACCAGTGTGCCATCACAGCTGCAAGATTTTTGACCTGTTGCCAGAAGACAAGGGCAACCAGTGAAAAACAAAACACCACTGTAAATACAACCTATTTTTATGTTTATTGTTTTCCCTTTTGTACTTTAACTATTTGAACATCATTACAACACGGTATATAGACAATGACATTTGAAATGTCTTCATTCTTTTGGAACTAAGTGTAATGTTTACTGTAAATGTTTTATTGCTTATTTCACTTTTGTTTATTATCCAATTTCACTTGCTTTGGCAATGTAAACATTTTTCCCATGCCAATAAAGCCCTTTAAATTTAATTGAAATTGAATTGAGTGACACTTCGCAACGTGAGGTGATTTGAGATAAAGTTATTCCCATTATCTTCTCTCTACCTTCCATCCTGATGGGCTTAACCGTCTTTTCCCCCGTAAATCTGGGCTTGTCACACATACACAACCTAATGACCGTAGATTTACAATGCTTTAGGCTGAGAACAGTATTCACACCTCACAAACACAGATGGGCAGGAAGGCAGCCAACAAAAGGTAGACTGTGCAGTACACTCACAATAAAAGGGGATTCTGTTCAATTCCCAAAATGCAAAGGCAACACATTTCTGGGGCCAGACATGTACACAGTCTAGAAAAATCCCAATGGAGATGCCGCATGCACAGCGAACCTGTTACATTCACACAGTTGCACGTGCAAATCAACAACTCAAGTTTTCTGTGTTGAGTCAGACCATCGTCCATCAGATTACCCGAGTTTAACACAAACCAATTCAAATATATTGATCACTGGTCTCCCCTGGGAAAGACGATCCCACGCCCCACAGCTTGAGAACCACTGCTACAGTTGAAGTCAGAAGTTAACATGCACTTAGGTTGGAATCATTAAAACTCGTTTTTCAACCCCTCCACATATTTCTTGTTAACAAACTATAGTTTTGGCAAGTCGGTTAGGACGTCTACTTTGTGCATGACACACGTAATTATTCCAACAGTTGATTACAGATTATTTAATTTATAATTCGTGTATCACAATTCCAGTGGGTCAGAAGTTTAAATACACTAAGTTGACTGTGCCTTTAAACAGCTTGGAAAATTCCAGAAAATGACGTCATGGCTTTAGAAGCTTCTGATAGGCTAATTGACATAATTTGAGTCAATTGGAGGTGTACCTGTGGATGTATTTCAAGGCCTACCTTCAAACTCAGTGCCTCTTTGCTTGACATCATGAGGAAATCAAAAGAAATCAGCCAATACCTCAGAAAAACAAATTGTAGACCTCCACAAGTCTGGTTCATCCTTGGTAGAAATTTCCAAATGCCTGAAGGTACCACGTTCATCTGTACAAACAATAGTACGCAAGTATAAACACCATGGGACCACGCAGCTATCATACCGCTCAGGAAGGAGACGCATTCTGTCTCCTAGAGATGAACGTACTTGTGTGAAAAGTGCAAATCAATCCCAGAACAACAGCAAAGGACCTTGTGAAGATGCTGGAGGAAACCGGTACAAAAGTATCTATATCCACAGTAAAACGAGTCCTATATCAACATAACCTGAAAAGGCCACTCAGCAAGGAAGAAGCCGCTGCTCCAAAACCGCCATAAAAAACCCAGACTACGGTTAGCAACTGCAAATGTGGACAAAGAGCGTACTTTTTGGAGAAATATCCTCTGGTCTGGTGAAACAAAAATAGAACTGTTTGGCCATAATGACCATCGTTATGTTTGGAGGAAAAAGGGGGATGCTTGCAAGCCGAAGAACACCATCCCAACCGTGAAGCACGGGGGTGGCAGCATCATGTTGTGGGGGTGCTTTGCTGCAGGAGGGACTGGTGCATTTCAGAAAATAGATGGCATCATGAGAAAGGGAAATTATGTATATATATTGAAGCAACATCTCAAGACAGTCAGGAAGATAAAGCTTGGTCGCAAATGGGTCTTCCAAATGGACAATGACCCCAAGCGTACTTCCAAAGTTGTGGCAAAATGGCTTAAGGACAACAAAGTCAAGGTATTGGAGTGGCCATCACAAAGCCCTGACCTCAATCCTATAGAAATTTGTTGGCAGAACTGAAAGTGTGTGAGCAAAGAGGCCTACAAACCTGACTCAGTTACACCAGCTCTGTCAGGAGGAATGGGCCATAATTCATCCAGCTTATTGTGGGAGGCTTGTGGAAGGCTACCCCAAACGTTTGACCCAAGTTAAACAATTTAATACACATTCTTAAAATAAAGTGGTGATCCTAACTGACCTAAGACAGGGAATTTTTACTAGGATTAAATGTCAGGAATTGTGAAAAACTCAGTTTAAATGTATTTGGCTAAGGTGTATGTAAACTTCCGACTTCAACTGTATATAGATCATCACCTAGTCATATCCTTACTGACACTCATTTTATTACAGGGAGGAAGATGTGTGCATAGAATACTGCAATCCAAATGTCACCAGAAGTTCACTGATTACACCAACTTCCATATCCAAGTCGCTCTACAACAAGTAGTTGTACATTTTGCCCGCTATTTTAAGTCAGCACAAAAGGGGCTAAAGCTGATGGTTCCTTTCAGGAGAAAGAGAAAATAATTAACCATTAAGTTAATCCTCTTTGGAGGGTGGCCCAAAAGGACATTTGAAGGAGCCATTAAAGTTAATCTGAATTAATTTGTTTACATTCCTCTCAGATGACCCCTTGGAAAAACCAAGCCAAGGCAGCACAATGCAGTGATTTACAGCCAGGACATGGCTAGTGCAAAAATGTTTTCAGCTGATAAGGGCTCGAATGGAGCCTGAATGGAGAGGCAAAACTATTTTCTAGAGGACACAAATGGAAGTAATTCATTGGATTGGAGGTTTTCCAGGTGTTGATCACTGCATGGCTTCCGTTTCCTGTCTGGCTTGTGAGGTGTGCAGCAAGGCATCTCCATTCCAATTGTGGAAGCGTCAACACATGTCCATTACCACACACACACACACACACACACACACCACAACCCACCCGAAGCTGCCAAGTGTCAGGCTGGCGAGTGGGGTGCACTAAAACCGAGCCCCCTGTGTGGTCCTGGGGAGTCATGCAAGAATCTTTGATTCTCTCCCTCTGGAGCGTTTTACAGCCTGTTTGTCTGTCTGGGTGTCTCATCGACATCAAATGCATGGTCAGAGGCCTCTGTTGTAAATCAAGACGCTTCTCTCTCTTTTGTCCAGCCAAAAACTAGGCACTTGTAAAAAGAAGAGAGCAACGTTAAAACCATCCTGAAAGAGAAAGAGAGGAGAGCCCGAGAGAGAGGAGAGCCGAGAGCAGAGGGCGAGCGCGCGAGCAGAGCAGAGGGCGAGCGAGCGCGCGAGCAGAGCAGAGGGCGAGCGCGCGAGCAGAGCAGAGGGCGAGCGCGCGAGCAGAGCAGAGGGCGAGCGCGCGAGCAGAGCAGAGGGCGAGCGTGCGAGCAGAGCAGAGGGCGAGCGCAGGAGAGGACGAGCAGAGCAGAGGACGAGCGCGCGAGCAGAGCAGAGCAGAGGGCGAGCGCGCGAGCAGAGCAGAGGGCGAGCGTGCGAGCAGAGCAGAGGGCGAGCGTGCGAGCAGAGCAGAGGGCGAGCGCGCGAGCAGAGCAGAGGACGAGCGCAGGAGAGGACGAGCGCGCGAGCAGAGGAGAGGACGAGCGTGCGAGCAGAGGAGAGGACGAGCGCCAGGAGAGGACTAGCGCGCGAGCAGAGGAGAGGGCGAGCGCCAGGAGAGGACGAGCGTGCGAGCAGAGGAGAGGGCGAGCGCCAGGAGAGGACGAGCGCGCGAGCAGAGGAGAGGGCGAGCGCCAGGAGAGGACGAGCGCGCGAGCAGAGGGCGAGCCAGGAGAGCGACGAGCGCGCGAGCCAGGAGAGTGCGCTCGAGAGAGAGCGCTTGAGAGAGAGAGCGAGAGAGGAGAGCACAGAGTGCGCTCGAGAGAGCGAGAGGAGAGGACGAGCGCGCGAGCAGAGGAGAGGACGAGCAGAGGAGAGGGCGAGCGCCAGGAGAGGACTAGCGCGCGAGCAGAGGAGAGGGCAAGCGCCAGGAGAGGACTAGCGCGCGAGCAGAGGAGAGGGCAAGCGCCAGGAGAGGACTAGCGCGCGAGCAGAGGAGAGGGCAAGCGCCAGGAGAGGACTAGCGCGCGAGCAGAGGAGAGGGCGAGCGCGACGAGCGCGCCAGCCAGGAGAGCGACGAGCGCGCCAGCCAGGAGAGCGACGAGCGCGCCAGCCAGGAGAGCGACGAGCGCGCCAGCCAGGAGAGTGCTCGAGAGAGAGAGAGCGAGAGAGGAGAGCGAGCCAGGGGAGCACAGAGAGCGCGCGAGCCAGGGGAGCACAGAGAGCGCGCGAGCCAGGGGAGCACAGAGAGCGCGCGAGCCAGGGGAGCACAGAGAGCGCGCGAGCCAGGGGAGCACAGAGAGCGCGCGAGCCAGGGGAGCACAGAGAGCGCGCGAGCCAGGGGAGCACAGAGAGCGCGCGAGCCAGGGGAGCACAGAGAGCTGGCGAGCCAGGGGAGCACAGAGAGCTGGCGAGCCAGGGGAGCACAGAGAGCGCGCGAGCCAGGGGAGCACAGAGAGCGCGCGAGCCAGGGGAGCACAGAGAGCGCGCGAGCCAGGGGAGCAGAGAGCGCGCGAGCCAGGAGAGCACAGAGAGCGCGCGAGCCAGGAGAGCACAGAGAGCGCGCGAGCCAGGAGAGCACAGAGAGCGCGCGAGCCAGGAGAGCACAGAGAGCGCGCGAGCCAGGAGAGGACGAGCGCGCGAGCCAGGAGAGGACGAGGAAAGAGAGCGAGCGCTCGAGCAAGGAGAGAAAGCGAGAGAGAGCGAGAGAGCGAGCGAGCGCTCGAGCAAGGAGAGAGAGAGCGAGCGAGCGCTCGAGCAAGGAGAGAGAGAGAGCGAGAGAGCGAGCGCTCGAGCAAGGAGAGAGAGAGAGCGAGAGCGCGAGCGCTCGAGCAAGGAGAGAGAGAGAGCGAGAGAGCGAGCGCTCGAGCAAGGAGAGAGAGAGAGCGCGAGCGCTCGAGCAAGGAGAGAGAGAGAGCGCGAGCGCTCGAGCAAGGAGAGAGAGAGAGAGCGCGAGCGCTCGAGCAAGGAGAGAGAGAGAGCGAGCGAGCGAGCGCTCGAGCAAGGAGAGAGAGAGAGCGAGCGAGCGAGCGCTCGAGCAAGGAGAGAGAGAGAGCGAGCGAGCGAGCGCTCGAGCAAGGAGAGAGAGAGAGAGAGCGAGCGAGCGCTCGAGCAAGGAGAGAGAGAGAGAGAGCGAGCGAGCAGCTCGAGCAAGGAGAGAGAGAGAGGCGAGCGAGCGCTCGAGCAAGGAGAGAGAGAGCGAGCGAGCGCTCGAGCAAGGAGAGAGAGAGCGAGCGAGCGCTCGAGCAAGGAGAGAGAGAGAGCGAGCGAGCGCTCGAGCAAGGAGAGAGAGAGCGAGCGAGCGCTCGAGCAAGGAGAGAGAGAGCGAGCGAGCGCTCGAGCAAGGAGAGAGAGAGCGAGCGAGCGCTCGAGCAAGGAGAGAGAGAGAGCGAGCGAGCGCTCGAGCAAGGAGAGAGAGAGCGAGCGAGCGCTCGAGCAAGGAGAGAGAGAGCGAGCGAGCGCTCGAGCAAGGAGAGAGAGCGAGCGAGCGCTCGAGCAAGGAGAGAGAGAGAGAGCGAGCGAGCGCTCGAGCAAGGAGAGAGAGAGCGAGCGAGCGCTCGAGCAAGGAGAGAGAGAGCGAGCGAGCGCTCGAGCAAGGAGAGAGAGAGCGAGCGAGCGCTCGAGCAAGGAGAGAGAGAGCGAGCGAGCGCTCGAGCAAGGAGAGAGAGAGCGAGCGCTCGAGCAAGGAGAGAGAGGAGCGAGCGCTCGAGCAAGGAGAGAGAGAGCGAGCGAGCGCTCGAGCAAAGGAGAGAGAGAGCGAGCGCTCGAGCAAGGAGAGAGAGAGAGCGAGCGCTCGAGCAAGGAGAGAGAGAGAGCGAGCGCTCGAGCAAGGAGAGAGAGAGAGCGAGCGCTCGAGCAAGGAGAGAGAGAGAGCGAGCGAGCGCTCGAGCAAGGAGAGAGAGAGAGAGCGAGCGCTCGAGCAAGGAGAGAGAGCGAGCGCTCGAGCAAGGAGAGAGAGAGAGAGCGAGCGCTCGAGCAAGGAGAGAGAGAGAGAGCGAGCGCTCGAGCAAGGAGAGAGAGAGAGAGAGCGAGCGCTCGAGCAAGGAGAGAGGGAGAGAGAGCGAGCGCTCGAGCAAGGAGAGAGAGAGAGAGAGCGAGCGCTCGAGCAATGAGAGAGAGAGAGAGAGCGCGCTCGAGCAAGGAGAGAGAGAGAGAGAGCGCGCTCGAGCAAGGAGAGAGAGAGAGAGAGCGCGCTCGAGCAAGGAGAGAGAGAGAGAGAGCGCGCTCGAGCAAGGAGAGAGAGAGAGAGAGCGCGCTCGAGCAAGGAGAGAGAGAGAGAGCGCGCTCGAGCAAGGAGAGAGAGAGAGAGAGCGAGCGCTCGAGCAAGGAGAGAGAGAGAGAGAGCGCGCTCGAGCAAGGAGAGAGAGAGAGAGGCGCGCTCGAGCAAGGAGAGAGAGAGAGCGAGCGCGCTCGAGCAAGGAGAGAGAGAGAGCGAGCGCGCTCGAGCAAGGAGAGAGAGAGGAGAGAGCGAGCGCGCTCGAGCAAGGAGAGAGAGAGAGAGAGAGCGAGCGCGCTCGAGCAAGGAGAGAGAGAGAGAGAGAGCGAGCGCTCGAGCAAGGAGAGAGAGAGAGAGAGCGAGCGAGCGCTCGAGCAAGGAGAGAGAGCGAGCGAGCGCTCGAGCAAGGAGAGAGAGAGAGAGCGAGAGAGCGAGCGAGCGCTCGAGCAAGGAGGGAGAGAGAGAGAGAGAGAGCGAGCACTTGAGCAAGGAGAGAAAGAGAGAGCGAGCGAGAGCGCGAGCAAGGAGAGAGAGAGAGAGAGAGCGCTCGAGCAAAGAGAGAGAGAGAGAGAGCGCTCGAGCAAAGAGAGAGAGAGAGAGCGAGCGCTCGAGCAAAGAGAGAGAGAGAGAGAGAGAGCGAGCGCTCGAGCAAAGAGAGAGAGAGAGGAGCGCTCGAGCAGAGAGAGAGAGAGCGAGCGAGCGCTCGAGCAGAGGAGGGAGAGAGAGAGAGAGAGCGAGCGAGCGCTCGAGCAAGGAGGGAGAGAGAGAGAGAGAGAGAGCGAGCGCTCGAGCAAGGAGGGAGAGAGAGAGAGAGAGAGAGCGAGCACTTGAGCAAGGAGAGAAAGAGAGAGCGAGCGAGCGCTCGAGCAAGAGAGAGAGAGAGAGAGAGCGCTCGAGCAAAGAGAGAGAGAGAGAGAGAGAGAGAGGGAGCGCTCGAGCAGAGAGAGAGAGAGAGAGGGAGCGCTCGAGCAGAGAGAGAGAGAGAGGGAGCGCTCGAGCAGAGAGAGAGAGAGAGAGAGAGGGAGCGCTCGAGCAGAGAGAGAGAGAGAGAGAGGGAGCGCTCGAGCAGAGAGAGAGAGAGAGAGAGGGAGCGCTCGAGCAGAGAGAGAGCGAGCGCTCGAGCAGAGAGAGAGCGAGCGCTCGAGCAGAGAGAGAGCGAGCGCTCGAGCAGAGAGAGAGCGAGCGCTCGAGCAGAGAGAGAGCGAGCGCTCGAGCAGAGCGAGAGAGCGAGAGAGCGAGCAGAGCGAGAGAGCGAGAGAGCGAGAGAGCGAGAGAGCGAGCGCTCAAGCAAAGAGAGAGAGAGAGCGAGAGAGAGAGCGAGAGAGAGAGAGCGAGAGCGCGAGAGAGAGAGCGAGAGAGAGAGCGAGAGAGAGAGCGAGAGAGAGAGCGAGAGAGAGAGCGAGAGAGAGAGCGAGAGAGAGAGCGAGAGAGAGAGCGAGAGAGAGAGCGAGAGAGAGAGCGAGCGCTCGAGCAGAGAGAGAGAGAGAGAGAGAGCGAGCGCTCGAGCAAGGAGAGAGAGCGAGCGAGAGAGAGAGCGAGAGAGCGAGAGAGCACAAGCAAGGAGAGAGAGAGAGCGCTCGAGAGAGAGGAGAGTGCTGATAGAGAGCGCGAGCCTCCAATAGACAGTTCGCCCCTTAGGGCATGGTACAGAGCCATTCTAGGTACAGAGCGAGGTCAAAAGGCATGGAAACTTCAATGGCCGTCAACTTAGACAACAAACATGCAGCTGGTCTATTGGTTTATGGGTCCAGGCTTCTTCAGTACGTCGTAAATCTCACCGCCACTCTGCTTTAGGGGCTTTTGTCTTGCCTTGCTCAAAGCCACCAAAGCAGCCCTCTTAAAGGACAATAAACATGACTTTAGTCGTAGATTGCTCTAATCAATCTGCCCTCTCTTCTCTTTCAGAGGGTCCCAAAGTGTGAGACAGGCACAAGATGAACGTCGCTGGACTTGGCCAAAACGTCTGTTAATTTGCTCTCGATTCAGCAGGAGGTTGAGCAAACAAGCTAGTTTTGATGTGAATTAAGGTTCTGTGAGCTTTCAGTTTGGTCGTGGAGTAGGTCAATCTAACACAAACTACTTTTAACTCGCAGACGTGTAGCACTCCACAAACACAAAACCAGCCGCAAACTACTACTGTTTCTCTGAGAAAGGAGCAGGACAGCATGGACGGTGACGTGCACACAGCCTACACATTTCATATAGATGAGGGACTAGTTTGTTTACTGTGGCACAAAATTAGGCAAACGCTAACAAATGGACACGTCCATGATGCAGAGCCTGTCTCAATTACATGACAGGGAAGTTAGCCTGACCTACGAGTCCGTTCATATGATCTAGCCGTGTGTACTGGTGGGGCCTTGAGGCTTTTTCCGCTCTTCTTACTACTCTCTCCCTCCACTTTGGTGGTTCCTTGTTTACCCCAGGCCTACACAGCATGGTGGAAGCCCAGATCAAAAGGACGCGAGTAGGGCTAGCCAGGACTGGGCCACCAGGGTCGTCATGGCAGCCCGTGGAGAGGACTGAGCACCTGGCATTTGTCTCCACTCACCCTGCACCCACCCTACTTCCCATTTAAGACCAGTACTGTAGGGTAAATCCCCACCATCACACACAGCTCCTACATCCCCCACCCACCCCACCCCGTGGACACGTTTGGCTTTAGGTTGCAATGCCTCTGCTGGTTCTGGCAGGGAAATGGTTAAGGGAGATTAGCGTGTGTGTGTGTGTGTGTGTGTGTGTGTAATGTATTTGGAGTGGGGCCAGTGAACACGCCATGGGCATGAAAGAGAACAGTTGAAAGCAAACAGAGAAGGACAATGCGATGCTTTCTGCCATAAATGCAGAATGTTTGGCCCCTTTTTCCTCCTTTCTAAAGGCAAAAGATTAAAGAGGAACTCTTGGCTATTCATGGCGTCCTTTTCCCATTCTCCTTGGGTGTCGTAAAACCCAGCTTGCTTTTCTGCTAATAAAACAGTCCCTGCTTTGTGTTCCGAGTTTCTTCACTGAACACGTAAGGAGCTGGCAACCCTCTGAAAGATCGACGGATTCATTTCAAGTTTTAAATAAGAGGCAGGAGTCGTGTCTGAAATCTAGGCTTGCCTACTACTTAAACTGCATACTGTGTAGTAATCATACTACATACTGTTTAGAACGTACTGTTAAGTAAAAACAAATGCAGTAAGCAACAAATATCAGCATACTAGTATCATCCTACTGAGAATGTGTCATTAATGCACCATTGCGTTGATTGCCGCCATTCGTTCATTTTGGTACAGTTGATCATCAGTGGTTGTCAAACACGTCGGTCTCGAAAAACTATTCTCGTTCTCAATAGTGTGCAGCGAATTCTACTAGATGAAAATCCGAAATGAGTATGACATCCTGGCATTTAAAAGCATACATTCTCAAAATTTCACATACTATATAAAAAAATAAACGCCTACAGTTTAGAATGCAAGTACATGTATTGGGACACGGCCAATGTGAAAGAGAGAAGGGGTATTTCAGATTTTTTCCCCCATCTTGACTCCATCAGCAACATGATGCTTCCAAAGGATCTAGAATGCAGTACAAAAAAAGCATTCCCAGAACTAATTCTTTGCGTAGATTAGCAAATTGTCAATTTTTCGCTCTCTTCAGAATGCAACTGCATCCTGCATTTTGCAGAACATTCTAAAAAGCTGCTTGGCATGGGCAGCTTTTTGGGCTTTGTCAAAATGGAACACCGGGTGGGAAATTCATGGAGATGGGTGGTGGTTTAGGAGGTATCCATTCCTTGTTACCATCATCCATACAAAAGCAGCCCATATGCAGCTGAATACCCACCATGTTTAAGATTGCCTCCTCTCTGTTGTTCCTGCATGTGAAGCCGTAACAGTAACAGAAAGCAATGGAACAATTCATCGATCCATTAATGTCATGGATTGCTCAAAAGGTACACCTGGTTTTCACCACTCACTGATTCGAAGGAAGAGATGAAAACCATCAGACACTGGCCACGAGGACTGGAATTACACATCCCTGAATCAATCCTTTTTTAAAACTAAAATAAAATTGTAGGAGCTACAAAGTAGAGCCCAGAAGACATGAAACTATAATTCAACACTTACTTCCAATGTGGTCAAGACAGACCACACCAACCAACAAAAACACCAAGTACAAAAAGGCCTCACTCACCTCTGATTTGGTGGACATATTGTCCTCCATGTCAGAGTAGTTAACGTCCATCAGCTCCGGGAAAGGCGGCAGCGTCAACGCCTTTCTGCGCTCCCCCAGCACCTCGCGGCCGTCCACCCGCAGTTTAGCAGGCTGCACCTGGGATTTGTCCTTCAGCAGTTTCTTATCTGAGTGGTGGGACTGGGCGTGCGACAGGGACGAGCCCCCTGACGGTTTTAAAGACAATTCCGATAAGTTTTTCTTGCGCTTTTTGGTCACGTGGTCCTCGCAGGCAGTGACAGACAGTCGTTTGTTAGTCCCCGCCCCAGACCCGGCCCCGTGCGAGTAGCCCCCGTCCTGCCGGTGCTCCTTGGACATGGCCTTGGGCTCCTTGAAGCCCATCTTGGGGATGGGGGGGTTGTCACGAAGAAGAGGCTGGTTCTCTTTGGGTTTCTTGGAGAAATTTTTGGAGGCTTTGCTGGGTTCCCTGCCACAGTCTCGGAAGGCACTTTTGGTCTCTTTTATAGGCTTGTCTTTGTGGTCCTTTGAGGGTTTGTGTAGCTTGGATGAGCTGCTACTGTTAGAAGTGGTGGTGGTGAGGAGGGCGCCAGTTCCTTTGGAGCTGTCCTGCGGCAAAAAGCACAGGCCAAAGATTAGGTCTCAATTTATTTAGATAACTTGATGATAGACCATCTATAGGATCCTATCAACTTTGACTCTTGATTTGCAACAACTTGCTCGAGTTCGGTTTTGAGCTACCTTTAAGTTTAGTGGATAGGTTAACATTTTATTGATAGTTAGTGAAACATCTTAAATCATTTGGATTACATATAACATTACATAAGCTTTGTAAATAACGAAAGGTTAGTTCAGCCCTAACTAATGCTCCAAGGATTACGGACTGGCAAGAGGGAAGTTGATGAATGGAGAAATCCCACTTCAGGGTCAGTGGACACGACAGGGCAAACACCTAATTAGTCTGTTTGACACACTGGCGATTAGCAACAACGTGGGTCAAAAAGCTTGGCTAATAGTAACTCCCGGGTGCCCAGAGCAGATGGTAGGGGCCGAACACTAACTTCTTGACCTCAAGGCCTTTTGTACATACAGTCCTTCAGAAAGTATTCACACCCCTTGACTTTTTCCACATCTTGTTGTGTTGTTACAGCCTGAATTTAAAATGGATTCAATTAAGATGTCACTGGCCAACACACAATAACCCCACAATGTCAAAGTGGAATTGTTTATACATTTTTACTAATTAATAAAAAGCTGAAATGTCTTGAGTCAATAAGTATTCAACCCCTTTCTTACGGCAAGCCTAAATAAGTTCAGGAGTAAAACTCTGCTTAACAAGTCACATAATAAGTTGCGTGGACTTACTGTGTGCAATAGGCGTTTAACAAATTTTTAATGACTACCTCATCTTTGTACCCCACACATACAGATAATTGTAAGGTCCCTCAGTCAAGCAGTGAATTTCAAACCCAGAATCAACCAAAGACCAGAGAAGTTTTCCTATGCCTAATAAAAGAAAGGCACCTATTGGTGATGGATAACGTTTTTAAAGCAGACATTGAATATCCTTTTGAGCATGGTGAAGTTATTAAGTACACTTTGGATGGTATATGAATACACCCAATCACTGCTAAGATACAGGCATCCTTCCTAACTCAGTTGCCGGAGAGGAAAGAAACCACTCAGGGATTTCACCATGAGGCCAATAGTGACTTTAAAAACAGTTAGAGTTTAGTGGCTGTGATAGTTTTCTCCTGAGGATGTATCAACAACATTCTAGTTACTCCACAATAATAACCTAATTGACAAATGTGAAGAGGAAGCCTGTGCAGAATAACAATATTTCAAAAACATGCATCCTGTTTGCAATAAGGCACTAAAGTAAAACTAAAAACAATGTGGCAAAGAAATTAACTGTGTTCTAAATACAAATTGTTATGTTTGGGACACCACCAGCATGGTGGTGGCTGCATCATTTTAGGAGTATGCTTGTCATCGTCAAGGACTGAGGATTTATTTTAGCATAAAAATAAACTGAATAGAGCTAAACACAGGCAAATCCTAGAGGGAAACCTAGTTCAATCTGCTTTCCAACAGACACTGGGACTATTGTACAATCCAGGTGTGGAATGCCTTTAGACTTACCCAGAAAGACTAACAGCTGTAAATTCGCTGCCAAAGGGATTCTAACATGTATTGACTCGTGGATACATATGTAAATTAGATATCTGTATTTCATTTTTAATAAATGTGCAAACATTTCTAAAAACAGTTTTCCCTGTCATTATGTGTGTGTAGATGGGTGAGATTGTTTTTTTTTTTATTAATTTTGAATTCAGGATGTAACAACAAAATGTGGAATAAGTCAAGGGGTATGAATACTTTGAAGGCACTGTACGTACCACTGAAATTAGTCTAAAGTCTAGACTGTTGACTAGATATTCCAGGGAAATGTGTAGGGATAATGAAATTAGAGGTTTGCCACGTCACAGTGAGATTTATTGGGGTCAAAATAAAAAAATAAAAATAATTCTCTACCGGGGACAATTTACTTGGCTTCTAGCGTGGGGGGGCTTGATTACAATGCTCAAATCTATACACCCCTGACAACTAAATGAGCAAAGACAATGTTAAGTCTGGCCATAGCATATCAAAGGAATCCTAATAATCAGTGTTCATTCATTTTAGAGAAAGCCCTTGAGCCACCCTGGGGCTCTTGGACTGCTGTGTCAATGAAGAGTCTAACAACAAGGTAAAAGAAAAAAAGGGATTCCAGTTTGCTTGAGAAGAGACCTGGGAACTTGTTTTGTCCAGAATGTGGGGGAAGGGAGGGAAGACTCAACAGCTGTAAGCGCGACCTTCATTTGCGCGGACGGTGAAAAAAAAAAAAAAAACCTGGAGGTGGAAGCGAGTGCATTTCCTTTTCTCCAACTAAACGACGTGACCCGTGTGTCCCGGGGTCACGCCTTCTGGCCCCCAGTCAATATTTCATAGATGTCTTAAAGCCATTAAGCACGTCTAGACGGTAGGGGTGTGTTATGACCTGCCCAAACCTTTTGATTTAGTCTATCTGCTCCTGACCCCTTGACCCCTTGAACCTCTAGCTGCTAACCCGCTCACACAAAACTGTTTTAGACCAGTAAAAGGTGGAGATAAAGTGATGCTCTATCAATACCAGCCAACCCCCCCCCAATACCAAAAGCCTGGCACGTTAATAGATGCACCCAGAACATGTAAACCTAGAGAGGCCATGAAAGTGAATGGACTGAGCAAAGTCGAAGGTACCCCGGAAATGCACATGTCAACGTTTGCTGAATGTCAAACGGCTACAGTCCTAAGAGTATCACAGGATTCTTTGCAAGTTAATACGATCTGCAGGCATTTCACTGTTCTAAAGAACTTTTCATGCCAAGCACCAGCAAATACATTCCATGTTACTTAAGATGGTAACATTTTAAATTGAGTATATGGATGTGTGCATTATGTACTTTACTAGTCTCCTTGTAATAATGACCTGCCACTCAGCACTATGTACAGAGAATATTACAACGCTGTACATAACAGTTCTGCTTAGAACTGTCAAGGCAATTAAAAAAAACTCCAAAACAGCTCAACGAGTAATGTGCAATAACGAGTTTCAGCAGTTTTGTTTTGCCTATAGAAATGCACTTACAGTCAAGTATAAAAAGGCAGACTGCCATAGCAATCAGTAACACTTAAAAAAAGCCATGTGGGGTACAAGTGATCCGGAAGGAGAGGAGACAACAGTAGGTGGGTTGCCATTGGATGTTAGTGGAAGTGTGTGTGTGTGTGTGTGTGTGTGTGTGTGTGTGTGTGTGACCCCTCTGCTCCATCAGTAATCCATCACACACAGTCTGTTTGGATTGGAAACCGTTTCCATGTGCACCGGGCCTTTCGTAACCCGGCCCTTGCAGGAGTGGGCTCTGCCGGGCCGTGGTAAATGATAACATTTAAAGGGCCTAAAAATAACACTTAATGAAAGCAACATGCCAGTTAGACCCCATATACATGTCGTTTCCATCCATGATTCGAAAGTTGGTTCTCTGAGACTGCTAGAGAACAATTGCATCACAATGAAACACTGATGCGTACCAAGTTTCAACAGGCTTTAAAACTAGGGACTTTTATATACTGCCTAATGGATACATTATGGCCATTGCTATAAGCGCTATCAGTAGCATACCTTGCATAAGCCCAAGTCGAGCATCTCTTGAAAATCCACAGACTTCAAATACCCTCAACATCTTTGAACCTAGCCAACTATGCAGGGATTAAGCTGGGGGAGACTTCGAAGAAGTGGGAATTTTTGGGGACGAGAGGGAGGACGGGGAGACTGTCTAGCCCCGGGCTGTACCTGGAGACCGCCACTGACCTTTGACCCCGGGAAGGCCTTGCTCTTCTTAGCATCAGACAATGTCAATGTCAGGGAGCTGCTGGGGAGGGTGGGCAGCTTGAGATGCTGGCCGAACAGAGACGTGGAGCCCTCCTGCATTACCATCACCTGGAAGCAAAATGGGGTCATTAAACCGATGCCTTCATCCGAAGTGACTTATAGATCATAGGTGACACCCATTTTAATATAGAAATGTAGCAGATGTGGGAATCAAACCTACAACAGAAGCAACATAACAGTAAAGACAACAAAACACTACAATAAAAAAAAAGACATTAACAGAATTATATTGTCCTGATCAGCATGTGTAAAACTGAGTTTTGTATCTTATTGTGCGCTCAGTCTGGGAGTGAAGAGCTTTATGAATCTATTTGAATTGAAAGTACTGCATCAATTGGACAGTTTCTTAATTCCTGCTTATAATAGTGGATTGTGTGTGGAACTTAAGACCGCTTTTGTTTGGACAAAAACTTAGGCCAGGCTAACGTATTATCGTAGTGGTCTCGTCGATGCCAAGAGCAATAAACTTAACATTCGAGCACTTAACACTGCACGTTGTTCCTGGAATCCCTCACAGGCAGTCATTGC
This sequence comes from Salmo salar, assembly GCF_965601325.2. Taxonomy (NCBI): domain Eukaryota; kingdom Metazoa; phylum Chordata; class Actinopteri; order Salmoniformes; family Salmonidae; genus Salmo; species Salmo salar. Next base: position 18,563,437 of record NC_138297.1, on the reverse strand, counting down.
TTTGCATGGAATGACAGTGAGCACGCGAAGAAAAGACAACACAGCTGCTTCACTGTGGGTCTAAATTTGAGGGTGCATTTGTTTGCGGTGTCACTTCAACATAGCAGCCGAGGGAAGAATGAATGTTTCATGTCTTGCCTAGCAGCAAGAGGTTAACAAAGGGTTAAAGCGCCACTGAGAACACGCGGCCTGTTTCTCAGAAGCTCCAGTGCCCTGCAGTTGAAATGAGCTGCTGTGAGTCAGCACCAAAACAACTTAGTAAGCATTTCCTTTCATACAACTTTCCCCACCTTCCGGTGTTTCCATGACCCTTTCTCCAATAGAAGAGGGGGACAATAGAGCAAGGCACGGGGTGGGTTCCGCCTTTACAATGGCAGAGGAAACACTGGGTCAACAACATGCGGAAAGTCTCAGAAATAATAGAAGCTCATCCAACTGTGCGTATTGGATAAAGGTCCCAAATATTACTGTGGGTCATGCTTAGAAGTCTATATTGCCATAGTGAGAGAGTCATAGCATTGGGGAAGATACAAAATCAACACATTCTTACGTAAATGTTTCAATTTGAAGAGAACGCTAGTTCACAAAGTCTTACTTTAGAGTCTTCCAAACTTCTTTTGTTAGGATCCCGTTGCTGTGGACACACAAAAAGCATATCAGTGTACACACAGCAATCAGCTGTATTGGAGAAGGCCTGAAAACATCCAGTGGGCTGAAGAAATGTGACTGACAAACCAGTCTCTCAATTAGACCACATCACATTCAGTGCACATCTGTTGCCAATCTTATTCATTTCCTCTGAAAAGGAATCCAATCTACGTTAAAGTGCACGGTGTTGTGCGCACAGCCATAAAGCATTGGTGTGTTACTGGAATGAGCATGGCAGGGGGGCCTGCTAAAAATAAAAACACACCCCTAATCTTGTAAATTCCATAAGTTCCTGAAGATATTGTCCACTGAAATAATTAAGAAATCTATTCCAAAATGGACATTCCTATGTGGGCACAAGGCTTTCTGGAGGGCACTGGGAAGAAAGAATAAACGTGTGTGTAAACAAAAAAAGCACTTCATTCCAGTCATAAAACATGACTGTGAGAGTGGTTTGCCTGCCAATGGCTGACCTGATAAGCCCTTTTTCCTGCCAATGGCAGGTCTGATGTGTGACCGACATGGATGATACCTAGTTGCCAGCAAGGTCGTTTAAAAAAAAAAAAGAGCTACTCATTGGTCTACGCTCCATTTAACTTCTGAATTGTCATTTAAATCGTTTACCTTTCCAGGTGGTGTTTATCTCAATAGCCTTAAGCATGGGTGGCCATACTGGATATTCAGGGCTTTGCTCCAGCCCTTGTCCTGATGATTACCTCAAGCAGGGATGGAGCAAGCCTGTAAATCCAGTATGGCTACCCATTCTTAAGGCTATTTGGACAAACACCTGCTATTGAGATGTTCCTCCCCCACCCTCCAGTCTTGCCGTACCCCGCCGGCTTTGAGCAGCTTCCTGCGGAACTCCTCCGTGGGGTTGTTGAAGGTGAGCTTCTCGCAGCGCAGGTGATTGACAGGCGGGTGGCCGTCCAGGTGTAGGAACAGGTCGTAGTCGAAGCGCACTTTCTTAGGTTCTTCCTGAGAAGAGCAGTGGGACATCCGTAGGAACAAAAGAAAGGAGTGAAGTCAGTTGCGTACTAAAGTCCAAAATGGTAAACAGTCATACAAAAGCAAATTTGTTAATTAACCATATGGAATTCATAAAAGATCAACATCAGCACTGACCACATTAAATGTGTGACATTTTTCAAACGCTCAACATAGATCATTTAAAAAAAATACCAACGATCATGGTCACCAATGGTACATAAATCTGGTTAAGCCATATGTTCACAGCTTGGGATCTTCAGTAAGCAATACGCGTCGAAACCTTGTTAAAAATGTACCTTATTTCTGAAGTAAACTTCAATGGGCAAGATGAAGCCTGCGTATCCAGACTCCTCCACTTTATAGGGTGGATCCTTACACACTGAAACGAAGGGGAGGAAAATCAGCTTTTCACTCAACGCAGGCGTCACTTGTAAAGGTGTGACGTGTCCTATGTAACAAATGCCAGTGTGTGCATAGAGTCCCTCAAGGATATATAAAATATCTGGGGAGCAGTGTGTCCCTGTGTGCTCCCGTCTCACCGATCTTCCACTGTTTCTAATGTTTCTGTCAATAAAGCCTTGAATAGGAAAGGGAGTGATTCTCCCCTCTCCTTTAATAAAAAAAAGTAATGTGAATGTGACAACAGCACCAAGTCTCAAGGTAGCAGTTCATTTCCTAGCATGGCTCTAATATAATAGGTATTTTACCATGCATATTCATCAAGGCGACCTTAAGATTACAAACAGAAAGCCCTTTGTGTGCGTGTGTGTGCGTGTGTGTGTGTGTGTGTGTGTGTGTGTGTGTGTGTGTGTGTGTGTGTGTACAAGACATTGGCACTAATGGGAATTGGAATCTGTTGCTGCCAGCCAGCAGCACTTGCTTACAACTCAACACTGCCAGTGCCAAGACACTACATGAAATGCAGCGCTCTCTCATGGGATCTCATTATAAAACATGAAGACAATTTCCGCCAATAATCTGACGCAATGTCGATACCAGAAACCCTGGGCTTATATTAGATAGAAATACACATCCCAAAGACTTGGATCTTCCCAACAGCACACCACGACACACTTAGTTCCCATCAGGCTGATCAGGACAAACAACCTGCGCTTCAGGTCAGGTGACAACCTCAGACACCCATTTGTCATTCTCTACATCCCAGGGGGCTTTGCAGCAAGACTGCCAGCTTGTCTGCATGTGGAGTCAATATGTATTTACTGATAGTAGTTGCTCTTCAATTTGCCTTTCAGCTGCCTTACTAACTCCATTTCAATTATTTTAGCTTTTGCTAGTCTTTACGGATTAGTATGAGCAGCATAACCATAGCCAGTACAGATTGGACATTTACTTAGTGCTTTATCAATGTACAATGGGCTCCATTGCCCATTTCATCTCATTTGGAGGGGTAAGTACACTATATTGTATTTAACTAGGCAAGTCAGTTAACCTCTTGGGGCTAGGTGGGACGCTAGCGTGCCACCCGTGGTGCACTCCATCAACAGCAGGTGCATTTCAAGAGCGGCAAATTTGAATCCAAATAAATGTCAAAATTCAAATTTTTCAAAAATACAACTATTTTACACCATTTGAAAGATAAACATCTCCTTAATCTAACCACGTTTTACGATTTCAAAAAGGTTTTACGGCGAAAGCATAAATTTAGAGTATGTTAGGACAGTACATTTACAAGAGTTGTGTGTAATGTTTTGTCAAGTCAAAGACAGGGTCACCAAAACCATAAAACCAGCTAAAATGATGCACTAACCTTTTACAATCTCCATCAGATGACACTCCTAGGACATTATGTTAGACAATGCATGCATTTTTAGTTCTATCAAGTTCATATTTATATCCAAAAACAGCGTTTTACTATGGCATTGATGTTGAGGAAATCGTTTCCCTCCAATAACCGGCAGTCAAGTCAGCGTCACAAATTAAATAATTAAAATTAGAAAACATTGGTAAAATATTATATTGTCATTTAAAGAATTATAGATTTACATCTCTTGAACGCAATCAACTTGCCAGATTTAAAAATAACCTTACTGGGAAATCACACTTTGCAATAATCTGAGCACTGCGCCCAGAAAAATACGCGTTGCGATACAGACTAGACGTCATGTTGGGGAGATCTAAAATCGAAAATACTATGTAAATAATCCATTACCTTTGATTCTCTTCATCAGATGTCACTTCCAGGTATCACAGGTCCATAACGAATGTAGTTTTGTTCAAAAAAGCTCATCATTTATGTCCAAAAATCTCCGTCTCGTTAGCACATGATGTAAGCCAGCCGGACTTCTCGTCATGAACGAGGGGAAAAAAATATATTTCCGTTCGTTCAAACATGTCAAACGTTGTATAGCATAAATCATTAGGGCCTTTTTTAACCAGAACATGAATAATATTCAAGGTGGACGAATGCATACTCTTTTATAACGTATTGGAACGAGGGTACCCAACATGAACTCGCGCGCCAGGTGTCTAATGGGACATCATCGTTCCATGGCTCTTGTTCGGTCAGATCTCCCTCCAGAAGACTCAAAACACTTTGTAAAGGCTGGTGACATCTAGTGGAAGCAATAGGAAGTGCCAAAATATTCCTAAGCCCCTGTGTTTTTCAATGGGATAGGTTTAAAGTCAATACAACACATCAGGTATCCACTTCCTGTCAGAAAATGTCTCAGGGTTTTGCCTGCCAAATGAGTTCTGTTATACTCACAGACACCATTCAAACAGTTTTAGAAACTTTAGAGTGTTTTCTATCCATATATAATAAGTATATGCATATTCTAGTTACTGGGTAGGATTAGTAACCAGATTAAATCGGGTACATTTTTTTTATCCAGACGTGCAAATGCTGCCCCCTAGCCCCAACAGGTTAAGAACAAATTCTTATTTACAATGGCCAGCCTACCAAAAGGCCTCCTGCGGGGACGGGGGCTGGGATATTTACAAAAATATAGGACAACACACACATCACGACGAGACAACACTACATAAAGAGAGACCTAAGACAACATAGCAAGGTAGGAACACATGACAACACAGCATGTTAGCAACACAACATGGTAGCAGCACAAAACATGGTACAAACATTATTGGGCACAGACAACAGCAAAGGGCAAGAAGGTCGAGATAACGATAAATCCCGCGAAGCAGTCACTGTCACTAAGAGTGTCCATGATTGAGTCTTTGAATGAAGAGATTGAGATCAAACTGTCCAGTTTGAGTGTTTGTTGCAGCTCGTTCGTCGCTAGCTGCAGCGAACTGAAAAACACGAGCAACCTAGGGATGTGTGTGCTTTGGGGACCATTAACAGAATGTGACTGGCAGAACGGGTGTTGTATGTGGAGGATGAGGGCTGCAGTAGATATCTCAGATAGGGGGGAGTGAGGCCTAAGAGGGTTTTATAAATAAGCATCAACCAGTGGGTCTTGCGACAGGTATACAGAGATGGCCAGTTTACAGATTGCAGTGATGTGTCCTATAAGGCGCATTGGTGGCAAGTCTAATAGCCGAATTGTAAAGAACATCTAGCCGCTCGAGAGCACCCTTACCTGCCGATCTATAAATTACGTCTCCGTAATCTAGCATGGGTAGGATGGTCATCTGAATCAGGGTTAGTTTGGCAGCTGGGGTGGAAGAGGAGCGATTACAATAGAGGAAACCTAGTCTAGATTTAACTTCAGCTTTGATATGTGCTAAGGACAGTGTACCGTTTAGCCATACTCCCAAGTACTTGTATGAGGTGACTACCTCAAGCTCTAAACCCTCAGAGGTAGTAAATCACACCTGTGGGGAGAGGGGCATTCATTCTTCTTACCATTCTTCTTGTTTTGGAGGTGTTCAGAACAAGGTTAAGGGCAGAGAAAGCTTGTTGGACACTAAGAAAGCTTTGTTGTAGAGCATTTAATAATCCGGGAGGGGCCAGCTGAGTATAAAACTATCATCTGCATATAAATGGATGAGAGTGATTCCTATTGCCTGAGCAATGTTGTTCAAGTAAATTGACAAGAGCGTGGGGCCTAGGATCAAGCCTTGGGGTACGCCCTTGTTGACAGGCAGTGGCTGAGACAGCAGATGTTCTGACTTTATACAACGCACTCTTTGAGAGCGGTAGTTTTCAAACCAGGCCAAAGACCCCTCAGAGACATCAATACTCCTTAGCCAGCCCACAAGAATGGAATGGTCTACCGTCTCAAAAGCTTTGGCCAAGTCAGTAAGAATAGCAGCACAACATTGCTTAGAATCAAGGGCAATGGTGACATCATTGAGGACCATTAAGGTTGCAGTGACATCCATAACCTGAGCGGAAACTAAATTGCATACCAGAGTGAATACTATAGACATAAAAAAACCAGTCAGTTGATTATTTTTCCAACACGTTTGATAAACAGGGCAAAAATAAAAATAAGCCTATAACAGTTAGGATCAGCTTGATCTCCCCTTTAAAAATAAAGGATGAACCGTGGCTGCCTTCCAAGCAATGGGAACCTCCCCAAAGAGGAGAGACAGGTTAAAAAAAGGTCAAAGATAAGGTTGCTGCCCCTATCATTGCCAAGCCTAAGAGCCTAAACCCAGATGTTTTTTGGGGGTCAAGTTTAAGGAGCTCCTTTAGCACCTCGGACTCAGTGACCACCTGCAAGGTGAAACTTTGTAGTGGGACAGGGGAAAAAGAGGAGAATCGGGCTAGTTGCATTAGAAGGGGTGGGAGATGAGGAAATGTTGGACAGGCAAGGCTGAGTCAAATAGGAATCCTGACTTAATGACGTTGTGACTAAAGAGCTCAGCCATGTGCTTATTGTAAGTAACAATCACATCAACATCAAGGGACATGGGCAGCTGTGAGGAGGATGGTTTATTCTCCAGGTCTTTAACTATTTTCCAGAACTTCTTGGGGTTAGACCCAAAGAAAGAGAACTGCTCCTAAAAGTAACAAACTTTTTTTCCGGATAGCCTGAGTGCACTTATTTCTCATTTGCCTGAACGAGAGCCAGTCAGTATGCGTGTGAGTATGCGTGTGCCGAGCCTGTCGCTAAATGCAATTCTTCAGGTGAAGTAACTCTGCAAGATCACAGTCGAACCACAGGCTGAACCCGTTTTTAATTCTCACTTTCTTTATGGGGCATGTTTGTTAACAATACCACTGAAAATATCAAAAAAGAAGGTCCAAGCGTTTGTGTCAGAGGGGATCAAGCTGATTCTATACCATTTTACAGAGGCCAGTTCATGAAGGAAGGCTTGCTCATTCAAGTTTTTTAGCAAGCGTCTATGACAAAATCAGGACAGGTCGTTTCACTGAGCAGCCATTACGAACACAGGCTGTAAAACAGTGATCACTAAGGTCATTACAGGAAACAGATTATTACCCATCAGGATTATTTGTAAGGATAACGTTGAGGAGAGTAGTCTTTTCTGGGTGTTTGGAGCCATACCTTATGTGATTGGTAATAATCTGAGAAATATTTAGGCTGTCCCATTGCTTTAGGACTTGGTCAGGTGGTATAAGAATGTCTCAGTTTAGGTCACCTAGCTGGACAAATTCAGAGTTAGTGTAAGGGGCCAGGAGAGAGCTTAGGGCAGGTAGGGTACAGGCCGGTGCTGATGGAGGATGATGGCACCCAGCAAGTCAACAAAGTGCTATTTGAAAGTTTAATGCTTAAAACCAGCAAATCAAATTGTTTGGGGACAGACTTGGTGGAGACAACCGAGCACTGAAATTGATCCTTGGTAAAGTGCCACTCTCCCACCTTTGGAAGAGTTAAGCTTTAAATTTGGTGTGTTGCACTTGTGAATGTATGATTTTTATTTTATTTGGCGCTCTGTCATTTCACCGGATGTTGTCAAATCGATCCCGTTAATAGGAGTTGAGCCCAAAGAAGTTAACCACGTCTCAGTAATGACTACACATCTAGATTGGAGCTGTGAACCCACACTTTCAATTGATCCATTTTAGGTAATAAGCTTCGAGTGTTAACGTGCAGAAACCCCAGGCTTTTACGAGAGCAGAAATCAGTGAAGCAGATAATCAGAGCACAAGTCAGAATTGGGGCTAGGAACAGTAGATGGGCCAGGGTAAACATGCACATTTCCAGATATCATCAGCAGTAATACAATCAAGGCACGGCTGAGGACAGGGAGAGCTCTGCAGTGTTGATTTATGACATCTGAATGTGCATTAGATGGGAACAAGATCATATTGTACAGCAATTTCATCAGGTAACACGAATACAAAGCCAGCGAGAGGTGGTTAGATTAGGATGGGAGGCCAAAAGTCTGTAACCAATAGAGAGTCAGAGTTCCGAGTGTGGGAACAAACTCTGTCCCACGGTTGGGTAAACAAGAAAGTTCAGTCAGCAAAGCATGCAGGAGTCATGAGGCAAATAGCAAAATGCACAAGAAAAACTTACTGCGGCACACCCTGCGTGCTGCTGCAGAATTCTGTGGCATGTCATTTAATTCTCACCTATTTCGTCTGTTACTGCAAGTTATTGCTAGTTTGACCACCAGAGGGCATCTTTGAGAAGCATTTGATGGCATTCCGTATTATCATTACCAGATAATTTAAAACCTTTTTTTGTAATAACATAGTATATGGGATTGATTAAGAAATGTGGCTTAATTCATTTGATTAATATTATAGCGTTTCAAAAATCGGTGAAGTCACTCGCTCTGAGACCTTGAATTAGTTGTTCCCCTTGGGGAGCGATGGGTAACGATGCTTCGAGGGTGGCTGTTGTCTATATGTGCAGAGGGTCCCTGGTTCGAGCCCAGGTAGGGGCGAGGAGAGGAACGGAAGCAAAACTGTTACACGGGCACCATTTTAAATCAAGAGAATCTTCTCTTTAATTATGTAAGTCCGGGCAGCGAGCTTGTTTGTCATCGATCGCTAGACCAGAAATAGAAGTAAAAACAAATCCCTACTTTTTTATTACGCAGACATAAGCACAGCTGACACCAGAGGTGCGGATGTTTACTTTCTAAACAAGTTTTTTTTTTCTCCCCAGTTTCGTCTGGTGAACAGATTGTAGTGGTAAAATAAAAAGGATACATTTTTAATGGAATTCTAAGCATCACTCCAGTCAAAACAGGCTCTGCGAATGTTCGATTCCATTAATTTGCTATTGGCTCGCGCTAGTGTTCAGCGCTATAGATAGCCAGAGCGAATTTACGAAAGCACCCAAATGTCCATTGAGAAAGCACAACGACTATACCATTTAGCTAAGAATGACAAGAATAATCAAGTCAATAAACGTTGGGTAGTTAGATAATTAGCCTATTAGGCTAATACACAGGCAAGTTTGATGTGTAACTACTAACATTAGGTAGCATACCATTACAGCAGTATGTACCGGTATGTGGTTCGTAAGGACAGCGTAGCTAACAAATTGTCAGCCAACATAATGTATAAGGTAACTTATTTGAAAAGTCATTACTTTATTACATGGAGTAGCAAGCTACCCCTTGGTCGTTAGGGCAAATCTGGTCTGTGATAGGAGGAATGGGTTTTCACACCTAGCTCAGCTATTAGACTATTCTTTAGTAAAGGTTGAATAGTCTATTGTTCAGCTATTAGCCGCCCTCCTCAACTTGCAACAAATCTCATTCCTTTCCCACTTCCACGCGTCATTATTCTGCTCCTGAGTGGCTCGCTTGTGGGCGTGCTGACAGGATATGGCAGCATCTTCGGTTGTGCGTCAGGAATTCTGCAGACAGTAGCACGTTGTATGAAGGTGTGCTTATTCACAGGCAAATTGTTTTATGCTATGGAGGTACATTTGTGTCTTTTTGTCGAGAGCAAAACCTTTATGTTCAATCAAAAATAATTGTTCTGAAAGCAACTTTTTCCGACACAAAGGAAGTCATAGCGGACACCTACGAAGAAGGACTCTGGTAAGCAGCGCGGGGCTGTACTGACGTACCCTGAAAATGACATTTGCTGCTTTAGATCGAATGGTCATCTCTCAGTTATTGTTTTCATATCTATAAAAAAAAATAAGCTGTTTTCTTTACTTTCAGAGAGCGAGCTGATCAAGGGGTCGAAAATGTAGATAGTCAGATGTTCACTGTCCGAGGAACAGGCCGTGGAAGCTTTATTTCTGGCAAAAGTATCCATAACCAGAGGTAATTAAACTGTTCTGTGTTCTTTTTCTCTCTTTCTCTCTGCCTGTCTTGTTGTACATGGAACCTGTCTCACATGCATTCATTAAAAAACCCTTAAGATGTCAGCTGCTAATTTTCAGATTTACACCACATAAACACAGCCATTTTCACTGGATTATCTGTTGCTGCCAAGTCATGATTTCCCTGGGGGTTAGCCTTGCAATAACCAAGTGGTGAGACACATAGCCCTCTATATTTAAATGTCCCAGGTACACTCAGATAGGTGTCTGCGTCACATACAGTATCTTCTATTGACATCATCTTCTATCGTTTGTCCTCGTGTCTGCTTTTCAGCATAAAGTACTCTGTGGACACCAGGTGAGACCACACACACAATAAGTCTCTTCACTTCATCCCTCTCCCCCTTCTCCCTAAATCCTCTAGGTTTTATCAGCTGTTTTGGTGAACCCCTCCCGCATCTTAACTGGCTGACAGAGGGCACAGCATGATCATAGGTGAGAGGTCACTTGGTCGGGTCAACAGGAAGTATTATTAAAGAGATGCTTTACATTGAAATACAGAGAGAGGTGTAGTTGTCCCAGAGTTAAATGATCCAAGGTCAGTTTTGCATTTCACCTCCTGATTTAGGATGACTGACCGTGTTACAATAAAAAAAACAAGGCTTAATCATGCTCTCTCGTCTGCAGGTATGTTTTGATGTGATAGAGGAAGCCAATCCCGTCATCGCCACCTCACCCGCTCTTAAGAAAACCTTCGGGCCAACTGGGGGCCCAAGGCTGGTTAGAAGACACAGCAATTGTGATGAACTGAGAGAATATTAGGGTAGCACTAATTCATGAATCATATGCTGTCTGCCACTGTTCTTACCTCTTTCCCTTTCTGTCTTCTACACCCCTCTCCCCACCTCGTCTTTCTTCCTCGTTTAATAATGCACACCATATGTGCATTGAAGTACAGATTGAACTTGTATTTATAATATTACAATTATCCTAATTATAATGCATTTATAACACCTGGATAATGAACTTTTCAATAAAGCGTTTCACATTCTCCACTGGTTGAAATTAAGTATCTCATTGAAATACTATCCTGTGTCCTCAGATTAAAGCAGATGAAGGGACTTGGATATGTATTGTTTTTTTCCTTCTCTGTATATATGAATTACAAATCAATTATGTTTCTACTCTATTACATAGTTACATAGTTACAATGTGTAATCATTGATATCCCAGGAGCGATAAACACTGTTGAAGTGTATAATTGTAATACATACATGCAGACACAGCATCATTCAAATAATGGAGTTTGATATGACTGAAAAATAATGTCTCAGAGATTCATACCTGAACCGCACCTTTATTTGCCAAGGAAGAGTATATGATCAGTGAATATATTCAATGTACAGGCTACAATGTGGGAATCTCATGCATGGTAATAACTACAGTACATGTGTATATAGGACTTGCATCCTTGGCACAATAAAGTTATTATATTCTACTCTATCCATAGGCTTCATTAATGCCATTCAGACTTGAAGTTGATACAACTATGATAACTGAGGTTCATAGATTGGTATGAATATTTGTTTTAGGGTCCATACACAGACCGGCTACATACTGTAGCAAGCTACACATCCATAGGCATACAGTTATTTTTATCCTCCACTACACAATAAGCAAGTAAATAGTTAGCTAGCTATGTTACTTCAGCTGCATTGCAAGGCAAACTTACACAATTGTACATTCAATTTGCAGTAAATGCTTTAGCTAGCTAGATTCTTTACATCCACTGTTTCACAAGACAACAGCCTGGTTTGCTGGTTCTCTCAGGAGTCCCTAAAACATTAAAACACAAATTACAAATTCATTCTCCTAACACTAGCTAATGTTAGCAAGTCGGATAAATCGCTATTTAGCAAGTTTCGTGAATTCAATTTGACAAAAAAAAATATGTACAAACGTTTGTCTCTACATTAACTAACATATTGCTCTCAATTGTAAATGTTTTGCTTGACTCGTTATAACAACTTACATCTGGTTCCACCGTAATGCTTTGTCAGCCATCTTTGTTGAAGAACGCCAAAAAGGCAAGGGTGGCTCGTGTCAAAATTCGTCATTGGAACCACTCGATATGATTGGTCATATAAAAACCTTGGGACCCAAATGCATATTGAGTGCTCTAACTGTGGTGGTCTGGAGCAAAGAAGCTGTGATGATGGGTAACTCTAAGTCCAAGCTCGCAACTTTTAAAAGGAGGAACCATTGTTTGTTTGAACTGACACACACATACATATAACGATTTGGGGCTTGCCATTGTCAGTTCAGTCAAACAATAGTCTACTAAAGGCAGTAAAATGGCAGGGCACAGTATGACATGGACAACCAACAAGGATAAACAAAACAGGGGTTTTAAAAATGACTGCATTCTCCACCAGTGTATGCCAACCACTCAAAATGTGCCAAATCTCATAGAAAACCAGACAAAAATGTAAATATAAAAACATTGTCAGAATGGTCAAAACAGCACTCGTCCCCTAAAGAGTCTTGGCTGGAAGTAGCCTAGAAACAGAAAGCTACGGAGCCAAACTGCAGCGACAGACAGAATGCCAGTTGCTCACATTACACCAGCTCCGAATGACTCACCGCTGGGGTACGGGGGTCGACCTCACCGCTGGGGTATGGGGGTCGACCTCACCGCTGGGGTACGTGCTGCCCCAGAACCCAATAACACTAAGCAAATATTGTAAGTTATGATTAATTGCGCGGTCAGGTCAGATTCAATTACATGCGGCCAAAAGATTCCATTCACAGTAACCAACTGGCCTTATTTATGTAGAACCTGGGTTGACAAGATGAGCTACACCACCCAGAAACAGTGTAGGATAGTCTTGAGCAGTTCTCTTCTTTTAGCCTCCAGCTCCTTTTCCTGTGTGGGTGTGAAACAAGTAAAGAAGCAGGTGTGTGGACCTGTGAGACCGTCTGGAGGGTGGTTCCTCGGAGGGTTAGCTAGCGTCAAACACCTGGTCTACCTCCCACAGTGTCTCCCTCCTCATTGCCCAGGCAGGATCTCCCCAATCATTTAACACAGCAAAGCTCAACAATCCATCCACCAGTCTTGAAATCCCCTATAGCCATTGGAAGCTGTAATTTACATTTTATGGATCAATCAACCAACGAACAGCCTGCTTATTGTATTGCAGCAGTTGGGGTTTCTAACATGTCGAATCAAACCACACTCTGTAGGCTTTGTTAAATCACCACAACCCCAATGTTTTGAAACTATTTCATCAACTCATTTATCACCCACTAAAAAAAGTATTACACGCCAACACACAACGACGACGAACCGCTAAAAGCAGCAGGTGGCCGTCCTATCGCTTGACGTACTTGGCCTTCCGTTATGGTGTACTTGCTCGCGAAGCCTAAATCAGTAGGCTTATCAGTATTTCAATGCAGGATCCCTGTTGCATGGTAAGTCTCATGTTGCAACTAAACTGGACAGCAACCTGTGCAATGCAGATCACCATTAGAAGCAGTGTGCTCCTAAAACATACTAGAAACAAGTGACCCTAGAAGGAACTCATCAATTTCATGAGAAAGCAAATGCATTGATCTACCAAGCCAATACATTGGCTATCTTACCCTCTCTGTGTGCGTCACATCAGACAGGAAAGGGTGGGGGAGTTGGCTTTGTGGTACCATCTTGGCTACGTTTCCCTAGTCAAAGTTGAAAAGGTCACTCACTGTACATGCAAAGGAGCGACTGGAAGAGCGAGGTGCACAATACACTCATTGACCTGTAACAGGAACTTTGCCAACGATTACAACAAAGTTTTGGAAGGGAGAGCCTTTTTATTGAGCAAGCCCGAGGCACTCACTTTTTCCCCCCGCAGATCAAGCCGAGATGCCAATCATAGAACAATGCATTTGTCCTTTCCCCAGCGACTGAGTTGTAATGAGCCAAAGTTGGATGACACAGAACTGAACTGTAAAAGAAAAAGGTTGGAAAAATAAAATCGTCAAGAAAACGTCTTGCATCTACTTCACCAACAGCGCTTTCCGCCCATGAAATCTTTGATTTCCCTCTAAACCCCTGCCCTCCCCTATTTGCGCCCCTTCACCTTGAATGGGGAGCGTTAACTTAACGTGGTGCCGTTACTGTATTGTACTTGGGATTAGAACCATCATCCATCTGAGTTCTAACAGATGCACTTAAGATACCTAGAATACAGTTTATCCACTTAAACTACGCAAGACTTTACCCTAAGGCACTTTCAAGAGAAAATACATATATTTTTTTTAATCTGTCAAGTCGATCGGTCAAAGTGGCTGAATAAAACACTGTCAAAGAAGACATGCTGTCAAACTCCATATGGTACATAATATGGTAAAGGAGAGCTTCTAGCTCAGACAGGGCCTCCGTCTGCCTAAGGAACAATAGAAAAGAGAGTAGCCTCCATTGATGCAACAGGTACATGCGGGTACAATTCAATTTCAAGCTTTATTCAACAATGATAAAGCTAACAGTTTAAAAACACAAGTCCTTTAAAGCTAGTCTTCAGTATGACCCTTTCAATTCGACAACATTTGGTCCGTGACTCAGCTGAAACACTGCATTATCCATGACTCAGCAGCCTCGCCTTTAAACAAACACAATAGGTGCACGAACTGTGTGTGGCATCGTTTAATTAGAACATCTAGATTCTAGTGTCTGAAAAAGGCCATCAAGCCACAGTGAACGATGTCCATTTTTTTAATCGAAAGACCCAGCTGCGAGGTCTTGAATGACAGACCATGCTGTACTTAGTTGGATCGCCATTGGCAGCAGCTACTCTTCCTGGGGTCCAAACAAGATTTAAACAATTACATCACTACACATTTACAATACAAAGTGTATAATACCACAATATTACATTGCATTGTATGTATGCAGAAAGGTCTTCCCAACTGGAAGAATGGATTTGTTTTAGATGCCTCCAAGTTAACTTTAAGGTTGTCATTCCTATGGGTCTTTTTGAATTTGCTACAAGAAACAATACTTACAACAAGTGTTGACAAAAGCTTTGTTTCATGTGGCTACAACTTATGCTCTGCTCAAAGGTTTCCAAATGGTCATATGCCAAATGGTGAACTCCCACCAGAGACAAATGAAGTTGTGAAAAGGAACACTGCTTATCTCCTGAAAACAAACTTCAGCGGCGGAACAGCGAGTCTGCTTGCATCGAGACGTGAAAAGGAACACTGCTTATCTCCTGAAAACAAACTTCAGCGGCGGAACAGCGAGTCTGCTTGCGTCGAGACGATTTAGTGGTGGTGAGTTGCTCAACCTATGGAGAGTAATGATCAGACGCTCCGCAGGGGTGAGACCTCAATCCGCTAATGAACATCCTCCCTCCAACACCGGGGTCATGGTGCCCCACACAGGGTCCAGTGGGGCCCCCCGAGGAGAGGTCACCTGCTCCTCTTTGGACTAATCGAGTTAGCAAGGGACTCAATACACAGGGGGCCATACGCTAAGCGCTTAGGATCAGCACACACTGCAAAAAAGGTGTCATCCAGGATATCCCCTCATCAAGCAAGGGCCACGGGGCCAAACATCAGACGGTGGAAGGTTATGGCCTTAAAGGAGTTGACTGAAGAGTGCAGACAGAACTGTACAATGCTCAAGTGCAGGGGGGGGGGGGGGGGGGGTGGTCAGGCCTTCAAATCTGTTCATTCATTTTCATTTGGCCGAGCTGCAGCCAACCTGAAATAACAAGCCATTTACAAAATCGGTTTGCCGATAATTGGTCCCAGGCATGGACTACTTAATTACCACAGCCCCAACGCTCTCCTCTCCAGCCTTCTTTCTTCTGCACTATTGACCTATATGACTGGCTGCACTGCAGACCGCTGTACAAGCCCACGAGCAGCCCAAGACTGATTACAGGAAAATCTAAGCATTTTCAATAGGACTTCTTGGCCACAACCTATTTGTCTGTCCAATCAAAAAAGGGGAGGAAAGTAGAATTTCACTACTGTGATCTGAAAAGAATAGGCATTAAACATTCATCTAGGACTATATCATCATCATCATCATCTATGCTTGGATCAAACACCAGTGTAATTCCTCAAGCAGGCGGCTACACAAATATCTGAGTCATCAGCATGCCAACCCTTGTCAAGTTTACCTTCTAGTTTAAGCCAGTACTGTTTAGTGTAGTTTTGTCCACTATTTCAACCACTTGATTGACTACTACTTGTAGTTTTGACCCCTACTACTAAGTGAATTTGGGATTCTAGTTTGTAATGAAAAGCGCTGTATAAAAATACTACCACCACCAATCCTGACCTGGCAACTCATGCGCTAATCAAAGCAATTTCAGCCAGTCATCCCCGTTTCCTTCCTGCCTCCTGTCGGTGCCCAACTCTTTGTAAAGGCAATTTGCTCCCGTTTGCCAATGTGGACGTTTGGATTAGTGGAGAGACGCTCAAATGGCACACTCCTCAGACAAACAAGAAATGAGGAGAGGAGGGAAAACAAGAAAGAGGGGGAGAACCAGGGATGAGAGCACTTCCTTCCACAAAGCACACCTCGCCATATGGGGGGTGGGGACTCTAACACAAAGGTGTAAATCTGCCTACCACATGGGAAGACACCAAAGACAGGGAGGGGGTTGTGTCCCTGAAGCTTCAGGGTGTCATGGCAGCAGCTCTCAGGGGGAGTACATGAACAATACAAACCTCGTAACCAAATCATAAACATCTGCCACTCAGATTCACTGGACGACTTCCTCAAGCATCAGAGTTGGTTGATTTGGACAAAAATCCATATCGCGCTAAAAATCGCCTGAATTGATACGATAATGATTAGTTTATCATCAATGTGCACAACCATTGTTTTTAAAATTAGCCTTTAAACTACTACTTTGACAGTTGTACCCATCAATTGTCCCATTAACAAAAACCCATTTAATTTAAAACGTCTAATTCCTGTAGTAGACCTATAGGCTACTCATCGTAATGAGCGAAATGCCTGCGATAAGTGATCAATGTCGATCATTTTCGGTTTACCGCCAGAGCTCTACAACATCACGAGTCACTATTCTACCTGATTATAGTAATGGCACTATCGGTGTGAGGAGAGCATTTTAGGGGCATGATGGTTAGATCTCATGAGAATAGGCTGGCCTACTCCATGACAACAGCATTAAAAAGTTCCCCCTCCTGCCTTTGTTTCCCCATGGTTCCTGCACCTATACCCCGAACCCCCGGTTCAGAAATAGACCACTGATCTTTAGCCTAGATCTTGAAGGTGCAACTTATACACCCCTCTCCTTACCTCTACTGATCCAAAACCCTGAATGTGAGCGTACTGAATGATGATTCAGCGGCCAGGCCAACGCTGATGTAGAGGGGTGAACAGTGAACACATATCCTCATCCACAGCTGCAAGCACTGGGCGAAAACGCTCTCCTAACACTAAGCTTAACAGTCCATGGCTGACCTCATCAAAGTAAGCCCCAAACAAGAGCATCTTTTTTTGTTTGTTTCAAGAATAGTTCTAACAATATTGGAAAGACTTGTTCATTAAAAACTATGATTATTATTTCTCAAAATCAATGAACTTCCATTCACAGCAAGACAATGCATTTAGTGTGCAACACCACGTCGTTGCGCCAACAAAGGCATGTTACTGGGCAAACAGATTGGGTTAGTCAGTCTGCATGGGACCTGGACTGAACTAGGTATAGCCCCACCAAGCCCCTCTTAGATTTGTGATCTCTCCCTGATGCCAGCAGCCATCCCAGGTAATTGACCATTAGGAGCGGAGATGGTAAGGAGACACATTCCTTTATCGCAAAACCCCCAACACCGACCCCATCCCCAATCAACAAACGACAGCAAGATATTTATTAGGAACAGGGCACTCACATCCCGTAATTGGCACCATACTAGGGTGATCAGTTGCTGGGTAGAATTCCATTATGGTTCTAATTAAAAGGCCATTAATGGTGGCCGCACTGACCAGTCTCACTTCCTTGCAAGGTGATTTAATTTCCTGTACAGTATTGTTTTCAGTGCACCTCACTGAGCTCCGCAGCTTGTAAAAGGTTTAAGAACACCAAATCCTCCCTCTGCCATATTTTACCCAGAGCGCCTTGCTGTCAGCGCACCAGCTGGCCATCAGTCAGCGAGGCCATTGGTGGTTGCTCCATCACTCTCCAAGTTCAATCTGCTCCCCCAGCCTTCAAAGCACTCTCAGACAAGGTTGTTTCTTTCTTCAACCTCTGGCCCTCTGTTTCACCGTCCCATTGACTTCCACGTGTCCGGTTTCTTCAAATGCAGTGGGTTTTATACAACCACAGACCTTGGTCCTGTATGGTCCCACTGGAATAGCCAAGGTAGGATGGGAGATTTCATAAATATCTTCCCCCCAAAAATATTCTCATAAAATCTGTGCTTTTGAATGTTACAATTTCCTCTAAAACAGCCATCCATTCTGCAGCTTCCTTTCTTCTACTAGCAACTTCTTTGAAGGCTAAATTGGCAGAGGTTAAAGGTATAGTTCACCCAAATTACAAAATGACACATCGGTTTCTTTACACTGACAGCAATCCATGCTTTGGTTTTATTTTTCTGGCACAGTTTCCAAATGCTAACATTTTAGCATTTGTCATTGGACCGACACTAGCATTTTTTGCGCACCATGTCCGAATCATCCGGAAGTATCTAAAATTGATTGTGAAGCTCAAAGTCACTTAGATGACTTGAACATGATAATAACAAGGAAACTAAAGCTAAGCATGGATTGCTGTTATACCCTGTCCATAGACTTCTTACAGGGTAAGGAAACCAATATATAATTCTGTAATTAGGGTGAACTATCCTTTAAAAACATATTACATGGAAGGACAACAAAGCTATGAGGAAACGCAGACAATCGCCATCGTGTGAAATGGAACAAAGCCAGTGTTGCATCACCTGTTTGTCATCGCTGCCTCCATTCAGGCCTGCTCTCTGGGCGACCCTGCCTTAGGATTACCCCCAAACTTCTCTGGACCAGGAAGTATTTCCCACTCACCTTCAACTCCCTGGCCTTTCCTCATTTGGATAAAAGTCAGTCCTCCACCCGCTCTCCTCCTCAGTGACCCAGAAACCGATAAGTGGTCGCGGAGATGACAATTGGTTAGTAGGCGAACGGAAGTGTCGCCCCCTCCTCGATAGTCACCCTTCATCGAGGATAGTCACGTGTATGCATCCTACCAGTCCTTCACCGAAGAGTTTTGAAATCTGCCACACCTCCTTTGAAATCAGCTTTTGTTTTGTCGTCGGAGAAAAGCATGCACACGTAAAAAAAATGATACGCTACTTATTGTTTTATCTATAAAATACCTTGCACAACTAACTTTGTTTTTATCACATTTATTTTGGGATCCACCCCTGTAAAAAGTAATTTGCCTGATGATGCGCAAGTGGCGAAGGAGAGTCCCATTTCATACAAGCTTATTTTCATCCCTCTCCTCGATTACCTTTGACTTTTTTCAGAGAAGACGAAGGAGTTGCGCTAATTGAGAAAAGGCCCCTGCGGTGCAGGTGGGGAAGATTAATTGGCCTACACTGCATACATATGGGGATTGATTAAAGCAAATTACAAGGTGGTCATGCTCACGATTAGGGCTGGGACTATACCAGTATCGCAAACTTTCACGGCAAAAAAATAAAACACGAAGCAGACCAAACTCTTTGTTCCTTTAAAAACCTCCTGAATGTAAAATAGTTTGCTATAGCTTGGAAAATAAATGTGACTCTGGATGACAACATAATGATGTTTGTTTACAACATTAAGGCTGTTTTAAAATAAGTTAAATCCGCTTCGTGTTTTGTTTCTTTGCCACGATACTAACGAGTATCGCGATACTGGTATTAATTATCCCAGCCCTACTCATGATAGACCTAGTCGAACAATGCATAAAATGAGAAATCTTCAATAGTCTTTTTATACATGCCTTTATAAAAAAAAGGCTACTCATTATTAAAGCTTCATAAATTAGGCACAAGTTGCTGTGTGAAAACACTTCCAACTGACAACTTGTACACTTCTCATATTTTACAAGTAAAAACAGTCTTTCCAACCATTGTGAATGGAAAAAAGGAGCATGACAAAAGATGACTTAAATTACGGTCTGCCAAAAAAATACCCAGACTAATCGTTTATTATTCCTCTTTTAAAAAGGCAGTGACCGGCCGGTCTTTGAAAAAGTGACCGATTGCAAAGAAATATGATAAACAAGAGGGAAAAACCCTTTTCTGGCCAAAAATTCAACTGTTAAACTAAAAGAAACATCTTATTTCTTTTTCCTCTGACATTATTATTGAGCCTGCGGTTTGTGGGATTTATGACAATTTGAGTGGAGTTGAGTTCCCAGCCATGTTTAGAGTTTGAGTTAAGCTTCTCACTGCTTGCCAAACTGACAACGGCCACTGAAGGATTCCCCGTTGTCGAAGCAGCAGGTCGGATTTCTGCCCTGTATCCTTGCTGTGCCCACCACATATCAAGTCCCTCACCCCTCTTGATTATTATACATTGCACGCCTTTGGAATCATCTTGTGAAAACCTAGTCTTTGATGGAAACCTGGAGGCCAAAATGGAACCGAAACCATTTTTCATATCAACGTTTCTCGTGAGGCCACTCGTTTAGACCCCACTCTCAATTTTCACAAACACTGAATCAGTTTAGTCCATCAAGACAGTACCCAAGAATAACAAATTGCCATAAGAGTATGGCAGGAGTGTATTAATCTCACACTAATTAAAATGTCTCCTTGTGCTCATATCCCAGTTCAGCCAAGCCATTTGGCTCATTATTGAACATGAGAAGCAATCACTAACAGCAGCAAGTCTTGACTAAAATGTTCCAGCTTTAGTTTCTGTAAAATTTTCAAATGTTAAAAAATGTATGGCAAGCATGAGCAGGGAGCAAGAGTGAAAGACCTGGCAACAGACAGCCCTTATAAAGCACCACCACCCTCGCTTTCATTGACAAAACCAGGGCAGAGTGAGCATTTACGGCTCAGTTCCTGTTTTTCAGGCGGCTGCCCCCCTCTCCATCCCCACCTCCTCCCCTTTCCCAATCCTTTCATGCCAGCAAGAACAGCAGCAGCGGCAGGCAGCCTGCAGTTTCACGGCCCGGGACCTTTGTGCTCCACCTATACAAGTAGGTATGATTTCTGCCGAGTCGTAAAACAATTACTGGCAAATTCTTGCAGCTCTTTGATTTCTGGCCAGAGGCTGAAGGGGGCGAAGAGGAGGAGGAAGGGCCATGGGGCGGCTGATGGTACCTCTGCTATACAGTGAAGGGCGGGGGGGCACAAGGAAGGAGCGGCAGAGGGGGCTTTGTCCAGTGCTGGGAACATCAAGGAATACTGGAGCTTTGTGACAGTGCAGATGCTGTGGTCATTAGGAAACAGTAGAATGAACTGAAGGACCCAACATAACACGAGCAGTTGCTAACCTCTAGCAGTCTTCAAATTCCCAGTACCGTTGACCAACTTCCGGTCTCTCCCCGATTAATAAAACACCTTTACTATGAAACAATCTTGGATTGTAAAATGTATACAACATCTTTAAAAAGTAAAGAGGGGTTCAATGCCAAAAAAGGTAAATTGCCTCAAATCCAAACAGTTGACACTCGAAACCCAAGAAGGACCGATGTCAATTGCCAAACTACAACTGACGGCACTGTATTCTCTGCGGTTTCTCAACTTCGCCAAAAGCCTGTCTCTCAAATCACAACTTCGTGCCCCCTTAAACTAAATGAACTAAAATCTGTGGAGCCAACATTCAGCTGGCTGGCAGGAGGGAAGAATGTATGCCTTTCTGGCATGACTGTGGTCTTGGGGGTGACGCTGAGGTAAGGATACAGGCAGAGAAGAGGGGGAAACCAAACAGGCTTCTGGCAGGGGAGGGTGTTGCTGACAGACCTCCCAAATCATGAGGGGGAGAGCAATGGTTTACATTCTGCACATCTCCAATAGGAAATAATCAGTCTGAGGCCAAGAATGTCATGTCAAGCCCCAGGGCTGGAGACCCAATTACCTCAGCTGAGATGTGTGTGTAGAAATTGTGTGTGTAGAAATTGTGTGCAGAGTGTGTGTGTGTGTGCGCTCAATGTTGGTGTGTGTACAGCGCATTCGGAAAGTATTCAGACCACTTCCCCACATTTTGTTACATCCATATTCTAAAATGGACTAAATTAAATGTTTTTCATCAATCTACACACAATACCCCATAATGACAAAGCAAAAAACCAACAAAAAAAACAGACATAGCTTATTTACAAAAGTACTCAGACTCTTTGCTATAAGATTTAAAATTGAGCTCCTGTGCATCCTGTTTACATTGATCATCCTTGAGATGTTTCCACAACTTGGAGTCCACCTGTGTTAAATTCCTCTGTGGCGATGGGAGAACCTTCCAGAAGGTCAACAGCACTCCACCAATCAGGCCTTTATGGTAGAGTGGCCAGACGGAAGCCACTCCTCAGTAAAAGGCATATGACAGCCCGCTTGGAGTTTGCCAAAAGGCACCTAAAGGCCTCTCAGACCATGAGATTCTCTGGTCTGATGAAACCAAGAAAGCGTCACGTCTGGAGGAAACCTGGCACCATCCCTACAATGAAGCATGGTGGTGGAAGCATCATGCTGTGGGGATGTTGTTCAGCAGCAGGAACTGGGAGACTAGTCAGTATCGAGGCAAAGTACTGAGAGATCGTTGATGAAAACCTGCTCCAGAGTGCTCAGGACCTCAGACTGGGGTGAAGGTTCACCTTCAAAAAGAACAAAGACCCTAAGCACACAACCAAGACAACGCAGGAGTGTCTTTGGGACAAGTCTCTGAATGTCCTTGAGTGGCCCAGCCAGAGCCCAGACTTGAACCCAATCGAACATCTCTGGAGAAACCTGAAAATAGCTGTGCAGCGACGCTCCCTATCCAACCTGACAGAGCTTGAGGGGATCTGCAGAGAAGAATGTGAGAAACTCCCCAAATATAGGTGTGCCAAGCTTGTAGAGTCATACCCAAGAAGACTCGAAGCTGTAATCGCTGCCAAAGGTGCTTCGACATAGTACTGAGTAAAGGGTCTGAATACTTATGTAAATAATAAAAAAAAATACTGATATTATATGTCAAAATTTCTAAAAACCTGTCTTTGCTTTGTCATTATGGGGTATTGTGTGTAGATGGATTAAATCGTTTTTTCCCTCATCAATTTTGGAATAAGGCTGTAACATAAAATGTGGAAAAAGTCAAGGGGTCTGAATACTTGGTGTGCGCGTGCATCCCGTACCTGTATGGGAAAGGGTAGCGTAAAAGACATCACACTTCTTGCTTAGTGATTAACACTTCCTCCTGATTCAGCTCATACCGGACCCGCAGATAACGAAATACATTTTTTTTTAAATCCCCATAAAAATCTGTCGTTTTAAGCTAGAAATCAGTTTTTTGCATGGCCTGCGTCTCATTCCACTGCATCCGCCGATGCCGGCTTTCCGCATCTGTGGGAAAAGATGGCAGAGCTACAGCGATGTTTGTCAGACCATGAGACATCTCGAAAATCGATCTTATCACGAAAACGTCTGTAGCGTCCAAACGGTTTGGCCTACAAACTATTATCAAACCTCGATGGAAAGGTGAATCTTACGAACACGTACACTACCGGTCAAAAGTTAAACCCTTGAGTAGGTGTTTTCTTTATTTTTACTATTTTCTACATTGTAGAATAATATTGAAGATATCAAAACTATGAAATAACATGTATGGAAACATGTAGTAACTAAAAAGTTTAAAATCAAAATATATTTTATATTTGAGATTCTTCAAATAGCCACCCTTTGCCATGATGACAGCTTTGCACACTCTTGGCATTCTCTCAACCAGCTTCACCTGGAATGCTTTTCCAACAGTCTTGAAGGAGTTTCCCAAATGATAGTCCCACTAAGCGCAAACCAGATGGGATGGTGTATCGCTGCTGAATGCTGTGGTAACCATGCTGGTTAAGTGTGTCTTGAATTCTAAATAAAATCACTGACAGTGTCACCAGTAAAGCACTCCCACACCACCTCCATTGCTTCACGGTGGGAAATACACATGCGGAGATCATCTGTTCACCCACACCGCGTCTCACAAAGACACAGGACCAAAAATCTCCAATTTGGACTCCAAAGCAAAGGATACATTTCCACCGGTCTAATGTCCATTGCTCGTGTTTCTTGGCCTAAGCAAGTCACTTCTTATTGGTGTCCTTTAGTGGTTTCTTAGCAGCAATTCGACCATGAAGGCCTGATTCACACAGTCTCTTCTGAACAGTTGATGTTGAGATGTGTCTGTTACTCTGAAGCATTTATTTGGGCTGCAATTTGTGAGGCTGGTAACTCTAATGAACTTATCCTCTGCAGCAGAGGTAACTCTGGGTCTTCCATGCCTGTGGTGGTCCTCATGAGAGACAGTTTCATCATAGCGCTTGATGTTTTTTGCGACTGCACTTGAAGAAACTTTCAAAGTACTTGACATTTCCCGTATTGATTAAGATATTTAGGTCAAAGTAATGATGGATTGTCATTTCTCTTTGCTTATTTGAGCTGTTCTTGCCATAATATGGACTTTGTCTTATACCAAATAGGGCTGTCTTCTGTATACCACCCCTACCTTGTACAACACAACTGATTGCCTTAAAACACATTAAGGAAAGAAATTCCACAAATTAACTTAAGGCACACCTGTTAAATGAAATGCATTCCAGGTGACTACCTAATGAAGCTGGTTGAGAGAATGCCGTGCAAAGCTGTCATCAAGGCAAAGGGTGGCTATTTGAAGAACCACAAATATAAAATATATTTATTTGTTTAACACTTTTTGGTTACTACATGATTCCATGTATAATTTCATAGTGTTGATGTCTTCACTTTTATTCTACAAATGTAGAAAATAAAGAAAAACCCTTGAATGAGTTGGTGTTAAAACTTTTGACCGGTAGTATATGTCGGTGGTTTTGCTCTACGACCCCCACAAGTTACGCGACTCATCTGAAGTCGGTACCGCCAATCTGCCAACTTCGGTACGTAGCGTCCGACCACTTATATGTCTCATTTCAGGAAACTAGGTGTTTGTTGCGCATCACTTCTTCACAGGAGAGCCATTTAAATTTAAAAACTTGTTTTGTCAAAATGCGTTTTTTAGCAGAAATGCTGTCTGGAACATGTGAACTTTCACATTCCTTAATAACAAACTTGTATGCCATATGCAAATACGAATATATTTTTAAATTACGAGCCTAGTTGGTTTAGCCACAGATAAAGACAGGAACCTTCCCGCTAGCCATGATTGACTGAGATAATAGCTGGGTATGCCGAGAGAAGTTCGGATTGGTCTGCCATGTAGCACGCTTCTGTCTGTAACATGAGCTGGTCAGTATGTGTAGGTAATCCTTTCTAACGCGGCTTTTTTGAAAGATATCTCGTAGTAGAACTGGAAAAGTGTTGCTCCCCACTTTATGGGAGGACCAAGTTTTAAAATCAGTGGAATGCCCTGTGGAATTAGAGTATGATAGCTAAGGAGAAAATTCTGGCGTTTGTCTGCATATTTGCAATCAGAGTCGAAAAGAGAACACGCAAAAGGCTGTGGTATAAAACACCCGCCTCCGGATTACATCTTCAAACTAAGAGCAACCATGGCATCTGTGAGAGGGAGAAGCATCCTTGCACATATATGGGTAAGATAGTCTAGTCTAGCTAGCTACATTTGCAGATATTACACGTTTCCAATTTTGTCAGAAAGTTGTTTTCATTTCAAGTTAAAGCATACTGTTAGCTACCTAGCTAACGTTAGCTGGCTGGCTCGCTAGCTAATGTTACGTGTATGATCTGCATAGTAATATTATTCGTATCTCATAGTTATTCGCATTGCTAGTTATAGCCTAATGTTAGCTAGCTAACATTGAACCTGGTTGGTTAGTCTAAAAAATAAAAAGACTCCACTATGCAAGTAACGATTTCAATAGAACGTTCATGAATGTCACTGCGACGACTGTAGATAGACATAGCTGGTACATTTGCTCTGGCCATCTACTCCGATTTCAGAGCACTCTCGTCTGAGTGTACCAGAGTGCAGAATAACTGACAAATTCAGAAACGCGCAACACCCATTGAATATGGCCAGTGTCAGTAAACGTTGGCAAAAAGCATCATTAAAATGTTGCCAGCAGCAGTTGCAATCACCAACGCTCTGGATAACATAGAACAGCCTATCCAGCACTGCTAGGGCGAGTAAAATGGTCAGAGTGAACTGTTCTCTCATGTGTGTCTGGAAGTAGCTAGCCAATGTTAGCTTGGGTGCTTGACTCCTGTTGTGAGGTCAGAACACTCCGGATCAACCCTACTCCTCGGCCAGAGAGTCCAGTGTGCGCTATGAACACTCAGAGCAAAGCGCTCCGAATTTACAAGCAGACAATCTGACAACACTGAGTTTACGAACTCGCAGAGCACACTCTGGCCCAGATTGAATTTATAAAAACAGACCTGTAGTATAAACAGGCTTTTAGTCTTGAAATCTTTGGTTGTTTAGTACATGGCCTCACATGTGAATCCTTAAAGAGATGGGTGGGGCTAAAGCTTAAGAGGGTGTGAATGACGCTGAATGGGTGTAGACAAAGAAGAGCTCTCCAGTAGGTGTACCAAGGGCCATTTCTCAAAAGTGAGGTTATCAACTTTCAAAGCAGAATTACTTTTCTATTATTCCTCAACTATAGTGTATGATATACAATTTTCTAGCTTTCATCCAATGTGATTATTATTATTTTTTTTAAATGTTGCTACATAAGACCGAATCGAGCCTGTCGGTCACATATGACCCCTCTATGGAAAGGGAAGTCTCTCACGAACACATACATGGATGCCCACAAGCCCCGCCTGAAGGTAACCCGGTACGAGTAAAAAGTATATGGAAGTAGTTTAGCGCCTAAAAAAAAAAGGTCTTTAAATCAGTGTCAAAAATAAATTGTTTACTGAACTCATCTCTCTCAGATATAGGACAGACTCTTCAAAACAAACTTCCTTTAGATTTTTTTTTACCATCTGCTTATCCATGTATGAATCGGTTATTCAATGTGTTTCTATGGGCTAATAGCAGTAAGGCCAAATTCAATGTTTCATCAAATAATTATATATATTTGATACCTTAAGGTGTCAAAAATCTAATCTAAATTATCCTTGGTATGACCATCTTAAAACAATTGCATATGTTAGCTTAGAAGACCCCTCAACACCCGGCTTAGACTCTAGAGGGTTAAGATCCATTAACACTTTTGAAAGTCATTTGTCTCGTAATACCCCTTCAGAAAGTCATTACCACTAGTAAAAGACCGGCATAGTCACGCACACATTCACCTGACAAACTTGAACATTCAAATTTGACTACAAATTTAACCATACATGTAGGCTACCACAATCTCCAAAGCCAGACTCCCCTAAACGAATCAGAATGTTCTACGATGCAGACAAAGACAATATGGCCATCAATATCAAAGCCAGACAAGATCACATTCGGGAACCCACAGCAAAGGAACGCAACATCTAAGACATGTTTTAGCCTGAGGAGATCATGTATGGGTTACTCCAGTGATTTGACTTATGTGGTATGTGCACACACACACACACACACACACACACAAGCCACAAAAGAATGATGGGGAAACGCAAAGAG
This sequence comes from Salmo salar, assembly GCF_965601325.2. NCBI lineage: Eukaryota > Metazoa > Chordata > Actinopteri > Salmoniformes > Salmonidae > Salmo > Salmo salar. Next base: position 18,535,936 of record NC_138297.1, on the reverse strand, counting down.
AGGATGTGGAAAGTTAAGGCTTCATGCTACAACTTCAGGGGCTCAGGAGAGGCCCAAGGGTCCAACATACTGACCCAATCATTAAGCTAAGCCATCACTATGGAGGGAATAGGGCAGGTGTGTGTGCGCTTAGTTTATTTAATCTGGTTATCGGAGAGCTTCTTTTACAGAATAATAACAAAGAGCCTGAAAAGAGCCCTTCACTGTCAGTCTGTTTCCACAGAAAGATCTATTAACGCTTCGGTCAACTCCCCCATTCCGCCCCCATAATGCTGAATGGCCCTTTATCTACTTCCCCCGAGTCAGATGAACTCATGGATACCATTTTTATTTCTCAGCGTGCAGTTTGAAGCGAGTTGCTAACTAGCTCTAGCGCAATTGCTAACTGGCATGAGCATAATGTCTGGAAGTCTATGGGTATCTGCTTTCAGATAGCATTCTGACTGGAAGTCTATGGTAACACTAGTTAGCATTGGCTTGTGAAACCACCTCTAACTTCCTGCATACTTGACAGAGACAATGAATGGTATCCAAAAGTTCATCTGATTCTGAGGAAGGGCCTCATTGGCAAAATCCCAAAGTATCCCTTTTAAGTGACACTATTCATTAAATATTACCTGCACATCTTATGAGGCATCTCAAAACACAATAAAATTGCATTGACCCATTATTGCACCAATTCAAATTTCCCCCTACCTATATATACACACATAGCTACCTCATACCCCTGCATATTGACTCGGTACTGGTACACTCTGTATATAGCCATGTTATTTTACCTTGTTATTATTTTTCGTTGTGTGTTTTTTCTCATCTTTAACTCTGAATTGTTGGAAAAGGACCGGTAAATAAATCAGGTCACTGATAGTCAAAACCTGTTTTTCACAAAGCATATGACAAAATTGATTTGATTAAATGGCACCAAATAGAGTGCTAGTGCCAAATAGAGTGCCACTGGAGCTCAATACAAAAATAGCCCATTCTTGGTTCCAGTCCAGACCCAACTTCCAGGTTGGTGAGCTCCACCGACACGACAGCGATGCCATTCGCAGCGGCCGTCGCCACGGCAACACCTGAACGCCAGGACCCAACTGCCGGCGATAATGAAGCGGCACTGTGACTTTACAGACCGTTGCATCATTAATTTTAATGTGTTGAGAAGAAGCAGCTTCCCCTCCCGGACTGAAACTGAAAATCAGTGCACCTGTGGGGGAACGTGAGCGGAGCGCTACAGCAAAGTCTCCAGTTCGCTTCCTAAGCACCACATCATGGCCAGGGGAGTGAAAGTGATGTGAGCTAGAACCGTCCAAACAAGTAGAAAATTAAAGGCTGGTTAAGCAAAAAAAAAATAGGAATAGAGGATAAGATTTAAGATTCGGAACAACGCTCCGAGAGCCCGTTTTGACCAATACCTTGTTGACGTCTCTGCCGGTGTGAACCATCAGTTCACTGGCATCTTTCCACAGGGAAATATATTTAGAGAGTGACACAAATGTGACCCGCTCAGCTCCCTAAAATCAATAAATCAAACTTCCCATAGAGCCAACAGTCATGATATATTACTATCAGGCCTTAAAACTGTCACTGAGGTTTTGAATTACGATTATGACTGAGGAGTAATGGGAAAAGGCCAGCTTTTCCCCACTGGCTTTGAAGCAGGTGAGAGCACCCTTACAGAAAACACTGCATATGAGTAAGTGCTCATTTCAGAACCTGAAATGGCAGGCAAAATGGCCAGTGAAAGAAATGAATCCCTCGTCATTCTGAATATCGGTGAATATGAATATCATGAATATGCCTACATGATGCACCGACTTATCATTCTTTATGCAAAAATAGACTACTTTACCATGATACAAATACATTTTGTTCAGAGAAGTATACAATGACAGAATCAAGTCATGTATGCTTGACAGGTGAAGCCCAATGTAAAAATGGCCGACCAAACCGTGTTCCAGTCCATTTATTTTGGGATGGGGTCGGTCTTACACTCCTTCCCACAGCACTAAATATCAGGTTTCCAAGGCTACACAGCATGGCAGCCAATCATAGCCATTTTCTTCAGGTCCGTTTAAATGTCTTGCTGGCCATAAAACTCCAAATTGGAAGCTTTAACCGAGAGAGCAGCACAGTGGAGAATAGGGACAGTAACTGACCACTCCTGTTGTGACAAATGTTAGCCATTTTAGTTTTCACATATAGCCTGCCTTACTCTACATTTACGCCACATTTTTCACATTTAGGATGGCTAAAAAGTATAACCATCCACAATACATTTTTCAAAGCAAGGTGAGTGAAAAGATTCCCTTTCAAGTGAGGAGAAGGCACCGGTGTAATCCATAACAGCTGCAAGACGGACTATATTAAAACAGTATAGCCAGCGTTTAGCCGCCTCACAAGAAAAGAGAGAAGTGAGAAAGAAAGAAAGAAAGAAAGAAAGAGGGAAGAAAGAGGAAGAGTGACCTAATGCAGAGCTGCACATTCTTGACCTAATGCCGAGCTGCACCTCCTTGGAAGGAGTGTCTGTGCGTCTCTGCAGGAGTAGGGGCAGGCAGCTGCACCCTTATGAGACCACTCTGCGAGACTGTTAGTATTAAAACTGTCAAACACATGCTTGTCTATGCTACAAGGTTTCCCCTCAATTCCTTTGGCTTCGCCCGTCAGGGGCCCAATGTTGATCAAAGGTACCGGAGGGGTAGGGGTGGGGGGCTTCAGCCGGGCTGAAGACGGCTTGTGGACGTCTCATGTACCCAACAGAACAGAGAGGGTGCCGATGCCACACTGCTCCTGAAGAGTCGTCAAGCTCGATTCATTCAATTCTACATAAGCTAAATGTATCCTGACATAACATAAGAGTATCTTTCTACTGTTGTCAAATGTAGGTGTACTATCAAAACACAGGTAAACTCCCCTAACAGGTCGAGATACCACCAAGTTTCAGAACAAGACCTGTGAGACAGTAGTTTGCTAACCATGATACAGCATGAACTTGCCAAGGCAGGTTTCAGCCTAAAAGGAGAGTGCCAATTGGTCAAATTCAGCGATAAGCTGCAAATACATCATCCTTGTTAACAAGATCCAAATGCGCTTTCATTTTCACTCGAGTTTAAGCAAGGCTGGAAGAATTTAAAACCATGGCCTAGCCTGAAAACCCTGAGCTTGCCTTAAAAAAGTAACGAATGTCACTGTAGGCAACACCACGTTTTGATAAGTGAGACAGCACTTGTGCCGACAAGAGGGTAACAATGAACCACTATACCCAATGATGGAAACACTGCTCATTTCCCCAAAAAATGCCTCAAAAGAAATAAGTCACTCATTACCCACGCACCCAAATGTATTGCGTCTACGTTTTATACAAAACCCTTCCTAAGAAATAAGGAAGTACTTAGACTGGCAATTTGTCACCATGTGAAAACACACAGAAGTACCAGAATACCATTCACCTCCTTGAGACTGGGCTAGGATCTCATGGCATGTGTCATCAAGTGATTTACACGAGGTTAAGCATCTTTCTGATGGGTTTTTGGGACATTTTCTCCAGGCCCAGCACAATATTTATCAAGAAGGGGTGAGAGGGGGGGGGGGGGGGGGGGGGGTACTCTCACTGGGCTCACCTCGTCATCAAAGGGCCTTCTTCGGAACATGCATCTCACGCAGCGCTGTTTCCATATCAGGTACGCGTTTAGCTTGAAGTTCACACACACCGGTAGAAATAAAACACATCATCTGTTCTCATGAGCTTTGGACTTTGAACTGCATCTATTCCTATGTCATAAATCAGAGTACTGGATGATAATAAGTACTTTCGCTAACCACCAACTCTCCTCTCCGGTCAGGTGTTCAGACTAGGGAAGAGATCGGTTACATACGCCTCAAGAATTCACTGCATGCATTGAAGCAGCACTTTGGAGCGTCAAATACAAGCAACACTTCGTATACTAGCCCTTGCCTTGACCCCCTCTCCTCTATTTACACACTATAGATTTATGCCCGTTGAAATGGGAAAAATACGGTTTCTTTTCAACACGCATGTAAATGGCCAGACATTCCAGTTTATTGACAGAACACTGATTTGCTAAATGACTTAGCAGGAAACTGATGGTTAAGGTGGATTCGTAACCAAATACATCGTACATTTCTATTTCACTTGCCACCATGTTCAAATGAAGCTCTGTAGCTCAGCTATTACAGATGAAACAGTACATGACATTGGTGTTATGACAAAATAACTAAACATTTACCAGCAACTGTTTATTTTTGTATTCAAAAGTCCAGTAGCAAGACAGCTTACAATTACATAGTTATTTTCAGTATTCTCGCGGTGAAAGAAACAAAGCTTCTCTCTTTTAACTGATTTCAAACTCGTTCCTTGGCACTAGTCTAGCAGGCTGTTCTGTCTCTTTGCACCACAAAGAGCAGACTAAAGAGCAGACTCAAAAGCAGCCTTTGGTGGGTTGTATGTGTGGAGGGGGGAGATGGGGGGGGGGGGGGGGTTGGCAGAGAGGGGTTTGTACAGTCAACCATGTACGACAGACTGTAGCCTACCTGCACCAGTGAACAGAGACCGAGCATATGCAGCACCAGCAAAACAACCTTATGGTGGTGGCTGGCTGGTTCTACGGTTGTCTTGTGTTCAAATCTACCAGCCTTTTAATGAATATTGTAATAGGCTATGAAATTCATCCGGTCAAAACTGTGACAATTCGTGTGACATTTTTGAATTTTAGAAATAGGAGTGAAAATCAGATCACTATGCTTCTATAGGGTATTGGTAACATCATGACAGCACACAGGGGCCAGCTGTCAATGGAACGCGTGGGACACTTACTGGTGATACTGGTAAACATCACAATGACACCATGTTGTGAACTGTAAAACTCCCTGGATAACGTAACAGGTATGTGATGTGTAGCCTATGAGAGGGCTGCCTATGCAACAACATCACTCTGTGATACTAGAAGACACTGGCAGGTTGTGTTTAACAGCCTACAAAAACAGACAATCAAGTCACTAATATTTATACTATATAGGGGTGAAAGCATAAAAGATTAAGAGTTATAACAAAAGAATAGCCTACTCAAAATACTTTATTTATTTAGTAAAAGATAGTGGTTCTCCTGCACCTCTGTAGGCTATGAACCCATTTTGTACATTGCATAATGCATATTTTTGTTGATGCAATGACTATTCTTCAGACTGTTGAGAGTAGTGGGGTTATCGTTTTAAAAGGAGAGTAAATAATGAAATGGTTTAACTACAGCATGATCTTACAACTGTTCCCAATAAACTGCAAATGTTCCCTGGTAATCTGAGTCGCATGTAATGAATATGACAGGGTCTCTCCAAGGCATCGACTTTGGCACATTTCTCTGCATTTGTCACACCAAACAACACTAAAAACACACCAGCAGGAAAGGAGGTAAAAATACCAAACCAACAAATACTATAATTGATCCCTTCCAGCCATGCCAGAAGCTTAAACAACCACTATGCTCTGCACTGTTTGAACAAGCCCTCTTATGTTTACCATCACCAAATGCTGGGTAGTGGTCACATTTAGCCTTTCTAGTTATCAATGCCACACCTAGCAACGTTGTTACCGTTTGTAGTTTACTCTCACCTTCATTTGGGTTGCCCAATCTCTTATAAAACTTGTGGGGTGGAATTAGTAACCTATTCTACTAAAACTGGTTTACAAAAAAACCCAATAATGCTTTAATCTAAACCCTCGGGTTATGCTTTAATTGTAGAGATACACATAAGGGGAACTCTATCCTATGACGATCAAAGATGTTTACAGTATAAATGATCCAATAGCGCATCTAATTAATTCTGCATGCGCTACAGGTGGGCATGTTCAAATGAATTAAGCACGGTTTTTTTTTGGGGGGGGGGGGGGTCCATTTACAAACTTTGCAAAGTGAAGGCTATAACAAAAACAAGTATTTTCAATGAACCGCCAAGGATGGTCGCGCACACAAATCAATAGGCTTAATTTGTCCGGAGTGGTGGGCTACTGCTATAAGCTTTGCTTTACAAATCAAGCAGTCTATTATTTTATGTCAGTAAAACTCAAAAGGCAGGGTAAATTATATGCCTACCTCGTTTTGGTCTTGGGAAGCTTTCGTGCAGGTGAAAAACGACTTTTTCCACAAAGTGCTGAATGTTACTGTGCTCTGGTCCTCGGACAAACACCATCCAGTCGTGCGTAAAGCCTTCCACGGTGGGTTTCTTTCTGACCTGGGCACGATGTCCGAGTTCTAGTTTCACCTGAACAGCACCCTAGAACATCCAAAGTCATATCACATATTGTTGCCAATCGGAGGCTGGCATCATTGCATGCTGTACAGCCTACCTACATCTATCTATCCACGAGTAAAACCATACATTGTCTCAATAGATGCGTGGAATAAATTAAATAAAACAAATCACACGTTAACATGTTCCGATTTGATAGGTCTACTCATAATCACTTGCACTCTATCCTGCTTTGCATTTCAGCAAAGAAAGCAAGGTGTCTATAGCCTTCCCTACACTATAAAAACATTCATGTATTTATGTTCATGAAGTAGCCTAGGCTACAAACGGCAAAATAATTTTGAACGCCGAAAAACTATTACAAGGAGACTGTAATTTGCCAGTGTAGACTTTTTTCATGATTTTACTATCCAAGCATCACTTTCGCAAACATACTTTATACATGAGATATGCAACATTCTAGACGCGCTTCGCTGCTCAACTAACGTTAGTTCTACTGTACTTGAATATCAATATGTCTGGAAATCTTCGGCTCAGACGCGCCGGGCTATACCGCCTTGTTCGAGCAGAGAAAACAATACGTTGGAACACACCCTGCCTAAGCATGGTCGCGAGCAGTGTACTCACCGACGTGGCCATTCTTGAGGCCGCGTGCAACCGCTATTTCATCGACAATTTGTTCTAAATGAGAAGATATAGGAGTGCAAATGGCTGATGGCGGACATGGTCTCTCCTAATTGAACTCAACCCCCGAGTTTCAGACTGAGGAGCAAAGTAAGACGCATGCGCTGTTTTGTGCACTGACAAGAGACAGACAGAGCAGGGGGAAGAGAACCAATGAGACAACGCACACGCGCAGAGAACCAATGCATGGTAAAACCACCTCACAACTTCCCCACATAGGCAAGGGATTATTACCCCATGCCTTCAAACCATTGATGACTAGTACTGATACTGCAACATTATCCAATGTATCCAACATGATAAACAGTCTGCTATTAGATGGTTTTTTTCAAGTATCAATTAGCCGACAACTGGATGTCAATATATTCAAACATTTCCCCAAATAGTAATTGAATCAACATAATCATTCATACACCATTCTTATCAAATCAAAAAACATATTATTGAGCCCCAAAATAGATAACAATTCATGTTTTATTTGACCATCCCCTCCTATAATGCCCATTCCATCATCACCGCCCATAATGTGACAACCAAGTAAATAAACACCTTGATTTTGGACTATACTCCAAATAGCCCACAAATTATGATCCTGCCTACATACATACAGTATGATCTGAATGAGTTAAATACAATTTCTAACTGAGAAATCGATGAATGCAAGGTGTCAGTTTCCACTTTCTTTCAATAGGTGTGTGTTCTTCCGTTGTGCCAGCAGCAAAATAAAGACCTCACCATATGGACCTAAGAAGTGTTGGATTTGACAACAAGCAGACTGTTCATCATTCCCCGTTGAAAAACGATTGTTTTTACTGTCATTGCTGGGGCAACTTGATGTTGCTTCTGCTTGAACACATGGATTATTGTTAAAGAGGTAATAATTACTTTATTGAAGATCAAGGTCAGGTGGTGCCCTAATCTGAAAGCTCTTAATTTCACTAGAATGGAGGCGAGGACAAAAAGGTGACCAATTGCAGGGAGCAGAGGTCATGGTGCCAAGCATATGTTTTCTTTTCAGTCTCCTCCATTTCCACTAAATGATTTATTTCCTAATAATAATAATAATGTAAAATTAACACATTTACAGAAAGACCTGTGTGAAGGCCAACTTGCCAAAAAGGAACTTTTTGAGGCAATAAAATATTTTCAGTCTGGAAAAACACCAGGGCTTGATGGTATACCAGTTGAGTTATATGAGACCTTTTTTGATTTACTCAAAGATCCATTATTATCATGTTTTAATTACTCTTATACAAATGGTAGACTTTCAGGTACTCAACAAGAAGGTCTGATTTCATTACTACTAAAACAGGACCCAGGGGGTAAGTATAAAGATCCAGTCCATTTAAAAAACTGGAGGCCTCTAACATTTCAATGTTGTGATGCGAAAATCCTGGCGAAATGCATAGCACATAGAATAAAAAAGGTTTTACCAGATATTGTTCATGCTGATCAGACAGGTTTTTTACATGGACGATATATTGGAGATAATATATGACAATTACTAATTGAACATTATGAAACATCGAAGATACCAGGCCTGGTCTTCATTACAGATTTTGAAAAAGTGTTTGATAAAGTACGATTCAAATTTATATATAAATGCCTGGATTACTTTAATTTTGGTGAATCTCTTATACAATGGTTTAAAGTTATGTACAGCAAACCCAGATGTAAATAATGGTTACTTCTCAGAAAGTATTGAGCTTTTAAGAGGAGTAAAACAAGGCTGTCTGTTGTCTCCATATCTATTTATTATGGCCATTAAAATGCTAGCTATCAAAATTAGATCCAACCAGAACATCAAGGGGTTAGAAATCCAGGGGACAAAAACAAAAGTGTTAATGTATGCCGATGACTCCAGTTTTTTCTTAAGTCCGCAATCTGGATCCCTGCACAGTCTCATTGAAGATCTTGATCACTTTTCTAGCCCCTCTGGATTAAAACCTAATTATGACGCTCTGGATAAGTGCGTCTGCTAAATGACGTAAATGTAAATGTAAATGACAAGTGTACCATACTACATATTGGATCGTTAAAAAATGCAGTGTTTACACTACCTTGTAGTTTACCAATAAAATGGGTGGATGGTGAAGTAGACATACTTGGTATTCACATTTCAAAAAATATAAATGAACTTACCACAATTAATTTCAATAGAAAGTTAGCAAAAATAGATCCGATTCTGCAACCATGGAGAGGTAAATACTTGTCTATTTATGGAAAAATCACATCGATTAACTCTTTGGTCCCATCAAAGTTTATTTACTTACTAATGGCACTGCCTAATCCAGATTACTCGTTAATCATGTAAGCAAAAAATATTTCATTTTATATGGAATGCTAAACCAGACAAAATTAAACATGCCTATTTATATAATGAATATGAGTTTGGGGGGCTAAATGTATTAAATATTAAAGCTTTAAACCTTTAACTAAAAGCTTCACTCATACATAACTTATACTTAAACCCCAAAAAGGTTCTCCAGTAGATTATTAAGAAAGGCTCATCCTTTGTTAAAAAATTGCCTTTTTTGTCTTCATACAGATTACAACTTCTCATTTCCGGCAAATTGAAAATGATTTTTTTTTTAAGTATCTCCCTTTCTTCAACAAGCCACACAAAGCTGGTTACAATTTCAGTTTTATCCTCCAGAAAAGATAGAACAAATATTACATCAAATGTTATGGTTAAAAAATAACATTCTTTATGGAATGAGATTTTTTTTTTAAATTATATTTATTAATGATATTATGAATAGAAATGGAGGAGTTATGTAACATATGCAGTTATCGAAAATGTATGGGAATATCTGCTCAATCCAAATTTACAACCAACTGATTGCAGTATTACCACAAAAATGGAGGAGGCAAGTGGAAAAGGGAGAAGTGGGGAACTTGTTTGCCTGCCATATATTAAAGATATAAATTGGCTGAAAGGAACTGGCATAAATAGAAGAATATACCAGTTTCATCTAAGGGCAAAAATGTTGACAGCTGCGCCATACAGGTTGCAAATAAATGGGAGGAGATTTTCGATGTACCAATTCCGTGGCATATGGTTTATGAACTGGTACAAAAAAACTATACTTGATTCAACACTTAGGGTTTTTCAATTTAAATGATCATATAAAATTCTTGCCTCCAACAGAATGCTACATATATTTTTGGCATACAACAATTTCAGCTCTGTAGATTTAAGCTGTGAAGAGACAGAATCAATAGATAATTTATTCTGGTATTGCCCCTATGTAGCTTGTTTCTGGCCACAGGTTCAGGAATGATTAAAAAAAATCACAACATGCACTTAAAATTCACCTTACAAGTAGCAGTGTTGGGCGATTTGGAAGGCCATAGTCAGTCAATAAATAATATAATAATACTCATAGGAAAGGTTTTCATCTTTAGCTCACAATCTGTGGATACTATATGATTAGAAAGGTTCCAACATTTGTAAAACAACACAGAACTAATAAAAAAGATATGGCGCATGGAAACCAAACGAGGTTGTCTATGGTGATAGGTGGGATGGTCTGAGAGTGGCTGAGGGTTGGGATTAAAGTGCTTATGTTTGGTAATGTATTATTGTTATGTGACTGCTTTATATAAAAGTATTGTTTTTTTCACTTTTATTTAACCAGGTAGGCCAGTTGAGAACAAGTTCTCATTTACAACTGCGACCTGGCCAAGATAAAGCAAAGCAGTTCGACACATACGACAACACAGAGTTACACATGGAATAAACAAACATACAGTCAAAAAATACAATAGAGAAAGTCTATATACAGTGTGTGCAAATGAGGTAGAATAAAGGGGGGTGAGGCAATAAATAGGCCATAGCGGTGAAATTATTACAGTATGGCAAATTAAACACTGGAGTGATAGATGTGCAGAAGATGAGTGCGCAAGTAGCGGTACTGGGGTGTAAAGGAGCAAAATAAATAAAATAAATAACAATATGGTGATGAGGTAGTTGGATGGGCTATTTACAGATTGGCTATGTACAGGTGCAGTGATCTGTGAGCTGCTCTGACAGCTGGTGCTTAAAGCTAGTGAGGGAAATATGAGTCTCCAGCTTCAGTGATTTTTGCAGTTCGTTCCAGTAATTGGCAGCAGAGAACTGGAAGGAAAGGCGGCCGAAGGAGGAATTGGCTTTGGGGGTGACCAGTGAAATATACCTGCTGGAGCGCGTGCTGCGGGTGGGTGCTGCGATGGTGACCAGTGATCTGAGATAAGGCGGGGCTTTACCTAGCAATGACTTATAGATGACCTGGAGCCAGTGGGTTTGGCGACGGATATGAAGCGAGTGGTGGGTAGTATATGGGGCTTTGGTGACAAAACGAATGGCACTGTGATAGACTGCATCCAATTTGCTGAGTAGAGTGTTGGAGGCTATTTTGTAAATGACATCGCCGAAGTCAAGGATCGGTAGGATAGTCAGTTTTACGAGGGTATGTTTGGCAGCATGAGTGAAGGATGCTTTGTTGCGAAATAGGAAGCTGATACTAGATTCATTTTGGATTGGAGATGCTTAATGTGAGTCTGGAAGGAGAGTTTACAGTCTAACCAGACACATAGGTATTTGTAGTTGGCCACATATTCTAAGTCAGAACCGTCCAGAGTAGTGATGCTGGACGGGTGGGTAGGTGTGGGCAGCAATCGGTTGAAGAGCATGCATTTAGTTTTGCTTGCATTTAAGAGCAGTTGGAGGCCACGGAAGGAGAGTTGTATGGCATTGAAGCTCGTCTGGAGGTTAGTTAACACAGTGTCTAAAGAAGGGCCAGAAGTATACAGAATGGTGTCGTCTGTGTAGAGGTGGATCAGAGAATCCCCAGCAGCAAGAGCGACATCATTGATGTATACAGAGACAAGAGTCGGCCCGAGGATTGAACCCTTTGGCACCCCCATAGAGACTGCCAGAAGTCCGGACAACAGGCCCTCCGATTTGACACACTGAACTCTGTCAGAGAAGTAGTTGGTGAACCAGGCGAGGCAGTCATTTGAGAGACCAAGGCTGTTGAGTCTGCCGATAAGAATGTGGTGATTGACAGAGTCGAAAGCCTTGGCCAGGTCGATGAATACAGCTGCACAGTATTGTCTCTTATCGATGGCGGTTATGATATCGTTTAGGACCTTGAGCGTGGCTGAGGTGTACCCATGACCAGCTCGGAAACCAGATTGCATTGCGGAGAAAGTACGGTGGGATTCGAAATGGTCGGTGATCTGTTTGCTAACTTGGCTCTCGAAGACCTTAGAAAGGCAGGGTAGGATAGATATAGGTCTGTAGCAGTTTGGGTCTAGAGTGTCTCCCCCTTTGAAGAGGGGGATGACCGCAATATTTGGGGATCTCAGACGATACGAAAGAGAGGTTGAACAAGCTAGTAATAGGGGTTGCAACAATTTTGGCGGATCATTTTAGGAAGAGAGGGTCCAGATTGTCTAGCCCTGCTGATTTATAGGGGTCCAGATTTTGCAGCTCTTTCAGAACATCAGCTATCTGGATTTGGGTGAAGGAGAAATGGGGGAGGCTTGGGCAAGTTGCAGTGAGGGGTGCAGGGCTGTTGACCGGGGTAGGGGTAGCCAGGTGGAAAGCATGGCCAGCCGTAGATAAATGCTTATTGAAATGATCAATTATCGCAGATTTATCTGTGGTGACAGTGTTTCCTAGCCTCAGTGCAGTGGGCAGCTGGGAGGAGGTGCTCTTATTCTCCATGGACTTTACAGTGTCCCAGAACATTTTGGAGTCAGTGCTACAGGATGCAAATTTCTGTTTGAAAAAGCTAGCCTTTGCTTTCCTAACTGCCTGCGTATATTGGTTCCTAACTTCCCTGAAAAGTTTCATATCGCGGGGGCTATTCGATGCTAATGCAGTACGCCACAGGATGTTTTTGTGCTGGTCAAGGGCAGTCAGGTCTGGAGTGAACCAAGGGCTATATCTGTTCCTGGTTAAAAAAAATAAATAATGGGGCATGCTTATTTAAGATGGTGAGGAAAGCACTTTTAAAGAATAACCAGGCATCCTCTAGTGATGGAATGAGGTCAATATCTTTCCAGGATACCCGGGCCAGGTCGATTAGAAAGGCCTGCTCGCTGAAGTGTTTTGACAGTGATGAGGGGTGGTCGCTTGACCGCAGACCCATTACGGACGCAGGCAATGAGGCAGTGATCGCTGACATCCTGGTTGAAGACAGCAGAGGTGTATTTGGAGGGCAAGTTGGTTAGTATGATATCTATGAGGGTGCCCATGTTTACGGATTTGGGGTTGTACCTGGTGGGTTCATTGATAATTTGTCTGAGATTGAGAGCATCAAGCTTCGATTGTAGGATGACCGGGGTACCATGTATGTAAATTGTGTATGTGAAATGTAGCAAAAAGATGTAAAAAACTAAGATATTTGTCCCCCTGCAGAGGGGGGATGGTGGAGGGGTTGATAATTAAAATTTAAAAAAATAAAAAATAAAATAAAGGAAAAAATAAAATAAGATAAAAATTGGATGGCACACCGAATGTTTGCTGAAAAAACTATCCCAAGCGAACACACCGATGACAGTGGCTATGATTCATTATGATATAATTACATTTTAGGATTAAATCTAATTTTGTTTTCCTAGACATTTAATGTAACAGAAGGACTAATTCAATTGCACTGTTTTCACCTGTTTAGCCTACGGACTTATCAACACCATCATGCTCTGTGAGGACTGGTTTGGCCAAGCCACTCGTCCAGCACATTCACAGAGAAATTCGACTTGAAATGTCCGAAACCCAAGGCAATCCCAAGGCAACGATCCTACTTTGTTCAAGGTTACAAATCAATCAAATCTAATTGTATTTGTCACATGCGCCGAATGCAAGAGCTGTAGACCTTACAGTAAAATGCTTACTTACAAGCCCTTAACCAACAATGCAGTTTTAAACTCAAGTAAACTCAAGTAAACAATAAATAAAAATGACAAATAATTAAAGAGAAAGACTAAAATAACAGTAACGAGGCTATATGCAGGGGGTACCGGTGCAGAGTCAATGTGTGTGGGGGGGGCACATGTTAATTTAAAATTCAAGCAGAACAGAAACATTTCTTCACACAACCATTTCCTGAAAGCTGATTTTCCATTCTTATCAACAATGCTATTTGAAAAACATTTTCCTTTTAATGATAACAGCAATTTACTGCAGTTAAAAACACAATCTCAGTTATGATCTTACATGCTGAAATGAAGGAAACAACCATGAAAAAAACATGCTAAAACCACATTTTAGTGAAATGTTGATCTAACACCACAAAATATTTTGGGGGTGGCAATTTGGTGTTTTACAGGAAGCACAAGATGTGTGTCCAATGATTCCCCCTATCCTCCTCCCCGTCTCCTCCTCCCCATCACCTCCTCCTCATCATCATCATCCTCCTCCTATTCCTCCTCCTCATCATCATCATCAGTAAAAGCTAGATCCAAATCAATGCACATTTAAATATATGTATGCAATAATAATGAATGTCAGAAAAATAGGAATCTTATTTATTTAATTATAACTTCATTCTTAATTCAAATAAGATTTAATGACATCGTATGGAACTCTTAATTAGTTTCCCATACCCATGTGACCTTTACTGCACACCGTAACTGTGTTTTTGGCAGATCTGGACCAGAGGTACAGTCTGAAAATATAGATATTGGTCATAGAGAACGATAGAGATCTCTAGTGGCCAAAAATAATCTGTTTTAGCATGGGCAGAGCCATTGAGGGCTTCCATCATTTTAATGTAGTCAACTGGGTGGTACTTACATCTTCATTAGCTGAACTCTCCTGGTGACCCTGTTGTAGTCAGATGTCCAGATGTCCTCTATCTATCTCTATGATATTGTTTTAACTTTTTTAGCTTGAAAGTTTAAATCTGTAATGTAAAAGTATAGAAGTTTTAAATACTCTATGTTTTGTGTTTAGTTCAACTGGAATATGCTTTTGTGTGCACTGGTGATGTTGCAGAAGTTCTACAAGCTAGCTAACATTATTTAACAGTGGCCAGCTAGCTAACTTAACAAGCTTGACAAATGCATAAAATGTAGTTATAATTTACACATACGATCTGTTAGTTTGTACTGCCAACTGTGCGTGTTCTTTGCAAGTTATCAAGTCCTCAAAATTATTAACCTAGCTGAAAGTGAAAGTGGCCTAAGACATAAAGTTAGCTGTAGCTTGATAGCTAGCTAGCTCAGCTACATATATTTTGTATTTGCAAGCATCAACAGAGGAAGACCGAGAGGTTTTACTCTGCCCAACATCTGTTCACGAAAATATGCCCACAAGGTGAGGATTTTTTTTTTAATGGAGGTGAATGAGAGTGTCGAATTTGGTAAATAAATAATGTAATTGCAAATTTGCTACATGAGGCTTATTTGATTGAATACAAGTTTCGTAATTGTTAGGTTGTTACGAATGGACTGATATAAATGGACGCACAAGGCATTTCAGCAACTTACCCAAATACAACTTTATATCGGCGTTGTGTCTCTTGTCATTGAGGACTCATCATGAATATAACCCATTTTAGCGTGGACATTTCAATTGGGGGCTTCCACCATTTTAAATTAATCAACTGGGTGGGGATTCCTATGAGTTGGGAGCAGTCAACCAATGAAGAAGAAAATTGACTACTTAAAAATGGATATAGACTCAATAGCGCTGCCCATGCTGTCCCAGATGCAAATGGTACAGATACAAAGTCCTCTACCTAGCTCTATGGCCTGTTGTTCACACGTATCCGCCCTCTCAATGGCTAGAATGGTCCCACCTGATCTCACCTCTTAACGCCTGCCTTCCATCTTTGAGGACATGTATTTCCGTTGTTAGATCGGTCACTTGAATATCTTGTCAATATAATAGACAATCTTTGGCATATGGGAACTTAGCTCTGTTCCAGGAAACTCATCATGATGTTATAGATATACAGTGCATTCGGAATGTTTTCAGGGCCCTTGACTTTTTCAACATTTTGTTATGTTACAGCCTTATTCTAAAATTGATTAAATCGTTTTTTTCCCTCATCAAACTTCACACAATATCCCATAATGTCGAAGCAAAAACTGGTTTTTAGAACATAAAAAACCCCGGAAATGTACATTTACGTAAGTATTCAGACCCCTTGCTCAGTACTTTGTTGAAGCACCTTTGGCAGCAATTACAGCCTTGAGTCTTCTTGGGTATGACGCTACAAGCTTGGTACACCTGTATTTGGGGAGTTTCTCACATTCTTCTCTGCAGATCCTCTCAAGCTCTGTTAGGTTGGATGGGGAGCGTTGCTGCAGAGCTATTTTCAGGTCTCTCCAGAGATGTTTGATTGGGTTCAAGTTCGGGCTCTGGCTGGGCCACTCAAGGACATTCAGAGACTTGTCCCGAAGCCACTCCTGCGTTGTCTTGGCTGTGTGCTTAGGGTCATTGTCCTTTTAGAAGTTGAACCTTTAACCAAGTCTGAGGTCCTGAGCTCTCAGGAGCTGGTTTTCATCAAGGATTTCTCTATACTTTGCTCCGTTCATTTTTGCCTCAATCCTGACTAGTCTCCCAGTCCCTGCCACTGACAAACACCCCCACAGCATGATGCTGCCACCACCGTGCTTCACCGTAGGGATGGTGCCAGGTTTCCTCCAGATGTGACGCTTGTCATTCAGGCCAAAAAGTTCAATCTTGGTTTCATCAGACCAGAGAATCTTGTTTCTAACAGTCTGAGAGTCTTTAGGTGCCTTTTGGCAAACTCTAGGCTGACTGTTGTGCCTTTTACTAAGAAGTGGCTTCCGTCTGGCCACTCTACCATAATGTCCTGATTGATGGAGTGCTGCAGAGATGGTTGTCCTTCTGGAAGGTTCTCCTATCTCCACAGAGGAACTCTAGAGCTTTGTCAGAGTGACAATCAGGTTCCCTAACCAATGCCCTTCAACCCCCTGATTGCTCAGTTTGGCCGGAAGGCCAGCTCTAAGAAGAGTCTGGTGGTTCCAAACTTCTTCCATTTAAGAATTATGGATGCCACTGTGTTCTTGGGGACCTTCCCCAGATCTGTGCCTCAACACAATCCGGTCTCGGCGCTCTAAGGACAATTTCTTCAACCTCATGACTTGGTTTTTGCTCTGACATGCTCTGTCAACTGTGGGACCTTTATATAGACGGGTGTGTGCCTTTCCAAATCATGTCCAATCAATTGAATTTAACACAGGTGGACTCCAATCAAGTCTTAGAAACATCTCAAGGATGTTCAATGGAAACAGGATGCACCTGAGCTCAATTTCGAGTCTCATAGCAAAGGGTCTGAATCCTTATGTAAATAAGATATTTCTGTTTTTTATTTTTAATACATATGCAAACATTTCTAAAAACTGTTTTAACTTTGTCATTATGGGGTATTGTGTGTAGAGTGCTGAGGATTTTTTTAAATTTATTTAATCAATTTTAGAAAAAGGCTAAAATGTAACAAAATGTGGAAAAAGTCAAGGGGTCTGTATACTTTCCAAAGGCACTGTATCTATACATCTGTGGAGGCTGCTGAGGGGTGGACGGCTCATAATAATGTCTGGAATGGAGTATTATGGCTGTGTTTGACACCATTCCATTGATTCCATTCCAGCCATTATCATGAGCCATCCTCCCCTCAGCAGCCTCCACTGAAATCTATTGTTTCTCTAGTAACCCCAGGCGCAACAGTTAGACAGATAGTTCAATTAGGCCACTACACAGTCAATGCTACACTGTCGGTAGAGTTTGTGGTGATTCTAGGATATGTATCCCATTGAAAATGTAAAGAGAATGTCCTATGTGTTCTGCCTGCCTTAACCAGTAACTACATCGTTTTGGAGGACAAGCAACAAGCTATTATTCTGCTATCCACAAGCGGCAGGACTGTCACTTTCAAAGGCACAGGATTGACCATTTAAACAATGTAACATTGTTTACACTAGCAATGCCGAGCTAGCAGTACAGGCCTGTCTACATTGTTAGTGAACAAGTTAAAGGCAGTCTAGAAACCCCTGGAATAGTTTCATTTACATGTGTTTTGCTGAGTATTATCCCTCTTTGAGTTTGGAAAATTTGCTATGCAGCACAAGTGAAATAACATAGATTTTTATACTATCTGGAGGTCAAAGCTCGACATAGACATTACATTTAACATTTTAGTAGAAACTCTTATCCATATCGACTTACAGGAGCAATTAGGGTTAAGTGATTTGCTCAAGGGCACATCCAACAGATTTTTCACCTAGTCGGCTCAGGATTTGAGCCAGTGACATTTCAGTTACTAGCCCAACGCTCTTTACCGCTAGGCTACCTGCCACTAAGCTAGACTAGACTAGCAAGGTAAATGTTTGAATGTCGTCATTTCAAGCCATAAATTATTGAACACCATCTGTCTCAGGCCTAATTCAACAACCACAAATGTGTTTTTCCACTCAAAGAATATGAATGTTAGTTTATTCCTCTTATTGTCTCTTATGCACATTTAACTATACACCGCACACAATTTTGTTCTACATTTCAATCCCTTCACAACAAAATGTCATTTATGGAACGGAACACCTTGTGCAGTGTAATAACATTGTGGTGAATTCTATCCTCTTTTTTAACACAAAGTCAAAGTCACTTAACAAAGAAAGGCCTACGATCAGTTTCAACCATTAACACCAACTTGTAGAAGACAGTTGTCAGAAGTCAACTTTTAGCATTGAATATGAGGACCTTACCGGGTCATAAGCTTGGGCTGCAGTAGTGTGGATTTTGCTGTGGCTGCTTTGTTAAGTCGTTGGGAGTGAATGTTATAGCCGCGTCAGAGGCTGTGAATTGGCTGTTGCACACTGTCGGCCTGTCACTTATCAGCTCTTTAATATAGGGGGAACGGGTGGGGCTGGGGGGGGGGTAGGGTGCAGTGGGGGGGGGGGGGGGGGGGGGGGCTGGAGTGGGGTAGGGTAGGGTGCAGTGGGGGGGGGGCTACATTGTCTCTCGTATTCCCCCTCTATTCAGATAACATACAGATCTCCCTCTGGCTATCAGCCAGCCAGGCAGCCAGGGTTAGGCCCTGAGAGTAACCATCTAGTGGTCAGTCCACTCCACTCATCTGTCCTCTCTGCCTCATTGTCCTTCTTTAATGGGAAGACAACCTGAGATGGTCGAGGTTGCAATGCATTCAATGTAGCAACTAGCAAACTGCTTGGGAGCTTGTCATCTTTCTGTATTTGGGAAGGTCAAGGTGTCTCGTGAACAATGCATTAAATGCATTAAAAATGATGTCAGTGGCTGCAGGCCAGTGTCACCTGTCAGAGCTTCAGTTTACACTGCAGGGGTGATCTTTCAGATGGATGCAGGTACAGTACCTGCTAGAGGGCTGTTCTTCGTCGTAGGTACACAGCACATTAGGTTAGCTGTATATGACACAGCAGACGGCTACAGTTTGGCCATCGCTACTGTTTCATAGGTTGTCATGTCAGTCCGCTGGGAGCTAGGAGTACAAATGTAGTGTAAAATATATCTTTGAAACATGGCCAGAAAGTTTGGTTTTCCAGACAATAATCAATAATCTTTGTTTTGTTGTGTGCTTTTGTCTCCAACAGTAGAGCTCCATTCTATTTGAGTTTTAAGTTATTTGAAAGCACAAAAACAGGAACATTTATCTTCTAGGCCTAATCTTTCTCTCTCCCTCCCTCCCTTACAAGCAGGCATGGCCAGAGGCCCTGTGATGCCGGGGTGCTCCTGGTAGAGCAGGCCCACGCCGACCTGTACTCAACAGCATCCTCAACCTCCTGACAGCCTCCATGCCCCACCCTGTAGGGGTCTGAACAGATCTTATCCATACTGTCAGACATGTGTCCCTCCTCTATCTCTCTGTGGTTCAACACTGATAAGGACATCCTGGTACACAGCAAACTCAACCTAGCTCTCCTATAAGCCTTATTGAGACGTCACTCAATCACATAAATCACACTATATTATTCACTATAGGAAGAAAATAAAAAACAGTGCACTCCACGTGTATAGGCCTAGTGATCATATCCGTGCAGAATCATCACTATGGTTACTATGATTCACTGTATGACACTGATGCGTATGTTGTGCGTTTATTTTATTTGTATTCTTTTTTACATCACATTCATTAAGGTCTGTCACGAATGTCAACACATTTAACGATGGTCATTTATTTGAGTCTGGGCACCTTGCCCTGTTCTCTTTACATTGTTCGGACACACCATGGGCATTCTCGCTGTAAACAAGGTGATGACAGTCATTTCACTGAGGAAGGGACACGCTGTCCTTGCTACTCCCCAGGCTGCTGCTGCTGACTATTGATCTTGCTTAGGTAATGGCCTTCACAGCAGGAAATGGAACGTCAATCAGCTTGTGACCTTTCCCGCCTTGGATATTATGGCATGCGCCGTCTAACATCATTGTGTAAATGTACAGTGTTCTTCTATTACTGAGTCAGTCGTGAAGCGTGCGCTGAGACTGAGAGGGAGTGGTTGGTATTTAACATCCCAGATGAAGAGGGATGTGTCTGAGTGTTTGTCAGACTGACTCAGACTGTCAGTCATCAATGTAAAATAGTATATTTTTGGGTCAAATTAAAACGTAACAGAGATGCGGTGTTTGTATAGTGATCCGTGGGCCAGTGTTTAAATGTTTTTCAAAATGAAGATTGGAGCTGTTTCTTCCCCATGTGCACTCACCAATATCATGAAGGTCCTCGACACAGTATACTGTAAGTAAGTGGTTCCCAACCTTTTTCAGTTACTGTTCCACAAACTGAATTTATCTCTGCCCGGAGAACCCTGAAGTACCCCCTCATGTGCATTTTACCAGTAGGCCTATGGTTTCATGAGTCTTCTTAAGTACCCCCTGTGGATAGGCCATGTACATGGGTCCAAGTACCCCTGGTTGGGAACCACTGGTATAGGTTATAGGTTTTCTGTAAATTGCTGGTTATATCCCTGGCCTTATTCTTTTTTTCTTCTGTTTATTGTGGACAGAAATGTGCAGGCGTTGATAAAAGTGATAGGAAGGTTTCTCCAGACGCAAGTGGACCAGAGAGACAAAGGAGCAAGCTTTCACTTGTCCCTACTCCATCAGGTCAGTCCACTTTACTTGTCCCTACTCCATCAGGTCAGTCCACCTCACTTATCCCTACTCCATCAGGTCAGTCCACTTCACTTGTCCCTACTCCATCAGGTCAGTCCACCTCACATGTCCCTACTCCATCAGGTCAGTCTACTCTACTTGTCCCTACTCCATCAGGTCAGTCCACTTCACTTGTCCCTACTCCATCAGGTCAGTCCACTTCACATGTCACTACTCCATCAGGTCAGTCCACTTCACTTGTCCCTACTCCATCAGGTCAGTCCACTCTACCTGTCCCTACTCCATCAGGTCAGTCCACTCCCCTTGTCCCTACTCCATCAGGTCAGTCCACTTCACATGTCCCTACTCCATCAGGTCAGTCCACTTCGCCTGTCCCTACTCCATCAGGTCAGTCCCCTCACCTGTCCCTACTCCATCAAGTCAGTCCACCCCACCTGTCCCTACTCCATCAGGTCAGTACACCTCGCCTGTCCCTACTCCATCAGGTCAGTACACCACCTGTCCCTACTCCATCAGGTCAGTCCACCCCACCTGTCCCTACTCCATCAGGTCAGTCCACTTCACCTGTCCCTACTCCATCAGGTCAGTCCACTCCACCTGTCCCTACTCCATCAGGTCAGTCCACCTCACCTGTCCCTACTCCATCAGGTCAGTCCACCTAACCTGTCCCTACTCCATCAGGTCAGTCCACCTCACCTGTCCCTACTCCATCAGGTCAGTCCACCTCACCTGTCCCTACTCCATCAGGTCAGTTCACTACACTTGTCTTTACACTATTATACAGTATCATCATCCAGTCTTGGTTATTCCCTGTGAAAATGCCACACAACTTTAGTATGAAGAAATATTATTTGAAAGGAGAATCTTGGAATATATATGATACTATACAGTATACTTGAATTTTAAGTCCACTATGTAATTTTTTACCTTTATTTAACTAGGCAAGTCATTTAAGAACAAATTCTTATTTACAATGACGGCCTACCCATGGACAATTTTGTCCTAATAACATCTTTCTGTAGTGGTAATAATATCATGATGTCATAATAACATTTAGTAGCCATGATAGTCAAAATATTATGTCATAACTTGTTGTAAGTAGTCTTACTGGGTTTTCATGAAAATACTACTGATGTTGTACATTAGTAATTTCTTACTGGGTTTTCATGAAAATACTACCATGAGGTCATAATAATTCTGTTTCTGAGTAGTAATATTTGAGTTAGTCCTTTGTGAAGTCATGGGAATGCTGCACTGATATCATAGTCATATGTGAGTACTCTGCCTTCTACTGCAATCATGTGACTATAGATCATGTCTGTGTTCCAAATGGCACCCTATTCCCTAGTGCACTACTTTTAACCAAGGCTGGTCAACAGTAGTCGTTATAGGGAATAGGGTTTCCTTTGGGAAGTATAGAATCATTTCCCTTCGGAGCGATGCTAGTAAGTTAGCATACCAACCCCCTCCATAGGATTGTTCTCTGGCCGAGCCATCCTCTTGATGGTGATTAATATCTAATTTGGGTAACATCAACCTACTCTGATAGGCTGTTAAGGCCCAGCTCTGATTTAATTTCATAGCGGAGCAATGGACCATGAATCATGACCCCCTCTGGCGTCACCTAAGGTGTCAGGAATAAGGAGCATGAATTGGGGGTAGGGTCGAATTGCATCATGGGGGTACAAAAGGCTAGCATCTACTCCTACACTAGTGATCTGGGGCTGTATGTATCAAGATGTCTCAGAGTACGACTGCTGATCTAGGATCAGGTCCCCCCTGTCCATGTAATAATGTTAAATATGATCTAAAAGGCTACACTGATCCTAGATCAGTATTCATACTGTGAGATGCTTGATACATACAGCCATAGAGTAAGTAGGTGTGCACCTTGAGCCATCTAACCAGCATACAACTCTCCAAGGCAGACATGGGGATTCCGGTTTTGAGAATGAATGGATATGAACCACCAGGGGTAGAGGAATCTGGAGTCCCGTCAATACTAGGCATGAAATAATAAAAATATAAAAATCTCTTAGCTATACCCAGAACACATATGGATGCTTTTCTCAGAGTTTGCAGAGAGAACCCTCCTTTCCGTCCCCTGGTCTTTGATATGCACCTTTGCGAAGATCCCAGGTCCAATGTATCAAATACAGAGTGGCGGATAAATACACTGAGTTAGGCCTATCCTTTTATTTATTTATTTCTCCCTCACTTTTGTTTTCTCACAGCATCCCCTTGTATTTCTTTCCATCCCTCCCTTTCTCTATATTCCTCCTCCTTTCCCTCCTTTCCCTTCTTTACCTCTCCTCTCAGTCTCGCTCCCTGTCATTCCCTGGTGAGAAGATGAATATGATAGGGGCACCAGGGTGGCGCCGCAGGCCCGTCATTGGTGGACCAGCCTGGTTTAAATGCCGGGCCGGTTTAAATGCTGCAGGATTTATGAAGGATACCCACTAGGTGCCCATTGTTGACTGTCTGCCCGCCGCTGCCCCCGCGCAATCTGCCACAGAGACACTAAGCCACTTAACTACCCAGCGGGACCATGAGGAGGGGGATAGGGGGTTTCAGGTGGGCCGCATTCTCCCAGGATTACGTCCTGGGTATGTCTGTCTGTCCCATTAACCTCCTTGGTCCCTCGAAACCAGACAGGCTTCTCCCGTGCATCTGACCAATTTCCGATTCAGACTTGGTGTGGCACTAAAGCTGTCGGGTCTCCCTCACCCCAACCCCCACCTCCTTTTGTGTGTTCTGGGTTCATCTGGGAGTTAGTGTAACCTGCACACATTGCCAGACAGGTGTGTTCTTAAACGTACAGTCCAAAGTTAATGGGACACTTAAAGGGATATTTTTTTTTTTTGTCAGAGGTTTTCTGACCTCATTCTGGTCTAATGTGGAGATGTGTTCATGTTGCACGCCATCAGGCTAGATCCAGCTGTAGGCCTCAATCCCAAATGAACGGAAAAGATAAGCACTATCTTCCTAATTCTATTCAGTACTTCCATTTTTGATTCATTAGGATGTAAGCTATATAACTCATATAGACTTTCTACACCACCATTGCCATCGGTTGTGGACTCATCTCGACATTGGATCACTTTGATATCTGAAAACATCTGACAAACTTTGGTTTTGGAGCAAACAGTCCCTTTAACGCCCCGCTACCCTCCAACCCAGCGCTCTCTATTCTGCCACTGCCAGTGAACTTGCAGTTCAACAACGGCAAGGTCAGTCTTGTCAGTTTCGCTCCCTCCATTGTCTGGCTGTGAAAGCAGGTAATGTTAGGTCTGTCTGGCCTGTCTAGAGAGAAAGAAGAAGGCCTGATGGATGAGCCGCATTGAACTGGAGGCCGAGACAAGCCACAGGGAACCTGAGGACAGGGATAGAGAGATGGTCAGACAGATTAAGCTGTGGGACGTGGAGGGAGGGGGGAGGCAAAGGGAAGGGGGACGCTTTGTCCCTAAGAGTCTGTGGAAGGCAAGCTGGTCAGTCACGCTCTCAGTTAACAGAGCGAGAGACAGACTTCCTTCCCCTGGTGTTTCGGGAGCACTCAGTGATGCGTGCAATGATTGAGGTGGGGCAATGGTCAATATCATGCCTGTCTGTCTGCAGGCAGTTTCTCCTTGCCACACTTCAAGTGTGTTGTTTTAACCTCAACCTTTGGTTGGTTCAAAGGTCATATCCAATCTCTCTTGACATTCAGATTTATGATTCTAAAGAGTGGGATTCCTCATTATTGTAATCCATGAATCACTTTTCATGAAAGGTTCTTTGGGGTCTTCAGCTCCACCAGGGGTTTGGAGTTCATCCACTTTTCTTCAACCACTAGACATTCTTTTTTTCCCCAGGAGCTCCTCTTCTGACCTAATTGAACATCATTGTGGATTGTTGTGACTGGAAACACCACAGGCCCTCTGTTTGCCAGTGGGCCCGTGGCCAGATCTTAGCCCGGGTACAGTCTGCCTGACGCCAGCCCTTCCCCAAACCCCAGGTGGCAGGGAGAGGTAGGGGGAAGACGGGGGTGAGGGGCGAGGGCAGGCATAAGCCTCAGAAGAGGGTTATTTGGCTTTGGCGCTCTTCCTGGTAACGTTTTTTTGCCTCTTTGTTTTGCCGTCCAGTCTCACAGCAGACAAGGCTAGATCCTGTTACAATGATAGCCAGGCCATTTGTAGGCGTTGACAGGAACTTTGTTGGTTAGAAAGGCTTCCTATGTTAACTGGTTTCTTGTAAAACCTAAACTCCATTAATCTTTGCTTGAGGCTTAGCACCTACACACATTCAAATTTCTGAAGCATGGTGGTCAGAAGTGGATCCATTGTCCCGGAGGAATTTCTGTACATTTTGGACAGATCAAGTTACACATAGATTTGTAGACCGAAGAAACGTTAAAAACTTTGGTTGTGCATGTTTTTAAGGCTAATCAGCATGACAAAAAACTCCTAGCGTACTGTTTAAAGAATAAAAAGTGATAGCCTACTTTAGGCCTCAAAATAAGTTATTCAGAAGAACATCTGTCTGACAAACTCTTAGCCGATGAAGCCCAGAAGCCTCAGTCAGTCACACACATGTCTTCAAGGCCAGGCGTCTGCTAGCATGTCATATTGCTGCATTTTATTACACACACACAGGCGTGAACGCACACACACACACGCACGCTCGCTCGCACGCACGCACGCACGCACGCACGCACGCACGCACACACACACACACACACACACACACACACACACACACACACACACACACACACACACACACACACACCACCCAGGGAAAGATTAGGAGCCCAACAAGTGACCATAATACCTACAGTATTACCCACTGTGCTGTAATATAATGAGATAACTAAAGAAGAACAGAACACATGAAACCATTTATCCA